>NC_135312.1:9145094-9777594 GCF_048772815.1 Callospermophilus lateralis | reverse complement strand
ACTTAGAATTCTCCTGGGGCATGGGGACTTTCAATTCACTTTTCTCTCAAAGGCAATTTGTTCATGAACAATTGCTGAATTTCTATGTTTGTGGGGTAACAGGGGGCCCAGGGATTCCCAATCTCTTTTTCTATTATCACTTTCTCATAGGGTCATCCTTAGTCATTCAATCTGAAGTCTCCTTTTTTGTCACTCTATAACATACCATCCTGCCAGGTGCAGTAGCCCAAGCCTCTAATCCCAGTGACTCAGGGTGCTGAGGAAGGAGGATTGTAAATTTCAGGCCAGTCTTAGAAACTTAGTGAGGCCCTAAGCAATTTAGCAAAGCCCTGTCTCAAAATAAAAAGTAAAACAGGGCTAGGAATATGGCTCAGTGGTAAAGCGCCCCTGGGTTCAATCCCTGGCACAAAACAAAACAAAGCAACAAAACAAAAATATATCACCCCATTTCATTGTCCTGAGATTACTCATTTCATTTGATATTAGTGAATCCCTATATTTGTTTCCTAATGCCTCTTGATTATTTTCCTCCTAATATGTAACATCCATGGGAGAAAAGACTTAAGTGTTTAGTACAAATTAATTAGTATTGTATTAGTTTTTAATATATACCTAGTAGTACTCAAGTTTGGGCACCATAGTCTTCTTTATGAATCCTCTATAAGCAATACTTACTTGTTACAGATAATGGCCTACACTCATGCAATTCTGCATAAAATTCACAGAATTCTGGAATCCTCAAAAATTTTATGAATAGATGATAACCTTCTTGAAGGCAGGAATCAGAAAATATAATGCTACAGGGCCTAGTCCAAGCCTTGGTATAGAGAAATGTGATATATCACAAATAAATGCACATATGTGTACATATAATATACAATATGTGTATCTATCTCTCTCTCTCTCTCTCTCTCTCTCTCTCTCTCTCTCTCTCTCTCTCTCTCCCTGTATGTATAAATTTAAATTTCCAACCTTCTTCCTTCATAATTGCAGCAGAATGTCAGTGTGGTAAAAGGCCATAAAGAACCTCTGAAGCAGTACACCAATTTTACATGTAAGATAATGGAAGTCGCAAAGAGGGAAAATGACCAATCAAATTTCACAAAAACCAAAAACTGCAATGCTACTAGGAGAACACAGTCCATCTGATTCAAGATCCAGTGTTTGTTCTCAGATCTCCGAACATGTAGTATTATCTACTTCCTTGTCTGCAAATTGAGTGAGTTGAACAAAAGCCTTTAGTATCCCTTAACATTGCAAAACCAAGTTACCTTTTGTAAATCAAAAGAAAATTCAAAATGTACTTTTCAAAGTAGATCGTGAGGAATCTATAAACTCGAGAGCTATCAGAAATAATAAAGCAAGTCAAGCATAGGTTAGTCTGAGAGGTAAGGCATTAATTCAAGGTGTGACTCAATTTAAGATTTAAAGCAGTTCAAGTTCTAAGAAATTGCCAACCTTCGTTTTTAATTACAGATAGAGAAAGGAATTTGTCTCTAGAAGGCTTATGATTTCTTCTGAGGCAAGCTGAAATGAAGATATAAGATTTCCTAACAGGGTACAAAGAGAGTGACCAATTTGGGCATTTTCTCTGATAAATTCCTCATTCTACCCAAAGTTGTCAACTTCTATTGCTGAAAGAAAGAAGAGAAAAATGTGAAAATAAACCATTCTTGTGTGAATGACTCATTACATTCGTGAGTTAATAGAACTACTCTGAGGAACAAAACACACTTATTTATGGGTGATTTTACTGGAACTATAGTTGCACTCTAAAACCTGTCCTCCCCACTTTCTCTCTTCAATCAGAAAGTATAAGTTCTGTGTATCACTCCAGGTTATATGTGAAATTGTGTATGTGTATTTCAGATGGAAAACCAAATTAATTTAATGGTGTCGGCTCTTTTTAGCAAAAGATTCTTGCTCCATTTTCTGTCCCTAAACCATCCACCCATCTCTGACCATCCAGTGAGATTAAAAAATTACAAATTACTTGCATCCATTTACCTTCCATAACTTTGTTTCAAATATATTCTCCCTTAAAAATGTGAAATTGGGTATTTTCCAAAATTAAAAAAAGGAGTGGATTAATATTTTGACATGAAATATGTGATTCTGAGCATTTTAAGTGGTAAGGGACATTGATGAATACTTTAATGACTCCATGTGTTCAACATACAGAATAAAATTCAAATTTTTTAGCATCACACATATATTAGGATTCTCCAGAGAACCTGCTCCCAATTTCCCTCCATATTAACACATTAAAGAGATTCCTTACAAAGTATGGGCTCCTGTGGTGATTTTAGAGACTGAGTCATCTCTCCATCTGGGATGTCAAGGTGGAGTCACAGGAAGACTGTGGTATAGTTTGAAGTCCCAAGGGCCAGAGAGCCATGAATGAATGTCCATCCAAGACCTTCACTCAGGCCTGAGAACCAAGAGTTTTGGGGGCAGAAGACCCATGTTTCAGCGGCTGCATTCAGACTGAGTGAATTGAACACTCCTGTGCTTTTTGCTCTATTCCAGCCCTCAACAGATTGAAGGACGTCCACTCGCAGTGGGGAGGGCCATCTGTTTCATTCAGTCTACCAATTCAAAAGTTAATCCCCTCCAGAAACACCGTGATGAACACACCCAGAAATAATGTTTAGCTAGTTATCTTGGTGCTCCAACTCTGTCAAATTGAATCATAAAATTAACCATCACAATCCACATTAGATAGATGGCAATACACATTAGTGTCCAGCTTGTTGTTACTGACTTCCTATTACTCTCCCCAAAATCACCACCCCCTTCTCCCAGTCAATAACCCTGTGTTTCAGTCATAGTTAAAATCTTAACATTTTCCTCAAACATGTTTTGAATATTTAGGCCTTCACATATACTAGACTCTGCCCAGGACCTTTTCCCTTCATCTCCACAACATTTATCCATCCTTAAATATCCAAATTTAGGATTTTCTCCTGTGTGCATCCTTCTTTGATGCATATAAACCGTGTTAACAGCTGCTTTCTTTACATCTCCCAAACATCCAATGGTTTTCCCCATTCCTGTATGTATATAGGATTCTGCAGGTTTACAACTGCCCTCTCCCCTCGTCCTATATCCTCTCATATGGTGCACTTAATAAGGTCAAGGTTCATTCTTACTGGTCTGTCACCTCATTGCAGAACACATCTTCTGGAGCACAGCAGGCTTCTAATAAATAATTGGCTTTCTAATGGCTCCCAGGTTTAACCTTAAAGTACAACTATAAAATATATGTGTTCCAATGCTTGCTTCAGTCGCACATATGATAAATTGGAGTGATACAGAGAAGATTAGCATGGCCTTTGCACAAGGACGACATACAAATTCCAGAAGACTTTCAGAATTTTAAGTATTAAGGATTGAATTAGAGCAATTATATTCAATTATTTTATAATTGTGTCAAAATAAATCCTAATGTTATGTATAACTAAAAAGAATCAATAACTTTTTTTTCAAAAAAATATAGATGAGCCATCCTTAGTTTCAAAAATGAAACTTGTAAAACATTAGGGTTGGGCAATACTGAAAATCTAGGTTTTAGAATGGAGGAGATTGTTAAGTGGAGAATGATAGTTTTGAAGCACCAACAGGAGATTTGGAGGGAAAATTAGGTAGAAAAGAAGAAAGTTGATCAACAGTGAGATGAAGTAATGATGGAACAGAGAACAGAGCCTGCTCCCCAAATGACCTGTGGTAAAGGAGATAATAGAGGCGGGAAGTGCAGGGCGGTGGCCTGGAGAAGCTGGCAGAGTTTCCACTGGGTGCACCTTTAGGAATCAGGGGCTCTGAGCCACAGGAGAACGTCTAAAATCCTACTCTTTAAAGTTGGGGCAACTGGAATGTAGCTTAAGTCCCTAAAAATCCTCGTTGACCACAAGTGACATAGGTGGAAAAAATGTAGATAGACAGAGGAAGAAGGAGTATGGGAAAAATGAGGCATAGACACAAGAAGACAGGGGGACTTAGAAAAGGAAGAAGGGAACAGGGGAAGAGAGAGGGAAAGAAGAAGAAGGGAAGAAAACGGGGGAGGAAAGAGAAAACCTAGTCAGCACACAAGGCTGACGATGATGGATATTTCTCTGCCAGAACAGGTTTCATTTGTTGTTTAATTACTAATAGTCTCATATTTCAATACAAAAGAGAAATAGCCATATAGATGTAATCGATGTTGACAAATATTTTATAAAAAGTAAAACATATATATAATCCACATCTTTATATAAAATGTATATTGCACATAGGTACCGTACATACTATTTTACATTGCCTTTTTTCAATTAAAATGTCCCTTCAAGCTTGTTATCATTGCATAAACAGTCTCCTTAATTTTAATGCCTACCTTGAATTCTACTGAATGCTTTTATATTGATTCATTTAGCCATTATCTCACTGATGGACATTAGGTTATTTCCAGTCTGCTGCAAGTATGTGTGTGTGTGTGTGTGTGTGTGTGTGTGTGTGTATGTATATATACACAAAAATTATTTCTAGGATCTGGTGGTATATTTAGTGAATAATGATATTACTGAATTAAAATGTATGGAGTTTGTGATTTGGATGAATGTGCCCAACAACCTCCAAAAGTGAAGCCCCATTTATGTTTCCATGATCACAGGATGTGTGTTTGCTTTCCCTATAGCCACCTCTAGATAATACATCACCCAAATCTTGCCAGCCTTTCAGGTTAAGAACAGGATCTCTGTGTAGTTATTTAACAGATTTTATTATCATCATTTGGGTTCATAATATGTTATCATCATTGTATCATGTACGGCTCTTGACTACATGTTGTTTAACCATTTGATTGATCAGTACAATTACATGACCTTCAGTTTACATCTCAAAAACTAAATCACTAACTGGATGTACATGTAATACGTAAACAGATGTGCTTGGGACTTCTCTGGGTCACTCTGGCTGTGTTTCCAGGAACAAGCATTCTCTCCTCTAAGGGAGGATATGACTAATCTTCCCGCTTGTATCACATAAGAACTTTGCAGAACTATGGCAGAATTCACAGTATTCCTGCCTTGCCGGTGCTCCTCAGCACCTACCTTCATTTACGATGACATCAGCTGAGGTCATGCTGATGAGGCCTTCCTGAGACCCTCCCTGAAAACTCCCACTACTAAGGTAAGAGAACAGGACACTGGACAGGGGACATTAGATGGGTCTGTTGCCATGGTGGTCATCCTCATGAAGATGGCCCAAACTATTTCCCATTCCTCACACAGGTCTGAGGAGATAGGGACTCCTTGGCCCTCACCTCAGTGCCCTTTGTAGATTAAGGCAGGGGATTTACTAACACTAAATGGAGAAAGGGAACTGAGGGGAAGGATACAGGTACTCATTAGAAACACTGGCACATGGCTGGCAATCTTTCAGCTCACTCTCCACCATGAAAATAGAAGATATAAATATAGTTATCTCATCTTAGACAAGGGCGCCAAAAACATTCACTGGAGAAAAGACAGCCTATTCAACAAATGGTGCTGGCAAAACTGGAAATCTATATGTAGCAAAATGAAATTAAGCCTCTATCTCTCACCCTGCCCCCAAATCAACTCAAAGTGGATCAAAGACTTTGGCACTAGAACAGAGACCCTGTGCCTAATAGAAGAAAAAATAGGCCCAAATCTTCACCACATCAGCCTAGGACCTTATTTCCTTAACAAGACTCCTAAAGCACAAGAAGTAAAATCAAGAATTAATAAATGGGATAGATTCAAATTAAAAAGCTTCTTCTCAGCAAAGCTAACAATAAGTGAGGAGAGAGCCTACAAATTGGTAGAAATTCTTCACCACATGCACCTCTGATAAAGCATTAATCTCCAGGATATATAAAGAACTCAAAAAACTTAACACCAAAAAAATAAATGAATAAATAAAAAGAATCCAATTATAAATGGGCTGAGGAACTGAAAAGAGACTTCACAGAAGAAGAAATATAGTCAATCAACAAATATATGAAAAAGTGTTCAACAACATCTCTAGCAATTAGAGAGATGCAAATCAAAACTACTCTAAGATTTCATCTCACTCCTGCAGAATGGCAATCATCAAGAATACAGGAAACAACAAATGTTGGCGAGAATATGGTGAAAAAGGTACAGTCAAACATTGCTGGTGGGACTGAAAATTGATACAATCACTACGGAAAGCAGTATGAAGATTCTTCAGAAAATTGGAAATGAAACCACCATTTGACCCAGCTATCCCACTCCTCGGTTTATACCTAAAGACTTAAAATCAGCTTACTCTAATGACACAGCCACATCAATGTTTATAGCAGCTCAATTAACAATAGCTAGACTATGGAAACCAACCTAGATATCCCTCAAAAGATGAATGGATAAAGAAAATGTGGTCTATATACTCAATGGAATACATTACTCAGCTTTAAAGAATAATGAAATTATGGCATTTGCCAGTTGGAGTTGGAGAATATCATGCTAAGTGAAATAAGCCAATCCCATAAAACCAAAAGCCAAATGTTTTCTCTAATATGTGGATGCTAATTCACAATAAGTCAGGGGGCACTAGGGAAGAATAGTGTTACTTTAGATTAGGTAGAGGGAAGTGATGGGAGGACAGGGGAGGGGATGTGGGGATAGGAAAGATAGTAGAATGAAACAGATATCATTACTGTATGTATATATGTGACTGTATGGCCAATATGAATCTACAGCATGTACACTCAGAAAAATGAGAAATTATATCCCATTTATGTATGATACACCAAAGTGCATAAATGCATTCTACTGCCATGTATAATTAATTAAAACAAATAAAATATTTTAAAAAAGAATATCATCATGAATGTCCCTTTATTTTTCTTTCACTCACCTCACATTCTAGCCCACTTCATACCCAGGGCCGTCTTGCAATATGCTCTACTTGGAGACTGCTCTGTATTTAAACTTGCTCATGCAAACCCCACACTCTGTTCATAGCCTACTAATTTTACAGTATGCCTGCAACTATGCATTATTTTTTGACAACATAAGAATATTCAGTTTCTTGAAATGCACAGGAAACTGTGACTATTCCTACTTTCTCTCAAGATTATAGTTCAAAGCCCATCTCTTCATGTTCTGTCCACACTAAACTTCATATCTGTTTGTGACCTTTTGTGCATTCATTACACAACTTTATGAAAAAATGTGAACATGGATGAATTCATCTCCTCATCTCCATGTGGGCCACTGAGTCTCCTAACCAGATGAACTATACATCTATAAATCTGTTGATCCTAATCTCAGGATTTAAATCCTGTCTCCATATAATTTAACATTCACTTACATAGTCATCCAGGTTTTCCAATTATTGAAAAGTCAGATCCCTCACTGTCTCTTTTTAGTCTTAGTGGATAACATTTTGTCCTAATTTATAAAAACACAAAAATCATCAAACTGAAAATGTTTAGAATTTGCATTATAAATTCACGGGTCCACTTAAACCTGGATTTACTTTTCTTCCTTTCGTTCTGTCTTTAATGAGGAAGAAACACAGTTTTGCCTTTATTTTCTGCGTTCTATTTCTTCATTTCTCATTTTTAAAAAAATAAATCCTAAAATATTTTTGGGGAGAATTTTGCTCCAGAAGTGTTCTTAAACTCTTCCAACTTTGGCTGCCTCATCTCCACAACTCCACTGAAACTCTTCCTGCAGATTCCACCAGTGAGTTACTGCACTAAACCCAGTGTCTCCTTTCCACATTTCCTCCTCCTTGACCTCAGCAACCTTAGACAGTAGTGATGTCTTGCATCCCTGTTTGCTGGCATCTCCTCCTGGTCCCACTGTTCTAGCTTCTTCTACCTGCCACAGATATGGAGAATCTTAAAATTCTCAGAGCCTCTCCTCTGTTCTCACAATGCTTACTCAACAGATTACTGTATTCATTTTTTTTTTGAGATTCAGTAATAATATACTTGCCAATGCCTTTCAAGTTTATATACCTCACACCCAGTTGTGGACAGGACATCTGTATGTGGAGATGGCACAGATACTTTTAAGTCCTCCAGGTCTTCTCATTGACATTAGGATGTAGTCAATGTTCTACTTTGCATGACCTGGCTCCTCCCTGTCCTTCCTCTTATCCAGAGCTCTTCACCATTTTCTGTGTTCTTCACCTATTCATCTCTCCAAATATATTTGTTATGGCTTGGACATAAGGTGTCCCTTAAATTTCCAGTGTTAATGCAAGAATTCTCAGAGATAAAATGATTAAATTACGAGAGCCATAAAATAATCAGTCCATCATGGAGTGAATGGACAGAGTGTTGACTCCAGGCAGATCTGCATGGCTGGAGAAAGTGGGTCACTTGGGGCATGCCCTGGAAAGGTGCATTTTCTGTGGCCTCTTCTTTATTCCCTGCTTCTTGATCCCTCTCTGAGCTGAACTATTCTCTTCCTCTGGACTCTTCCTCCACGATGTGCTGCCTCACCTTGGGCCCAGAGCAATGGGATCAGACATCTAGGGACTGAGATCTCTGAAACCTTGTGCCCCAAATACACATTTCCTCCTTTAAGATGTTCTTGTCGGGTATTTTGGTCACAGTGACAGAAATTTCTTCAGCTTTTTCCATCACCAGGGAACTCTTCTAATAGCATCAATCAGCTCTTTTCTGTTTCTACTCATCTTAGGTCTCAAGATTCCTTCCTGAGAAAAGCTTTCCTGACTCCCAGAGGAGGCAAGCCTCTCTGCTTTCTGTTCCTATGGCCAACTCTACTTGTACATACTCCATTTTTTATTACTAGTCTCCTTGACCAGGCTGTTTACTCCTCAAGAGCCTCACTCACTTTTGTCTTGTTCACTACATTTTGCCAACCCCCTGTTACCAGGCACCAACAACACCAACCCAACTCCTGTGCAGCTCTGGGGTAGGGTCTGTGTCAACAGCACCCTCATCTCTCACCCACCCACCCTCTGCTCAGCTCTCATGTTTACTGTCACTCAAGAGCAAAGAAGTAACTTAACTGAGGAGTGAATCTGGGAGAAGAATTTGAAAATGTCACTTAGCTTATTCGGGCACTTGGGTACCAAACTAAAAACACTATCTTCCAACACATTGGTAAGTGTATTTTCATTTTCACCTCTCAATTTCTTTGTCCCATTTTTTTTACTGGTTTACAACTCAGGCACAGAATGGTAATTTTAATTATTGGGCCCTTCAAAACCTCCAAACACCCCAATTCCACTGTGTCTACACATTTCTTGAATAAATTAATGAAAGAATTAGCAATATGTTACATTTGAGGCTGTGATATCATGGGAGGAATAAAGAGGACTTTAGAATAGAGGAAAAGAACAGGGATGGTAAAGAAAAGGGAAGTGGTAAACAAAGAATGAACAAAGGAGGAAAATTATTTTAATATGTTTCATGCAAATAATCTTGAAAATAATTCTGGATGAAAAATAGAGAAAAAAGAGACACAATTAATTCATTTAAAAAAAATTGAGGGTCAAAGGGACAAAATACTAAAAAATAATTTCAAAAAATTCAGAGTTGCAAGGAGTTTAGGGACTGAATGATACATTTTGTTTATTGATAGATGAAAAAATAGCATTCCAGAGTCACCAACCAAGTTGAAAGCAAATTTGAGACCAGAGTCAGTTTTTTTGACTCTGAGCTCAAAGCACTGCAGGCTCCACTTGCCTCCTCCTTTAAAATGTAGAGTCTAAAGAAAGGTCAAGGAGAAGAATATATAGGGAGATTGGGGAAATCAGATGAATGATGGAAAATGTGTCATGGGATGAGATAAGTGAATAAAAAACGCAAAAAAACTCATTTCTAATTCATAGATGTTTTTCTTTATTCAATGTTTAGCATCTGTGATTTAGTGGTGGTTTGGTGCATGGAACAAGAGAGAAAAAAATAAAAAGAAAATACGATGCTGGCAATACAATCCATCAACCTGAAATATGGAGTCCTGGCAGGTCTGCATTCAACACCAAAAGTCCTTGTTTGGAATAACCCAATATGCTCAACCAAATACCAATATTTCATAATTCTTTCATCTAAATTAGAAAAAGAAATGTCGTCTGTCTATAACCTGCATGCCTTCGTGGTCTGCTCTTGTCAAACTGACCAGCCAAAAGTTAATGGAGAAGCGTTGTCATTTGCAAGGAAATTTGTTGTTGATTTTTATTCCCCCAAAGTGGTAAAGTGGAGGTAATGAAAATAATTTTCATTGGGAAGTCAAAGTTGCCTTGTCATTCATTTTCTGGTCATTTAATTTGTTGAGATAGCAAGTGGGCAATGAGGCAGAGCTCACCATCTTTCTGGTTTAATGGGATTGTATTGTCTACATGGTGTATTAAAGGCTTATAATGCACAATCTTTGACCATTTGCAAATAGGCTGCTTGTCATCCAGTAGTGCACAGTGTTTGGGGAGGCAAAGAGAAATCCTATTTCATACAGCGGTAACTTAGATAAAACTGGAACAAAGGAGAGGATACTTGTTAATAAGTATAATCAACTTTTTGTGAGTTGTTAATATTTTTTCAGGTATTTTTCCAAGAAACTTATAAAAGTGAGATTTACATAAGTTATCACCAAAACATTTTCAAGAATCCCTTATTATTAAACACATCACCTGGGTGAGGATTCTGGGGCCAGAGGGGGAACAAACTTGCCCTAATTTCCGTAGCTTGAGAGGGGCACTGATTATGTTCCAAGAACCCCATAAATAGACTCTGCTCTCCCAGATGTCACACAAAGCAATCATAAGCTTCATCTTACCGAAAAGAAGACATAAAGGTACTTTAGTTATATGGACTCTGAGGACTCAAGTCAAACAGCAAATCAGACATTTCTGGGGATAAGTTTATGTACTTTCATTTCAATTATCCTCGTGTGTGTGTGTGTGTGTGTGTGTGTGTGTATCTGGGGGTTGAGTACAGGGTCACTTTACCACTGAGCTCTATCTCTAGACCTTTTAATTTTTAAACCAGATCTCACTAAATTTGCTAGGTTGCCTGCCCTTGAACTTGGGATCTTCCTGCCTCTGCATCCTGAATTGCTGAGATTAAAGGTGTCCACCACCATGCCCAATTTCCCCTAATTTATAGCAACAACAACAGCAACAACAAGATGGTGAGAGGTTGTGTAAGAACCACAAATTTCCAGGTAGCTAGACAGAATATTTTCTATTGTACCACTATAGTCAACAATGATGGATATTTCAAAGTAACTAGAAGGGAGGATTTGGAATGTTCCAATCCAAAGAAATGGCAAATGTTGGAAGTGATGATTCTGTTAGTTACCTGGATTTGAACATTATGCAATTGATATATGCATTCAAACAGCACATCAGGATACATAAAGAATTGGGGCAATTATTATGTCAGTTTAAACAAGATATGAAACACAAATAAAAATTAAAGAATTGCCAATTGAAAATACATGTTTCATAATGGAAATGATTAGCTTAGCAAATCAGTACTTAAAAAGCAGCTGGTCAGGGTAGAGGGAAGGTGTTCTAGGTCAAAGGAAGACAAAGATAAGGGAAATATGGCACATCTGGGGAGGAAGGAGAAGGCCAGTATCTCTCTTGGGTGAGAGATGAGCTGGGCCAAGTAAGTGGCAGGGACGCCCGTCAGCAAAGGCTTTGAATGTGCATGAACAATGGCAGACTTGCCAAAGCTCAGATCTGTCCTGGATTGATGATTGACTCGCTCTAAATTCAACCCTAGCTTCCCATTGTTCAGAATAGACTTACCCTTGGCAAAGCTTTAACCCAACCTTTTCAGGAGTTCATTAAAAATCTCCAAGGCTTTTTCAAATACCAAAAGGCCCGAGCACTCCATTTAAATGTAAATATCCTTGAGAGTTTAAATTCTAAGATTTAAGAATGAACAGACAAGAGTGCTTGAAAATAATGTTGTTTGGGGGAAACAACAAAAAAAAAGTATTGAAAAGTAATGAACAGCAAGGGACCTGGAGAGACTCAGATGCGTCTTCCAATGCTGCGTATCTGAGCCCTCACTGCTTATCTCTAATGGTGCCATAAGTCAGGGAATTTGAAAGTTGACATAGGAGGAAGAGCCACCAGACACTGAAACACAAAGGATTAAAAACCTCAGAAGGAGAACTCAGCGGGGCTTGGGCTGCTGTGAACTTCCAGGTGGCCCTTTGTCTAGAAATCTGTCAGGACTGGATCCAGGAAGGAGCCCAGAAGCTCTGCTCCCACCCAGATGGCACCACGTGTGCCTGTTGAGGACCACAATCTTTCTTCTTCTTCTCAGTAACATCCCTGCCGTGAAGTCCTTGGAGGAGCTCAGTGAGGAATCAGTGTGGCAGAATAGTGTACTGCAGACAACAGAGATAATGGGTCCTGGGCCTTTTAATGTTGTCATTCTACAAAGAGAATTCAGAGGAACTGATAAAGCAAGGCTAAGAGGTGAACTTGCCATTGCTTATAACACAGAAGTATGCAAAACAGTTCAAATTCTTACTCCTCCCTTCACCTCTCAATCAATTTTCAAGACACTTAATTTTAATTTTACTAAATTCTATATTATTTGTAAGCAATATAGAATTTTTTCTTTTTTTTAAGAGAGAGAGACAGAGAGAGAGAGAGAGAGAGAGAGAGAGAGAGAGAGAGAGAGAGAGAGAGAATTTTTTTAATATTTATTTTTTAGTTATTGGCGGACACAACATCCTTGTATGTGGTGCTGAGAATCGAACCCGGGCCGCACGCATGCCAGGCGAGCGCGCCACCGCTTGAGCCACATCCCCAACCCAATTTTTTTCTTTTTATTATAAAAATAATAATTAAGGTGAGCCCCTATATTGTTAATATATTTTATGAAACCAGATAATTTTTAGCATAGAATATATTACTTTAATAATTTAAAAAACACAAAGGAGGCCATAAAAATTTCTGTATAAGCTGACCAAAAGAGACAACCTTTCTTAATGTTTGTTCTTGTTTTTCTATTTTTACACCATAAATATGCACAATGTTTGCAGCAACAGGAATTATGTCATATGTAAATTTTGTTTAACTAAATTATGTTTATGTGTTTATGTGCTTAGTTCTGTGTTTGTTTCTGTGTTTCTGTAAAATAACACAGGTTTCTTTTTTGGCATAAGATACTATTTTTAGTTTAAAAAATAAAAATAGAAAACACGAAGCTCTGTCAGGGATGAACTAATATCTAAGAATGCATTCATCTCTTTTGCTTCTGAACTTCAGGACACTATATATGATGTTTTTATCTTCATGAGGATATTAAAACTATCTTTAGAATATTAAAGAATTGCTTGAATAATTTGAAATTGAAATTAAAGGACTACATTTTAACCTCATGTGATCATTTGGATTTGGGTTAATTAGTCAGTTAATAAAAAGCAAACATGAATTTGGGAGATTTTCAAATAGAAAACAAAAGTTGTTATTAAACAGCCAAATGTTTGAAAACAAGTATGATATCATAACCTCAAATAAAATTCTGTGTCAAAATTAATCAGACCCTAACCAGGCTCAGTGGCCCACACCTATAATCCCAGAGGCTTGCGGGGCTGAGACAGGAGGATTAAGAATTCAAAGTCAGCCTCAGCAAGAGGGAGGCACTACAATACAAAATAGAGCTGGGGATGTGCCTCAGTGGTTAGGTGTCCCTGAGTTCAATCCCTGGCACCCCTTCAAAATTAATTAGACCTAAGAAGTTAAAGTGAGTACTTGGAAAATGACATACACTTCACTTTGAGAGACTAATAATCTTATTTGTGATGGAAATGAATGTTAGTGGTCTGAGACCTGCTTTCTAGGTAATACTTTACCTAAATCCCAGTCATATTAATCTCCCCAATCTTTAACCATTCCATAAATTTCACAATATACTCAGTGGGGGAGTGAGCATTGGGTTGTACTCAGATGTATCATGGGGCTCTAGGAACTGTGTTTGTATTTTCCATCTTTTCACTATTATAGATATCCCTGCACACATAAGTCAAAGTGAAAAAATGGTAAGACATAGTTCCTCCTCTTCAAAAGTCAACATGTGCATTTGCAGATCTAATAATATTTAGAGACACTAATGGGAAAAGTGTTACAAAGCAATGTATTCAGCAGAGTGTGCTTGGATTGTTCAAGAGACAGTGGGGTGTTGATTTTTGCATGTGGTCTCTCTGAGATCATCTTTTCCCAATCTGGCAATTTAAGAACATTTCTCCTCATCTCATATTCCCCTGCTTTCAAAATTCTCTCCACTACAACATACCCCTTTCACAGTGAGAGCTCTTACCTCAAAACATTCTGCTGTTATTAAATCACATTGGATTGGCATTCATTGACTCATAACCTATTGTCCTTTTAAAAATACTTCATGCATCTCATCAACCCCATATTTTTTGACTAGTCTTTATTCCTTTGCAAAGGAATAAAATATTATTGCTAGTATTATGGCATATTTTTTAACCACTATCTTATGTGTTTATTTGCTACCAGAATTCCAGCTTCCAGAGGGCAGGAACTAACTTATTTTACCCATCACTGAATCCTTGAAACTTAGCAGTGACTTAATATAGAGCAGATTGTCAAAAATATTTTGAACATGTAAATAAAGAGATGAATGCAAAACACCTTTCGTGTGCATTAAAGGATTTTCTTATGTACACTGCACTTGTTTCCTCTCCATCACCCCAGGGGTGAGCTGCTACTTCCCAGTCTCATGCATTGCCTGCTCCATGTGGAATCTGTGAGGAGCACATCAGAAGGGTTTTCCCATTCACCTAAGGTGCCAGCACTGTGAAAGTTACTGAAGACACTTATTCTTTATTTTGGACTCTACTCCCATGTCCTCCTCTGACTTCTCAACTATCCTACCCTTTATCTGCAATTGTCATGGCTTTCCATACACATGGGCATGTTCTAGAAGGGTACTTTCTTCCTTTTAGTCTCTTGATTATGGTTTAGTCCTGGCCATATGGATCACACTTACCATGCCGTCTGCCACGCTTCTGTCATCTTCTCAGGTATAGACACCAGGACACCAAACCTTTTCTTCCTGATCTATTTCATTCATTTGCTAGATGCAAATACTTTACCCCAACTTCCATCAATTTCAGATGACCAGTATCATCAAATTAAGTTGGAAATAGCCCATAGTAGCTACACATGCTTACTAAATGATTGAATAATTTTTTTAAAAAAAGTTAATGAATGAATGGATTTTCACCAAAGGTGAATTCTTCAGTTAAGAGAATTCTTCATTTTTTTTAAAAAAAAATTAATATTATGTTTAAAATATGTCCCCCAGAAAGGATGTGCTGGAAACTTAATGCCTAATGCAAATGTAATGGAAGGCGGGACCTAACAGGAGGTGTTTAGATGATAAGGGCTCCACTCTCATGAATGGATTGATGACATAAGGTTGTGAGTCCAATATCTTGCTCTCTTTTGGGATGGTGGAGCAGGAAGGCCATGTTTGGATGGGCCTCTCAACCCTGAATTTCCAAGCCTCCAGAACTAGCAAAAGAAATCTATGTTCTTTATCAATTGTCCAGTCTCAGGTATTCTGCACCTGAGCACAAAATGGATTACAATAATCAATTTTGACTGGATTTCTGGAACTGGAGATTTTTTTCAGAGTAAGGGGAGTTTTCAGTGATGTTCAAATCATAATTTACTTTATCCTTTTATCTGCATTTTAAGGACATTATGCTAAAAGGAAGTTTAATAAATTTTTTAATTGACTTTCTTGTCCTACATTAAAATTTTAATACTTTCTACCAAAAGTTTTGGTCAAAAGGAGGAAAATTGTGAATTTCTGATAATATTATCCAACTTTAATAGAGGCAGGGCTATGTGAAATGCATTGCATACATTTATTTAGTTTTCAGAAAAACCATATGTTATAGAACATGGACCAGGAGAGGTGAGATTATCCTAAGGTAATAAATAAATGAACACAAAATCTCAGAGGATGTAACACAAACCTAACACAACAAAACTTTATTACTCATACATGTTGTATGTTAATCGAGATAAGCAAGGGGACCACAGTTGCCTAGGCATCCAAGTTCATAAATGCTTTGCCTAGGGAGGTCTATCTGCTTCAACTGGAAAACATGCTCTCACTGTCAACCCAGAAAGAGAAAAGGAAACATGCCTTTTTGCTTAGAGTCATCTACCTTTGTGGGATTTGAGTTGGTTTCATCTTTGCCATAAAAAAGGATGGTTGCAGGAGTAATTAATGCACCAATGTCAAGCCAAGTGCTATGCATTTGCCCTGACCTTGGGACTCTTTATTTAATGTGTTACGCAAATCTCTTGATGTTTGCAGACCTCACCAAACTGTGGAAGTGAATTATTTATATAGCCTGATGGAAATTACTAAACCTTCCGAAACCATATTACATTTTTTTTCAGTCAGCAATGTTATATTTTGCTTATTAAATCTTTGGGGAATATGTAAACCTGAGTTCTATTTTAGTTATGCAAAAATCATACGATATTTCTGATCAGATTTTGATTATGTCTTTTATAGGTAAGACATTAAAACAGCAACTCCTTCATACAACCATGGCTAGAATTAAATTTAAAACATAGGTATTATATGAAAGTAGATTACATATAGAAATATATAATTCCTAGCATATAGCTACACAAAATTTGTGCTCAAAAAACTGTTACTTATTATCATATAGCCAAATAGTAATAGAGTCAGGGAAATTGAAAATTCTATCAATCAAATATAGATGTTCAGTATTATGGAAATTTCAAAGGATAGACTACTTTTAAAAAAACCCTCATAAACGAAAGAGAAAATTGTGTGCTGAAGGTAAACATTGAATAAATTGATGTCAACACACTCATTTATATTTACCTCTGGATTCTCAGATTTTGGCAGAGGACTAGAAGTTTTGGTATGTTTTACCTTAATATTACCATAATTATCTCTATATTAAAAAACAAAGCTGAAATAATTGACTGTTTCTCATGATTTAGATAAATACTGCTATTAGATTTTCAAATACAGTTTTGAGATATTGGGAAAGGCTAAGGTATTGATTGCTGGATAGTAGATAACAAATGAGTAACCATTCTTTAACCAGCATCCTGAATTTTACCATATTTCAGTTTGCTTATTAGTTCTTGAAAATATAATCTGGGGATTACATTGGTAAGTCAATTTTTAAATATCTGTCAGGGATTTTCTATTTCTATTTAATATCAGGGATTTTCTATTTTTTAATTCTTTCATTACCCTTCTAGAATTTATTAGCATTTCACACACTATTGAGATGATATTGCAATGTAACTTTTGAAAAACTGTATGTATTAAAACAAAATAGTAGAAATAATCTAAATATCTATTAATATGATTACTAGTTAAGCTGTGGTTTTAAAATAGAAAACTGTTAGTTTTTATGTTCATGGTGCTGACATCAAGCCAGATCCTTGCATATGTTAGGCAAGAGCTCAGATATTGAGCTATAGCCCAACCTCTAAGGCACACTTTTTTTTTTTTAATATTGAATATTAGTTAATAGATCCTATCTCTTAAATTAGTGGGAAGACTAGCCTACTACACTCCACTAAAAAATCTTTTGATAAAACTTTGATCAAATTTGAGGTTTACCAATGGGCATATGGTGTGAAATTTTAGACTACATTACATTTGTCATTTCAGGAAAATATCCACCTAGGAATGCCTTTAGTTCTCTGAGTTTGATGTAGCTGTGCCTGGAATTCATGTGTCCTCAGATCTTTCAGTGCCTGACTATACTTGTTTAAATTTCAGATATTGTATCACATTTCTTCCAAGCAGAGCTACTTTTACTCTTGCTCATTGCTAGTAAGGACATAAAAAGCTGTAACCATTTTGTGAAAACTGGCAATTTCTAAGAGAGCTAAACACACAGCAATACTTTGACCCAGTAATACCACTCTTGATATATATCCAGAAAAATGAAAAACACATGTTTCCAAAAACACATGTATAAAAATGTTTATAGTAGCTACATTTTTAATATCAGAACAGTGAAATAAAAGGAAAACATCCACAGTCTTGGCTAGAAAGACTCTGGTAATTAAATTATCAATTTCCCTTAAATTTGTGTATTATTTCAACATGATCCCAATACAAAGATCAATTTTGCTTAAATAAACGAAATCTAACCAAAGTTTACATGGATAAATAAATTAGAATGGCAGAAAAAATACCTTGAAAATTATTAATAATGAGAATAAACTAGCTTTTCCAGATACATAATATCTAATAAAGGCTCAACATTTAATAGAGTGTGTTGAGAAAACAGATGGAACAAATTTGAAAGTCTAAAATAAACCAAGGCATACAGGCATTGGCAAGCAGAAATTTGCATGTTGGAATTTTATATCAATGAGAAAACAACAGGTCAATCAATAAATTGGAGGTAATAGGTTAGCTAGTGGGGAAAAATAAATTCTTACATGAAATCTTACATCAGAAAATAATTAAAAATGACGAACTGCTGTTCATTTAAATTGAAAGCACTCTTCAGCCCCCTGTAATTGATTTGGAAAGATCTTTGGCACTGTTATATGAAATCTAGGAGCTATAGAAAATAATAAAATTCAAAGTGATAAGAGCTAAATACTTTTGTTTATTGGAACAGAGTTTTTTTTTTTTTCAATAGACCAGTGGCAAGATGAGGAAAATGTTTACCACTCATATTATTGCAAGACTTTGTTGAAAAAAAATTTGTTTATATATATATATTTATATATATTTACATACATGACAATAGTGGAATGCATTACACTCATTATTACCCATTTACAGCACAGTTTTTCGCAACTCTGTATATAAAGTGTTCATGTTAGCTAATCTCACACAACATTGGACATGTGAGTTTCAAGAGTTCCATCTGTTACTGGACGGTTGGTGTCACCAGTGCTATAACTGTATGCATTAGGACTAGTGTATAGTAATCGCTTAATTTGACTTTCCTTGTTAAAAGAAAAAAAAAACTAATTTAACAGCAGCTCTATGCTCTCTGATCCCTTAGCTATATTCCATAGTAAGGTCTTGCTCACAGATGTTGGTCTCCTGGTGACATCTTTCAGCATTAGTCTGGAAAATGTCTTTATTGTATCTTCACATTTCAAAGGTGTTTTCTCTGGTTTTAGAATTTTAGTTTGGAAGTTTCTTTTTGCCATCCCTTTTAAAGATGTTATTCAATTGTCTTTTGGCCTCTACAGTTTTCTCAAGAAAATTCATCTCTGTGTCTTATTTTTGCTCCCTGGACAGCAGTGTGGCTTTTTCTCTGTTTATTTTAAAAGTTTCACTTCATCTTTGGTTTTCTAAAGTTTGACTATGATGTTTGCAGAACTTTTTTTTTTTACCTGCTTGGGCTTTGCTGAACTACTTGAATTTGGGGATTGATCTCTTAATAGCTTTTTATAGGGTATAATTCCTTTAAAAATTGCATCTGATCCATTCCCTCTCTATATACATGTGACTGTATCACATGTGAACGTGCAAAGATGAGAGTTTGCTTTCCTCAGGTATTTCAATAATTGTAAATTCTGAAGCCTCTTACAGCATCATTGAAGAGAGAGGAAAATCTTTTCATATTAAGGAAGTACTTAATATTCTAAATCTTGGAGAATCCCACCACACAACCAAAAAAAAAAAATTCAGCATTGATTTTATTAGTAAAGCCTCTTGGAAGAGAAAGACATTTCAAGGTAAAGTAGATAATGTTCTTCATCAAATTAACAGACTTGCTGTAAAAGTAAATGGAAATTCTAGGCATTGATCCAACTCACTCAGGTAAAAGAGAAGATTACAAGCCAGGGGAAGTCGCATCTTAGAAGTGAAGCCTGCAAAGACAGTCTCCAGCCTGATATTTCTAAGTGGAATGTGAAGATGGGAACTAGTGACTATTGTTTCTCCACATTTGACAGATTCCCAACATCCAGTTGCATGTCATTCAAAGTGTCAACATCCTCCAGTATCCAATGTCAGAGACCAGAGCACTGGTTTGAAAGTCAGGAGGGCAGATTCTAGTCTGAGCTTGCCATGAACTAACTGATCCTGGAAAAGCCATTTCTCCTCCATGCACATTCATTTCTTCCTCTGAGAAATAAGCTTGAACCTTGGTCTGTGTCAAGTCTTTGTGCTTCACGTACTATGATCCTAATACAGAAAGAAAGAAAGGCTTTGAAAGAATGAAAGATTCAAGCAACTCATTCTTTGTATTGAAATGCACAGAGTAGATCACAGAGAGATGGTCCACACACTGAGAAGCAAGATGGTCTGGGAGTCTCTGTGAATCCCTTTCCCCAGAGATCCCAGGATCCTAAACTGTAGCATAAGGAAATCGGGCTGGACAACTTCTGTGTATTTTAAGTGGGATGTGTAGTTCATGAGCTCTAGACATTGATGCCAATTGCCTATGTGTTAGAGAGCTCTTTGGCCTTGGTTATTTTATGACTTTATTTATAAATTAATACTTGTTTGATCCAAATTGCCCAAACATTTCAGGTACATTTTCTCAGCTTATTTATCTCTTCGTGTTCAGCCTATCTTGATCATTCCAGTGCCTATGAGATAAAAGAATGGAAAATTAGAAAAAGAGCAAGAACTGGGAGATTCAGCATCTCTCAGCATAAACCTAACCACGAGCAGTAAATAGGAGCTTTATTACCTCAGTCTGATTCCCTCTCACCAGCCAACAACCCACAGATGTGTTCTCTGATTAGTCACCAGCTTGTCAAAGAATCATTTATCCTAAGGTGTCCTTTCTTTTTATGTAGCTACCATTTATGGGACCCTTAACTAGCTGCCTACATATTATAATAAGCCCTTTACATAGCCATTCAATTTAATCCACATCACGGTCCTGAGATATTAGTATTATAAACTCCATTTTGGAGTAGAGAAGACTGAGTTTTAGAGAGGCCAAACTGCTAGCTGAGGTCACACAGGCATCTCCAAGATACTAGGAGCAGAACCAAGATTCAGAGTCAGATTTATAAACTCCCGAGACCTTGTGTCCAACTGCAGCACTGTCTTCCCTCCATTTAACAATGTTCTTCAAACATGAAATGCTATCTCTTACTATCCTCATTTGTTCTACAAGTCTCCTTCTGTATCTTAGTTATCACTAGCCAAATATGTTTTATAGCCCTTTGTGAAAATGGTTAATGAAAAAAACAACATTCAGCTTGAAAATTCCCATTTCCAAATTTGACACACGGGCTCTTCTGTCGTGGGCAAGGTCGGGCTGCACAAAGCAGAGTTGGTGGAGCTATATCTCAGCAGTTCTTCACACAGGACCACGGCAAGGTCTCTTACTGCTTTCACATCACTATGCTTCACTGTATCATTTTCTTACATTGTTACATGAGAATATTTTAAAGAAAGTAAAAAAGCCAATAAATAAAAGAAGAAAAAATAAATAGATCGATGGGATAGTTTATTAAAGAGCCTAAAAAAGACTGTGTATTTAGAGAAAAGTCAGAAGTAGGAAAGTGGATAGAGGGCAGAAAAAGGCTTCATTCTCTCCTAAGCATATCTTAATTAGGCCCCCGCTCCATACCACTGAGGACACAGTGGTACTCAATGCCACCAGTGACACTTTGACACAGTGAATGGTTAATATTCTCCAGCATTTGACACAGTTGTTTTATGTTTTCTTCCTGAAATATTTTTTCACTTAGTTTCTAGGACAGCATGTTTTCTCCATTTTCTTCTTAAGTAGCTGCAGATTTTCATCTTTATGACATCTAAATGCTAGAATTGGCTAGATGTTGGTCCCTTTATCTCTAAATTTACTCCCAAGGAAACTGGGTGCCATATAAATATAATCTGTAAGTACTGACTACTAAATCTTTGTATCCAGTCAGACATCTTTTTGTACTTCATCCCACCTTTCACCTCTATACCCTGCATTCCTACCAGTTCTTTAGGATGAAAATGTTCACGGTGTAGCATTTGGTATTTGTTGTGCAAATTTTCCCACTATAGCCAATTTCAAGCCACCCTTGTAACATTGGCTTTCCTGATCCAGTCGTGTTCAGTTCTGAACAACCACTAAATGGATCAACTGTGAACTTGAATTCTCCTTGTATACCAGACTTCTCAAATGTAGTATCTATAATACATAAACTTGTGGTACCCCTTTCCTAAACCTGATACTCCACTGATATTCTGTTTTCCATGAATGGCATATGTTTACTCAATGTCATATTTTAAAAAATCCCAATTTTCTCTGTTAATTTTCAGTGGTTGAAAGAGGTTTGCAAAGTGCTAAATAGCTTGAGATAGAATTATTCTGGAATATCAGACACTGTCCTAGCTCTCTCTTCAAGAATGTAAGCATGTAAACTTTGCAAACTCAAAGCTTGGCCCTAGAAATAAGACTCAACACTGGAGAACATACTCTTAAATAGAATACGCATAATGTTATTGGAAGAATTTCTATTAATCATAATGTGATATGATGTGTAAAAAGAGCAAAATTTTATATCCGACATCCACCTTGACAAGATAATGGCACAGAGGCTTTGAGTCACCACAGAACCTGGGAACCAAGCAGAGCCATGCTGAGTTAGTGCCACATCTACTCTTGACCCATATTGCCATATCACTGCTGTTAGGATTCTGTATTTTAGGATAATTAGGATGGATGCTTAATCTAATCACAAAACAGTACCATTGTGCAAGTGTGTTTGAGCATGTGTTTTTTTCATGCCTATTCATAGTTCACCAAAAACTTGTCATTCATATATACATATGGATGGGTGGTGATATATATTTATCTCAAGACTAGAAACCAGAAATAGATCTGGATTCTCCAGATTACTATAGAAAGTTTTCACCTACGGAGAACTGCACAGGAAATTATGACAGTGTGCCTCCCAGAAGGTTTAACACATGATGATAAATGTTGAGGTCTTTTTATCAGCATGATTACATGTACCTAACGGCTATTTGGGGCCCTTCCTTAGACCAGTCTCTCTTTCTCTCTTCCTCCCTCTCCCACCCCTCATTATTCAAATGTAAACATTTCTATGAAGGTAGGATGTGCTCCAAAACTCACTTTGAGGATGTCTAGTAGTCCTGGGAAGGCAAGCAGGGTGTAATGCTACCAAATGATGCATCCCTTAACCTTTAGCAGCCCTCCTGGTACTGTTCTTACTGCTAGTAACTCCAGCCTGGCTCCAGGAGACATTTCCAAGAATACTGTCTCCAGTATGATGTATATGGACAGACATGTTCTCTCCTTTTCAGGAAGAATTGTTTGGAAAATGAAAATTCTGTACTTTGGCATTAAAAATGACCTTCAATATTATTGGCATCCCTTATTTCTTTCTTCTCACTTGCATCCTTACAGAAATATAAAGAATTCTTTGATATACTTTAAATTTAGTCAAATGAAAACATTCTTAAGAGAAGAAGAAAACCACCAAGCTCATTGATATGCAGCTTTTCATAAGACATCAGTTTGGGAGGGGTAAAGGGAGCTTTAAATGACATTGTAAAAGACAATGTGGGAGAAAGCACATAGATGGCAACTAATGTGTCCAAAGATGGATGATATTCATTTATAAAAATCTGTAGGTCCTTGAAATATTTTCTGTGCTTACTTAAAGCTATTCATGATTTTTTTTTAGGTTTAGAAGTTGTATTTTTTTATTTCTCAAATTGTGGTTCATTCATTATAATTATTAGTGCATGTTAATTGTACAAAATAATGGGGTTCATTGTGGAATGTCCATATGTGTGTATAAAGGCCTTTGATCATATCCACCTTCCCTATTACCCTCTATTATTCCTTATTACCCGTCTCCTCTTCTCCTTCCCTGATTGTCCAACTCCCAACTACTTTCATGTTGTTTTTTTTATATATATCCAACACATGAGAAAAAATGCAATACTTTCTAATTCTCTTATTTCACTTAGGATGATGATCTTCAGTTCTGTTTTTCTGCAAATGACATGATTTTATTCCTTATGGCAGAATAATAGCCCATCAAATACACACACACACACACACACACACACACACACACATATATATATATATATAATATATATATATATATATACACACACACATACATATCATGTTTTCTTTACCAGTCAACTATTGATAAGCATCTAGGTTATCTCCATAGCATGGCTATTGTGAGAAGTGCCACAATAATCGTGGGTGTGCAGGCATCTCTTTCATATACTGACTTTCATTCTTTGAGGTATATACCAAGAACAGTAAAAGTTGGACCATATGGTAGTCATAATTTTAGTTTTTGAGAAACTGTCACACTGTCTTCCATCGTGGCTGCACTAACTTAATCCTCATCAACAAGTTACACAGGTTTCTGAATCCCTGCATCCTTGCCACCATTTGTCAACTTTTGATGTGTGTTCTTGGTACTAGCCATTCTGACTCGGGTGAGATGGAATCTCATTGTAGTTCTGATTTGTGTCTCCCTGATGTCTAAAGATGTTCAGCATTTCTCTACATTTTTAATGGTCATTTGTACTTCTTTTGAGAAGTGCCTGTTCTGCACATTTGCCTATTTATATATGGGATTATGTGTTCTTTTGTTGTCAAACTTTTGAGTACTTTATAATACATATTGTAGATACTGATTCTGTGTCAGATGACAAGCTGGCAAAGATTTTCTCCTATTCCATGAGCTTTATCTTTACTCTGTTGTTTTCTTTGCTGTGCAGAAGTCTTATAATTTGATATAATTCTGTTTGCCAAATTGTGATTGTTTCCTGAACTATTGAAATTCTAGTCAGGAAATCATTACCTATACCAAAATCTTCAATTATTTCCCCTAGGTTTTCCTCCAATCGTTTTATCACTTTAGATCTTACATGAAGATGGTCCATCCATTTTAGTTGATTTTTGTACAGGGTGAGGAATAGAAATCCAATTTCCATCTTCTATAGATGGACGTCCAGTTTTTCCAGCATCGTTTGTTGAAGTGGCTCTCTTCTCCAACATAGAGTTTTGATTCCTTTGGCTAGAATCAGAAATTTATAGATGCACAGGTTTATTTGGGGTCCTTTATTCTATTCCACTGTTTTACATGTTTGGTTTTTTCCAATATTGCACTGTTTTTGTTATTATGGCTCAATTTTTAAATCAGGTATTGTGTTGCCTCCAACATTTTTCTTTTCTTTTTTTTTCTTTCTTTCTTGGGATTGCTTTGGCATTTCAGGGCCTTTTGTGCTTCTGTATAAAGTTTAGGGTTGTTATTTTCTAGTTATGTGAAAAATATCATTAGTATTTTGATGGGGATTGCATTGAGTCTGTAGATCACTTTAGGTATTACGGCAATTTTAACAATTTAAATCTCCCAGTTCTTCTGCTTTTTAATGTGATCTTTAATTCCATTTGCAAGCATTTTGTTGACAATCTGTGCACCTATATTCATCAAGTATATCGGTCTGCACTTTCATCTTTTGTTGTGTGATTATCAGGTTCTGATAGCTTAGTTATACTGGCTTCATGAAATGAATTTGAAAGGATTCCTTCATTTTCTATCTTATTGAAACTTGAAGAGTTTTGGTATTAGTTCTTTAAATGTCTGACAGAATTCGGCAGTGAGTCAGTTTAGCCCTGAGCTTTTGTTTGTTGGGAGACTAAATTATTACTCCAATCTCATTGATTACTATTGATTTATTTAGTTTTTTTAATGTTATCTTGGTTCAATTATGGAGGTCATATGTGTTTAGAAGTTTGTTCATTTCTTCTAGATTTTCCCACTTATTGGCATAAAATTTTCAAAATATTTTTCTGATGATCTGATTTCATTTCAATCTGTTGTTATATCTATTTTTTCATCTCCAATTTATTTGTTTGGATTCTTTCTCTCTTTCTTTTGGTTAGTTTGGCTAAGGGTTTACCAATTTTCTTTATTATTCCCCAAAAGCAAGTTTTATTGATCATTTGTGTTGTTTAGTTATTTGCTATTTCATTTCCTTCTACTCTGATCTTAATTATTTTTTACTTCTAATACTGATTTGAGGCATTATTCATTCTTATTTTTCTAAGGACTTGAATTGTATAATTAGGTTACTTAAAATCTGTTTTACCAAAGTAGGCATTTATAGCTACAAATTTCCTTCATACAATTTTTGCTATGTCCCACAGATACTGGTAAATTGTGTTTCCATTTTCATTTGATTCTAGGGACTTTTAAATTTTCTTCATGATTCTTCAATGACCCACTCCCAGTTCAAAACTGTGTTGTTCAATCTTCATGCTTGTGGAATTTCTGTATTTTCTTTTGTGTTGATTTTTACTCTCATTCCATATTGTCTGGTAAGTTAAACGAATATTTTTTGTCTGTTTCTGTATTTTTTAAGCCTTGCTTTGTGATCTAATTTGGAGAAAGTTCAATTCAGCTCTTGGATGGAATATGCTATAGATATCTGTTAAGTCAATTTGATCTATAATGTGATTTAACTCTGATATTTCTTTGTTTATTTTTTGTCTAGGTGATCAATCTATTGGTGAGAGTGGAGTATTGAGTGAAGTCACCACTATTATTTTATTGGAGTTTATTTTGCCCTTTGTGTTCTATAGTGTTTTTTTTTTAAATTTGATGCTCTGATTATTTGTGAATAATTTAATTTTCTTGATCAACACACAGTTTTTTATCAACAGTGATCTATCAAATAAGCCATGTAGTGACCTTCTTTGTCTCTTTTGACTGATATTAACTTGAAGTCTATTTTGCCAGATTTGAGTAAAGCTATTCCTGCCTTCATTCAGATTCCATTTTGTATATGACCTTGCTTGTGACATGCGTTTCTTTCTGAGAGCAAACAGTTGGGTTTGTTTTTAATCCAACTGGGAAGCCTGCAATTTTTAATTGAAGAATTCAGCCTCTTGCTTTCTTTTGGTTGTTTTGAATAATCTATGTTAATTGGTTTTTCTTTATTCATTTAAATTTTTGATGATTTACTGAAATAGTTATGTTTTGTTCTTTCCCACTTCTTATTTGTTTATCTACTCTTCTAGTGGTATTCTTTCCCATGCTCTTTCTTATTGTTGTGTTTATCTTGTTTCCTTCCCTGGGTATAGGATTCCTTTTAGTATCTTCTCTAAGACTGGCCTAGTGGTCATGAATAGTTTTTCTTATGTTTATCTTATAAGGTCGTTATTTCTGTTTGAAATCTGAAAAACAACTTTGTTGAATCTAGAATAATTTAGGCTGGCAGTAATTTTTTTTCAGGATTTGAAATATATCATTCTATGCCCTTCTGGCCTTTAGAATTTCTGCTGAACAATCTGCTGTTATTCAAATGGATTTTCCTTTGTAAGTGACTTTATGCTTCTGTCTTCCAGCTTTTAATATTCTTTTTTTCTTTACTTTTGGCAGTGGAGTTATTCTTTACTGGTCATGTCTATTTCGGGTTTTAAATGCCTCTACTGCCTGACTATATCATTTCAAGATTAAGGTAATTTCCTGTTATTATTTCACTGAATCAGTTTTCTATGTCATGAAACCATAGTTCAACTACCTCTTCTATACCTATATGTCAAGTCATAGTTTTATCTTTTAATGCTCTTAAAAGAACTCTTGTATATTCTATTCATGGTTGGTTAATATTTACTGATTATTCTAGATTTTCTCCCAAGTATGCAAACCTACTCTCAAAGTGAACACCTGCTAGAATAGTGCATGGCAATTCTCCTTGTTTCTATAGCCTGGAATTATAGGAACCATTGATTACTGTAGCACTAGTCTCAGACAAGACATTCTCAAGATGACTCCAAAGAATTGTATGTTACATGTTGGGTAATAGAAAGTACTCTCTTGGGGCTGGGGTTTTGGTTCAGTTGTAGCGTGCTTGCCTAGCATGCATGAGGCACTGGGTTCGATCCTCAGCACCACATAAAAATAAAAAGACAATGAAGTCCATCAACAACTAAAAAAATATTTAAAAAGAAAATAAAAATAAGTACTCTCTCGGTGCTGGAATGTTATGCAGAATCCACTTTTACTGTGAAGACTGTGAAGACTCCACTTCTGAACAATACTGAGACATGTGTTAGCAGGTTTCTGGGGTTCTTTTTTTTTTTTTTTCCAACTTCACACATACTCTCTGATGTGCTTTCTGGTATTTGACCCTAGGATGTATTTTATCACACTTTATTCTACTCTCCAAATTCTATATTTTTTCATGTCTCGGCTCACATAAAATTTCAGGACCCTCCACCATCACCCATCTTAAAGAATAGCTGTTCTTCAATTGCTTTGAGTCTATCCACTTTAGAAGCTGACCACTGAGTGTGTCTAACCTACCATCTTGGAATGCACTGTTGATGTTTTTGGAACAGGAAAATTGCCTCAACTCCTCAGACCTGAGACTTCTTGGAACAACTATCTGAAGAAAAATTTCTGCTTCTCTGAATAGTGAGCTCAATTATCAAGGACCAGTGTTCTCTGGGTCCAAAAGAAGAGGCACAGGATTCATAGTAGAATCTAAGGATATTTTTTTCTTTTGTTTGTATATTCACCAACTATACAAGAGGGGATGACAGATTTTTTTTTTTCCGGAACATTCATTTTGCCTCCTTGATACCATACTATGCTTTTGAGAAAAGGAACATGAGATTAATTAGGTCTTTTTAAAGTTGCACAGAACTCCTGAAATACCAATAACAATTCTCCCCGGTTCTTTAAGTTTTCCTGAATTCACTTTACTCTCCAAAGTAATCTCTTCTGAAGAAGAAGACCAAAATAAAACCTTGGAATCTCAATCATGTTTGGTTAAATCTCATTAAAAACTGGAGAGTAAATAACTTAAATCAAAAGCTGCCCTTTTTTCAGAAAGGTTGGTAGCAAAACAACAACAACAAAAAGGTAGAAGCATTTTTGTGTTCTTCCTAAGATGTTAAATACAATGTTTTTGTTGTTGTTGTTGCTGTTGTTTAACTTTCTTTTTGTTGTCTAAAATATCATGCATCAGACTCCAAAACCAGCCCCATCTAAATATATATTATGGGCACAGGCAAAGATCACTCTCCTGTGATATTTTCAATTTATGATATGGATTCATCTTCCGTTATAACCTCAGTGAACTTGATGGCTCCTGATAGTGTGACCTCATTATGGCCAGAGGTAGTGAATCTTGCTGAAAGCATTAACCTCCTGCAGCAGTCATTGCTATTTGGCACATGCTACTTGCTATGACTACTTAGAGGTCTTCATGTCTTAAACTCTGCCCCTCTAGTTGGTGGCAACAGGGAAACCTGCAGTGGGAATCAGCCATTTTATGCTCCATTTGTGACTTAACTTATTGTCCTCTCTCACACACATTGTCTTGGAATATTTGCCTTTTTACATCATCCAAGTCCAATAAGTCTCAACCCTTTGAAGTGGCATCATAGACTTACAAAGTAGTTACTCATCATTATCCTGGTCACCAGAGACTAAGGTGTAGTCAGTGAGTTAGAGCCCCTTGCTAAAGCTCTCACTGCTGGAAAGTGATGAGGTCAACTCTATCTCAAAGACTTCCATGTGCCATGTCTACTCTTCTCATTAGGACAAGACTGTTCTGAATCTCCTTTTTATAGATGGTGATGTTAAAACAAAAATTTTGATTTCTCTCTAGAGCCAGAATAAAATGTCCCATCTCATAGAAAAGAAGAACAAGAACAAGAGGAAGAAGAAGAAAGAAAGAATAAACCCTTATAATTGATATGAAGCTTATCTGACTGCTCTGGCACATTAGGTGCTATGATCTTGTGATGACTCATGTGTTGTTCCTTAGATATTTCACGTTGTGGAGGAAAGAAAAAATATGCAAGAGATAAGGGACTATGAGTATCTACATTTGGCTTTCACAAGGATGAGATGGAGTCTCTCTAGTTCTGTGTTGGAAAAAAACACAAGGACACAGAAGTCACATAAGGCGATCCTGCATCTTTACTTCATTCTTCACTCCACCTTATTTGTAAGTTGAAGACCTTAGGAAACTTAACTCTCTAAGCTTCATGAACCTTATAAGTATCCTCTACTGTAAAATGAGTATTCTGTTTTACAAATATTATCAAAGATGATTAGAAAACTACCTGGCCTACGGATGTGAATCATCAGGTAATTATATTATACAAATGTGAGTAGCCATTAAGAATCTAACCAATTGACAACAACATTCTTAACCAGTGTACGTTAAATTCTCCAGATGAGACTAAAGCTGCTGGTATAAAATATATGAACTTAGGATACCAACATCATCAACACTTGTGTCTGGTAGACGATGCTCTAGTATTCCAACACGTTAAGTGATCTATTTATCAAGATTCTATTGTGGTTTTCCCAAATCTACTAGGATTGCCATGCTTAGGTAATTAAAAATTCAGTTAAATATTATATAAACTGGAGACATCATTATAAACCAAGTTATTGAATCTATTTTTTTTTATTAAAACTAGGCATGATGTTTAATATGAAGTGGACAATCCTAAGTTACTAAAAACCATGTCAAATTAAGTAGTAACAAGACTACAGCAAAAAAAGTAAAAAAGAAGTAGTGTTAATTTAGAACAAGTCTGAACTCATATTACCTGACAAATGTCTTAAATTTTAGTTCATGTTAAGAAAACTGAAGTTAAAATTTATTAGGATTGAGGTTTACACATGAAATTCGGAGGGAAGTACAATCAGAGAGTTTATGTTTATATAAAAGTTCTTGCCTTCACATCAAAACAGTTCAGATTAATACACAGCATACTATTATAAATAATAATGGAATATTTAAGGTAGGTATGAATCATTTTTATGATTCTCCAATTTAACTGAGCTTTCTGATTAGCCAATCAAAGAATGATCTAAAGGGCATTAAATAAAATTAGTAATGAAATGAGAAAAAAAAATTGGTTCAAAAATTGGTTCCGAAGGAGAAAAGGTCGAGGCCAATTTCCTGATGAGGAGAGCTAAATGGTTAAGTTTAGGCTGTGTCTGTTCTTGCTAGGCCCTTCCATTAGTGACTTCTTCCCGGTTACACTTACATGCCACAGACTTTATTCTGCTCCTCAAATCAACCAAGGAGCATGTCAGCTGTGTGCAGAGGGATCTTGCCTCTGGCTCTGAATCAGAGAGAGTAAAGACTCCTCATCCTTGGCTTCTTGAATAAATCATAACTTGGGTGTTTCATAAAGTTGCCTGAACAGCTCAGCCTAGATTTGCAGCAAGAGTGGATGGGAGCCCAGGTTGTCTGGCACCTGTACCCTAGCCTGGGCTCAGATGTCCAGGGCAATTCCTCGTCCATCATCCAGGGTCAATGAAGCTTGAAAGTGAGAGCCAAACCCACAGACACCATCTGGGGAAGTGGAAAAAAAAAACAACAAAAACAACTGTGAAGCAGAAGTCAGAAAAAAAAATGTCTTTAGGTTTGGCTGTGTCTCTTCCTTACAGGAAAATTCTAGGCAAGTCATAAAATTGTCCTAGGCCTAAATTCACTAACCCATAAAGTGTGCATAATAATTCCGACACGGCTTGTCTCAGAGTATTCTTATTTATGTATTTGCTTATTTATTTTTCAGAGTGGGTCTCTCTAAGTTGCCCAGACTGGCCTCACACTTATGATTCTCCTGCTTCAGCCTCCTGAGTAGCTGGGATTACAAGCAGTGCCAACAGGCTGGACAGAGAATTCTTATGAATGGAGGAAACCGAATTTTCCTGAATCTCTTCAGAAAGGAGTCTCTACCTTTCTCCTCAGAATATGTTTTTCTGTACTCTGTACTTCTCCATTAGCAGGTTTTTCAGTGTGGGAAGGAGCTATTTATGAATGTAGGGTGTTTTCTGGAGAGTCTTAAACATCACTGCTTCCATCTTTGCAGAATTTTTCTCCTAATGAGGGCAGAGTTCTTCCGTGGCCCCATTTGAAGCCCAAGCATTCCTCTTAGGTGCAGCATGTTCTAGGAGAATGAGACTCTAGATCCAAACTTCTTCTACATAGAGAGTCTTCAATCATGAAATAAAAGCATATTCATCAATATTGACCACTTTATTTACCATCTGACTTTCCATGCTTTGTCAGAAAGCCAGTTCAGAATAGGAGTCAATAATAAGACAGCAAAAATCTACTCAAAGCCCTGAACAGTGAAGATCAGAGGATACATGACTTAGAAAATAATGTATTTCATACAAAATAGAACAAAGAGTTCTGGTGTAAATATACTCACTTCCATGTCATGAATCATCATGAAGGAAAAGGGCAGAGATACCAGTTTCTCATAGCTATAAAAACTATAACCTTGACGATATTTTCTTGATAAGCACAGTAATACTTATCAACCAGGGCCACTCATTTCCACTCACAATGCAACATGAATGATCACAAAGCTCTCTATTGAACAAATATGTTTTTTACCATTGTTTAAGCAGTCTCAGACTTTGCAAATTAATTATTTTGTGCTTCAGTCTCTTCATCTATAAAACAAAACTGTTCAGAGGAACAGTTCTTGCTTTGTTAAAGAATGAAGAAGATGGGGGGATCAAATAAAAAAATAATAGGAAAGATATTTAGAGTATTAAGCAGAAAATGTCTATACACACATATGAATATATTAATTCTACACACAAAGTTGCATATGTATACATGTGTGTACATATGTGTGTATGTTTATGTGATTATAATATTTGAGACAAGAAATGTATCTCTTTTTCTTTCTTTTATGCATGATATTTGAGCCTTAAATGTGAGCCAGCTATAGTTCTAATTTCTGTGAAATATTGTTCTAATTTCTTTTACTGGACTCCTACACCTACTGTTTTGAGATAGCTAATATTATCATCATTCTTCAGATAACTAAGGTGTGATTGGATGCTCTGCACTATCCATGAGGTCAGATATGTCTGTTTTTTAAGCTTCTGACTGGATTTTTGTTAGCAAAGTTGAGTGAGTTGTAATCCCTAAAACTCCACCACCTGTTTTCACCACATTAATTTCGGGGATATAAAAAGAGGCCAAAAGTAGTCCAAGAGAAAGTAACCTGGAAGAGGTCTTTAGTTTTGGTATACTCACAGTTCCCTGGAAGAAACTCAGCATGCCATGTAGGGCCATAGGAAAGCACATGGCTCAGGCACAGACTAAGACAGAGGAGAAATGGAGGGTGTGCACTGCTCTGATGCTTCTGCAGGAAGGGGAGGGTGAGGCAAGGCAAGCAGGCTTCAGGGCAAGTGTGAATAATTTCAGCAGACTCTGGGACCGAAGGTTGTCTTCAGTTGTAGGGTAACTGACCTGAGGCAATTAAGGTAGGTGTGTCATGGTCTAAACTGTTGAGAGACCAATGAAGGCAGAAGACAGCACACACACAAAATGTATCACACTGCCTAATATTTAGAAGGTTCTTTTAGCAATGTCTCATAATTTTTTTCTTCTTTGAAAGAAATAATGGAAAAGATAGTATACAAGGCAACCATATAGAAAAGTTGTAAGAGACCCGGTTCAGGGCCAAATCTTAGGTCTCCTTCTTGCTAATTATACAGAATTAGAAAAAAAATATTTTATATATGCATATATGTAATACTAGAACTTAATTAGATAAGTGACTTAGAGAAAATGTTACAAATACATTAGTTTTGAACCAAACCCAGAACCTAAATAGTTATGTAAAGCTGTTTTTTGGTTGTTTGGAATAATTTATGAAATTTTGTTACCCTATTCTACTTAAACAATAATATTTAAATAAGAAATTATAATAACTAATTAAAGAATCTAAGATGAACATTAGTAGAATGAATTGGGTATATGCATGGAGTCATACCATTTTAAAAAAAATTATTGGAATCTCTTAAAATAATAAAATTCTTGTAAAAAATAATGAATGTTTATTTTTACCATTTCCATTTCATTAATAGATCCATTGAAAGTTAGTGGAAATTTATCAGCCATTTGAGATATCTTTAATATATTATATTTATGCATTGTCTCATTGCCAATGCAAAAATAAACGGCAAAGAAAACCTACTATACCGTACTAGAACTTTGAGAAACATCTGGTTTAGTGCCATCATTTTAGAAATAGACGTGACATAGATGTCCAGTCTCTAAATGTCCTTGAACATACTGACCTCTACGGATTGTTGGAACAATCAGGAAATCCAAGTGTGTTTCCTTTCATTGGGCTTTGGGTAGTCTAGAAGGCCAAGTGTCAGACATCCATTCAGAACAGAGTCAGCAAGTATTCTGTTAGGCAAGCCTTTGACTCCCACTCCAGGTGTTCCGTAGCTCTCCTTTCATCCCACTTGCCTCAGTGGACAGGACTGGAAAAGGGCACCGGATGAAGGTTGTGGGAGCTGTGCTGATTTCAGAAGAAGCTTCCCACTTTGATCTTTGTGACCCATATGGGCTTATCTTATTGGCCCATGTAGTAACTGGCACACAGTAGGCCCATTAAAAGTATTCATATTGTCTTGGTAGAATTTTGCTGTTTAATCTAATTTGTCTTCTGTTACCCTCTCAATCACTCTAATACTTTCAAGGTTTTAATGGATAGTGCTATTATTGTCTCTGAGACCTTCATCTATTCCTCAGATTGAATAAAGGTAGCAAATATAGAAGCATTCTTTACTTAACATCCATCAAAAATGTACCGGGGAGTATTCCCTATTCTCTGTGTGTCATGAGATGTAGCCTTGGATCTCTGCCCTCAACCATTCATCACTTTATAATTTGTGTTGCCATTTGTTAATATCCTAGTGCTAGAAAATAATCATTTAGGGGAGAAAATAGAGAAGTTTCCGATATGGAAAGAAACACTGTATATCCCTAAAGTCATCTCTGAGGACAAAGTCCCTTGAATGACAGGAAAGATGATTCTTCCTTTTTTTTTTTTTTTTTTTGTCAAACTCCAAAGAGTGGGCTAGAGAAAAGCGCCACTTGCCCCAGCCAAGCTGTGCAGAGATCAATGTTTACATTGTGTGGAAGCACATATAAAATAAATGATGTGGGAAGAAGGTTCGTCATCTATTTTAAAATGCTACCTTCTATTTTAGACTGAACATGTACAATTTCTGTTTAGCAATTTCAGCTAATTGTTGGATTAACATTTTGGGGAACAGATTGCAAACTTCAAAATGGAAAAGATCATTTTAGGGAGGGAAGCTAGGCAGCTGTCAGGGAGTCGGAATTAACATACATTTGCATAACAGATGTACAGTAAGGTGTCTATGACAGACAATCACTGAATATTAATGCTATAGACCACGACATCATTTGCGTAAATGCTGTCTGCTGGGTATTGAGGTTGGTGTGCTCTTTGCAGAAGACAAAGGGCCAGGGAACAGAACAGATGCAGCAGATACGCCGATGCATCTTAATTTATGACATCCTCACCAAAGACCTTGTGGTGTGATTTCAGATTTTATTACAAATAATTTGGAGATAAAGGAACTAAGTAATTATCTTTTCCCCTACAGTTAGTCTCTCTCAAAGGAAGAGGGTTCATTTGCGGAAGGCCATTGTGATGTCTCAGGAGAGGGCCATTCTTTATATGAAGCGGGGGTGGGGCGAGAAGAAAAGGAAAGCCTTCCTGAAAGTCAACACTGTGTCTTGAATAGATCTGGCTATTAGCATGTTGTGGGACACCTGTCACAGAGCCACTCACCCCTCCACACACTCTCTTAAATGAAACAGCAGGTGATTCTATGGCAGGTTTCAAATGGTATTTTTTTTAAAAAGTGAATTACAGTCAAAATATAAAACTCATTTTGTCAAGTCAATGTTACGAACATATGTTGAGCTTGTACTATGTGCAAAGCACAGGTTTCCTTTCTTGGTATCTTAATAGATTCTTTGCTGTCTTCCAGCCAGTCTCCACTGGACACCCTCCCTGGCAATTACACTCCATGAAATTGCTCACCTCCCTGACCTTCCATTGGTCTTGATTGGCTAATTCAGGGTCATGCATTTGATCAGTGTCTATCTGAGCACGTAACATGTCCAGCTTTGTCCTACATGCTGCATCTAGAAGGCATAGCATCTGTTGTAAAGAAGCTCACTGTCTAGTTGGGATGATGATCAACAAATGTTTATTGAGCAGTTACTTTGTACTGGGCATTGTCAAGGTATGGAGGTGCATCAAAAAATAAACTGTCCATCATTGTACTTAAGGCATTTTTTTCCACTGGTGGAAGGAGACAATAAATAACTAATAAATATGATGTTATCAGCAATACCGAAAAAATGATGAGAGAGCATAGCACAGAGTGATTGGGAGTCATGGAAGGGCAGGTTGGCTTTATTTCTAGTCAAAACTGACTGCTCTATAAAAACAACATTGGCCAGATACCAGAACACTGGGAAGCAAGCAGCCAGAAAGAGCATGTGAAGCAACATCATTTGAGTACAGGAATCACAAATGCAAAGTTCCTGAGACTGAGTGCATATGCATGCATGCACATGATTATATCAGGAGGAGACAAGTCCTCAGTACTGCCTAGTTCACAGAGGCAGTGGAGGAGGCCCAGGACAGAGACTTTGACTCAGCTATTGCATAGAAGTGAGGGTCCAGGGAGTTAGAAGAAAGAAGAAATTCCACTGAGGTTTTTCTTTTTTCTTGGCATCAAAGCCTAAAATGTGGAAAGAGACTGAGTATCCAAAAAAGAGAAAATAGCACATGCAGGGAGCTTAGAGAGAAAAGCAAGAAAGCAAGAGACTTCCTAAGGATGGCATTGTGTGTGTATGTGTGTGTGTGGATCGTAAACTGAGTGAGGGAAGTGTCAGAATAGAAATGCAAAGGGAGTGGTTAAGGTGAGGCTGAGAAGAACTTGTGTGCCAAATAAAGGAGGTTTGGATACAATCAGGTTCTGCTTCAAAATCTCTTCTGAGGACACTCTGATGACCTGATTATCCTATCTACTACAGGATAATACATGCCCCCCTTGTTTAGGGGAAAACATTTCGCTACTGGGGATAAATGGAGTCTGTTCTGGATGATTCAAGTTCCTTTGACTTTCACCACAGTGGCTTAGCCAAGGTTTTGGATGATCTTGAGATCCACCAAGGAATTGAAAGAGAATATCTATACTAATCCATGTGCTTTCCCTCTTGATCTGTGTTACCTTGTCCACAAATAATTCAGAGAGCTCATCCCCACCAATGTGTATAGTGTTCCCTGGGAGAAGACCAAAGCCTGCCCCCGAGCAGTGCCTTCTCCTGGTATTTCTAGACTTGCCTTCTCTTCAAGGACAGAGTTCACTGCATTTGCAGGATCAGGGTTGGACATGTTCATCCCACAGCATCACACTTCAGTTATGCCTCTCTCCGACTGGGAGTCTTGAGAATTGCTTTAAGCGTCTCTCACCATGCTCCCTGATACTCATTGCCAATATGAGAAGACTCTGATCCTAAATGTGGAGGATTTTATATCAGCCTTACAATGCCCTTAAAGTATATCATCTCATTTTAATGTGTGAGAAACAGAACTCAGAAGGGGTAAGCTACTTGCTCAAGGCTCACAGCCAGCAAGGGACTGGGCTAAGTCTGATATCCAGGAGAGGCAGGTGGACAATAAGGGAATTGCCTTGCTCCATCCTCAGACTCGTGCCTTAGGTCTCTGCTACATGTCCTCCTGCCTTTCCTGGTGCCTGCAAAAGCCTTCTCTACAAATACAAATACCTCTTAAGAATCCATTGCTCAGTTCAGTTTGGGTTCCTATAATAAAAACAGCACATGCTAAGTGACTTCAACAACAAATATTCATTTTTCAAAGTTCTGGAGATTGGAAAGACCAAGATCAAGTCACTGATAGAATTCATGTCATCTGACAAGGGACTGTTTCCTGGCTTACTTCTTAGTGTGTCTTCACCTGGCCAAGAGAAAAAGAGCCTCTCCCACTTATTTGTACTTGTGAGGGAACCCATCTCACTTACAAGGGCTCCATGCTCATGACCTAATTGCCCATCAAAGTTCTCATCTCTAAATACCATCACATTTGGAGTTAGGTTTCAACATATTATTTGACAAACTCTAGATAGGGAAGAGGGGTGGGAGGGGAGGGGAAAAGGGCAGGGGGTTAGAAATGTTGGAGGAATATGATGGAGACCATTATCCAAACTACATGTATGAAGACATGAATTGGTGTGAACATACTTTATATACAGAGATATGAAAAATTGTTCTATGTGTGTAATAAGAATGTGATGCATTCTGCTGTTATGTATTTAAAAAATAAAACCAATAAAAATAAATAAATAATGGAAAGCCTACACTTTCTGTTCATAGCACCAGCCATTCTTAAATCTGAGTAAGTGTTCTAGAAAGAAATTTCTTGTACATTTTTCTTCAGTTGCATCCTATTTGTTAGTTATATCTCTTCAAAGAGGTTGCAGACTCCCAAAAGGCACAGAGTATATAGAACATATAGTTTTTCTATTTTTTATAATATCAGTCTACCTAAACTGACTTTAAATTTATTGCACCACTCTGTTTTATAGGATCTTCCATTACCCTTGCCCAGATGGATTATGGAAGATACTCAGATGTGAATGAAGCAACTCATGAAGAACGTTGTCTAATTGGGACAATATGGTGGAAAACCTGAACTCTGCTCCATATTCCCAGCACCTTAATTACTATAGAAATGATGAAAGAGCCCAGCATATGCTCATAGGAGCTAAGAGGATTATGTAGTATAATACAAGAATGTATTAGTTCTTTCTCTTTTTGGTTATCTAAATTTCCTTTTCTCTATGCCAACTAATATTATCAATGGTAACATCAGCACCCAATTGCAGGATTTCAACCTCTTTCCTGACACCCAACCAGTAGCTTCCATCACTTTCTCTTATCTATCTAGCATATAAAGACTCCATGTTTAGATTGTCCACTGAGTAAGTGGCCAGGTGCTATTTTGAGCAAGATCCCTCTCATTCTGCCAATTCAACAAAATCTCATCTGAGAAACAGCTAAGTGCTACCAGGGTCTAAGTTAATAATGAGCCACCTCACTACCAGAGCACTGGACTGAGTTCCTTTTAGTGTTTGACATGAGGGAATGAGTACCTAATCTCATCAATAAGGCACTGCTGGAATAAGGACAAGGACATGAACTATTTCCACAAATAGAAACCTGTCACCACTGAAACCAAATAATATTCCAAATCAACTCTTTTTTTTTTTTGGTTAGGGGTGGTAGTCTCTTAACATTAGAATTAAACTGTAACAGAGGGTCTTAAAGATGTTTAGATGCTGATATTTTGGAGTACATATAGGAGAAAGGTACTTGAATCTGTTTGGAAAGGGAGAGCATAGATTTCAAAGTGGTATTTAGGAGTGATCAAAAATATCAAGTTATACAACAAAGGCAATGAGTCTCTAGTAAAGAGTTTATGGACAGAAATGATGAACTCCATTTTTCCTTGAAAAATTGCTTTAAAAACAATATAGAGGATTGGATTAAAAGGAAGTAAGAGAACAAAGGCAACAAATAAAAGTTGGGAGTTGGTTACCATAGTCCAGATGATGAATGATGGTAATGCACTAGACCAGTGGTGTAACCACTAGTATAGAAAGGACGTGTACAGCATAGGTGAGAGAGGATCCCCAAAGTTGGCTATCAACTGAATGTAGATGTAGGAGACAAATAAGGATCAAGGTAATCTCAAATCAACAAGGCCAACTGGGTGGAAGATGAAACTATGTCCTAAGGAAATACTAAAAAGATGTGCAATTGTAGACATTTAAACATTAAGAAAAATGTGCAAAAACCATTTAATTTATGGAGCTAGAATTCGGTAAGAGATTGGATTAAATCTAGATATGGAAAAGATGTTCACAGAAAGCTCAAAATAGAAAATAAAACTTTAAGAATATAGAGTATAATGGAGATACAAAGCAAGTAACATGGAGTTTCATGCAATGAAAATTGCATGGTAGATTGAACCAAGACCTTCCTCATCCTGATGTCAGCTACATCTCAATAAGAGGAGACCAAAAAGGAACAGACAGGAAAGTAGAAGTGAAATCCCCGGAGACACAGAATCAAAAGAAGGGAATTATTTTTTCTGTGGGGGGGAAGATCATCAATAATGCCTATGTCTCTGAGAATTCATTCAGAAAAAGATCAAAAAGTGCCCTTTCAATTAAGAATGTAGTAGCATTTGGTGATGTTAGTGGTAGAACAGTTTTGATGGAGTGGTAGCAGTAAGACTAAATTGCACTGGCTGAAGGATGTGTGTGGAATGGGGGTGCAGAAGCATCCAAGTTGGGCAATATATTGGAAACCATCAGTATGAATGTGAGGAGCTGCAGGGTGCAAGTTGGAGAGGGGTTGAAGGAGAGTTTTGGGGTGTGTGTGTGTGTGTGTGTGTGTATGCACGCGCACACATGTTTGTGTGTGTATATGTGTTACTGAGCAGGTTCAAAATCTAAGGGTTTGTGTGTACAAAGGATGAAATGTTGAAGATACAAGGGCGTCAATGTCAAATCAATGCAATGAGGTCCTTGAGAAGGCAGGGAACATGCTTCTGAAGGAGGAAAGGCTCATCATTTTAACAAGAGGCAACAAGAAATGGCTGGAGAGTGGATAGTAAGTTTAGTGACAGGTACCTGAGAAATTTCTGTCTGCTTTGAAAGTTTCTAATTTCTCTTTAATGTAGAAGAGAAATTGCACTAAAGAAAAGAAAAATCATCCACTAAGTCTGACTGGACAAGACAGCAAAGTTCTAAAATTTGAGAAGAATCAGAAAATTTTGAAATACTTGTTATGAATTAAGAATTGATCACAGCGACATAGAAGCGTCAGGGAGAGTGGCACTTCTGGCGAGTTTCTCAACACTTTTCTGAATCATTTGCCTCCCATGGGTCCCTGTGTATTGCTATGATGGAAGGCACACTCTCCAAATGAGAGTAGAGCAGCACTTCTTCTGCAAAGCTGAATGTGCTGGTTCTCATATCTGATCAGTTGCACAACAATACTTCCAGCCCTAACCAGGTTCGCTGCTCACTCCTCCACTCTCTATTCAAATAAGTTGGTGACTCTCTTTTCTGCCAAATGTGTTCATCATAACAGAAGCACAGCCATATGAGTGAATGAATTATGCTCTGACAAAATGTCCTTGTGTCAGCACAAACCATGATCAAGAATGTCTTGAATTGGCCTTCTTCACGTGTCAACTCATTCCCCGTGGCTTCTCTCCAGCATCCACAATGTAAATCATGATTGCACAGCAGTGACATTGACAAGTGAGGAAGGCACTGTTTCCACAGCTTGATGGGACCTCAAACATTTACCTCATGGTGCATGGGATCAGGTTGCAGATTAATACCAGCTCTGGAGTGCTTCCTAATAGCAACACAAGTGGCACTGTAGATCATGAACCTGCAGGACCCTGGCAGTATTCAGTAGGAGGTTGGAAGAGCACTATGACAAAACACAGAGGATATTCCTGGATGAGAAGGAAGAAAGTTGAATCAAACTATTTCATGTATCTCTTTTTCAATCTGATGTGTATAGTCTCAGGGAAGCTGTTTAAAATGAATGCAATGATGCTTTACATGAAGGGTCCCAGGTGTTCATTATTTTGAGATTCTCAAAGCAATGGATGAAGAGGAAAGAATATGGCCAAGGAAGGGGGCAAACCTAGGTACAAACACCAGCTCAAATATTTGCTAACTGCATGACCCAAGACAGATTGCTTAACATTTCTGAAACCATTTTCTATTTTTTAAGAGTAAAATGGTACCTGCTTTCTTTGTTGTCTAAGGATGCATTTGCCAAGATAGTAGCCACTAACTACACATGGCTAATAAATTTAAATCAGTTAAGAGTGAGTAATATAAAAAATCAGTTCCCCAGATGGGCTAGCCACACTTCAAGTGTTCAGTAGCCACATGTGGCTCGTAGCTCCCATGTGGGACAGGAGAGAGACATTTCCATATCTGTCAGTTCCATCTGACATCAGTGTCTTAAGGATCAGAGGTAATCTTTTTAAAAATACATATTAAATACTCACATGTTATAGCTAACTTTATATTCATTATATAACTTTTAAGTCTGTACCAAAATCTATTGTGTTGCATATTTAATATAATTTTAACTCCTGTATGATTGGGAATGAGAATACTCCTATTCTGTAGATGACAAAATGAAGGATTCCAAAGGTTAAATAATTTCCCAAGCTTGCAAAGATTGTGAGTTCTTATCTTTAGGAATGTCTTCAATATCAAAGAGGAGACATTTATCAGAAATTTATTTTGAACACTGATTAATCTGCCCACAAACCTATGCTGTTGGATGTTGAGCAGTGTGCATCAGAATAAGCTGAAACTAACAGAAAACTCCAGCTATGGCTTAAGGGAAGGTAAAAATTCTGAAAGTTTCAAACAGAAAAGAGAACAGAGTAGGAAAAGTACTTGTATGTAAAAACTGGAGAGAAAAAAAAGGCTAAAGTCGATGGCTTCTCTAATGTTGGTAAGATTCTGAAAGGTCTCATATTACGTGTTCTATTCTGTCAGAGATAATTGGAAGGCAGAGTTATTTATTGCAAGAAATGGAGGTATTGTCTCTTTTTGTCTTTGCCAATCAATATCTGCCTCTTTGAGGAGACCTATGTTCTGAGGGACATGTGGAGAGGAGCAATTTGATCTTGAAAGCAAAGAAATAGGTTAGGAAATGGGTCCGAGTAGTTGATGGTACGATCCTATCAATAGGACAAATTGTGCTTTTAAGAAGTGCTGTCCTTGTCTGGCCACGACCTGTGTCTTAGTACTTTATTTAAAAAGAAATAATCCAGAACATTCAAAAAAACAAACACAGTGCTATCTTGTTAAACACAAGCCAGATTAAAAAGGAAACAGGAATAACTCAAACAAAGCAAAAATGAAACAAAAACACTTGGGTGAATGTATGAATAAATTAATGTAACATTTTAATAACAGTTAAGTTGATCAGGAAGAAATTGGTGTTTCAGTCTAGGAATTATTTTTAAAAAGCTGATTTCTCACTTGAATCACAACTAAACTGGGAAAAAACTGAATAATTATAGGTTTTCTTCATGATTGTCTTCCAGATGGTGACGAAGGGATCCAATATCTGGAATTTGTGTTTTCTAAGGTCCATGGGATCATTGAAGATATGTTTAGAGGCTAAGCCTGAAAACACTTATGTCACTTCTGTTTACCTTCCTTTAACCAAAATGCAGTCACCTGGTCCACACCCAGCTGTACAAGGTACTGGTGCATGTGACTTTCTTGAAATCCCAGTGTCATGAACACATGGCCCTGTATCTAAAGCGATCTTGTCTTCTGAAGAGATTCCTATAAGCATCTGCAAACTGTTCACCAATTAGAAAAATTGTCTCGTTTCTTTTAAATAACTTCTGTTTTTTTAAAAAAAAAAAAATTGCCCCAAACCTCTGTATTTAAATGCCACTTCCTCACCCTTCGTGAATGGAATCTATTCCTAACTTATTGAGAACATTAGCCCCACCAGACATGCCTCCCCTGCCCCCATCTCCTCCTCCCTTCAAAGGAGCAGAACTCCTCCTCCAGGGGAAAGCCAATTATTTGTTGTTGTTGCTTTGTTTTTTTTATGGAAATCCAGATCTATTATGCAACCTTAGTTCCTTTGCTTCGTATACACCTTAATGTATCAGTCATTGCCTTATTTCTATTCTTGTGTATAATCTTATCTCTTGGGTCTATATAGTATTTCAGATATCTTTCATCCTAAAAATGCGTCCTTGACATTCAGGATTTACAGTGTTAAGTGCCGTTCAGTCTCCTTAGCACTCTTCATTAACTAGTCTATACTCTTTGGAAGAATATCTATACTCACTTCCAATTATTAGCCTTCATAACACACAAAGATTTTAGTTGCATCTATATTTTGACTGTTTCTTGTTCATAGCGTCCAGTGGGACATAACTATGCCTGTTTTTATTTTTTTCATTTGGATGCCCCATGCTCAGCCCAAGGCGTGGCACATGGCAGTGGCTCAATACATACTTAATGGCCCAATAAATCAATCCACTGAAACTATTGCAAACTGAGATTATCAACGACATTTTCATTATTAACTCAACTGGCTATATTTCTGTGTTCACTTTCTGGGATTGCTCTGCTTCATTTTGCACCATCAGATGGCCCATTTTATTTAAATTTTCGGATTCCTTTATATCCTAGACCCAACCATTCTTGTTGTTCTTCTTGCTTCTCTATCTACTTAATTGTCTAGTTCTTCTTCCACTATGAGCCCTCAAGTGGAAGTGTTCTCTGGAATCTTTTCCTTGGGCTCTTGATCTCGTTAGTATTCTAATTATTAAATGAGTGATGATATTTATTTTCAGGTTTTCTTCTGCCATCTCTATGCTGATGCCTCTTCAGATGCATGTTAGTTCTAGGCTTCTCCCTTGTGATTCAACACTTTTGCCAAAGTACCTGCTCAAAATCATCTTGTTGGTATCTCATTAGTGTCTCAAACTGAATTGGATAAAATCTGAATTTTTTTATGCCCCAAGGTTGTTCATCTTCTCTTACTCTGTGTCTTAAAGCTGTTACTCCTCTGGGTATCAACCTGAAAACCAACGATCCTTATACTCCATTCCTTACCACCGCCATTCTATTAGTCACTGATGTGCTCTGTCCCTTGTCCTTCCGTGTCTCTTGAATCCTTCCTCAGCTCTGCATCCTTACCAGTTTCTCACTCACATTCTCCACCTGGGACTAGGGAAAGCCTCCTGTCAGTCTCCTTGCCCCCAGATCTCGTCCAGCTGAATGGATTCTGCACACTGCAGCCAAACTGACCTTTTCAGAAACAACAGTCTAACCTTTTCACACTCTGACTTTAACCCCTTCAAAGATGCCCCATTGTCCATAGGTCCAAACACTTCAAGATGACTCGAGCCTTCTATAAATCGATCCCTTCTGGATCTTATCCCTTACCTTTTCTATCTCTGACTTCATGATTAGCAGTGCTAATCATGGTATGTGAGTTTCTTGCACATACCTATTCTTTCTTGTGTTGATGGTTTTGCTTAAGAAAAATGAAGCAAATTCTAGCTAACTCTCCCACATTCTTGAAGTCTGATCTCAGGCCCTACATCTTCCAGAAAGTCTCCCTTTTCCTGCCCAGCCAGGATTAGGAGCTCACAGAATGCTTTATTGATATCTGTGACACTAAATTGTATGAAGCAGAATCACGTGAAAAATCATATTGGACATACTGCATGAGTGAAAAATAACTTTTTGCAGTGTTAAGTCATTGATATTTGGGGTTAATTTGTTACCCCTGTATACCTTTGAAAATCCAGAATAAACTATGGTTAGCTTATTACAAGTGAACAATGGGGTTTAGAAAAGTTATGTTTCTACTCTGCGCACACAGACAAAATACAATTCTTTTGTCCTCTGCATATTCTGATATTCTCTGTGCTATTTTACTAGGAACTGTTCAAAGACAGCCAATTTGACTCTAGAAGGAAATGGAGAAAATTATGGGGAACTGCTTTCCCTAAGTATAGCAAACATTTGTAGAATAAATGAGTTTGCAGTTTATAATCTGTTTTCCACTCTAGCAAAGCTGGTGCTGTTCCATCTGAGCTGAGAAACTACTGGAGCTTGAATTATCCCTACAGACCTTGCCTGTTTTTTATGCAGACTAGCCCGCAGAGGACAGGGTTTACACATTGAAATGCAATGAGGTCAAATTGGAGACCCATCAAACACCACTGCACTTTGCGGGCTGGAGCACCGTGCCCTGTGCATGTTCAGGAGCTCCAGTGCATCTGGGGAATGGCATCAAGGAAATGGCCCTTGCAATGCATATTCAGGGTTTAGGGGATGGATATGAAATAGCTGGGCTCTGTGTCTCAGAGCTGAGGGAGAGAGACCAGCAGGATGCTGAAGCTCAGTTTCTGGAATGCTACTTCCAGATGAAAAGACTGCCAAATATCTCCTGAGGACGAGGGATAAATATAACACATCACATCAGATGCTCAGTCCTTCAACAGACGGGAGGGATCTGTATTTGGCTCCATTCCACTGTGAACACTTTTGATTATTGCCATATTTTTTCTCTTGATTAAGGCATATTCATTGCTCTGGGGCTTCTAGAATTTAAACTCCTACCCTATTTTTAGTGACTCCCCCAGCATATGGTGCTGGTGAAAGGCAGAGTCTGTTACCTTAAAAGCCAAGTCCAGGTACATTTTCTTCTTGTCTTCTTGCATCTTGGGACCTGGCTCATGTCCTACTCTCAGCTAATCAAATACACTGAATAATAACTCTGAATTGGGAAGAGGAAATAAGGAGGCAGGGCCTCAGTGAATGCTATCTGGGATTTGTGGTAGTAGGGGCAGTGATATCCATATACTAAAGTAGCAGGTCCCAAGATGCCCATAGAAGGGGTGTAGGCAGGACGTCCAGCATTCATGAGTAGTAGTAGCAATGCCTGCCAAACTCATGCTGGGAATGTTTTGGGTAGATCCTGGTTGCCTGGACTTCCTCGATGTGGGCCTCTTTCTATCTGTCTTGTTCTCCAAACTTCCTTAGAGTTCTATAATTCCTCAACAACATAAATTCATTTCCTTCTCATATGAGTCAGAGAAAGTTTCTTTGTTGCTATTAAAATTCTTGGCTGATAAAGTTCCTTATGCTCATAGCAAGATAAGGAATCTTACTAAAACAATTATTATAAAAACTGTCTTCATGGAATCAGTTCATAAAATAGATGAAGAAAAATGGTCTTGGCATTCAAAATCAATGTACCCTGTAACATGCTAAGATTATACTTTCTCTTGGTTTAACTTGTCACCTTAGATCATTGTTTATCAACCAGGGACAATGTTCTCCCCTAGAGACACTATACAAGGCTGAAAGCATGTTGGATTGTCACGGTTTGGGGCATGGATGCCACTATTAGTCTTAGTCAGAGGAGGCCAGGGATGCTGCTCAATATCTTGAGTGCTTAGACAAGCCATGACTGCAATGACTTCTCTGCCCACACCATCAGCAGTGCCAAGGTTGAGGCACCTTCCCTAAGATATTTGAGGCTGAATGGACCGGAGGATCAACTGGTCCCATGAATATCTAGACGCTCTTATAACTAACAGAGAAGACACTCAAACAACTTTCCATGTTGTTCTCCAACCAACAGATAGCTACTGCCTACTATATACCAGGTATCACACTAAGACAGAGTGGTTACAAAAAAAAAAAAAAAAGTGTGTAACCTTTCAGTTTCACACAGTGAAGAAACTCAACAGATAAAATAACTAATTCGCCCATATTTATAAACTGTCATAGAGACATCAAAGGGCAGAATCTCAGCTAAGCAATGGAAATTAGAAAGAGGAAATTAACAGGGACCCCACAACTTCTCGGAGAAAATAACATTTAAACCAAAATTAGAAGAATAATATTCTAAAAAAAAGTATTATTGAAGTTTTCAAAAAAAAAGGATCTTGGTGACTAAAGAATATAAAGGAAGCAAGTATGATTTTTGAATGGAGCTGAGGGAACTGTAGCAGCAGGCTGAACCAACATTCTTGACATTCTTTCCTCTACCCACCCTGAAGATTCCTGAGCTATCATTACATGGAGTGCTTTTCTACTCCACTCATTTAAAAAATCATAGGTTATTTCACTGTGAGTAGATGTCCCAATTGGCAGTTTTATTTTCTAATGAAAAATAGCCAATTAATTAATTGCATAATAATAGATATAATTTAATTAATGAATAAAAGTCTTTAAAAAAATGTATGCACTGTCAGGGAAAAGTTTGAAATCCTCCAATCCAATCTAACCACTGCATATTTTTGGCAAGATGAAATGGTCACACAGGTACATATGACTCATCCAAGGATACACAGCTTAGAGAACCAAGGGTAGGATCTGGATCCCTGTGGGCCTACCTTGATGCTCTTTCCAACAAACCACCAGTTTAGATGTCATATAATTGCATTTCATAAAGAATGTAAGATCATTAAAGAAAATAATCTGTTATTTCTCTTTTTAACCAAAACCTTTTGCATTCTTCACTCACTCGACTGTGACACCTTTGCCAGCCAAGGTCAACATTCAATTCAAGAATTACCCTTTTCCTGTGCATCATGAATAGCCATTGCCATCAGATCAGGGGCCCAGCTTCACCGTTGCTATATGCTTGGTTCAAATGACTGCCTGCAGGGTTTTGGTGAATGAACTATTCAATGGGTAATCATTAATTTCCTTTCTGTAACCCATGCATGGAGTCCTATGCCAGTGCTCAAACTGCTTTTTATTTACCTTACAAAAAAAAAGATTGTCCAACCCTGATGCCTCTGACTTGAATTTGTAACTACTGTTAACTATTAACTAATAACATGGGATCTCTTTTTTTTTTTTTTTCCTATCCTTGGTGAACACAAGATAACCTCAAGTTCCAGGGAGACTAGTGGGGTCAGGAACTCATAGCTGAAACCTCTAGCTAGCCATACCTGTCTGCTACTGGACAGCCAGGCCTCAACCTGGACACTGCCAGAGCTAACCTCACTGAATTCTGGGACGAACTGGTTACAGGAAAAGAAAGTTGAGCTGAGATCAAATCCTAAGTTTCTCATTTACAACTGATGAGCTCTTAAAACCTTTCCTCAATACTTAAAGCTTCTGCTTCCCCACTTTTAATGGAAATATGATAAAATCCAAAAATGATATTAATTTTATTGAGGCTTTACTATATGCCTAATACTTCTCTGTGAAATTAAAAGAATTTTAATTGACACAAGATATTAACATCTCCATTATAAAGGACAGAAAAATCAGTTTTTTAGGAGACATGCTTAAGTTCACAAACTGGAAAATAGCAAACTGATTATATCCCAAAGCTTTGTTCTTCAACCTGCATAAATTCTATAAAGATGTAGTCCAGCTATTTCATTCATTTTTCCCCTGAAAAAGGAGTAAATATTGAATTTATTCCAGAGAGATGAAAATGGCAAGGCTATTTTGTAACCCCCTGGATGTGAGCCTCTGCCTTGTTCTCCATCACAATGAAATTTCATGGAAATCATGCTGCCTCAAGAGAATAATCCACTTTAATTTAATTTCTAAAACTTATTTGCTTCTGAAGCTTTCTATGTTTCTCATTCCTACTCATTTTGATTAATCAAAATCCATATGAATTTGCAAAGAAACATATGTATTCTAGAGATTTTTGAATAGGCCTGAAAATCTGCAGCACTCTCCCTGGCTGTGAAAATTGGGTTCTGATTTAAACACGGGGCCCATGTTATTCTTATCTTCTTCTAGGACTTGCTTCCTTCGCAGTGGATCACTACCCAGTGATCTAACTGGTCTGACATGTTGAAGATGCTCCCAACGGCTCTGAAGTCCAGCCCCTTCTGTCCCTACTGCTGCCCCTAGTTGGCCCAGGTTAACATCTCCCTGCTTCCACAAGAACTCTAGAAGCCTTTCCTGTCTCCCATTTTTCTCCTTCTTACCATTTTCTACCCTGCAGCTAGCTAAGGTGCTGCTTCCCCAATCAGACATGATCATGTCATTCTCCTACACACACCATTCAATGGTTTCTTACTGCTCCAAAGTCAGCTTGAAACATGTTATGTGCAAATAATAGAAATTGATAGAAGATAGTAGCATCTCAATTACAAAAGTAAAGATTTTGCAGCTGTTTTTAGATTCTGTTTCCTTCTCCAGTATTATTTCTACCTCCTGTCTCCTCTCTGGTTCCCACACCTTCCCTCACTGCCCGACCTTTACACAGACTCAGTCCTATAATCACATTCTACCAGCAGTCAGACAGAAGGCACAGAAATATGCACACTTTTGCTACTCTCTCAACTTGTTGCAATGGAGGGAAGCAGTTACTCTTCGAGAGCATGCTCACTCCTGCTCCCCCCCTACTGACAGTATCACAAAGCTCACATCTTCTTCCTAACATGTGACTCCACAAACATTGTTCACATATAAAACTTTCTCTTTGTTATTTATAATTCTGTGTTACTCCAGACTCTGATTTGTAGAAACCCAACCCAAACAGTGGTATAACAATACTAAAGATATTTTATTAGGATTTCTGCTTATCCCTGACCTCCGTCTTTTTTGATGGGTGTGCTTTTCTAGAGTGACTTTCCTCAATATGACCTTGCACCCCAACCCCCATGACACCCTCCCCAGCCCTGCACCATTGAAGATTGATCCAAAGTGAGCATATACCCAGGGAGCCAGGCAAAACTTCCCCGGGAAGTTGGATTCAGAAGCAAATAGAAAAAAAATGCCTCTTTCTATTTGGTTGAATCTAAACATAAAACGTCTAGTGTAATGGGTTGGCTATGCTTGCTGTTATGTGTCCTAGCATCAGAGAAAGACAAAGAGAGAAAAGAAGGAATTAGAACATTGATGGGGAGAAAGACAATTTTTAAAATAGTAACATTAATAAAAGTCAAAAGGGATGGAGATCTCCTCCTTGTCCCTGTTTCCTGTTTTTTGGTGACTAGAAGAATTTTTGTACCTGAGTACTATAAAAAATTGATGTTTCCCTTTTTTTATCTGCTTACATTGTTCAAAATTATTTGTTACATTAAAATAAGAGCTCATCTTGCTTGCTTGCTTACCATGTGACATGCAATATACATGTGCATGTATATATAAATGTGCAATATACATGTGTGTATGCATGTATACACATAGAGAGAATTTCATGTAATTATTATCATAATTCTAGATATTTTGTTAGAATCCCCATTTTATGCATAAAAACCTTAGAGTCATAAAAGTCATATTACATGTCCAAGACTGGAATATAAAATTAATATTTTTGACTCCTAAATGTGTATTTTCCCCATATTTCTATGTTTCTCATTCCTACTCATTTGGATCCCAATATCAATCAATTGTTCATTCATTCATTCTTCTCTTCAGTCTTTCACTTAGAAAATACATATTAGTTTTCTTCTCTTTAGTAGATATTATGCAGGAAATTTTCTCAAAAACTGTTTTTGACAATTTGATAGTGCTGTTGAGAAAAAATTCTCCATGCATCTTTTACAGATCCGGATTGTTTTTTCAAGGATGTTTGCATTGCAAACAACCTTGAAAGGTAGTATCTCCCTCCAGAGCAAAGGAAAGATTTGTTTTCTTGCCAATATAATAAACATAGCATCCTCCCTGTGGAGTACATGATTGGCATGTTTGCTAGCAGTCTCCTGGGAAAGATCAGGATTTTCTAATCTCAGTGGGTCCCAGCTGTGATGCAGGTTCTTTGAGTATGTGGCACCTTCCTGGCCACGACCCCTCACTCTGTGGAACTTGGGAACAAGGAACACCAAAGTGAGCACAGTGTCCATGCTGCTTGCTGTCCTCTGAGTGATAATATCCTCTACCTTTAACCCAGAAGTCTCCTGTCTTCTGTCGGCATTAAGATTAACACGGTAGCTTGTAAAAGGAAAACTATCAGAAATTTCACAGTTCTTGACATAACAACTATAGGTTAATAATTAAGGACAACATAATTTGATTCACCAGTGTTTACAAAAACTTGCCAAGTGCTGAAGCCAATATTTGAACCTAGAGGTATCTGACTCCCAAGCTAGCAAAGTAAAAAGAAATTAAAAGAGAGAATTAGAATTAACCCGAGAGACAGACTCAATCAGCCAACCGTGTACTGCATACAGTAGGTGCATGATGAGAGCTTTTGAAACAACTGGGATTGTAAAGTAGCTCAGAGCCTAGAAAGGAATTAGCAAGTCACATAAAGTAGACAGATGATCTTAGAGGTTAAGAGACTTTGGAGTCAAACAGCCCTAGGTTCAAATCTGACACTCTTCATGAGACTGAACAATTTATTCAATGTGTTTTAGCAGTGATTTCCTTATCTCTAAGGCAAGAATAATAGATCCTATCTCACACGAGTGTCCTAATAGTTAAACAAGGTGATGTATGAAGCATTCAGCCCAAAGCCGCACACATAGAAACTACTCATTAAATGATAGCTATTAAGATGCCTAATAAGTCCTCAATAAAGATTGGATGAGTGATGATTGATTTCTTCACATCAATTTGCCAGCACCCTATCAGATCATTTACTGAGTATGCCCCTGATAGTCAGCTAGGTAACTGGTTTTATAAACACTGATCACTGCTTGAAACATTGCAGCTTTAGGAACTAAAGGGGCCTCTGATCTTAAGTGTGGTGGATACTAATGGTTCCTTTCTTGTAACAAAAATATCTCCAGGCTGCAATTTTGAGATAGCATTGAGGCTGAGCACTCACTTTGTGCCTTTCTACAAATGGTATGAGAAATTACAAGGCTGGCTTTTTTTTTTTTTTTCCTGGTTATCCATTTGTCTCCTTCCCATCTTGCTAGTGGAACAAGCACTTCTGTTGCCAAGCAACAGTGCAGTGGAGGAGTGATGGTGCATGTGTAATATGGCACTTTGGGAGTGAGGGGCTTAGTTCTAGAGTTGGCTCAGGGCACTGAAAAGGGACACTGAAGAGTTCACTCTTCCTCAACAGCTGGACAGTCTGCCATTAATGCAAATCCTGCAGTAATTAAAAGGGCTGCTTTCACCGAACAATCAGATCACCAGCTTCCTGTGAACTGTGGAAAATCCTAAGGACTACTGGGCATGGAAGCTCTTGAGAGCTTCTACTTGCCTTCAGAGTGCCTTGCTCTGAACATACACCATGCCGTGAATGCAGAAATGCCTCTTAGCAAATAACCAGAGCTCAAGATAGACTCTGTCAAGGGCAGGAAATCTCATTCCCCAAAATGAGTCCATTCTAGGTGAAAAAAAAATAGAATATTTCTGTTACTCACATAAGATCATCTTGAAAAAGAGATTGGGAAATGTAAGAAGAAAATGCAATTAGGCAATGATAGTTTTCTGTTTAATATTAGTAAAGCAAACAAATAAAGGTTGGGATTTCTCTGCTACTTTAGTAACTGAGACATCCATGATTAAGTGCAGTCAGATGTCACTAATTTGGAATAATATGGTCAATCCAGAGAAAGTGCTTTGATTTCTAAAGGATCACATAATTGTTATCAGGAACACCCAGATAATCTCCATATAGTAAGGCCAACTGTGCCATATAATGGAACATAACAGCAGGAGTAAAATCCATCATATTAATTGCCCTAGGATTAGATAGTGTATGTTACACCATAATCAGGAAATCTTGGAAGATATCTTAGTATTTGCCTAAAGACCTGTCAAGGAAAAGTTACAAGACTGATTCTGTAGAAAGATTCTTTTGAAGGAGAAAATAATAACTACTGAAAATCTAGAGTTCGCCAGGAGCTGTAGTGCACACCTGTAATACCAGCAGCTTGGGAGGCTGAGACAGGAGGATTGGGAGTTCAAAGCCAACCTCAGCAAAAGTGAGGTGCTAAGCAACTCAGTGAGACCATGTCTCTAAATAAAATGCAAAATAGGAGGGGATGTGGCCCAATAGTTAAGTGCCCGAGTTCAATCCCTGGGACCAAAAAAAAAAAAAAAAAAAAGAAAAGAAAAAAAGAAAGAGAGAAAGAAAGAAAGAAAGAAAGAAAGAAAGAAAGAAAGAAAGAAAGAAAATCCAAAGTCAATCTATCAATACCTAGAGTCACCTAAAGGCCAATTTGCTCTTTTCCCTTTTAATTGGAAGACTAAGTATTTCAAGATAAGTGTAAAGAAAACTTTCAGGAGTGCTGAAAATATTCTAGATGTTGACTTGGATGTTGGTTTCATGTTTTTCAAAACTTGCTGAATTTCATGTTTAATATCTGATCACTTTGCTATACAAAAATTATAATTTAATAGAGAAAACATAATCTTAGAGCCAAGCTCTAATATGGAAAATGTGTAGTAAGTGCAAAAGTATCTCTGACTCCTAGAAGATAGAGAGATGGTTCCCAAGCCAGGGACCCAGGGGAAGCAACCAAAGAAGATAATGCTCCTTGTCTTTTGGGATTTCAAAGGTGGTGTAGTATTTCAACATCCGTTTTGAGGAATGCAGAATGACCGCTTCAATTGAATACAAACTATGTATTTTTAAATTCTGTTTTACTTATCCAAAATTTCTTGACATACCTCTTTTATTTTTAGAAATATAAAACTCACATATTTACTAGTACATATAGCCAAAGAAGAAAAAACATTGAACATTAGAAAATAATTTGGATTGAATGAAATTATAATATCTCACATCAAATTTTATGGGAATGCTTCTTTTTTTGGATAATCTTCAATTTTTATTTTTTATTTTTTGACAGTGGAATTCATTACAATTCTTATTATACTTATACAGCACAATTTTTCATATCTCTGGTTGTATATAAAGTATGTTAACACCAATTCGTGTCTTCATTCATGTACTTTGGATAATGATGTCTATCACATTCCACCATCCTTACTAATCCCCTGCCCCCTCCCTTCTCTTCCCACCCCTCTGCCCTATCTAGAATTCATCTATTCTTCCCATGATTCCCCTCCCTACTCTACTATAGATCAGCCTTCTTATATCAGAGAAAACATTTGGCATTTGTTTTTTGGGGAATGGCTAACTTCACTTAGCATTATCTTCTCCAGCCCCATCCATTTACCTGCAAGTGTCATGATTTTATTCTCTTTTATTGATGAGTAAAATTCCATTGTATGTATATGCCAGATTTATTTTTATTAATTCATCCACTGAGGGGCATCTAGGTTGGCTCCACAGTTTAGCTATTGTGAATTGTGTAATTATAAACATTGATGTGGCTGTGTCCCTGTAGAATGTTGTTTTAAAATCTTTTGGGTATAGTCTGGAGAGGGATAGCTGGGTCAAATGTTGGTTCTATTCCCAGATTTCCAAGTAATCTCCATACTGATTTCCATATTGGCTGCAACAATTTACAGTCCTACCAGCAATCTATGAGTGTACTTTTCCCCCACATCCTTGCCAACACTTGTTGTTGTTTGTCTTCATAACAGCTGTCATTTTGACTAGAGTGAGATGATATCTTAGAGTAGTTTTGATTTGCATTTCTCTAATTGCTAGAGATGTTGAACATTTTTTCATATATTTGTTGATTGATTGTATATTCTCTTCTGAGAAGTGTCTGTTCAGATCCTTGGCACATTTGTTGATTGGGTTATTTGGTTTTTGGTGCTTAGCTTTTTGAGTTCTTTATATACCCTAGAGATTAGTGCCCTATCTGATGTGTGAGGGGTAAAAATTTGCTCCCAAGATGTAGATTCTCTGTTTATCTCAAAGATTGTTTCTTTTGCTGAGAAGAAACTTTTTAGTTTAATTCAATCCTATATATTGATTCTTGATTTTAATTCTTGCGCTATAGGAGTCTTATTAAGGAAGTTGGGGTCTAATCCCACATGACGAAGATTAGAGCCTACTTTTTCTTCTATTAGACGAAGAGTCTCTGGTCCTTGATTCACTTTGAGTTGAGTTTTGTGCATAGTGAGAGTTAGGGGTTTAGTTTCATTTTGTTGCATATGGATTTCCAGTTTTCCCAGCACCATTTGTTGAAGATGATACCTCTTTTATAAAAGTGCCTCTCTTGTGTTTCAAATAAACTCCTAGGATAGTATAAGAGTTATGGGAAGGACAAGAGGTGACCCTCAATGCTTTGTTCACTACTCCATTCACCAAATGTCTGGCTTAGAGTATCAAATCTACAATGATATGAATGTGAACAGAATCCAGGAACATTCCAGTAAGAAATCCCTCTTACAGAATTGAATGGAACCGGGTTGTTTAATATCAATACTGACAATATTCATCTCAAATGTGGAAATGTATATCCAATGAGATGTCAGCATCTACATGAGCATTTCTATATTTCTGTTCCATGAGACATTTCAAATAGGCCAAAATAATTAGCCTCTCCCCGTCAGCAGATAATTTATCTTATGTCATTTTATTGATTTTTAGACATACATGATAGTAGAGTGTATTTGAACATATGATACATATATGGAGTGTAATTTATTCTCATTATCATCTAATTCTTGTGGTTGAACATGATATGGAGTTTTACTGGTTGCATATTCATATATAAGCATAAGAAAGTTATGTTCTATCAATTAGCCCTTTTAAGAAGGTAAAAGTCCCTATTTCCCTCTAATTAGTTGAGATGACATATAGATCTCAGGAACTGACCCCATCTCACAAGCAGGATGTTGAATACAGTAAAGGTTTAGTAGAAGTAAAGAAAACACAAGGATGATAAATCTTGTTGACAGAAATCTTAGTATCATTGCTTATTTTAAAAGAATCAACATTGAGTTTAGTTCTCTCTCCTCATCTCTTCCTATTCCCCCATGGTTGGGTCCCTGGTCACTGTGTTAATGTTTTCTTCAGTAGTTCAGTTTTGCTACAGAACCACAGACATAGGACACACATGGTGAATGCCAATATATATGACAGTAAATTTCAAGTATCTTTTATGTTCCCCCAGGTCCACCAAACATGTTGTCACAAATGGCAGAATTTCATCTTTGTGTGGCTGAGATGCATTCTGGTTTTATGCTACAGCCACACAAAGACAAGCACAGAAAGACAAATTCTGCATAATTTTACTCATGAGGAACTTAAAAAGTCAATCTCACAGAAGTCCAGAGTAGAATAATGATTTCCAGAGGCTGGGAGTGTAAGGGTGTGGGGTGAAGGGAGGCTGGTCAAAGAGTCCAAAGCTGCAGAGCTTAGCAGGAGAAAGTTCTGCTGCTCCATTGTACAGTAGGGTGACCCTTGTCAATAACAAAGTACTGCATATTTCAAAAGAGTTAGAAGAGAGGATGCTAAATGGTTCACCTCAAAGAAAACACAAAATTTGAGTTGAGAAATCTGCTGTTTACCTTGATTTGATCATTACACAACGTATAGATATGTTGAAAACTTCACCTTGCACCTCATAGATTTGTACGACTATTATGTCAAGTAAAATAAATGAATAAAATTTTAATTAATATTTTTACAGATTACATGCTTTATTGATAATATTTTGGCTATATGGGGATAAATAAAATATATCAGTAAAATTTTTTTAGAAAGAAAATATATATGAGAGTGCAAACTATATTCCCAGGCCAATGTAAAAAAAAAGTAAGTAAAACAAACTAGCAGAAAACCCCACAAGGGGATTGTTTTAAGGCTAAGAGCAACTCTGTACCCTTCATATGGCATTTATCTTCAAAATAGTTTTAAGGCTGAAACTGTTAGAATACCTGATTTGATCTTACTTTTCCTTTGTCCCTATTTTTTTCCCAGCAACTTGTCCCTGAAGAACTTAAGGGGAATGGTGAAAAGACAAGTAGTAACTTGCAGGATATAAATCTTTTCTTCAGTGCAAATACTAACATTCTGAAAAAAAAAATGCACTACATAAAATTGAGATGATTAAAGGAGCTATTGCATGAAGAATTTGATTTAACTCTCTTGGTCATCTTAGTTCAGAAATGAGGAATGCACCATTATATGCCTGAAAGTATGTGGCACCTGTATTTTGACAGTGCTGTATGGTAATTCTGCCCCCAATAGTACCTGTGTGTGTTACACTGGATAAATTATTTAGCTTCTCTGAGCTTCAATATCCTCATCTTTAAATAAAGAATAAGAGTTTCTACTTCATAAAGACTAGTGAGGATTAAATGCATATGAAGACTTCTGGAATTGCTGTGTTCTTTCTACTAAGAGACAGGAAATTGCTTCCATATAAGTTGTGGAGGGTAATGCTCAGGTGTTTTAGTTTATGTTTCCCTACACAGGTGACTGTCATGGAGAACTGCTTCAATTCCTCCAGGGAGCCTCTGAGATGCCGCATCAGAACTGCCTCACCCCAGAGGGGAAACACTAGAACATGGATCATCTGACTCCCACTCCCCATTAGTTTACAGTTTCTCTTCAGTGTCCCTGGGGCAATGCAATTCTGACATGTGCTGACTTGCCCACAGAAGAAAGCCACTGTGGAGGGAGAGAGAAAAATAGATGCTGGAAGTGGGAAGCTAAGCACATGCTGGAAACTCTCAGTGAGTAGACTCAGGTGGCCGTGGCCATGGCCATAGTGGCAAAGGGGCCCTGGGACCCTTATTCTAGGTGGAATCTCAAAAGAGCTGGGGGAGAATACAAGCTCTATATTTTACTACTTAGGAGTCATTAATTCACTAAAGGGATTTTAATTAAGCACCTGATACAGAATATTTTGACTATTTAAGTCATTATTAGTTTGCAAAAAAAAAAAAAAAAGAGGTGATTCTATACTAGGATAGGTGCCTCATATATAGTACTTTTAGTGACCAGAAGGACAAAAATAGTAAAGCTGTTTGGTCAGAGAAATGATAGGAAATTGTTTTATTGTTTAGTTTACATGTTTGAGTCAGGGTCCAAATAAAGTCCATTAACATACCATTTGTAATTGCAGGCCTCCATTTCCATCTCAACCATTTTGTTTTGTAAATTATTTTTTGTAGATTATTTCTTAATTGAGGAAACACATTGCTTCAATTGTAAAATTCTGTACAACCTGGTCTTGACGATTTATTTCCATGGTTCCTATAGTTTCTGTTAAAGAGTGTTTAGCTCTACAGTCTTTTTTTTGGGGGGGGGGGCGGGGTAAGCCTTCAATTTCCTGAAGGATCTAGCGGAACAACATAGTCGTCTTTTCTACCAACATTTTTAATTTATTATTTTACAGTAGAATGCATTTTGGCATATTGTACACAAATGGAGCCCAACTTCTCATTCCTCTGGCTGAACATGGTGCAGAGTCACTCTGAGGTGTAATTGTACATGTATGTAGGGTAATAATGTCTATCTCATTCAACCCACCTTGCCATTCTCAAACCACAGGTCTCCCCTCACTCCCTTCTACACAAACCAAAATTTCTTCATTCTTTCCTATCCCCCTGACCCACTATAGATCAGCATCCACTTATCAGAGAAAAGGGGTGCGGATGAACAGTTCTGTTTTCACTTAAAATGATATTTTTTAGTTCCACGTATTTACCTACAAATGCCATACTTTCATTCTTCTTTAAGGCTGAGTAATATTCCATGGTGTATAAGTACTACATTTTCTTTATCCATTCATCTTGAAGGGCATCTAGGTTGGTTCCATAGTTTAGCTATTGTGAATTGAGCTTCTATAAACATTGATGTGGCTGCATCACTGTAGTATGTTCTTTTTAAGTAGTTTGGGTACAGATTGAGGAGGGGGATAGCTGGGTCAAATGGTGGGTTCGTTCCAACATTTCTGAGGGTATCTCCATACTGTTTTCCAGAGTGGTTGCATCAATTTGCAGTCCTACCAGAAATGCATGAGTGTACCTTTCCCCCACCCCACATCCTCGCCAACATTTATTTTGCTTATATTCTTGATAATTGCCATTCTGACTGGAGTGAGATGAAATCTTAGAGTAGTTTTGATTCACATTTCTCTAATTGCTAGGGATATTTTTTCATATGTTTGCTGATTCATTATATTTCTTCTTCTCTGTGGAGGGTCTGTTCAGTTCCTCAGCCCATTTATTGACTGGCCTATTTGATTATTTTAATGTTAAGTTTTTTGAGTTCTATATATACCCTGGAGATTAGTGCTCTATCTGAGGTGTGTGTGGTAAAGGCTCTCTCAACACATTATTGATTGTTTCCTTTCCTGAGAAGAAGCTTTTTAGTTTGACTCCATCCCAATTATTGATTTTTGATTTTACTTCTTGCTCTTTAGAAATCTTGTTCAGGAAGTCAAGTCCTAAGCCAACATGATGAAGATTTGGACCTACTTTTTTTTTTCTTGAGGCACAAGGTTTCTGGACTAATTCCTAGGTTCTTGAAACACTTTGAGTTTTGTGCAGGGTAAGAGATAGGAGTTTATTTTCAATTTTGCTGCAAATGGATTTCCAGGTCTCTGAGCACCATTTGTTGAAGAGGTTTATCTTTTTTCCAATGTATGTTTTTGGTGCCTTTGTCTAGTAAGTGATAGTTGTATTTATGTGGGTTTGTCTCTGTGTCTTCTATTCTGTACCATTGGTCTACATGTCTATTTTATTGCCAGTACCATTTCCGATTTTGTTACTATGGCTTTGTTGTATAGCTTAAGGTCTGGTATTATGATATCTCCTGCTTCACTCTTCTTGCTAAGGATTGCTTTGGCTATTTTGGGTCTCTTATTTTTCCAAATGATTTGCATGGTTGCCTTTTTTATTTCTATTTCTATTGGAATTTTAATTGAAATCACATTGAATCTGTGTAGCACTTTGGATGGTATGGCCATTTTAATAATACTAATTTTGCCTATCCAAAAGCATGGGAGATCTTTCCATCGTCTAAGGTCTTCTACAATTTCTTTAGTGTTCTGTAGCTTTCATTGTAGAGATCTTTCACCTCTTTTGTTGATTCCCAAGTATTTTATTTTATTTTATTGATGTTATTATGAATGGGGTAGTTTCGCTAATTTCTCTTTCAGAGATTCATCACTGATGTATTGAAAGGCATTTGATTTATGGGTGTTGATTTTATATCCTCCTACTCTGTTGAATTCCTTAATTAATCCTAGGAGTTTTCTGGTGGAGGTTTTTAGATCCTCTTAGAATTGTGTCAATAGCAAGTAATGACAGTTTGAGTTCTTCTATTCCACTTACATGCTGATTTTTTCTTCTTTTAATGAATGAACTCCATGAAATGAACTTTCCTCTTAGCACTGCCTTCATAGTGTCCCAGAGATTTTGATAAGTTGTATCAGAGTCCTCCTGGATTTCTAAGAATTTTTATATTTCCTTTCTGATGTCTCCTATTATCCATGAGTAATTCAATAACCCATTGCTTAGACTTCAAGTGTTGGAGTAGCTTCTCTTTTTAATTTTATCATTGATTTCTAATTTCATTCCATTATGGTCTGATAGAATGCAGGGCAGTATCTCTATTTTTTGTATTTGCTAAGACTTGCTTTGTGGCATAACATATAGCCTATCTTGGGGAAGGATACATGTGTTGCTGATAAGAAAGTGTATTTGCTTGTTGATGGATAGAATATTGTATATATGTCTGTTAAGTCACAATTTTTAATTGTATTATTGAGTTCTATAGTTTCTTTGCTTAATTTTATTTTGGAAGATCTATCCAGTGGTGATAGAGGTGTATTAAAGCCACCCAGTATTATTGTGTTGTGGTCTATTTGGTTCTTGTATTTGAGTAGGGTTTGTTTGACATATATAGATGCCTCATTGTTTGGGGCATGGGTATTTATGATTGTAATGTCTTGTTGATGTTTAAATCCCTTAAGCAGTATGAAATGTCCTCTGAAGTCCACTTTATCTGATGGAGGATGGAAACCTCTGCTGTGTATGAGGTCCATGTGAGTGGTTTGTTTTTCTCACCCTCATGAGATGAGTCTCATGTGGGCAACATATTGTTGCATCTTTCTTTTTTCTTAATCCAATCTGTCAGTCGATATCTTTTAATTGATGAGTTTAGGCTATTCACATTCAGGGTTATTATTGAAATATGACTTGTATTCCTGGACATTTTGGTTTATTTTTTGGTTTTTAACTTAACTTGGTTTCTCCTTTGATTGGTCTTTTCTTTAGCATAGTTCCTCCTTTTGCTGATTTTCATTATTGTTTTTCATTTCCTCCTCCTGGAATATTTTGCTAAGAATGTTCTCTATTGCAGGCTTTCTCATTGTAAATTTTTTAAACTTTTGTTTGTCATGAAAGGTTTCTGAAGCCTAATGCTGAATATAGGATTCTTGGTTGGCATCCATTTTCTTTCAGAGCTTGGTAGATGTTGTTCCATGATCTCCTGGCTTTGAGGGCTTGGGTTGAAAAATATGTTGAGATACAAATTGGTCTCCCCCTATATATGATCTGATTCCTCTCTTTTGAAGCTTTTAAGATTTTATCCTTATTCTGTATGCTAGGCATTTTCATTATAATATGCCTTGTTGTAGATCTGTTGTAATTTTGTACATTTGGTGCCCTGTAAGTCTCTTGTATTTGATTTTCCAATTCATTCTTCATGTTTGGGAAATTTTCTGATATTATCTCATTGAAGAGATTGTGCGTTCCTTTGGTTTGAAACTCTGTGCCTTCCTGTATCCTAATAGCTTTTAGATTTGGTCTTTTGATGCTATCCCATAATTCTTGGATGTTCTGCTCATGGTTTCTCACCATCAACTTTATTTTCCAGATTGCATACTTTGTCTTCATTATCTGACATTCTGTCTTCCAAGTGATCTAGTCTGTTGGTAATGCTTTCTATTGAATTTTTTATTAGGCTTATTGTTTCCCTCATTTCAAGGATTTTTTTTTTTTTTTCAGAATCACTGTCTCTTTCTTGAAGCAATCTTCTACTATACCTTAGGACAACAGACAGGGCCTAGAAGCAGCTGCATTTCAGAACAGGCATCCCAAAGCCAGTGGAAGGCTCACCCGTTCAGCCCCGTCTCTGGAAGAGGTTGCATCCAGCTTGAGACATCCCACTGCTATCTCCAGTTACCTCTGCTATTGCTGCAGATGGATTTAGTTATTTTCTAAAGTTCTTTTCTCTATCCCTGTAGCAGAATTGTTTATCCACACCTTTTATTATGTGATTAAGAAATACCTTACAATATAGAGAAAATGGTGTTGGATTTTATTAAATGATCTTTCCACTTTAATAATAGTAATATTTTGCTGGGTCCACTTATATACCTGCTATCTACTTCCTGTATTTGCTCCCTTATCTCTTTTTTGGTGTGATCAATGGTTGCCTGTATTGCTCTCTTTTCTCTTTGTTAAAGTGATCCATTTTTGCCTGTATTTGCTCATTTAGGTTTTTCTTTAATTCACAGATCATCTTAATTATGTACATTCTGAACTCCTTCTCTGACATTTCATCCAGTGCACTGTTCACGGGTTCTGTTATGTGCCCTGGTTTGTTTGCAGCACTTTTCTCCCGTGTTTTTTCATATTGTCTATGTGTCTTCCTTTCTTGCAGTGTGGATCTGAGGTATGGCAGTTTCTACCCTATAATCTTGTAGTATCCATGTAGATTATCTGTACCTCACCTTGGGGTTGGGCTTTCAGACCCTGCCGGTGTCCCACGATAGATGCTACTACAGACATAACTGGAGATAGCAGTGGGGATGTCTCAAGATTGATGCCACCTCTTTCAGAGACGGGGATGAAAGGGTGGGCCTTACACTGGCTTTGGGATGCCTGTTCTGAAATGCAGCTGCTTCTAGGCACTGTCTGTTGTCCTAAGGTATAGCTACTGCATGGAGAGGGCTATGGCAATGGCTGTGGTGTCCCAAAAAGGAAGTGGGTTAGGCCTGGTTCCTAGGAGCTGGGGGGCTGCAGGCCTATGTCTTCCCTGGGTCTGGGCTCCCGTGGTCCTGGTCCATGGCCTGAGCTCCTGAGTGGTTCTGCTGGTTGGAGGAGTGAACCTAGGCCTACCCTTGGCCTGGGCTCCCACACAGGTCAGCCCATTTGTATTATTTTTATGGAATATTTTTATTTATAGTTTTAGCACAACTTAATTAAATTTCTAGAATTTTTCTTGCTTTTAGTAACTTCTTATATTAAGGATATTAACTTCTTTTTCTGTAATATTACAGAAAAAGTTATAAATTATAAAATTATAAGTTTGCTAATGTCTTTTTCTTTTTTGTGTATTTCTCATGCAACATTATTTTTAAGTTAAATTTATCCATACTTTCTCTTATTATTTTTAATTTGTATTATAGACAGAAAAGTTGTTTTTATTCTAAAGTTACAAGGAAATTCATTCATGTTTCAAGGTAGTACCTGAAAGCTTTTGTTTTTCTTCTTTTGACTTTATAAGTCTCTGATTCATTGGAATTTACACTAAAATAGAGTGAAAAAAATCATCTAATTGTGTATTTTCCATAGAGCATATTACAATATCCTATGTTTAAAACCCCCTTTCTCCACTAATTGGAAAAGTACTTTTATTATATACAGAATCTCCATAAGCAATTATTTTTAGTCTGTATTTTTTAGTTATTTATTCATTAAGTCTGTTTAAAATTCTATTCAAGGAAAAAATCAAATAGGTGTAGATATAATAATATCAAAATATGTTCAATACTTAGCAAAGCTAGTCTTAGTCATTTCATGTTTCTTTTTTTTTCCTCCGGGCTTTCACGGTAATTTCTGACTATTTATTATTTTAATAAAATATATAACCAACATTTTTGCTCAAAACAGTTTTTAGGTTTTTTTTGTTATGTCTTTCAGGTGTGAAATGATATGTATCTTCTCTACACAGCTTTGTGACATCTTTTCTGGAGTGTACACCCAATATTTTATCTTCATTTATGTTACTTCAAAGTGGTGTTTTCTTTTCCATAATATTTTCCATTAGGTTTTGTTTGTATATGGCTATTGATTTTAGTATGTATGTTATAATATTAATTTATTAAATTGTTTTTATTATAGTATTATTCTATTTTATTTGGAATACTTATATGTAATATAATCTGATCATCTGTGAATAAAGGCCTTTTTACCTCTTTCCCTGCAAATTCCGTGTCCTTCGCTTTCCTGTCTGACTGTATTGGTTCCTATCTCCATCACAATCCTAAGTGGTGCTGGAGGTAAATTGCTACCTTTTTGTTGTCCCCAACATTAGTGGGCAAGCCTCTAATGTTTCCACATGAAGGAAGATGTCAGCTGTGATGGATTTAGTTATTTTCCAAAGTTCTTTGCTGGATCCCTGTAGCAGAACTGTTTATCCACACCCCTTATTACGTGATTCAGAAATGCCTTTCAATATAGAGAAGATGGTGTTGAATTTTATTAAATGATCTTTCCACTTCTATAATAATAATAATATTTTGCTGTGTCCACTTACACCCTTGCCCTGGAAACACAGAATTTCAAGACAATGATTCACTATAATATGAGATAATAGAAGCATATAAGCCCAAATGGTCTCTGATTCTCTAACTTACCCTCGTTCACACCCAGGGAGTTTTGAGAATCATGCTGCCACACCTTTATACCAGAACACACTGTGGCTCCTGATGATGACAGCAATTATGCAAAGGCAGAGAGTGATTTGCTGCAGGAAAACTGGATCAGTTTTAAAACTTAATTTTAAATATCTACACATTTCCAAAGCAGCACTTTGTATCGTGTGGATCAGGAAAAAAAATGCATTTTGGGCCCAGGAAAAAAAATCTCAAGCAGCACATGATCCTGATTTTCATTTTCAAGACCTCTGCTCCAGCTAAGTATCTCAGAAATGAGTTGTTTTCTTCATGTCAATTTCTATGTCCCTTTTGAGTTTTTTACTTTTCCTTGTTCTATTGAAAATGAGATAGAAACAATGGGAAAAAAATTCTACATATTTTCATTTTCAGTCCAGGATTAGAATCAGATTAACTAAGAAATGAGTTCCTGAGGTTCAAACTCTGCCTCCTCCATTCTTTAAAAAGAATAACAACACTCATTGCCCCTTGTTATTCATTTCCTTCTGTAACCAATAATAACACATAGGTGTAGGGGTCACATTTTACCATTGACAGAGGGCATTCAAATATACCCATTGCTTAAACCTTCCTATTATCTCTAAACAGGTGTTTTTCTTCTCCATTCCCAGCACAGGAAAAGGTTAAAGTAGAAACAGTTGGGCCACGCAGCTAGTTAGTTGCAGAGGTGAGATTCAAAGATAGGTCTCTGTATTTTCTTTATTTTTCTTTTGTGCTCCTTCCTTCTCAGCAGCCAGAGATGCCTGGTAGTTTCTGTTCAAATTTTCATACCTAATCAATGGTGGAGCCATCATTACAAAGAACATTTGCCTTTTCAGCATTCTCTTGTGTTTGGATAAATTCCTCCACTTCATGAGTTTGTATGAAGACAAAGACCAGTTCTCAAATAAATCAGGAAAGGCCAAATCATCATTTTCACAGTCTTATTTTCAACAAAAACATGAGGGGATAAAGGGTGCATCACCCAATCAGACACAGTCCATGAATCTGCGCTTAGTTCTGCAGTGATCTTTGATGTTGGGGAATTCATTACAGCACAAGAGATAGTGCCCAGGGGAACAACCAGATGAAGTATGGTGGCTACACTGTCACCCTACATTGTGGCAGAGGCAGTTCCCAATGTCTTATGACAGGAGTGTGGTAAGCAGCAATGCCAAGCCAAGCTGGTCAATGTGGACTTATGTGCTATGAAAACCTGCAACTCTATTCCCTCAGTGCCGTGCCTATACCACAGTCTAATGTGAGGCAGGGTTTTGGCTTAGTGCTCAACAAAGATATCTAGGGACCCAGGTTCCTTCCATCTAATGATTCAGTCCCTCCCTGTGTATTTCTAGGGCTGCCATAACAAAGTCCCACACTGTGAGGATTAAATGATAGAAATGTATTTCCTCCCTGATAGAATAAAAGTTCAAGATCAAGATATTCACATTGGATTGATTACTTCCTTTTTTATTTTACATTTTTTATTTGTTCTTTTTAGATATACATGACAATAGAGTGTATTTTGACATATAAACATGGAGTAAAACTTCCTTTTCTTGCGGTTGTGCATGTTGTGGAGTTACCCTGGTTAGTGTTCATTTATGAACATAGGAAAGTTATGTCAGATTCATTCTACTGTCTTTCCTATTCCCATCCTCCCCCTTTCCCTTTATTGACCTTTGTCTACTCCAAAGAACTTCTATTCTTTCCTCTCCCTCCCTTACTATGTGTTAGCATCCACATATCTAAGAGAACATTTGGTCTTTGGTTTTCACAATCTTTTCAATAAAATAGGATTGATTATTTCTGATGCCTGTCTCCTCAACTTGTAGAAGGCCTGTTTCTTGTGCTTTTACATAGTGTATGAGTTAGGGTTTTCTAGAGGGAGAGAATCAACAGGAAGTATAATTATAAAAGGGGGACTTATTAGGTTGGCCTACATGACCAGAAACTGGATAGTCCACAATGGCCATCCACAGGCTGGAGAGCTGGAAGAACCAGTTGTTACACAGCCCAAGAGGCTAAAGCCCAGAACAAGAGGTATCAATGGTGCTACCCTAATCCAAGACCAAAGGCTTCTGGAGAATTCTCTTTGGAAGAATAAAGAAGTGAGAGTCTGATATCCTCAGAAGATAGCAACACCACTCAAGAAGAATCATTCAGGAGGAATTGACCTTGCATCTGCTGCTGCTTCCTGTTCTTCCAACTTTTATTCCATCCAAGCCATCATCCTATTTGTTGGTGCTTCCCACACTTAGAGAGGAATGCCACGCATTCCTAGACACACCTTTATTGATACACCCAAAATCATCTTAATCATTGACATCTCATAATCCAATCAAGTTGATAATTCAAATTACCCATTTCACATAGTCTTCCATCTATATATGTCTGTGTCCTAATCTCCTCTTCTTATAAGAACAGTCAAATTGGCTTAGGGCTTACCCTAGAAATTCAACATGAATTTTAGGTGGCACAATATCTCATAAGATCATGGGACCTCAGAGTCTTCCACTGAGCCTCCTATCTCAGGCCAATAGATGGGAGAAAGAGGAAGTGGTGGAGGATTATGAGAATTGTTTAGGGCACAAGTGAGAAGTACCTCACATCACTTCTTCCCACATTCCATTGACTAGGACTTAATTCCATAATGTTCCACATAACTTCAGGAAATATTGACCCCTTATAGGAACAGAGCAGTCTTTCTTATTACTGCCTCTGCCACATAAAGACATTAAAGCCATGCCCCCGTAATAACAATGATAATATTAATAATAATCTATCTCTTTAGGGAGATTCTATTTGCCTACTTTTCTTTTTCCAAAATGGCAAGTTTTTTATGTTTTCGAAATATTCTTTCAAAGACTTAGAATGAAGAATTTTCCAGATGCTACAAAATTGGTTTGTAGGAACCATAAAGGAATGCAGATGACACTAACATCTCCAAAGTCTGAACAGTGTCACCAACAACTAGGGCCAAATGTCAGAGGAGAGGGTAGAATGATCAAGCTAATGCACAGACTCCCTGCTATGGGCTCACCAGGGCCTGCTATATTTATATGCTGAAGTCCAAATCCTCAGTTTCTCAGGATGTGACTGTATTCAATGAGGTGATTAAATTAAAGTCAGGTGAATAAGTTGAGCTCCCATCTGACTGCCATTCTTATAAGAATTTTGAACATGCAAGGGATATCAGGATGCATGCACCCACAAAAAGCCAATGTGAAGACACAATGAGAAGGCAGTCCTCTACAAGCTCAGCACAGAGGTTTCAAGAGAAACAAAACCTGTAATTCCTTGATTTTGAGCTTCAAGTTTCCAGAAATGTGAGGGGGGGAAATGTATCTATTGATTCAATCAATTTGTCTGTGGTATTTTGTTATTGTAGTCTTAGAAAATTATTGCACCCTCTGTTTTAGCCTATTTTGCATTGATACAACAAAAATCCCTAAAGCTGAACACTTGATAAAAAATAAATAAATTTATTTATCTCACAGTTCTGGAGGCTCAAGAGCATGGTACAGGCATCTTCTTGGCTCTGGTGGTAACCTCAAAGCAGGTGGCATCATAATTGAAGAAGAATATGTGGAAACGAGATTGAGAGGAGATTTCAGGCTGCCTATAATCCATTCTCAAAGAAACTAATACAGTCCCACAAGACCTGACCAACTCCAGCAGGACAGCATTGACACATTCATGAGGTAGAACCCCATGACCCAACCACCTTCCCCTGGGAATCTGAAGGGTCTGAGGTCAGAACCTGGTTCAAGTCTCTCCCCATGGCTTCAGAAATCCTTCTTCCTCCCACATCTCTTCATCTTCTCTACATGCATGTTGCTATGTCCAAACTCTCTTTTATATAAGGACACTACTCATTTTGGAGTAGAGCCCACACTTATGACCTCAGTTGAACTTAAGGTACAGACCAAATACCCAAAGAAGGTGAAAGAAGGTCACATTCTGAGTTACTGAGGGTTAGAACTTCAGCATGTGAATTTATAGAGGGGACACAGTTGAACCCATTATACCATATTTTGCTTTTGTTCTTTTTGGTTCTATGAATTGAGCCCCAGGATGCTTTTCCACTGAAATATATTCAGTCTATTTTTTATTTTGAGACAGGGTCTTGATAAGTGGCCCAGGCTGGCCTTAAACTTATGACCCTCAGCTTCCCAAGTCACTGGGATTATAGGAAGGTGCCACTACACTCAGTTTAATTTTTCCTTGTTTTCTGATTATCCCCATGAATAATTTTCTTCATTTTTTTCATTATTTTTAAATCATATCAGTTTTATACAATTTCCTTAATAAAAGCTTTAAAAATGTTAGCATCCTGTACCTCCAATTAAAATATTCTCATACTTTAAATCTCCATTATATATTTTTTTCCTGGCACTTATCTCTTGGCTCATGCTGTAAGCTGTGTACAGTTTTCTTCTTCCCCTTAGTAGACAATGGATGACTTCTGAATAATCTAACTCTGACCCCATCCACTGCTTGATTCGGTCTTTAGACTTCAATAGGAAAATGTTTGTGCACCTGACTCTTCGTTTGGCCAACAATTGAAGCAGCAGTCTAAATAGCAATTGTTTTAATTAATTTGTATTTTTGTCTTTAATTGTGGATAAAGGTACATGATACTGAGTGAATGATTTTTCTAAAATGGATTATGCTAAGAAGAGCGGGGGGCGGAGGGAATAGTTGTGTGCTGGCCCATGAATCCTGCAGACCTCACTGCCCTATCCCTCTGACCTGTAGAGCAGAACTAAGTCTGTTTTCATCAGCTTTTTCATTGCTGTGACTAAAAGACCTGATTAGAAAAATATTAGAGGAGGAAAATTTATTTGGGGGCTCACAGTTTCAGAGTTTTCATAAACAGCAGATTCCATTCCTTGGGGCTCAAGGTGAGACTAAACATCATGGCACAAGTGTATGGCAGAGGAAAGTGGCTCAGATGACATTCAGGAAGCAGAGAGAGACTCTAATCACCAAACTCACCCCCAAAGACCACCTCCTCCCAGCCACACCCCATCACTTTAGTTACCACTCAGTCAATCCCAATCAGGGGATTAATTCACTATTGGGTTAAGACTATCACAATCCCATCATTTCTCCTCGGAGCCTTCTTGCATTGCTGCACAGGTGAACTTTTGGGGGACACCTCACATCAAAACCATAGCAAAGTCCTAGACTAGTCTGAGCAAGCTGCTGTGAGAAGAGGGTCGGTAGGGGTGACTTCAGCGTGGAAGTGACTTTGGCGTGTTTGAGGTTCACATTGCCATGTGCAGAATAGCAGAATAAAATGATCAGGGCTATCTTGGTATGAGGATAAGAAGCCAACTGGGAATAACAGCATGAAGGAAGAGAAAGGTAGGAAGAAATAGCATTCCATTAGCATACTGGTTCTCTCAAATCAGGAGAGACAATTCAAAGAAGGGCAAAAACTCCATGTGCTGGGTCTCATGGAGGTGCGGGCCTCTGCCTCACACTTCACACTCTCCTTGTGGTTCTGTGATGGTCAGAGAAGATGCAGAGGCTCCGAGCAGTATTTTTATATAAGTTTTCTTAGATGCATTAAGGCACAGGAATCAGGAGACGACTGCTCTTGAAGAGATAGTTGGCTGTGTTCACAGGTCCTGAGAGGAGGGGGCACACCACACTTTGTGGGGGGAGGACACATGGAAAGCACCAGGGTCAGCGAGAAGGCAGAGGGAAAGGAGAGCTTGTGGGAAACAGCCTTTGGGTGGTTTCTACAGAAAGCATCAGGTCAGGTAGAAAGTAGGACTGGCTGGTCAGGATGATTTCAGTGAGCGCTGGGACATACACTGTCCAGCCCCATTAGAGGAGGGGTTGAAGGTGTGGACTGTAAGTTGGTTTGTGTGAAAGGTGAGTTTTGCTACTTCTGGGAACTAATAGATTCTAAGAAGGACTGTTTTTTAGAGTCCCCAAGGCCCAGATGTGAAAAAATAAAATACAGGAAATCAAAGACTTGGTTAACACCAGGAGTCAGGTTCTGCAACACCCCCTGTGTTCCCATTATGGCCACTGAAATATGAATGCCATTAAGCTGCCCCGTTCCCTCTCACACTCATAATGGGCACTCAGGCAGGTATCCCCAGCCCCATTTTATACTGGAGAAACACAGGCCTTGCACAGGTCAGACATTTCCCCGAGTTCATGCAGCAAAGTGGAAAGCAGCTTAACTCTCCTCTTCGAGTCGATGGATCATTTATTTTTCACCTACAATTTTATGCCCAGGCTGTTTGCTTACAATTTCCAGGGACTTTTAATATCAAACCTGTGTGAAAATATATGGGAATCACAGCTTGAGTGACAGCAAACCAGAAGCCACACCTGTATGGCTGCCTGGATCTCCCTGTGCTCTTCTAACGGAGCCAACAGAAATCAGGCTCCAGAGCTCGGATCACAGGTTCTTCATTTGGGTTTGACCTCTGGTAAGCATAGCATATGATGGTGTGAGCACGTGTGGGAAGTACTCAAGTTTCCAGCCAGGAATCAGAGAGAGGAAAGGCTGACTCTCACAATAATGTGAGTGTGTGTGTGTGTGTGTGTGTGTGTGGTGTGTGTGTGGTCCTAGGGATTGAACCCAGAAGTAGTTTATCACTGAGCCACATTTCTAGCTTTTTTTAAGTTTCTTTTTAATTTTGAGAAATCATCTTGCTACATTGTCAAGGTTGACCTTGAAGTTGTGATCCTCCTTCCTCAGGCTCCTGGTTGCTGGGATTACATGTATGGCCTACAATGACTTTTGAAGGCACATCCCCGACCTAAGGATCTCCCCTTAGGTTCTACCTGGTAATGGTGCAGAGCACCTGCAATCCTGGGACCCAGTCTTCACAATGACCTTTGAGAAAGAAATGCAAACCATCCCACTGTTTGACTTCAGGAGTATGGCCTTTATTTGAATCAACCATCAAGCTGAAATCATGTTTTTCAAAACTGATTTGAGAATTAAATGAATGTGTAGATGTCAGGAGCTTATTTCAGTGCCTGTGACAGGTCAAGAATTCAGAACTTTAGCTGCTGATAATAATGTATATTGGGGGGCAGTGTCTACAGAGAGTCAATAACAATATTTTTTACTTATTTATGTTTTTACATTTAACTTTGATTTTAAAGAGAGAAATTTAATTGTTGTCTTCTTAGACAAAGCAATCTGAATTTTGTTCAGGACTTTCCTGAATTAGAGCCATCCTTTGGTTCAACCTTTTCATACATTACAAGTAGAAAGTGAAAAGCAAGGTTCACAGATCATTTAGTTACCACTGAGAACGAGGAGTTAAAAAAAAGATATACATATTGGTATTGTGGAGACCAGCAAGCCTTTGGCAGAGCATGAAGTCTGAAAGCTCATGAGTCCCAGAGCTACTTCCTCACAGCAGAAAGCGCCAGGGACTTAAAAGGAACAAAACTGAGCCTGCGTCTTAGCCACTTGCCTTACACTTGCTTGGAGAAACGCTCGCTCTTCCACTAAGCACCATGACTTCACCTGAGTCTGCCTCTGCCATGTGTCTGATTCCTCATGTTCTGACTTTGCTAGCCTACAGGGTTGTGGCTAAAGCAACCTTCTGTAATGTTCGAAGGGAGAATAATTCCTCTCTTGTTAGCCAGAAACTGGGGAGAAGCAGCTTCAACTTTGCTCAATCAAACTCTTCCTTAGGGAATCTTGAATGTTGAAAAGTACTCAATAGAACCTCTGTTTCTTAGGACCCAAGTCCACGTTGGTCTGTCCCATCTTCTGTTGTCAAACTGTATTATGTAGGTATAAGAAACAAAACTCGGGCTTTTCTATAGCTTAGAGAGTATTGAATGGCACTTTATAGGATGAGCAATGAAATCCAGTATTTCAACATGGACTCCAATCAAGATATGATTATTTCCAAAAAGGAACTTAAAAATTTCTCTTTTTTCCCCCCTCACAGTAACAAGGAACCAAAAGGAACTCATAATATAATGGGAAAGATGGGCAAAGTCATGAGAGATTACAATGATGAGCCTGTGTCTGGAAGGCACATTGGTTTGTCCTGGGTGAAAAACTCACGGACTCAGGGCTCTCACACTGACTCTCTGAAGTAGTGTTGTGTAATTGCTGTAACTATTTTCTGTCTTTCTTAATTCCTTGTATAGCCTTAAAACAAACAAATAAAACACCATAATTATTCACTACGTCCATGTGGATTCCTGTGGTTTAGGTACTGCCCAACCTCACCTCCTCCCATCCCTCCTCCATCCACACCTACCCTGGCCACAGCCTTCACGTTGTGTCCTCCTCTAGCTCATTCCTGTTGCTATTCATCCTCCATTTTCACTTCCTCCAGGAGCCCTTCTCTGAACCACTGAACTGTGTCACATGTTCACATGTATTAGATGGGCTCCAACCAGAGCCACTGAATCAGATATATGTGATATATACACACACAGTACGAGTACATGTGCAGATACACATTCATACACATGCAAGTGTATGTGTATAGAGCATGTGTCTGTAATTGTGTGTGCGTATAGAACCGTTTCTAGGGACTGATTTATGCAAATAGTGCCTTAAGCCAGGCTAAAGGGAAGGTCCAGGTGGAAAGGAAGGCAACTTAAGGCCCGGAAGATGATTGGACTATGTGATTGTCAAGGTACATTTTAAAAGCTACGTCCACCCAGAATAATTTCTGTAATCTCTCCTTTGACAAAATTCACCTAGTTTGGAACTTTATTTTACATTGGTGGAATCTCTTTCCAGAAGACTTAGACTCACATTTGAGTAATTAGAAAAAGGTGTATGTAGCTACAATAGCTATAGGTTCCCTCACTTCTCTTTAATCTCTCTTTTTCCCTCAGTTCCTTATCTTTTCTTTATTGTCGCTATTTTTTAGATCTACATGACAGCAGGGGTTTTTTTTTGACACATTGTACATACATTGAGTGTGACCCATTCCAGTATGGATCTCATTCTTGTGTTTGTATATGATGTGGAGTTACATTGCTCATGTATTCATATATGGGCTTAGGAATATCGTGTCTTTCCTATTGTCATCCCAGGCCCTTCTTTTCATTCCCTTTTATCTACTCCAATGAACTTCTATTCTTCCACTCCCTACCTTTCTTTGTTATGTGTTATCATCCACATATCAGAGAGAGCATTTGGCCTTTGGTTTATTTGGATTGGCTTATTTCATTTAGCATAATAGTCTCCAGTTCCACCCATTTACCAGCAAATGTCATAATTTCATTCATCTTTATGGCTAAGTAGTATTACATTATGTATATATACCATGTTTTTTTTTTTATCCATGCATCTGTTGAAGGGTACCTAGGTTATTTCCATAACTTGGCTATTGTGAACTAAGCTGCTAAATATTGATTTGGCTGTGACACTGCAGTATACTGATTTTAAGTTCTTTGGGTCTATACCCAGAAAGGGATAGCTGGGTCAAATGGTGGTTCCATTCTAAGTTTTCTAAGGAATCTCCATACTGCTTTTCAGAGTGGTTGCACCAGTTTTCAGTCCTACCAGCATGTATGAAATGAACTTTTTCCCCCAAATCCAACATTGATTTTTACTCCATAATTGCCATTCTGACTAGAGTGAGATGAAATCTCAGTGTTGTTTTAATTTGCATTTTGCTAACTGCTAGAGATATTGAACAGTTTTCATATATATTTTTGACAATTTGTATTTCTTCTTCTATGAATATCTCTTGAGAGAATAGCCCTGTGGCATGACCTCATTGGAGGCCATATATTGGAAGTGGAATTCTGGGAAATGTAGTACTGACAGGTCATGCTGATCCATCCAATCATTATTCTCAGTCCTTTGATTTCATTGCTCCTGTCACAAAATCAAATCAATGTGCACTTCTGCCAGCCTTCCCCAGGAATCTGTATGCTATTTGAGGGAGAGTTCCACAGGTCTCTCATGTAACATAAGTTTCCCCATCACCAGCATAGTGCCTGCACAGAACAGGAGTTACAAATATCTGATGGATGAGTGGGTAAATGTGTGATTATGTGAGTGTAGCTTGCAACTCTTTCTTCAAATCTGAGATCCCTGACACAGGAACCTTGGAGATATTCTAGGTAATGAGGGAAATAATCTCCAATTGATAAATTGGACACATAAAAATAAAACCCACATTCATTTTAGCTAATTCCTTTTCCAACTGTTCTTCCAGATAAGCACAATTCTTTCAAGCTAGCACAAGTAAAGATTTTTGAAGGGGAAACTAATTCATGTGACCAATATTGATGGAGCACTCAGTCCATGCCAGCAGCTATGCTAGAGCCCTAAGAAACAAAGCTGATGTGGAACAAAGGCCCTGCTCTTAACTGGCTCCCAACTTGGAGAGAACAGACAGGCAGGTTGGATCACTCACTAAAAGCTCCAGGGACTCACAGGATGTCCCTTCAGGGTATGATGAAGGAATGATAAAATTATGCATTGTCTTTGCCAATGAATTAGAGAAAAAATGGTACAAAAATTACATCTTAAAAATGCTTCACTCGGGGCTGGGATTGTGGCTTAGCAGTAGAGTGCTTGCCTAGCATGTGCAAGGCCCTAGGTTCAATCCTCAGCACCGCATAAAAATAAAAAAAAAAAATAAAGATATTGCATCCAACTATAACTAAAAAGTAAATACTTTTTTAAAAAAGGCACATGCCTGTAATCACAGTGGCTCAGGAGGCTGAGGCAGGAGGTTCTGTAGTTCAAAATCAGCCTTAGCAACTTAGAGAGGCCCTGTCTCAAAAATAAATAAATAAATAAATAAATAAATAAATAAATAAATAGATAGATAGATAAATAAAAGGATTGGGGATGTGGTTCACGGTTAAGCACCCCTGGGTTCAATTCCTGATACCAAGAAAAAAAAAATTTACTCTAATTTGGTGCACATGGTACAGAAGATGTTGACAGTAGACCAAGTAGCTTAAGCAAAGCCACAGAGCATTTGGAAAGTTGGGGAAGAAACATTTCATTAAAGGTTTATTAGTAAGGACCATGTTAAGGAAGGCTATATGTAGGGTCCATAGGAGGAATTGAGACAGGAGTTGGGAAAGCCAGTGTCCACTAAAAGCTTTCCCCCATTCTTTCTTGGATCCCCTTGGATTCTTAACTAGGTCCATATGATTTTCATTGCATAATTTTGGGATGTCACATTCCATCTACTGCCTACTCTCTGTGCCCAAAGGAGTTACTCTCTCTCACATGCTACAGGATCTGTTTCCTGCATGCCTGGGATCAGGTCGGGAAGATGTGCTCTTTTTTTTAAAGAAATGAATTTAAAAAGTTCTAGTTTAATGAATAAATATTTACCAACAATGTTTTGAGGCAATCAACGTAAGTCTAATTACCGAAATGTCTCCTGTCATCCTAATCAGAAGCCTTTAGTTAATCCAGAGCTTCTCATCCTCTCTTTATTGGTGCCACGGGTTCTATGCTTATTGGTCATGGTGGCTTTGCTGTGCATCATAGGATGCTCACCAGCACCAAGTGCTTCTACTTTCTACATCACTAGCACCCTCCTCCCCAAATCTTGGAAACCAGAACTGTCTCCTGATTGTGTCTCCTGTGGAGCAGATCACAGATAGTTAAAAACCATTAAGTATTTTAATATTTTGGTTCATATATAAAAATGACCTTTTCTTAAAAATAAGTTTATATAAGGAGTTTCTGATAACTTTTCCTCAGGCATAGTTGATATTAATTAAGGGTTGCTTGCAAGACACCCTGTAAAGAAGTTGCTGCTATTAATATCATTTTTATGATATGAAATTATGGTCACAGTGTTTAAACATATTTTCCAAAGGCATAGAACAAGTGAGGAGTGAAGTGAGAATGTAAATTCAAATTACATAACTTCAAAATCTCTTAGCCATTCAGATTCACTATTATGTAAGCAAGACTTAGAAGAGAATTGTAGGGATGCCAGGAAACCTCTTAAAATCCAGTCTACCTCATTCATGGGAGGAGGGAATAGAATCCTCAAGGTGTTCAATAAGTTGCCTATTTGAATATTGAGTATTGAGAAAACGGGAGGAGAGATTGCATCTGCAGAAATGTCTTTGACGGACATCCCATCAGGAGGGGTTGGGCTCAACCCTTCTGGAGGACTCTGCACTCCCGCTTTACAGCACCATCCTGGCCACCGGCATGTTAGAGCATCCTCAGCAAAGACATATGTTCACTCCTCTTTTTGCAAATAACAGAGAGCTTTTCACCCATATACTAGGAACTCAATCAAAGCTGATTGAATGAATGAACAAATAAATCCCAGATTGATAGAAAGCTCTAACCACACAGGGTGGGAGTGACAAGCAGCTGCTGGAAGCCCAAGTAAAAATGAAAATGTGTCAAGTTAACCACTTATATCAAGAATTTTCTATTATCCAGACAGGAAGCCACTGGGAGCATAATACATGGACTTAAAGCAGCAAATAAAGTTAGAAAAAATTCACCCCAAATCAATAAAAATTGTCCATCCTCCCTCTTTTCAATCTCATAATTCAGGCTCTGGCTGATCCAAACCACCCAACTCAATTTCACTGCCATTTAGGACTATTACCTGTCCTTTTAAATATTCAGGGCACTGCCCCTCCGGAAAGGGCATAAGCACTTTAGCACCACAAATTGATCTGCCAGCACCTCTGGATGTGCTAAAAGAGATTACAAAGCACTGCTCCAGCTTTTTGACAAGTTTCCCAGACTTGGAGCTCGGCCGCTGGAGGCAATCAGGCAGCCTTCTCTGTTCCTGCCCCTCACAACCCTGGACTTGGAGAACTGCTTCTTTATTCCTGGGATGAATTGCTGACTTGGAAAATTTCCTGAAACATGCTTCTTCTTTCAATTTTCATTTTTGTCTTAGACAATGATCTTCAGAATCCTCTTTTGCCCAAGCCACTGGAGCCCAAAGTTATGCCCAGTCTTGATGAGTGAAAGGAGGGGATATGACCTGCTCAAGATCCCACAGGGAGGTAGCTGCAGACTGAGGTTGGCTCAGGAAATGTTCATGGACAGAATGAGTTGGATGAACCCATGGATCAGATCTTCCACTAACCCTAAAGAGAGGCTCATTAGAGACACTGAAGGAGGAAGCTGTAGCCAAATTCAGAAATACTTGTAGATACTCAGGGTAACTTGAATTATTCATTCATTCACCTTTAATTTACTTTTAATTCAAAGTGATTGAAATCATTCATTCATGTATTCCTTTATTCTTCCATGCATCCACAAAATATCATTGTGTGTCTGCTATGCCCTGAATAATATGCAAGTATCTAGAGATAAATGATGAGTTAAGAAGACACAGAGAAAACGTTCTGCAGAAAATAGAGACTATATGACATATAAAACAATACAATGGAATAAAATAGCAAGTAAATATATTATTATGTAGTGTTTCAGATATACTTGTTGTATATCATATCACATGAAACCTACTATGTCTATTGTACTGCTATAAAAACATACAATATACAAAGTGGCTTAAACAACAGGAGTTGCTTTTTTGTTGTTTTTTTTGTTTTTTTTTTTTTTTTTTGCACAGTTATGGAGGCTGAGAGTTTAAGGTGAGGGTACTCACATGGTTAGGTTCGGGTAAGAACTTCTGTTATCAAATGACTGCCTTCTTTCTGTGTCTTGCATAACAGAGGAGGCGGGAGGTGAGCACACACAAGTTCTTTGGTGTCTCTTCTTATAAGGAAACCAATCATCTCCTAAACTTAATTCCCTCTCAAAGGCTCCACTTCAGAATACCATCATCCTGAGTAACACATAAATTTAGGAGGCATACAATTCAGCCATAGTGCATATAATTTGGACATATAATATGACATGGAATAGCATAGAAAATGGAGAATAAAGATGGAAAAGGTCCTTGCAGGAAGCAACCCTTAAGGCAAATGTGTTCTCCAGTTCAATGGGCAAATAGAAGTCAGAAATTGGAGAATTGTGCAAACAGTTGCCGAATAAATGTAAGACTAGATAGGGAAGAAAACAGGAATGAGCAATTGCAGCCACTGAGCTCGTATAGACTATAGCATCAGGCAGAACTCAGGCATTTGCCACTGGTGACCACAGACAAATCATTCAAGTTCTGAGTATCCATCTCCATAACTACAAAATGGAAAGAATAAGAATAGCTAATTAATAGGGTAGTTGTGAAAGTTGTGTGAGGCAATTTACATAAAGATATTAGCACTGAAGCTGTCGTAAGTACTTGATAAATGGGAGCTACTATTATTAAAACACTGAAAATTTTACATCAACACATCTTGTTGGTCCTATCTTCAGGCTACATCTTCATTCAACCACACCCAGAGCCACCACCCTGGTCCAACTCACTAATTCCCCCCGTGACCTTGGGCCAATGATTTAAACTCTCTGTGCCTCAGTTTCCTAATGTTTGAAATACATACAATATCAGTGCCTATTTCATAGAGATGCTGTGGGCACTTGCAAATAAAACATCAAGTACTTTAGAGAAAGCCTAGAGCCCAGCATGTGGTGAATGCTGAGAAGTGGCAGCTATTATTGCCATCTCTGTCTGGATTGGCACAGTGACCTCGCACCTACTCCTCTGCTCCAACCTTTCTCCTCATGTCTCTTCACATGGCATCTGGAGTCAATTTTAAATAAGTAAGTTATTACTTATCCTCTGCCCAACCACTCTCCAATAAATTAGGATCTCACTCACCTTGAAAGCAGTCTTCTCTTTGAGTTGGGCCTGCTTGCTCCTCTGACCTCATTCTCCAGAGCTGTGGGCTTGCTCTCCTGCCTCTGCTCCCTGGTCCCCTGCTATTTCTCTATGAATAGCATCGTGCACACCCTTTTGTGAACTTTCGGTTCTCTCTGCTTCTGGCAGTGCTCTTGCTTGAAGAATGCCCTGCACCCTGACCCTGCTCTGGTCTCTGTTTAAATACCACATGAGCAGAAAGACCTTCCCTGACTAATTAGCCTAAATAGCACATTCCACCCTAGCACAACCTGTAACATTTCCCCTGTTAGAATTTATACTGATAATTCAAGAATTGTGATAGGCACATGGTAGGAGTGGAACTGGTTCAGTAATAAAGGAATAAGACAGATTTTGTTGGGGCTGAGATGCTCAGTGTGCCTCCGATTATCATTGACCTTACGGGTAAAGGTGGGGATGGTCCCAGGAGCTGGAATGCATGCTGATTCTGAGCCCAGCTGAAGGACTCATGGGCACAGAGCCTCTAACCACCAGACTAGTGTCTTTTCTAGAAGCATCCTGGAAAATCTAACAGGGTAATTCACAGAGGCAGAGGGCAAGTAATCTGCATTGTTTAGCAATTTAAGCTTTACCTTAATGACCCTGTAAATCACCACGGAAATCTAAATGTCTCTAAAATATGGTGATTCTGAGAAACTGCTGACTCCAGCGGTCTCTTGAGGGATGTTATTAGTGATCAGTTTAAAATGGGCCCTTTGTAGGCACTTTTATGTTCCACTTAGGTCAGGGTGCAAGGGAACAAGGTGTATTTCTTCTGCCTTTCATGTAGCAGAGTATAATCCATTCACAGGCAAGTCAGGGCTATAAATAAATCTTGTGTGTGTGTGTGTGTGTGTGTGTTTGTGTGTGTGTGTGTGTGTGTAAGAGAGAGAGAGAGAGAGAGAGAGAGAGAGAGAGAGAGAGAGGAAGAGAGAGAGAGAGAGGGAAAGAGAGAGAGAAAGCAAACAAGCATTTGTGGTATTCTTTTGAGCAGATACTTCAGTCAAGGGGAATCACGAGGCTATGTTGTTTTTAAATATATTTTTAATATTCATATCACAGGTTGTCTTCCAACGGCTTTTTTCCTTACCACCTTATTCCAAGGGCTCATGTTGAATTTCATTCTGAGTTCAGCCATTAACCACCAATGATTCCCTTTGTATTTCTACCCTTAACATGGGGGGGTGGGGAGGCTTCAATGCTGGGCCCCATGCTTAAAACATATTAAAAATACATTTATTAAAATAATACATCACTGGGCATGGTGGTGCATGCCTGTAATCCCAGCAATTTAGGAGGCTGAGTTAGGAGGATCACAAGTTCAAAGCCAGCCTCAGCAATTTGATGAAGCCTTGAGTAAGCTAGCGAGACCCTGTATCAAAATAAAATATAAAATAGGGCTAGGGATGTGACTCAGTGGTTAAGTGCCCCTGGATTCAATCCCTGGTCCTAAATAAATAAATAATGAAATAAAAGAAAAGACTAGGGCACCACATTTGCCTCTCAGCATCTTGCTCTCAACTCTGCTGCAGTACGATGCTCATCCTGAACTTCCATTCTGTGCATGCTCAAGTTGCAGGGAAATGCTTCTTCCCATCTCTTGTTCTATGTCCTTGAAATGGAAGGTCAGTGCATCTGAATGCCGTGAGGGTTTGCAGGTGTGTTGCTACCAATGTCACGCTGGGTATTGGAGCAGGAGACCCCTCAGCAAGACAAAAGAAAAACTAACTTTCCTCACAGGCAGTGCACATACAACAGACTGTGCAGGGCAAGGTGGCCAAGTGTCTTGCTTGTCTCCACGGTCAACTCTCAGTTCCAGGAAGACAGGAGGTGTGACATTTTCACATCAGTTTCATAGGGATGCTAAGGAACATTTTCCCGTATTAAACTATTCATATTTCTCTTAAGATTTTATATGTGCTCTACCTGGAACAGGAAGGAAGCATGATACTGATTCTTTGCATTTGTAACTGGGTGAACATTACATGGCACATAAGGAATGATATTATCTCTAAAAATCACTTGAGTAAGATTTAATCAAGTTTGCAAACAAATTCAGCTTTATTTAAATAATTTAAATTTAATTGTTATTTGATTAAAATTATTATAATCTGAAGGTTTAATTCCAAGATATTTGAGTATTTTGGAAGAAAATTTTGAAAAACAAACAATTTTTTTTTATTTTTTACAATTTAATTTACATATTTATAAAATGCATTAAAAATTCACAAAGTGAATTCAGTTATATTGTATGCTTCATTCTTTTTTAATCATTTAACAGGAGGACAATTTGATAGAATCCAAAAGGATGGAAATCTAGATCAAGGAAGAAAATTGCTGAAAAAACAAAAGAAAGAAATGTTTTTTAAAACAAAACTAGAAATAGCAAGGTTGAGTAGACTTTATTGGCAAGAATCACATAATATTAAGTATTATGGTGCAAATTCTTGATGTAAAAAAAGACTTTTTAATTAAAACAATAAAAACTAGCAAGTTATTCCCATCAAATTTGGAATCTGAAGAAGTCAGATGAAATCCCTGGGACTTCATGCTACTTACTGAACTAAGATATAATTACTGATCAAAGAAGACAGACTCCTTTGGCCTCCATTTTTGCCCTGGGGCTGAACCCTGGGAGTCTTCCCCCAAGATAAGCTGCAAACAGAGTGCTACAGCCTTAAATTTCACCTGGCCCACTGTCCCTGCCTCAGATCCACCAGTCTCCTTTTGCACAGTGGTTATTCCAAGGAGTAGGACAGAATGCCACAGGAATGACAACTTGGGGAAGCTGCAGGGTTGTAGGGCTGTGATGGTCAGTCCTCACTTAACAGTCAGTACCACATACTCTGAGCTCCTTCCCTTCACTTAAAAGGCTTCAGTCCCACTTGCATTGAGTATGTGCTATACAGAGGGCTTTTGCCAAGTGTCCGATATGTTTATTGGATGTACAAATAACCCCATGGATGAGTTATTTTCTTCAAAGATGAAGAAATAGAAGTTTTGCCCCATATAACTAAGGTTAGTAGAATCTGAACTCACACAGTCTGGCTTGGGAAGCCATAAGTAATGAATGCTTTCCCCCATTAAACCAAACCGCCTTCAGAATCAGTTGGGGGAGGGGTGCCTATCCTCTATCCCTTCTGGATTATTCTTGAGAAAAGAATAGAGGTAGAGGTCTCCTCAAAGAAGGTCTGATTTCACTGTAAAAAACAGTATTATCCAGTAACATTTGAGCTCCTCAAAGTATGGGATACACCTTGTTAGTCTTTATATCCTCGTGCCTATGACAGGAATTTTGTATTTTAAGAGTTCAATAAGTTCACTAGTAAATGAGTGAATGAAAACAATTAGACTGGGGGTGTAGCTCAGTGGTAGAGCACTTGCCTGCCAAGTCTGAAATCTCAGCAGATCAGGACACTGAGGCAGGAGTATCGAAAGTTTAAGGCCAGCCTCAGCAACTAAGGGAGGCCCTAAGCAACTTAGTGAGACCCTGTCTCGAAATAAGAACTGGGAATGAGGCTCAATGGTTAAGTGCCCCTGAATCCCAGGTTGAATCCCAAGTATAAATAATAAGTAAGTAAATAAATAATGAAAAAGTTCTGGGAAGGTAGATCAGTGGTAAATTGCTTCTGGGTTAAATCCTCAGTACTCAAAAAAAAAAGAAAATTAATGAGTGAATGAAGACTGGGCAGCGTGTGACTCTTATCTCAAGCAAATAGACCTTCGGGCAGGAGATATTGTTTGGAGGACTCCGTAAACTCACCTCAGTGTGCTCCTGCTCTGGACCTTCTTGCAGAAAGGATTAGAAAGCTAGATTCAGACTTCAGGTCCCAGCCACATTCTCTAACCTACCTTAACCAACAAGAAAGCTGATATTTTGATCCCTGTTTGACTTCTGAGTATGTGTCTCAATTGTTTCAGAACTCCCAAGAGCAAAGAGGTAAGGAAAACCCATTTCTTTAGAACGCTCCTAAGCAAGAATGGTTCGTTTTGGTCAAGTCTCACAGGGTAGCTGTATAGCATTTTATCTGGCCCACTCCTTAGAGAGAGGTCTTCCTTTATTCCCATATTATTCTGTACTCCCACTTTACCTCCGTGACCTTTGCTCTCAGCACTCTGCAGAATGATTCTCACCAAAGAATTATATTGGGATGTTACTTGTTTGTTCACTCTTCATAACCCCAAGAACTAAGCTCCTTAGAAGCAGGGAGATGGAGACCCTTCTCTTATTCTTCTCTGCATTCCCTGCAGCTAACCCAAGGCCCAGTACTTAGAGGACACTAAATTTAAAGAAAATTAATAAATGAAGAACTTACTAAATTAATATGCAACTCTAGTACCCTGGAACTATCTTAATGATCAGAAAATTTATTCAAATTACTTCAAGAATCTAAGAAGACATTTTAAAATATCACTGAACTGAGCAAGCTCCTGTGGGCTAGGGCTTCAGTGGGAAGAGGCTCAGTCTGAGGGCATGAGGGCCCAGGTGCTAGAGCCACATTGCTTCCAGCTTGGGATGGAAACGAGAATGCGAGCTCTTGAGAGCATGGTTCTGGCCCATATTTTTCATTTTATTGGTATCCCTGGATTTTAATAAAATCCTATGATTCTTGAATAGGAAGAGAAAACACAAAGGATATTTTCACCTGATATTTCACTGAATGAGGAAGCTGAAAATCAATATGAGTGGGAATCTTCATCCACACGATGTCAGAACTAAGAACAGAAAACGGACGTTCTTGTCTGATGGGCCTGGCTATCTTCATGTGCTGTCCAAGAAGCTCTCCTGACTCTGGTAAAACACCCACATGCCAGGATTTGGCAGCTGCTGAAGACTGAATATGACCCTGGAAGTTCACCATCTAATGCGGGGGGGGGGGGGAGGTGTTAATCCATTAATAATTATAGTTAAAATTAGAAAGCCCTTATGATGTGGTAGGCCTGGGACCCAGGATCATGGGAAACAAGAAGAGCCTTCTAAGCTTGCCTAGAGAGAAGCGATGCCTGATTCCTCATTCCAGGGTGGTTCTTGATCTGTGTTGATGCTTGAGTCATGATGGTGGATGAGTGTGGGGGCAGGGGATGGCAGAAGGAGGGGGTCATTGCAGGTGCAATGGAGGTCCTGTGGAAGGAGACACTTCTCTCCCTTCCCCACCTCACTCTCTGTTTCCCAGCTTCTCTAGTTCATCAACACACCTGCCTTTCCCATAGCCTTTATCCTCCACACACACTGGTCCCCTCAAAAGGCCCTGCCCCCTTCACATGGCTGCTTCCTCAGTCTGTGCATTGGACTTACATGTAGAATCCACAAAAAGCCCTGCTCCATCTGTTCCCAGTCCAGAGCAGCTTCTCCCATCATTATTTCTCTCACATTTTAACTCAGACGTTTAACACAAGTTTTAAAGAGGCATTTACTTCTGGTTAAAGTTGTAATATACATCTCCATACAAGACTGTAAAGCTCCAAGTACAGGGACCATCTCTGGCTTGTTCCCACAGATGTACCCAGTGCCTTCTGTAGAATTTGGCACATAATCAGTAGTCAGTAAACCTTTTGAATGAGTAGCTGTGTTAGTGCATTAACCAGTTGTATCATTAATGCTCCTGAACATGTCGTATGAGTGAATAAATTGTCAGTTCACATTTGCCGAGTACCCACATTTCAAGCAAACACGTTCCAAGGGTTTTACAATTTGTCAAATCAGTTATTCACCTTAGCATCCTTATGAGATAGCTACTAATGTAACCCTGCTTTTATGGATGAGGGACTTGAAACACAAAGGGGTCAGTAACTTGTTCAAATTTGTATCGTGGAAAATCGCTCAGACAAAATTAAAAATGAAGTGCTCTAGCTGGAGAGTGGGTGCTGTTAGCCTAGATGCCGTGCTGCTTCTGATGAATGAGTAGTGAGTGGGTGAATGAAAGAAGCATAAACATCAAACTGCCCAGGGAACTGCTAAAAGTTCAATACCTTGGAGTAAAGGCCAGCTGGGAGTCCAGGGAACGGAGTGGAGGAGAAGAGTGGGAGGGCAGTGAGACACAGCAACGTTTGTTCACCAAAGAAAATAAGCCTCCTGGAGATCTGGAAGTATCCCTTGGCTTTAGAAACTGAATATATAAGGGATTAGTTTCAAGAGAAATGGGTAAGTGCATGTAAATAGAGGATAGAGTAATTCTCCAATATTTTTATTGTTAGAGATATGAAACAATTGTCTCTTAAGAAAACTACATGGTTATTTGACTTCTTTATAATCTTCAAGAAGAAAGATCTCTGAGACAATGAAGAGCCCTCAGATATCACCAATGACTGGTCCCCAGGCCGAAGAGTGGCAGACTGTGCCCTTTTTGCAAGAAGGCATGTCAAAAATGAAAGGTAGAATATGGGGTGTGTGGAGCAAAGAAATTATGCTAAATCTACTTTATACTCTTCTCCTAACTGAGTCATAGCCCTTGAGGAAACCAGAAATAAAACAAAACAAAATTAAACATAGCCAAGAAGTGGGGATGGAATAGGAATCTCTATTGTAATTAATTTTAGTATGGAAGAACTGAGAAAACAGGAAGCTAACTGACCTTTCCAGACCCTTCTCCTGACACACTTATGACTTCAGGATCTCTAAAATAAACAGAAGCAGTTAATCCCTCTGTCTCAAGTATTTCTTAGGAATTTTTCCCCTTGGTCCAAATTAGTGGCATTCCTACATTCTTCCTCATTGCCTTCTAACCACACTCTTCTTAACTCATGTGAGTTAACGATTCACTTACATGGTCTACCTGACTTCTGTGTCAGCATGTCCCTAGGCTACCAGCCCTCAGATAAACCACATCCTGCTGAGACCCACGCACTAACCCACCGTGTACCCAGAGTTCATAGCACTTTTTCCGACACATAACACAGAACCCTTGCTCTAACCCACCTCATCTGGGCAGGAGCTCAGACAGATATGGTCCAGGAGAGACAAAAAGAGGAGGTTTCAGCTAAATATGCTTGGCTCTGCTCTGAACTTCCAGAAAGAAATGAAGGAGACCCCATAGCTTCCAGACTGTCCTGCCTGGCTCCCTCACAGAAAAGGAAACTATGTGGTTCATTCAGAGAGTATGTGCATAGTTACCACAAACTTTGCAGATAATACAACAGTGAAGAAAACAGACCCAACCCCTAATTTTAAGGAATACACAGGGTAATGGGGGAGATGATATATTTTCAGCACATTCACAACTCTGAAACTATAGTGCATGGTGAGGCAGTTCCCAGTCCGGCCTGGAGAGAGGGAGAGTGTGTGGGGAACATCTTCAAGGAGGTAAAGCTGGAAGGACCCAGGCAATGGCACTCCTGAAGAACAGAATCACCTGTGGAGGCTCTGACATAAAACAAGCAGATAATACAAACAGAAGGATCCAGCAAACCAAAAAGCAGCGGCAAGTAGTTGGGTGGCAACATAGAGGAAACTTCTAAGCTGAAAGAGAAAGAAGGATGTGGTGACTCCACAAGCAGAACACGGGGGCCAAGGAAGGTTTCAGTTCAGGAAAATCACTGATAAGAACTCAAGCTCCATACAGAGAGTCATGCTAAAGGAGCCACAGAGTGGGAGGGAGAAGGAAACAGCCCTGAAACTACCAATTGGATTTTTACACAGTTTCTTCCAAGTGGAGCGTGTGTCAGGAAGTGAGAGGTGAAAAAACAACCTGGACTACAATCATAAGCAGTCCCAAGTAGATTAGGTGTTGAGTGTTTATAATCATTGCAACCACTTTGATTAATACGAAAGAAGCACTCTCTTCTGAGCCAGACCTACCTCTTCCACACACTGACTCTAGGAGTGTTAGAATTTCTTAGTATCTCTATCTTCTTATTACAAGCAATTACTAAATATTATTTATGAGTATTAATTTATATAACAACAACCATAAGAGTTTGAATCTATTATCATTCCCCTTGATGATAGAAAGCTAGTATCTTTTAAAAAACCCAAATCCAAGAGAAAGTAGGCAATTTTCTTAAGTAAGTAAATAATCATTTCAAGTATTACATATGTAAGAGACCATTCTCCTAAATGTCCAGCTTGGGGGCTGGGAATGTGGCTCAAGTGGTAGCGTGCTCGCCTGGCATGCATGCGGCCTGGGTTCAATCCTCAACACCACAAAGATGTTGTGTTCATTGAAAACTAAATAATAAATATTAAAAACTTCCCTCTCTCTCTCTCTCTCTCTCTCTCTCTCTCTCTCTCTCTCTCTCTCTCTCTCTCTCTCTCTCCAGCTTGGTATGTAACTTTATTATATATCTGTGAGTTTGACCTTAGACTACACTTAGAATTTGAAGCCTTTGCTAATTCCCATGCTATATCACATGCTTTATACTTTTATTTATACAAAATTTTAATAATATACAAGCACGTGGTATGCAAAGACGGAAGACCAAACTAAAACTTTGACAGTAAGTTACCTCTTACTGCACGCTTTCTCCCATCAGACTAGAGCTCTGCCTCCACTAACAAGATGCAGATAGTAATTGGAATCCTTTTTATCATTCCTTTGTTTCTGTTTTTATACAAACTATCTATTTGGATTTACAAATAGTATATGCAAAGCACATGGCTACATTTTATTAGTGCATATAAATTGTACAGAATAGTGTGTTTCCTTGTGGTATATTTATATATCTGAATAACATAATTTGGTCAATATTACTTCTCAATACTTGTCCTCCTCTCCTCCCTTTCCTAGTCCTCTTCTTCTACCCTAATTATTGGTTTCCCTTCTATTTTCCTTTTTAGTTTTTTGTACCAGGGGTGAGTCCAGAGGCATCCCCAGCCCCACTGCCCCGCCCAGATTTTTTAAAATTTTGAGACCTGGTCTCACCTAAGTTGCTTGGGTCCTTGCTAATTTGCTGAGCTGGCTTTGAACTTTTGATCCTTGTGCCTCAGCCTCCTGAGCAGTTAGGATTGCAGGCGTGAGCCACCAAACTCAGTTTCCCTTCTATTTTCATGACATCTCTTTTTTCCTTTCCCCCCCTCCAGCTAGCTTCCACATATGGAAACAAATATGATTCTTGTCTTCCTGTGTCTGGCTTATTTCACTTATGATGCTCTCTAGCTCCATCCATTTTCCTGCACATGACACACCTTCTCTGTGGCTAAATAACACCCCATGGAAAAATTTTATAAATGGGGTGAAAAATTTTGCAAGGTATTTTTTTGTTTCTTTTATGCCATTTAAGATCCAGATTTCTGCTGTAATGTTGACCCCTATAATAATCATAATCTATGTGCACCTATACCACAGCTTATCCATCTACCCCCTTGATAGTCTAAAATTTCCTCATTTTCATTTTAGTGTTCATAATAATATTCTTCATAGCACTCTTGTAAACATTTTCATATATGTCAGAAATTTTGCTATCCTTAAGAATTTCTCTTGCAATATTCTTTTGGAGTGGGGTTTTCTCAGTTAAACACTATGACAATATTTAACTTTAGAAAATATTGTCAAACATTCTCCAGAGAGAATCTACCATTTTACATGCCCACCAAAAACATATGAGGAATTCTGTGAATCCATTTCATCTCCAAAACTTTGTACTGTAATTTTATTTCAATTGTGCTAATCCTGTAAGTGCAAACTGATAGGTAATTGTGTGTGTGAATATGTATTTCCTCATTTATTAAGTAAATGTTAAGTGTCTTTTATATTTTTCTATGGGGTTATTGGAGTTCATATTGGTAACTGGAAAAAGATTCCTATCTTCTTTCATTGTTTAACTTAAAATTTTACTTTCTTTTAGAGTTTTTAAAAATAAAAACATTAATTTTATTGCTTTGTATTATGAAAGTATATTTCTCCTAATTATACCTAAAACACAAAATGGTACATATGTATATGCATATTGAAATATCACTTAATCTGTTAGCACCACGATTTTGTAATTTACAGAATGCTGTTCCAATCCCATCATCTTATTTGTTTGTTTGTTTGTTTTTTGTACTGGGGATTGAACACAGGTGCATGTAACCACTGAGCCACATCCCCAGCACTTTTTATCTTTTTATTTTGAGACAGGATATTATTAAGTTGCTTAGGGCCTCGATAAATTTCTGAGGTTGGCTTTGCACTTGTGACTCTCCTGTCTCAGCCTTGGAGTCCCTGGGATTACAAGTGTTTACCACCATACCTGGTTTGGTTTCCTTTTTTTTTTGGACTATTATAATGGATTACCCAAATAGGGTGTCTTACACAACAAATATTTATTTCTTACCCAGTTGTGAAGATAATCCTGCACATCAGTCTTTTTCTTATCATAAAGATTCTCTGGATGTTAGTGGAGATCCAATCTCTGCCCACCAACTTTTCTCTTTCTCTTCTTATCCTCCTTCCCCTCTAGCATCTATCTTTAGAACTTAATGCAAGAGCTCAAGAATATTTATGCACTGAATTAAATAACCCTTGTCAACTCTCACTTGTGTGCAGTGTTTTGCTGCCAAGAGTCGTGCGAGATATTTTACTTAACAAGTCACAATCCAAATCAACTAAGTCTTAAAAATATAAACAGCAAAACCAAACCCAGTTAAGTTGATACAATATGACATTGAACTACATTTTGTGTTTTGGGGTAGTGAGCGAATATTTTTTATGTGAGAGGGTAAAGGGGGCTGAGCAAAGGGAAAGGAAGAAGAGGACACATGGAGAGAACTGGTTTACCAATCAAATGTAGGCAGAGTGCACTGCATGGCACTGTCCACGGTCCTGACAACATCTTAACTTTTGGAAACTCAAAACTTCCATCCAGCCTCTCCCAGAATTTCCTAACAAGGTAATTGAAGAAATCATAAATGGTAGTAGAAGCCACAGGCCATATTTATATGGCTCTCAGGAGTTTTGGAAAACTTAAGTAAAAAAATTGTTTAAAAATAAATAATTATATGAGCATCATTACTAAGAAATTTAAAGTTGCTAAGAAAGAAGCCGCTGAAGGTCATTATTGAAATTTAAAAACAACTATAGAATAATAAATATATAAGTCAATGAAATATAATTTTTATTACTGTTGGCTTAAGTCAACTTTCCACAATGAAAATGCTGAAGCTACATCATCAGTAGTTGCTTTTTAAAATTTCCATTCTTATTTTTATAAGTTGCATTTTTTCTTATTGAATTATAAGCTGAATCATGACTCATATCTTGAAATATTTATTACTGATTTTGCGTTAGTTTGATGGTTTTGTCATATTATTGACTATTACATTCTCTTTCAAATTGGTAATTGTTTCATGTTTGGAGTGTATGTAGAAGATTCTGCCTTTTCTTTGTCTACCCTGTATCTCATGATTATGTGTGGGTTGTCAGCAATAGATCATCTTTTTCCTACTGTGCTTCCAGCACATATTATTATCAACTATTAGCATAAAGATAGAAGTCATCCTCAACATATTCTGTTGAAATTGCTTCCTGATAGACCTTTCCACACATATACCAGTACTTTCCTTACAAGTACTTTATTTATAATGAAAAGAAAGACCTGGGCAATTTGACCAAGACCTATACTTTCATTCTCATTACTCACAACTCTGATTAAACTATTCTAGTCTACTCACTGAGCCAAAAATACACCATGCATTTCAAGACTTTTAAGACTGTGCTGATGCTGTTTTCTCTTCTAACAATATCCTTTTGCTTTATTTATGTAAAACTCCAGTCTTTTTCAAAGACCCAGTCAAAATATGTTAAAATGTCTCAGAATTACTTTCTTCTTTGATAATATACTTCTACCATTCTTGGCTAGCACTGAGAATTATAGAATGCAATTAATAAATGCTGTGAAATAAGAGAAAGCATGGACCAAAGAATTTAAAAATGTGAGTTCCAAGTCAGTATTCATTTACTCAGCAAATATATACTGAGTTCCTTTGAGGACTAAGCACTTTTCTAAGCATTGGGAATGTGAAAGAAATATGAAATACACTTATCTTCACACTGCCAAATTTCTAGTCATAAATGGTAGATAATAATTATGTAAATGAAAATAAATGAATAAATACTTTCATATAACATACTCTCAGAATGTTAGTGTTCATTGCTGTGACTCAAATAACTGTCAAGAACTAATTAAGAGGAGGAAAAGTTTATTTAGACTGGTGGTTTCAGATGTTCAGTCCATGGTCAGCCAGTTATACTACTTTAGCCTTGAGGTGAGGCAGGGCATCATGGTGGCAGGGCACAGATGAAAGGTGCTCAGCTCATGTCAGCTGGGAAAGAGAGAGAGAGAGAGAGAGAGAGAGAGAGAGAGAGAGAGAGAGAGGAAAAACATAAGTATGCAGGGAAACAGGGACAAGACATAATCCCCAAGGCCACACCCAGTGGCCTACTTCTTCCATCCATGTCCTACCTGCCTATGGTTATTATCTAATAGTCCATTCAAAGTATTAACCCATCAAATGGATTGATTCACTGCTGAGGTTCCAGCTCTCATGATCTCATCCTTTCATCTCTGCATATACTTGCATTGCCTAACATATGAGCTTTCTGGAGGTCATTAAAACTTGAAACCATAACAGATAGTGGTAAATATAAAGATAATACGGCAGAGTAGTAGGTAGAGAATCCTCAAACATGGGGAACACTTTTCTAAGGTGCATGGATCATGCTCCATTGAGAAGCAGTTTTATTCCCTCTTCTCTCTTACTCTGCCTCTTTCTCCCTTCCCACACCATGTGTGTATGTGTGTGTGTGTGTGTGTGTGCGCGCACCTGAGAACCTGAATTATAATAAGAGACAAACGGAAAGATGATGGTAAGGAGGACAAGCAAGAGGAGAAGGAGGAGAAAGATTTGTGTAACAATCATTATGCTAAAAAATACCTATTGCAACCTTTGTACCTTCCAATCACCTGATTAAAATTACACAATTCTATGAGCTGAGAACTACTAATGTCTACATTTTGTGACTGAGGGAGAAAATGAGCTCTCAAAGACTCCAAGTTCAACCTGAGTCAAACAGCACATTAGGGCTGCTTCAAATGCTACTTTTGTCTCAAGATTACCATAATGGCCAGAAAAGAGAGGCAATGTCTCATGTCTTCTAAAGGTTTCTCATTTGTAGCTAGGATTTTTATAGCCAACCATTTACTGGTGATGTTAGCAAAAGATGTAAAGAATAGGAAAGGAATACAAAAATGAAAGAAATGTTCAAGATAGAGAAACAATTATAAATTATTTAAGGCTGAATATGCCCATACTACCATTTCAAAAGTGTGCTTGTATGCATTTTATATGCAAAGAAACTGACTTCATGTGGAGAAAAATAGATATATATTTGGTATATAAATAAAAAATCATTAAAAAATTATACTGAAGATGTTTATACTCAGAGATATAATAAAATAGGACATTTAGGCACTACACATACATTTTTAAAAATGGATATTATAGGTCATATCTAAAAGTCAGTAAGGATAAGAATATGTGTGTGTGTATGTGTGTGTGTGTGTGTGTGTGTGTGTGTGTGTGTGTAGTGACAGTTATTTATATATGTGGTTGTGCATTCCAAGAAATTATCTCTTAAACTGTCTTCCAGGAGTTGGTGCTAAACAGGTAACCTTAGGAGAATTTAGGCATTCTGCTGTATTCAGATGATTTTTTAAAAAGTTTTCCATCAATCTTGAATATTGTCCTCCTAGATCTAAGGCAAGTTATTTTTAAATCCTGAGGTTTGCCAAGGCTTGTTTTTAAAGAATTGCTTCTCATGTGATTCATTAACCTAGGTTTTCATTTCTCAGAAGGGCTCTGGGTCAATCTTTTCAATCCCTGGTGGATATTGCCTGTTGTTGCTAACAGCTAAGTGTTGAGACACAGATATATTTGAGATTTTTCTTGCATAGATCTAGAAATTGATGGAGATAAAGTGTTTATACCTCTTGTCTTCTAGTATGTGACATAAAATGCAATGTTTTCTTGCATGGCTGTTGACTCTTTTCTTGAAGTTGATCTCCTTAGAGGTGCTGTGGTTTTTCTCAGTTCTGAACTATTGGCTTTAAGTCATAAAAAAAAACATTATTTCATAGTCTATTTTCATATCATAAGTGAACATAATGCCAGTGCATCATGCCGTTTTATGCTTCCCAAGATGGCAAAATACATAGTGAGAAAAGCTACTCATTAATATTTGTAGTTTGAAGATTATGTAGTAATTTCACTGACTGATGTCTAAATTCACCATAGAAAAAAAACTTAAACTATCTATAGTGTGGTTTCTACACATGAGGGTAGTACAGATTTTATTCTTTGTTCAACCTCATTTGGAATTCAAAATCAAATATTTACAAATAATGCCTTCACACTTATTATGTTAACATTTAAGTCACTTTGTAGATTAGATGATTTAATTTTCAGAAATGTGCATTTAAAGTAATTCTCATAATCTCCAACAATGCTTTTAGAAATGTTCTACATGCAAAAGCATCATTTCTTGCAAAAAGGAAATGTCAGATGGAAAAACACTAGCTTAGAAGTTTGTTTCCTGTTCATTCTGGAGTAAACATATGAATAATGGTATATATAGTTTAAGGTGGCTAAAGATATGTGAAAAATAAAAATAAAGGTACACTGTTTTGACAGTCTCCATTTCCAGAAACTAAACATAAGAAAAATGTATTAGTCAAGGTTCTCTACAGGAACAGAATCAACAGGAAATAGAATGATAAAAGGGGGACTTATTAAGTTGATAAGCAACCAGAAGCTGGATAGTGTATGTGACCATCTGCAGGCTGAAGAGCTAGAAGAACCAGTAGCTGTGCAGTCCAAGAGGCTGAAGCCCCAGAACAAGAGTGGTCAACAGTGCTACCCTAATTCAAGAGCAAAGGGTTCTGGAGAATCTGCTTTGGAAGAGTGAAGAAGCAAGAGTCTGCTATTCTCAGAGGATTAAAGCAGCAATCAAGAACCCACTCAAGAAGAAATGAGTTTGTATCTGCTGTTGCTTCCTTGCTCTTCCAACTTTTATTCCATCCAAGCTATCATCCTATTGGTTGGTGCTGCCCATGCCTAGAGAAGGTCTCCATTTCAGTTGGCTAACCCACATGCCAATCATTCCTAGACACACCTTTACTGACACACCCACAATCTTTTTAATCCTTAACATCTCTCAATCTAATCAAGTTGACAATTCAAATTAACCATTACAAAAAATAAGTGTATGTGTTTCCTATATTAAAAAACCTCAAGAATTATCAGATGAAAGGGGATATGAGTATTTTCTTTTGATCTAATTGCATGTTTGTGGACAGGAAAAAAAAACACTCCATTACTCACCTTTTTATTTTTTGTGACTACTAGAAGTTTCTGATGTCTTTTATGATGAGAAACATTGATACACAGTAGGAGAGTGCTTTTTTAAAAGTTAAACAAAAAGTGGATCATTCAAAAGGAAAAAATACAACAAAAAGGGAGATTTCGATTTAATATGAAAAAGTAATTAAGCTAGGTGTGGTGGTGAAGCCTCTAATCCCAGCAACTCAAGACGCTGAGGCAGAAAGATTACATGTTTGAATCTAGCCTGGGTAATTCATTGAAGCTTTAAACAACTTAGCAATAAATAAAAGTTCTGGGGATGTGGCTCTGTTACCACCAGAACTGACCAAAGAGAAAATAAGTTGCTACTCTAGGTTGTTGGAGCCCCATTGCTAGAAGTGTCTAAGCTTCCAGCTTTTAGATGGAGGGGCCCATGCCTTCTTTTCATGTATGGGTCAGACTGGATTGGGGCTGTGGAACTCTGTGTCCTGGTGTTCCTGATTCTCACGTTCTCATCAAGACACATTCCATTATAACCTCTTTTCAGAGGATTTCCATTTGGAACAAGAGTGGGTTGGTTAAAGTGAACCCAGGGGCATGATGTGATCAATGCACATTGGAGCATGAATATCTAACAGCAACCCTAGACAACCACAGCTGAGGAGAACATCTCACAACACAGAAAAGAAACAACTTCTTAACATTACGGGGAGCTTTTTTAAATTTACAAAACTTTTTTAATGTTCTTAGTTCATTTTTTCTGGTTATCAGAATTTTGATTCCCTTGTTAGGAATAGTCTGTTTGAATTAGGTAACACTGCCTGAAAAGAATGTCAGGTCTTAAACATGGGCACATGTAAAATGCTTTATTGGATATGAGAGATCCCACAAATGGAATGAAATACATACTGTTGAGAGCCACAGCCGAAGGGGCCCCAGCAAACTTCCAGCTGCCAGCAAACTTCCAGACTGCTGGCTGATGATTGGCTCACAGCGGCCCCAGCAACATCTAGCTGATTGGCTCCTCTGCAGTGATGCTCATTGGAGATGCTCATTGAGCTGTTTCCCTGCCCTTTCAGACTACCAGCTGATGATTGGCTCACAGCGGCCCCAGCAACATCTAGCAACATCTAGCTGATTGGCTCCTCTGCGGTGATGCTCATTGGACTGTTTCCCTGCCCTTTCAGACCACGGAGCTGCTCATTGGGGGACTTTTTTGGCTCTGCCCATGCGACCCAGCCAATCGGCCTCAAGAGCAGGAGGATTGTGGGAGGAAGAGGCTGGGTTGGGGTGTGTGGCTTGTGGGAAGCCAGTGGTGGCAGTTGGGCTCTGAGGGTTTTTTCCTGAGGAGCTGTTTTGTTTGGCGTGTGTAGTTCTAAAAATAAAGTTAGTTTCTTTTGACAAGTGGCTCCTGAATTGTGCCCAGCCAGTCTGCGGCATTTGGTGGCCCGTACGGGGATCGATCCCGCGACCTTGGCATTAACAGCACCAGCCAGTCTGCGGCAACATACCATTTATTAGTTAACAGAAAGGTATATAAACATGTAGTATATAAATGCACACAATAAATATACTCAGGCACAAGCACACACATTCACATAGTCTGTCGTATATCTGATACTAACTGACAATTTCACCTCACTACTACACTGGTGAAGAAACAAGTATCAGTGAAGATACTACAGGTGAAAAGACTATTTAGGAATTATTGTCATTACTAACGCATAAATTAATGAAGTATTTAATATGATAGACCAAGTAAGATGCAGTTGTGAGCAATTCATAAAATGCAGCAGACAGAATAGGAAATATAATTATATTAGAAGTGAGAGAGAAAGTTCTAGAAATGACTTTGAAGTATCTAGCTCCATAAACAAGTGGGATAATATGTTAGTGAGATTTTGTGTCTTTATGTTAGTCAGATTTCCATCACTGTGACAAAATGCCTGAGATAAAAAACTTAAAAGGTGAAAGATTTGTTTTGACCCATAGATTCAAAGGTGTCAGTCCATAGTCACTTGGCTCTATTCATGGTGAAGAGAGTGTGGTAGAGCAGACCTATTCACCTCATGGTGGCCAGAAAGCATAGAAAAAGAGAGAGAGAGGGAAAAGGCCTGGGGACAAAAATTAACCATTCAGGAGTACATCTTCAATAACCTACTTCCTCCCACTAAGGCCCACTTTTCACATTTTCTATGACTTCCCAGAAGCCCATGAAGTTGTGAATTCATAAGTGGGTTAATTTCTTCTTGAAATTAAAGCCCTCATGATTCCATGACAAAGACTCAACAAAGACCCTACTTCTGAATAGTGTTTCATTGGGGACCAAGCCATTAACACATGAATTTTAGGGGCCATTTTTGATCCAAACCCAATAGTTACTATAATAAATACCTGAGATAGTCAATCTATTAAAAAAAAAGGTCATTTTGGCTAATAGTTTGGGAGGCTTCAGTTCATGATTGGCAGGCTTTGTTGCTTTTGAACATGTGGTAAGGTAGCATGGCAAATAAAGACCCCCTTTCTCATGGCTGGGAAATGAAAGAGACAGGTGACTCAGGTCCCAGGATATCTTCAAGGACACTCCCACCAATCACATAAACCCCTCCTACTAGGGCCCATCATCTCCCTCTGGTGTCAAGCTGAGGACCAAGCCTCTACCACATGGAAATTTGGGGCACATGTAAGACCCAAAGCATAGCAATAAGGAAAGAAAAGAGGAGAGCTCATTATTAGCTGCCAGTATTACTATTCTGGAGTTCAAGGAGCATTTCTGAAAAGAATGCAAGACCACTCCTGTGTCAGTCAGGAGGCCAGGATAGGTTACAAGAACAAGTGACCAAGTGACCCCAAATCTTAAGGGCTAAAATGGCAATTACATATTTCTTATTCATGCTGCATGTCACAGTAGGACAGAAGGCAAAGGGTGTGGGTCAGGGGTTTTTCATTGAACCACTGAGAAACCTGGGCTGATGGAAAGGCCAGTCAACATACCCACAGAGTGGAGAACTGGAGGGTCTGCACTTGTAAATGAATACTAGCCCCTTATCGCGGCTGCTCATAGTCCCTGAACCAGGAATGTTCATGCAGGCTCTGCAAAGTTATCAAATTTCAATTCTGCCCTGTTCCCCAAAAGAAGAGGGTTAGAGATACCCAGAAAACAGATATTACCACAAATCTCATGCTTCATTATTGTGAACACTCCAATTTTACCTATAAATAAAACGCTCCTTTGATTTGCATTAAAGCTTTTGTGTGGCAAGCGCTGATTCCCCAAATGAAAGGAAGTGGTTTTCTTTGTTAACATTTATATTTAGCAACAGAATACAAGACATCTTTGCTAGGACAGTTGTCTTTATTTCCTATTCTGCCCAGAGCCTGATCTAATTATCAATGATATTAGCAGAACCAAAAAGAAAAAGACCAAAGCTTTTATAATCATATCACGCTAATCCCTTGATTTTCACTGCTTCCTGTCATCAATCTGCACAATGACATGCATCTAGGAAGAAAAGAGAAATTTAGTCTTTATCCCTAAGAGCTGATACTGCAGTGCTCCCTGAGCCCCAGAAATAATCTCCTCTTCTGATGAATGTCTTTCTCTGGGGCTGGCCATTTGATGTAGTAGGATAACCCAGGATTGAGAGTTAAAAGGGTCTGAATCTCATTCCTAGCTATATCACTTACTAGCTATGGAATCTCCAGCAGAATAGCTTACTTCCCTGTGTCTTCATTTTCTCTGTGTACAACCAGAGTGAAAAAATGACATTTCATACATAGAAGATATGCAATGAGATTTCCTTTGGTTCCTGCATTCATTCATTTTTCTCTCCTGCTTCCTTCTTTCCTTCCTTCCTAACTTCCCTCCAACCCTTACCACTGTAGCTTGACTTTTTTTTTTTTTTTTGCAGGGGGATTGAACTCAGAAGCACTCAACCATTGAGTCACATCCTCAGCCTTATTTTGCATTTTATTTAGATATAGGGTCCCACTGAGTTGCTTAGCACCTTATTTTGGCTGAGGCTGGCTTTGAACTTTTGATCTTCCTGCCTCAGTCTCCCAAGCCTCTAAGATTACAGCTGTGTGCCACTTCATTCAGCTCAATTTTTAATTACATTTTTAACTCCATGATAATCATTTGGGCATATGTATGCATAAGGTCACATTGTCTGCTGCTCACTACAGCACCTGGCAATCCTGTGCCAGATGCTGTATCAAAGGGAATCCATTTTACAGATGGAGAACCAGGAGCAAGCTCTTGTTGACCTCGCAAGGTATATGAAATGCAACATTTGGTAATATAAGTCATTGTAAATTGTACATCACTGTTTTCTTAATAATTATAAACCCTTGCAGGAAGAATCTAATTCTATTTCATTTTTTTAATCCTCATAATATCCAGACTAAGATGTCATCATGGCAGGACCCCAAGCAGTGGTTGTTATCACCTAGCTTTTGCAAGCCCATTCATGAGAAGCTCTAGGAGGTGAGGATACATATTTCAATGTTTTAATCATCTGCACACTTATGGGTTTTAGGGTGAGCTAATCTGAATAGTGAAAATGGCAGTCTTTAGTCACATACTTGACCTCGAATTCTGTTTCTTCCTCTAAAATCTAAGAGTTTTTTAAAAATTTGAATCTTATTTCAATCCTAGAAGAGTAATTAAAAGCATGCATGTTAAATGCTCTGCATAGTCCATGGCACATAGTAGGACCAGTTTAATGATAGACCTCATCATTATATGACTATTTTATAATGTTTAAAAGGAATTAGTATAAGCCATTCATTAACAGTGACAGCTTTACAGTTATACAATATGTTAGAGTGAGTGATTAATTTTTTTTATTCCTGGTCAGAATATCTATAATCTTGAATTTGCTATGTGAATATTGATAGTTTTTATTTATTTAATCACATGTTTGAAGAAAAAGATTAAATACAATTGGTCCAAGGAAATGTGTTCACAGATACTAAGTAAATTACTTGTAGAACCACTTGACTTACATCAACCCAAATAAATCTAAAAAGGGAAAAGGGAAAACTTCATGTTTTGGATATTCACTTTGTAGAGGAATTACCTGCTCAAATCTGTTCTGTAGAAATAAATTCTGAATTAACTTGCTTTAGGTCCTTCTAAAAACCTGATCACCTAAATTTGTCATTGTGATTTTACCCACTTTAGTGTAAATTGTTGGATAAATGGCAGTGGTGGAGAATAGTGGGCTAGTGTTCTTTCATTTATTAATTAAGTTGAAATTTTGTCCTCTTTAAAGTGGGAATAATGGTTGGTTGCACCTGTCTTAAGAATTTCTAATGATTCTTTATTTTAAAGAAAATTAGAAGTACTTTGGATAGTGATTACACAAACCTTGTAATTTTTCAATGAAACATTCTTCTTATTGCTATTATCATTCCCAGATCCAAGGAATGTTCCACAGAGAACCTAACCTGTCAGCTCCCTTTAAGTGTTGCTTCAGCTAGAAAGAAAGCATCTGCCCAAACTCATGTCTCCTTCCTGGGACAGTGTACACTTGCTCAAGGCAAGGGTGCTGATAAAACTGCTCTATCTAGCTAGTGCATTTCCACAGTGAACCTAATCTATTTCAGGTTGAGTATATCTTATCTGAAATGCTTAAGACAGAAAAGCTTGGGATTTTTGGATTTGAAGGCAGGGGATTTTAAATACTTGTGTAAACATATGAGCTATCTTGGAGAACAACACTGGGCTATATTCATGTTTCATATACACCTTATACACATAGGCAGAAGAAAATTTCATACAATATTTTTATTATATATAATATTTTACTGTATTTTTTCCACATTCTTATGGATGTATTATAGTTGGGATTTGTTGTTGCATATACTTACATATACACCTGTGACTCAACTTTGACATGAGGACAGATGCAGAATTTTCTACTTGTGATATCAAGTGGGCACTCAGAAAGTTTTGTATTTTGGATAACTTTAGATTTCTGATATTCAGATTAGGATACTCAACCTGTATATAATGACAATTGGAAAGCTCATCACCCCCGCATGGTTCCCCAACAGGAGCCAGTTTCACAAAGTGTGAGCCCCATCCAGGGCCTATGGAATAAGCTATTGTCACTTGATTTCTGCTTTGTGTCTCTTTTCTGTATTTCTTGAATCTTGAATATCCCCATCTCTTTTGCTTCCAGTCCACAAGAAACTCAGTCTTGGTCATGACTCTTAACCCAAAACACCATATTCAATTGTTCCTGTTCTTGTTTCATAGTTATACCATTTCTAAAAAAAGCAAAAGTCAAAATAACATGAAGAGGTTCTATTAATGAAACAGTGCTGCAAACAGTGAGTCTCTAACCACGTATATTTCCTTGAAACACTAGCATCCGTCCTGATTGTACCAAGATCTTGCTGATCAGACTCTCAATGACTGGGAGTTTTATACCTCTTGTTTTGAGATGCTCAACTTGACAAGTACAATACAAAGTGACTGCAGAGGAGCTGAACATCTTATAAGTGATTTCATAGAATTGATGAGTGTGATCTTGGAGGGAGAAGGGCCGGATATCAAAATGCAAAATCATCAATAGGTGGCAGAGTTAAATCAATGTACTGTGCTCAAACTAGTCTTTGTTCTAATTCTATGAATTAGATCATGACTGCATTTATAATTTCTACTTTAGTAAAAGAAAAGATAAACAATTGACTTTCATTTATCATACATTTTCTCAGACTTGCTTTTCTTATTTTCTCCATATTATGCCCCATTTTTTTTTCAATTGTAGATGGGACACAATACCTTTATTTTATTTATTTTGTGGCTGAGGCAAGTGTCCTATCAATGAGCTACAACCCCAGCCCTTAGGCCCCAATTTTTGTTGATTCACTTTAAGAAGCCTTTTGTCAGTTTGAATTACCCTGAAATAATGAGACCCTTCTCTTCTGCACCCTTTGGGCTTCTCCCAGACCTCTTCTGTTGGTTCTTATTGCTACTACATGTCTGATCTCTAAGCCACATCTATTCACAGACTCTGACTCTTTGTAGAATCACCTTTCCGTCCAGGCACATGATCTCTTAACAAACCCAGATGTTTTCTACTGATATTTCTCTCAGCATCTGGAACTGGACCCCAGGATGTAGCATGGAAAATATATATATATATATAAAATACATATATATAATGTACATAAGCTTGTACCTAAATGAACAAAACAGTCACAATCACTATTTTTATCCATTTAAACATCTATGACAAAAATGTATCTGTGTGTGTATGTTAAATGTTATAGAATATAAATTAGATGAATATAATTAAAGGGGCTTTATTTCTCCCAAATCCTGGGTTATAACAAAACTAAATGACTAGAATAACTATGGGAATGTGGGCAGTCACCAGAGTTGGCTGAAAAATGCTGTGACAGGGAGATCTTGCTTGCATGACAAACAACCAGAACATTCATCAAATTAAAATCATGTTCAAGTGAAATCCCATTTGCATGACAAACAGCAGAGCATCCATCAGAACAAACACCAGCATTAAGGACTTGGTAAAAAATCATGCAAAGAGAAAAAGCAGCTGAAGAAAACCGGACACCAAATGCAGGGTACAAAGAGAAAGTCCGAGACACGAGGCTTTTGGGTAAAATGAACTCCGTCTATTAAGTTTCAGCAAAATGCTTGTGAACAGTATGTTTTGGTTAATGCTTTGTCAATCCTTGTAAAATGAGAACAAAGTCCAACCTAAAAGACAGAGGAAAAGGGAGGACAGAGGGATAGAGAAAGAGTGAGAGGGGTTCTGCAGCAGCAGAGAGGGAGAGGGCGATCTTTCTTCTCTGGAAAGAACATGCAGGCGCAGAGTCTGAAGGGAGAGGATCAGCCAGCCAGCAGCCAGCAGCTAAAGGGATTGGCAGGCTGCAGGAAGCAGGTGTGCTTGGCTGTAGAACAAGCATTGCCCTCCAGGACCTGGCATCTTCCCAGATACATGTGTATCATGCAGGCATATGGGGAGGTGAGGAAGGGGGACTAGCTAATGGGGAGGTGGGAGGCCAGAGTCAGGGGCCTCAGCAGAACCCAGTTATCTCACACATCCTCAGGGGCCCTCAAGCTCTCTGCTCCTGGGAGCTTTAGAAAGAGACCTGCAGAGTTCACCCCATGCTTCTCTTGGAGCAGTTTCAAGGAATCAGATGATAATCATGGAAAGAATATTACCTCTTAATTCAGGCAGACGTGGCTCAATCTTGTCTGTGACCTTTGTTATCTCCCTGAGCCTCGGAGTTCTCCTCATCTAAGGGAGAAGACAAAAGTAGGGTATTGTGAGGATTACATGATGGTACATGAGACTGTGTCTGACACACACTCAATGCATGCTTGTCTTGGATACTAGGAGGCCCTTCTTCTCTCCCCATCCAGATACATTCATGGCTGCCAAGCCCATATTTTATTTATTTTATGAAAAATACTCAGATTTTTCTTTCTCTTCCTCTTTAATTATGAAGCAGCATTTATTACTGGGAGGCAGTAGGAAGTGAAGAATTCTACAGGAGGAGTCCTGGACTGGGAGCCAAGAAAACAGGGTGCTATCCCACTCCCTCCCCTGGGTTCTAGCTCACCCTTGGGATGACCACATCTCTGTATTCTGGCATCCTCATCTGTTTGGGGGTTGTCCAGAGATACAGAATCAACAGGATGCTTTTCGAATGCGTAAGATAAGGAATGGCTTGCCCAGTTATGAAAGCTGATGGTCTCCTCCTGGAGACCCAAGAGAACCAGCATGGTCAGTTTCCACCTTGAAAGCTGGCGACCTCAAGACCCAAGAAGAGCCAACGTTTTCATTCAAATCCACAGGAAGAAAAGGCCACATCACGGGGTGTGGTGGCACACACCTGTAATCCTAGAGGCTCAGGAGGCTGAGGCAGGAGGATCACGAGTTCAAAGCCAACCTCAGCTAAAGTGAGGGGCTAAGCAACTCAGTGAGACCCTGTCTTTAAAAAAAAAAAAAGCCATATAAAATAGGGCGGGGGATGTGGCTCAACAGTCAAGTGCCCCTGAATTCAATCTCCAATCCCCCCCCAAAAAAAAGGTCACATCCCACTCAGCTCAAGGTGATTAAGCAAGAGGAATACTATCCAAGGAGCATAAAGCCTGTTGTCCCATTCAGATTTTCAACTGATTGGATGAGGCCTGCTCACATTAAGAAGGAAATTTGCTTTGCTCAGTCCACTAATTCAAATGTTAATCTCATCCAGAAACACTCCCATAGAATCATACAACATAATGTTTAAACAAATGTCTGGGCACACTGTAACCCAGTCAAGTTTATAATAGAATTCATCATTACATCAACCCAGAAGTGTATGACCCAGTGCCCTGCAAAGCGGCTGCTATTCATCATCCTTCAGGGGATAAGGTGCAACCTCTGGATTCTATGGAGTTATGATGTGGATGTGAGGTGTCCTCCAAAAGCTCACATATGAGAAAAGGCAAGAAGGTTCAGAGGAGAAATGACTGGGTTATGAGAGTCTTAACCCAATTATTGAGTTACTCCCCTGATAGGGATTAACTGAATGGCAGGGTGTTGCTGGAGGAGGTGGGAACTGGGGTGTGGCTTTGGGATATATATTTGTATCTGTCAAATGAAGTCTGTCTCTCTGCTTCCTGATCTCACGTGAGCTGCTTCCCTCCACCCCACACTCTGCCATGATGTTCAGCTTCACCTCAAACCCCATGGAATGGAGCCAGCCTTCTATGGACTTAGTCCTCTGAAACCGTGAACCCCTAAATAAACCTAACTTCCTCTACAGTGTTCTGGTCAGGTTCTTTAGTCACAGCAGCAAAAAAGCTGACTAAAACATAGAGCATGCTGAGGAGGCATGGAGGGAGATGGCTCACTACCCCATTGGGAAGAAAGCTGGACATGGGCTTCCAAGGAAAGCCGTATCCTTCAGGAGGAAGAGAAGGATCCGAACTGTGTAAGTGTGTGCCTGCCTTGAGGTGAGCTAGGAATTTAACATGCATTCCTATCTCCTCCTCACAGTGATCCTCAGAGCTGAGCTTCATTATGTCTACACTGGAGAAAGAAGTGGAGACATAGAGAGTTGGGTAATATGCCCCAAGTCACTTAGTGAGTGAGTAACGATGCTAAAATTTGCCTGCCAGCCAGGCTTCTGCTCCCTTACACACCGCTTGCTTGCTTCGATGCCTCCAGTGCTGTGTCCTAGGCAGCAGGAAATGGCAGGGACTCAGCAAACATGCGCTGAATGGATCAGTTTTTGTTTGGTTGGTTTTGTTTTATTGATTCATCTTAGTCATACATGACAATAGAATCCATTTTGACAAAATTATACCAGCATAAGATGTATCTTACTGTAATAGGACCCCATTCTTGCGGGTGGTCACATTCATTCTACAGTCTTTCCTATTCCTATGCACCCCCTTTCTTTCATTTTCCTTTTTCTAATCTACTGAACTTCTCTTCTTCCCCCTTGATTGTGGTTTAGCTTCAGTGAAAACATCCAACCTTTGTTTTTGGGGAACTGGTTTAGTTCACTTAGCGTGATATTCTCCAGATCCGTCCATTGACTGCAGAAGGCTTCATTCTCCTGCCTTTGTCTTCATCTGTTCTTTCACCAGAACACCTGGGCAACCCTACCTGCCTTTGCTCTGTTTCTGAGCCAGTCAATCCCAAACAAAGGAAGAAGAATATCCTCAACCTCAGGCTCATCAGTTGAGGTGGGCTGGGTTTTTCTTCTACAAAAGATTGTGCTTTCTCCAAGACAAAAAAGGACTCTGGTAGCTCAGAAAATCCCCAAAATCGAGTACTTCAAGTCTGTCTTCCTGTAGGATACACCAAACAACACTCACCTTCCTCCCTGGATCTCTCTTGTGAAGAGGCTTACCACATACTATGGAGCATTCATATATGTGACATCCAGGATGACTCTGACCACCAAAAAGGCTTGAGTTTGCATTCTGGTCTTCCACTTTGCGTTTATGAATTTGAGCAAAGCAAACATTTAGAGTGCAAATTGTATATGATCGCATCTAGCATATAAGACTGACATGCAGTTTTAATGTTAATTCATGCAAAGTACTTAGTATAGTGCCTGGCATATGGGACAGGAGAAGTGAAGATGAGAGAAGATCTATTAGCTTTCACTATCAACCAACATAAAACTTCCATGTCATCTTATAAGAGATGCTTTGGCTACTCTGAAAAGAAATTTCCTGTGCTTATATTATGCTAAATGCTACTTGAATGACTTACATTTTTGCATTCTGCATCAGAATGTGGAGCCATGACAGAGTGTGTTTTGCTAGCTGAGTTGGCTCTCCTGCCTCATGCCCCTCTTCTTGGCTTATACATATTGACTTAAGAGAATACCCTGAGTCCCTCTCACCCACTGCCCGCACTGTCTGCTAGCCATAGGCGCTTGTCTCCATATTTACACAGAGATGTATCACTTTTTTTTTTCAAAATGTTTCCTTTCACTTGAATTAATAGCCTAATTGTGCCGGTTCCCCACTTCCAAAGCCACTACAGTAAACAGAAACCAGAACATTTGGATATCGCCTCAGGCCTCACTGTGAGAGTCTCCATTGGAAATCTCCGGCTGCTGCCTGTTTTCTTAATGACCTTCCATTGCTGCTCGGAGAATGTATAATTCATTCTCCACCTATCCTCACTAATCCTGCTTTCCTAAAATAAATATTAACTCAACTTATCTGCTAAAACAAGCCCAAATCAAGTCTGTTATCAAATGAACTCAGAGGCAAAACAGAATGCAGGGAATAGGGGCCTGTGGAAATTACCTTTCTTGGAATGGCAGGTCCCAAATCCCCTTTTGCCCTGTAATTCCATTCAACAAGTCTTTCCTGAACACAGGTTCAGGGCAGAACACTGGCTTCATACTGGATTCAGGGTTAGAAGGCCTGATAGCAACAGTTGAATTCAAGTTCCATCCTTATTCATTATCCCCCTCCCCTACCCACTGCTTTTTAGTGCAGTGCTTGAGACTGAACCTAGGGTGTTGTGCCTCCTGGGCAAGCACTTTACCCCTGAGCTATACCTCCAAACCCCATCTTTATTCTTGACCGGCTATAAATATCAGGAAAATTATTCTGAGGTTCTGTTGAGGTGGGATAATAGCGTCATTACAATCGGTGCCCCTGAACTTCACCCTAGAGGCAGCTTGGCACACACAATTTGAAGTAAAGTTTCTCTAGACTTGTGAGTGATAGGACAGTGAGTGACTTATAGACTATTAGAAGAAACCATTGACATCTTAGGCATGGATGGATCGTGGGGATAGAGGTTGAATGGCTCTACCTCAATTGAAGAAGAAATTTGTTGTCATATTGCCTGGAAATGTACAGGCCCCATTAACTATAAAGATATCTTTCTCAATCCAGTTCTATTTTATCTGGCTTTGGTCCTAATACCCTAACAGCACACCTGTTTGCTGCTAGCACAGGAGACTGGAGGAGAAAGGCTAGAAATGTCACTTGCAGCCCAAATTCAGAGGAGTTTGTGTGCAAAGCACCATTCTAGAGATCTCACCTTTCTGTTTGAACTTTGGGATGGTATAATTTGGGAAAGTCTTTCTCCTTCTGGATTAGACCACTTGGATCTTCATAGCACCATATTAAGCCATGAATGTCTGACCCATTCTCAGCATCAGTAGCCACGGAGAGAACCAAGACCACAGAGACGGCACATAGGAAATGACTCCAGTTTTGTCATGCCGATCCACAACTACAAAGACAATTGTCAAATATTTTATGAGAATTGTGCATTCAGGATTGCCTGTATTGGACTTCACCCCAGTAAATGATATTGTGGACCTACAGAACAAATCCTCTCCTATAAACAAAAGGGAGAGTGTACCAAAGCACAATGTCAGGAATGGGTTGAGAAAACTGCTGATTGAACTCAACCTCCAATCTGACTGCCCAATCATCTTCCTAACTCTCTTTTCGCTTTTATCATCCCACCCAATAAATCCCTCTCCTACTTCCTTCCCACGGATGTGATGACATATTGAACAAATATGTTAGAAAGGACCAGATAGATCATTAAGTCTTGAAGACGCCAGAGGTCATTGCCATTATTAGCCACTGCAATAGCTGCTACAAAGCGTCCAAAGATGAAGTTCTCATGACTGCCTCCACACAAGGTTGTGAATTGAAATAGGCTCTCTAGGAAGAAAAATTCAGAGTTGTAGAAGAGGAATGATAATGGACTAAAATGCGAATGTTTAGGAAAATGCCTGTGTTATTAAAGCAAAATCAAATCCAAACAGGGCAATTATGGAGAAAAAGTTACAAATGCCTTAGAAATCCTCAAAGAAATATTTTAGCCCTCTGCAGGGACCTATCAATGCACTCTGAATACAGCATCATTAAACCTGCATGGGCTTAATGAGGTGACTCCACATCACCCAGTTAGTAAACAAACAAAAAGGTCTGCTCCAGTTTCCCAGAGAGCTCTCCAACCCACACACCTTCTCCTGAGCTCAAATTAAGGAATTAAGTATTTCAAATCCTTGAACCAGCTTATATTCACATCCTTAATTGACAGAGTTGGAGCCAGAGGAAGGAAGGGAGGGGGTATGCTACCAATTTATTTCTCTCATCAGCTTCTACTCCCTAATGCTGTTTTTCATCAAGAGGATAGGAACTAAAATCACAGTTCTTTGTTCTAAATACTTTAAGGATAAAATAAAAAATACAAAATATGACCTGAAAAAAAAAGATGAAAAACATAGATAGCTATCAGATTACAGTGTTTGGTCCTCCATTATTCACTGATAGTTTTGAACTATGTTTTGGTAGCATGGAAATATACGATTTAAAAAATACCCTCCAAACTATTCTAGAAGTGGGTAATTAAACAACATGGCAAATTGGATTTTAAAATTGGTAATGCACTATATGCAAAAGGTCTGCTCCTAGCATCTCGCTAATGAGCAAGAAACAAAAGCCAAAGATGCATGAAGGTATTATCAGTTTCCTTAACTGGGAAAACTCTTAAAATACTTCAGCTGTGTGATAAAACTTGAGAGGACTTCAACATGAGAATTCTAGATACGGTGAATGCTGTTACATTTCCTTTCCTTCCTCTTCTCCTGCTCCTTTCTAAAGGAATAGAAACTGTTCCTTCTCAAACCCTTGTCAGTATTGTGGGTTGCTAACTGGGCTGACAATGTCTCTGCTTACACACTGTAACTCCTAACGTCCTGATCACACAGAAAGCCACAGTTGCTTCTCTATTCATCTAGGTGAATGAAATTCTCCAAATAACCCAAGAGCAAAACATGCCAATTTAAATTCTACTCCCCAGTAGGCATGCATTTAGGTAATTTTTCCCTGTTTATTTATTTATTTTTGCTCTAAGAATCTCTGATGGAGAACATTTTTTATACAAGTCTTGATCTGGTTTTCTGCATCTGGAATGGACCATTCCTGAACATTCTAAGTAGAGTAATGGATGCAAAGCCACAAAGATGGAATTATTACCCTGGGACAAGTAGGCACTTGGAAAGTCCTTAATTTGAAGTTTTAATTCCATGTACAGGTTTAATCAAGGTATACATGGTGGGAAAATGGTGTTCCAGAAAGAATGGCTCAGAGGAGACCAAGGCCAGGCTGGTGGGCTGAGACCAGTCCACATGGGCAGGCAAGAGTCAACTGAATGTCCCTTTTCCCAATCCCATGATCAATGGCTTTCTTGATGAGAGCTTGAAATTGGTTCTGTGAAAGCATTTACACCAGGAGAATCAACTATGACTACAAATCAAAGTGTTTTACAGTGTCCCACGGAGTACATTTGTAAGCACAATATGCCTGAAGGCTTAAGAAGGTCGGTCTTTTAGACTTATCTGATGGGAAAGGCATTATATAAAAGGCCTCTTATTTCCAGTGTTTCTTAAAGAAGTCCAGTGAGGTAGGGAGATCCATCCCAGGATGGTTTTGCTTTCAAGGCATTAAAGCATCCCAATGTAGAGTCTTGGGCAAAACTGTCAATTCTCCTGTCAATTCTCCATGTAGGGATGAGTTTCAAAGTACTTAGATTACTTTAACCACATAGCTTATTACAGCTTTGTTGTGTCATAATGGGTCTTGTCTAGCTTTGGAATCAGTCTGTGAATAAATCAGTATAAATTTCCCTCTTTCTGTTACCTCCAACCCCTGATTTCCATCCCTTCCAAACAAATCTTCTCCAAAGTGGCCTCTCATATACACTGGCCCCTTACCCCTTACTCCTGGCCATGGGTTTAAGGGGCTCTCTGGCTCATCTGGGGTAATTATCCCTTCCCTCCCCACTCTACTTTAGGAGTCAAGCCCCTACAACTCCTTACTGTGCCGCTACAGCTAAATAGCCTAAATAGCGGTTCTCGGGTTAAACTTTTGATTGGTTTTCTCTCTTCCTGGTTGGATTGTTTTCTATTTCTAGTTTCTGATCTCAGGTTTCTCAAGGAGTCTAGGATAGGCACTGGTCTTTGGGTTGGCATGACCCTTGAAGCCTCTTTTATAGCAGTTGATATTTTTGTTTGTAAATAAAGTATGTTTTCTATGCAAGGCAATCAAGCACTCTACCAACTGAGCCATATCCCCAGCCAAGGTATGTTTTTCAGTCAAACACAGATGCCTTAAGAACAAGAAGCAGGGTCAAATGGTGGCTCAAGTCCAAGTTTTCTGAGGACTCTCCATACCACTTTCCACAGTGGTTGCACCAATTGGAATTGCTACCAGCAATGTATAAGTAAACCTTTTTCCCCATACCCTCTACTAAATTTTATTGCTTTTGTATTCTTTATAATTGCCATTCTGGCTGTAATGAAATGAAATCTTAGAGTAGTTCTGATTTGGATTTCTCAAATTGCTAGAGATGTTGAACATTTTTTCATATATTTGTTGATGGATTATCTCTTCTTCTATGAAGTATCTGTTCAGTTCCTTTGCCCATTCATTGATTACATTGTTGTTGTTGTTGTTGTTGTTATCATTATTATTTTGGTGATAAGTTTTTTGAGTTATCCTGGATTTTAATGCCCTATCTGAGTGCATGTGGTAAAGATTTTCTCCCATTCTGTAGGCCCTCTCTTTGTGTTATTGACTCTTTCCTTTGCTGAGAAGCTTTGTATAAAAACAGCATGGTATTTGTAGCAAAACAGATATGTAGGCCAATGGTACAGACTAGAAGTCACAGACAAACCCACATAAATACAGTTTATCTCATACTAGATAAAAGCATCAAAAATATTCATTGGGGAAAAGATAGCCTCTTCAACAAATGGTTCTGGGAAAATTGGAAATCCATATGTAACAAAATGAAATTAAACCCCTATCTCTCATCATGCACAAAACTCAATGAAAGTGGATCAAAGACTTAGGAACTAGAATAAGAAGTAAAATCAAGAATCAACAAATGTGATGGATTCAAACTATGATACAACTTCTTGAAAGAGGTTTGTTCCTGATTTGTCCCTGAAGGGTCATTTGACAAAGTCTGAATATGAATTTTATCTCCACAATTATGGTGAGCATGCTACCAACCTCTGGGAATTAAAGATCATGAATACTGCTAACTGTTCCACAATATAGAGAATAACATCCCCAACACAACAACAACAAAAATGTCTAGCTTGAAATGGCCATCTTATTTCAGGCTCCCACAGCACTTCAGCTCCCTGGCTAATGGGGATAAAGGGTGGGTGAGGGCTAGCTAAGTGCCACTTATAGAGTCACTTGCTCTAGAGACATAAAAACCTAATTGTATTTTCTCAATCCCTTCAGTCAACCTGGGTAACCACTGAATGCATCATATCATAAGGTTTAGTGTACCCATGTATTTATCTCAATTCAAGGACAGGAAGTTTTCCTCTTGACCCTCCATAAGATCTTGGTGCTGATTCCCAGTCCTTGGTTTATATAGCAAAGCCCCTCACTCAGTCCTTGTATGCACAGCACCAAGATTGTCTAAATATGGGTGTTGGGAATCTTCGTCTCTCACAAGCACGCCAAATATATCCTAAGGGCGCTTACCCTTGATGATCACTAATTCAGGCACAATTTAAGTTGGTGACTAAAAATGAAGAGACCAAAGGCTGAGGGTATCTAAGCTCCCACCTGCTTGAGTTATTCTGAGTCTTTGCTAAACCTCACTCAGTTTTCAGGTGTATAAAATGCACTTCATGAAGTTCTGAAAACTAAGTGAGCTGGAGAAGTCAAGTATCTAGCAAGATGTCTAGCAACTACCAACCATTTGGGAGATCTGAGGTGTGGGAATAAGTCAGCTTTAGGTTCTTTATGGTTAAAAAGAGATGGAAGCCAAAAGATTCTTTTCACATTAGGCAATTATAAAATATCATCAAACTAATAACCTACTTACTATATGTACTCCATCAATGTTTTATGAGTTGAATTAAAATAGACTGATTTGAGTATACACATATCCCATAATTTGTAACCCAGCAACAATCAAGTAGAACAATACAGTGTTTGAAAGGAATAATCCTTGAGTCTTTAAAGCAGTAAGGAAGGGGAAAAGGAGAATGTAGTTCATAAAACACAAGAGGTATTTCTGGGAGGCAGATCTTGGATATCACCTCTTTCTACATTAACTGTGTCTCCCCACAGCATCCCAATATGATCATTCCAATGTGTTGAAATTTGAGCAAACTGAACCACAGAAAAATGGATTGAATTGACCAAGGTCACATGAAAGTCAAGCCTAGAATAGCCCTGATGTGTGCTGGTTTCCCGTTCAGCTGTGACCCTTCTCAATTCACCTATTTGGAGCAGTCTGGTTGGAAATATTTAATGGCATTGACATTTTTGAACCATTAACATTTTTTTCTGGCAGACTTCCTTCTTTTCCAGAGTGAGAGAGATTTCTTAAAATAGAGTCTTTGGATAATGTTGATTGTCAATCTAAGAGTAGTCAGTCTAAAAGCAGTGAATCAATTTTAACCTAAAAATGTGCATTTTTGGACTAAGCAAAGAGAAAAGTTTTATACCAATATCATGATTCTTGAGAGCTAGAAATGTTGAATAAAGAGTATCGAATATCCAGGTAAGAGTTCTACCAACTTGGAAAACCTGCGTTCAGAATAAGAGCAAACTGTTAGTGCTGAGCTTGAGTTCCTGCCAGAAAATGCAGTCCCCCTTGGCACCCTGCCCTGACCTTACAATCCTGGGCATTGGCTTATAGCTCATGCTACAGCCAACTCATTTCCTCCAGCCCAATCGATGGCTTTCTAATAGCTGAGCATCCTGCTCCGAATCACTTGCAAACCGCTAAGACACACTTTCACTGTTTATTTTCTGACTTGAGATACAGAAGAGCAAGGTCAGTTGATTTCTTTCAATGATTGCTCCTAAAATAAAAACATTCACTGCAGTCTTCTGAACTTCTGAAAATCAATGTCTGATAATACTGCCAGTTCAGCAAATTCATTTGCTCACAGTTTCATAGTTTTTCCATAACTTTGTCTTCTATGTCTGTCTATCTATCTATCTATCATCTATCTATCTATTTAAATGAATTTATTACTAGTTAGATAATGATAGTTCTTTTACACCTACTAAATCCTAAATGTAGGGTTTTGTGCTACATATGCCCTTAGTGAACATTTAAAAGGAAAAAAGAAACTACATAACAGGCAATGTCTTTATAATAAGGAGCTCACTTTTCATGACAGCTAGAATGCGCACTTTTTGGTCAGAATAACTCCATATTGACCATACAACAGTAAACAAAAAGATTTTTCAAATGGGAAGGTATCTGTTCAAGAGCTATAGAAAACGGAACTGAATAGGTTTGTAAGTTAGGCAGAGAACATTTTTAATATTACAAGATAGTGTGAGAAAAAAAATAAATAGAAGTGAAATCACCATATGAAAGTTTGGGTACGGAACTGCAATGGGCAATAACTTCACCACTCACATCCTCTTTGGCAGTCGCTGTTTTCATAAACTGCTACACCACCACCACCACCACCACCATCTAACAAATACAAGTCAAAGAGAAGAGAAATGCTCATCAGGCACAAATATCATTATCAACTATTACTCTCAGAATCCCTTGTCCTTTTTATGTCTATCTGAGACCACTATTACATCAAGATAAGGTTGCTTACTTTTTCAGGATTTGCAATGCCATAAAGTATGCTGCAGGGTACTTTGTTTGAAAGTGATGAATCAGCAGACATAGACCAAAGGACAGATTAAACTTTGCTGACCAACTATCAGCAAGAAGTGGGAAAGTATGCGGTATGACCAGTTCGTCCGTCTATCTTAAATCTGTGTTGTCATTCACTTAAATGTTCTTTTAAATGGAAAATTCTATTTTCAGATGCTGGCCTTCTTTGAAAAAGTAACTGGAATAATATGAGGTGTTTTTTTTTAAGCTCCAAATTCTGTTCCAGACATTAGTTGCTTGTTGCTAAGACACCATTATAGGCCAATTATCATTAAAACAGCCTCTGAAATTAGATATCGGATGGAAGAGAATTGTTCTCTTTTTTTCTAAAAGCAGATGCTTGAACAAAACCTTTCTCTAGTTAGAAAAGCCTGTTTGGGTTCAGGCAACTTTTCCTTTTCATGTCGTGGACAGATGGTGAAGGACAGAAGATTTAAGAAGTAAAAGAAAAACATAGATAAGCGAATGCTACATGATTGATAAGCTCTTGAAGTCGAGTTACAGCCATGAGAGCTGAAGATAGATACAGTTTGAAGGCTGAGGTGCAGAAAGTTATATTTAAACTTGAGAAATGGTTCAAAGCCTTTACTTTTACCTTTAAAAAAGGGGGGTATAATTGACATATAATAAAATGTAAATTTCCTGTGTATATTAACCAACTTTAACCAAGGTATCCATTTGTGCCACCCACCTTCAATTGATGATAGGGAACACGGCCAGCATCCCAGGAAGCCTCCTCCTGGAGCCACTTTCCAGCCCCATCTCACCCACCAGTGATAGCCATAATCATATCCATAGATGACCACAATTGTTTTCCCTATTCTGGAACTTCATGTAGGTGAAACCATGTAGTTTATGATCTTTTCTTCTTCTGGCTTCTTTTGCCCAACTTCAAGGTTTTCGAGATTTTCTCAAGTTACCTTTTTCCGTAGTTTTGTTACTTTTTATTGCCAAGTAGTACTCCACTAAATGAATACACCACATTTCTGAGTCTACAGCCTCTTGGTGAACATTTATTTTGTCTTTCGGTACTGTGAAGAAAGCTATGAGTGTTCTTTTATGTATCTGTGAACATGTGTTTTCACTTCCATTTTAGGATTTATTCATAGGACTGCACTCCCCACAACTCTGTTTAGAAAGACTTAAGTGTTTTGTGCCCCTAGAAGCTCATCTTAATTTGAAGGTACTGTAAGTCAAAAATATACATAGCATCACTTTTCTACCAAACTTGGCTTAGCTTAGTCTACCTGAAATATATTCACAACACTGACATTAGCCAAAAAAAAAAAAAAAAAATAGAGCGAAATCATCTAACACGCAGCCTGATTAAAAAAGCATTGAGTCTTTTGTATCACTTATGGAACACTGCGGCAATACAGTTCATTGTAGTATGTGGGTTGCCCCCGCATAATGGCACAGCTGACTGGGAGCTGCAGCTCACAGGTGCTGCCCAGCACTGACAGTGTTGGCCACATATCCTTAGGCTGGGAAAAGACAAAAAAAAAAAAATTAGTGTAAGCTTGATACTGAGTACCTATCACTCCCTCATGGTCTGACAGCTGAAAAATCACAAGTCAAACCATTGGAAACTGGATATGACTTAGCATGTGATAAGTTCAAGGCCCTTCCTCCTTCTCATTTTCCTTTGAATGATTAAGGTCTCCTTTTAACATCCCAGCATTTTCATCAGGTGAAGGGCACAATAGCAATACCATCAGTTAAATTGAAAAGCAGCTGGGAGCAGTTGTACATGCCTGTAATTCCAGCTGCTGGGGAGGCTGAGGCAGGAGGATCACGAGTTTAAACCAGTTTCAGCAACTTAGTGAGGCCCTAAGCAACTTAGGAAGACCCTGCCTCCAAATTAAAATATATATGCATATATATGTATAAATATGCACATACATATATATACACACATAGATGTATGTGTGTGTGTGGGGGGGGTAGGGATATGTCTCAGAGGTTAAATGCCCTTGAGTTAAATCCCCTGTACCTCCTCACCCCCCAAAAAAAATTGGAAAACAACCTCAAATTTTCAGGGTCATTGTTTCTGAGTTGCTTCTGGATCTCACTAGGTTGGGCCCTGGGCACTGTTTCTAGGTTCCATAGATTACCACTTGCATGTATTCAAGTCATAATAAAAGAGGATACAGTTTTTGACATTCCACCTCCAAGGAGGATTTGGTGAGCCTCTCCATGTTTTCAGAGCTGTAGGAGGGTCTGTTAATAAGGTCATGCTTAAAATTCACTCAGGTGCCACTATGAGATCCTGGCTGATGGAGATGTGCTGGTTTGTGTGCTGTCATCCACTAGGCTCTTCTGAAGCCTGGTGGACTCTGTGGCACTGGATGCTCCATTGGAGGATGGTGGTCTGGGTGCAGGCTCACTAGTGCATGTATTTTGGCCCAGGGGATAATGGGTGAGCGTGTATCGTCACCTTGGCTCTGCCTGAAGCGCTCCCACATTCCTTATGCTTCTTGGGATGTAACATCCTCCCTGATTCAATCCCAACTGTTGTTTCTTTTTGCTCCTTTTCTTGACATGAGCTGATATGCAGAGGACACCATTCGAATGCCCTTAACTGATTTATCTCCTCCTGGCTATGATTTTTTTCTGTTAGGTTTGGTCCTAATTTTACCCACCCTCTTAGCTTTCTTGACTATTGAGCATGGCATGCTGGCATGGTTTGAAGGTCCCTCCCAAACTCATGCTGAACCATAATCCCAAATGTGAGGTATTATGAGATGGGGCCAGATGGAGCAGTTAAGAAACAACTATGTCACGAGAGTTCTATCATCATGAATGGATTAATCCACTAACGGATTAACAGGCTACTGTGTTATCTCAAAAATTGGTCTGTTATAAAAGACATTTTCGTTCTGTCTTGTGTATGTACCTTCTTGCCATATGCTGCCCTGTGCGTCCTTAGAATTTTGCAGAAGAAAAAGAAGTCCCTCATCAGGTGCAGCTTGTTGACCTTAGACCTCCCAGCTCAGAACTATGAGTAGAGTAAGCCGTTATTCTTTATGAATTATAGTCTCTCATATTTTATAAAAATGAGAACAGGACTAAGGTAGGTGCCACGCCCATTTTATAGATGGTAGAAAGATACAGATTAAGTGGTTGGTCATCTTACATCTATACAGCTGAGGGTATAACACCAGTTCCTCCCCAGTCTAGGAGGAGGTAGCACAATGTCCCTAAGAGAAATCACTAGAGTGGTCCTAAATTACCAGAGCAAAAAGCAAAGGATATTCCTATAAGTTATGAGGTGTGCCCCTTCAGTTCCCTTCAGGACATGTAGCTGGCCACTGAGGGGTCAGGAATTATGTATAGAAGTCAAGAAAGCTCCTGGGAAGAAAAGGTTCTAGATTCTGCCCCCTCTTCCTTTCAGGGGTCGACACTTGAGAGTATATCTGAAGAATTAGAATGTAGAATGATCAGAACAAAAGGTTGCAAGCTGCAAAAACCCAAAGGTCACAAAAGAGGAAATCACCAGGCTAAGGAAGTCGTATGGACCAGATACCTGGAAATACCAAAGTCTAAACTAGCAATATCCAAGTGAAATACAATGCAAGTCACATATGCAATTTTGAGGGGTTTTTTATAGTTGCATTTACAAAGTAGAGAGAAGGTGAAATTAATTTTAATATTACATTATATTAACCTACCATATCTAAAATATTATAATTTCCATAAATAATGGCTATAAAAACTAACGATGAGATATTTAATATCTCTTCTTTGTATATTAAGTCTTTAAAATCCAGGGTATATTTTAAATTTACAGCATATCTTCATTTAGAGAAGCCGTATTTCAGAAACTCCAATCCTTGAGTGACCCATAATGGACAGTGCAGTTCTGGGTGCTTATGGGAGAAAGATGGGGTATGTCTTCTTACCAGCTACTCTCAAAAGGTGGATGTGCTGGGGAACTGAGGCGGGCACTGGGGTGACAGCCATAGTTGGTGAACTGGTGAAGTACTAGGGGCTGTACATCAGGGACACAAAGGTCAGTGAGGAAGGCACAAGGGACCTGCAAAATAATAGTAATGATAACAACAACAACAAGAGGACCAGTAATCTTTTCTTCCTCTCTTTCTGTTTTATGGAAATAGAATTGATCCTAGAATACTTAACCAGTTGGTATAAGCAGAAGTCAGGAGAGGATTGATCTTATGACAAATTGAAGAAAAGAAAAGCTCAGCTAAGTATCTGAAAATCAAGAGACATGCAAGGTCCTTTTTTCTGGATTGAATCCATCATAATTATCTGCTGTGAATCAGCCTTTCCCTTTCAGTCTGCCATCAGGGAAAGGGTTAAATCTTATGCTTCTCCTGCAGTCTTTGAACCTGACATAGCACCTCAGTTGTGGGAAGTAATTCAGCATCTTCCTAGATGTTGACCCGAAAGAGGTCGTGGCACAGAGTCAAATGCATTTGAAGTTGCCAAAGAATTTACCAGAGAGACACTTGATCGCCTCCATTGTCTAATTGCAGCTACTTTCTTGAGAAATTGACGTAACCAGCTAGTTCGCTCTGTTCGCATCTCAACTAAGTCACTGAGCAGAGGAAGATTTTATTATCTTTCACTGGAAGAAAAGAGCTGGGGATGAAAAATGTTTCACTTGCATTGCATTTTAGATCCTATAAACATTCTTATATGCAAATTCCACTTAAATGTCCATAGTTCACATGCAGAGAAGGTTAAACACTTCCTAGATCAAATGAGGAACAGGTCATTCAGTTGGAAATTGAACCTAGAATGTCCAATTGCAAATCCAACTCATCCTCAGTCTGCCTTGCCCTGGATCAAGGCTGCTGCCAAATGCAGAACGACATTTGCTGACAATAAAATGCTTCACACAAATGCAGAGTATTTCTATCATGTTATCAGGAGGGGCTCAGTAATCCCTGACTAAGAAAATGTCATCATTATTTGAAACTGCCTTTGATCTATCTTTAGGTATATTAAATACTGCTATTGACCCATCAAAAAACTCAGAGTGGTTCTAAATAAAGATTTTCATTTTCCAAGTTGTACCATGATAGTTTGTCTTCTAGAATAAAATGACTTCTTTGGAAGCAGGGGAAAATTGATTTCTTAAATCTGATCCAGACGTGGGTTTGGTGTGCTTTATTGTATGAGTCTAACTGAATGTTTTCATAGCAGGATCTCCTGTTACCAGAGCAAGTAGATTTTGCACAATGTATTCATCAAAGCAATGGTGGAAAATAGGCCAGACCACACAGATGGCTTAGAAAACAATGTAAATGTTTTTTTGTTGTTGTTGTTGTTGTTGTTCGGTAAACAATTGAAAAGGGGAAAATAATTTCCTCCCAAGACAACAGAAAGTGGGAAAGGACAAACATTTGCTCTTTTCAAATTCAGTCTGAATAATTTATGATCTGCTACAGATTGGGGTATGCTAATAATATTGTAAGAAGCAGCAAAGTTTTGCTACCTTCTCAAGAGAAGGTTTATGAGTATCGATAAATGACGGCACATCAGCCATTTCGAGGATTGGGTTATGGATAGTTGTGACCATCAGTGTAATGTTGTAGGATCTACATTTTGGTGAAAACAAATGTTAACTCTTCTCAATAAAGTGTTAAGAAAGATTAGTGGACTTGAAGCTCAAAGACCCAGTTTCACTGTGTAGCTATTTCATCTTACAGAAATTGCTGAAACATTGTTAAGCAAGCTAATGTTTTCTACTTCACAGGGTTATGAGAAGGATTTAGTAAGATAATAGAAGTGAAATCCTGGTGCAATATTGATCCATAGTAGAAACATCTACAGATAACTGAAGCATAGTGATATATAATCATAACTCTGAGTTTTCTTATGTAAATGTGTTTAACATTTGGTAAACTGTTATCACATCTTCTCCAACATTGAACTTGGAATGATTCAACAACATTCATTCTTTCACTCTCATAGTCTTTAGGAATGATTTAATTTACTACCTGCTACATGCAATCACTGTACTAGTCCCTAAAGACACATTGGTTAACAGGCAGTTGATATATCTATCTTCTATAGACTAAAATTTACAGTCACCATTTGGGAACAGGAGGTATTATGCAAAGAGCCTGTCTTCCTGTCCTCCTTATGTGGAATGCAGGTTTTAACCTCCACTATAAACAGAAAAAGACCTTGCGCAAAAGGGTCTCTAAGCACCCAGTGACCCTATTTTTCCATTTTTTTAAATCATGGACTATGCTGGGCTGGACAGAGCTGTAGTACCCTGCAGCAGTTTGTTTTTGACACTCCCAATAGTAAGTTTCTATTTCACATGGTGTTTTAGGAAGCAAGAGATCATCACACACAAGTTATAAGAGCTCTATACTTAAACCATATTATCTGAGCAAAAGCAAAACTAAAATCTAAGATCTCACTACTATTAATAATAAAATACCCTGCAGCAGGAGGCATATGTCCCAGGAAACGGCAATCAAGACAAACCCCAAGCAAAGATGGACTTTTTAACAAATGGTGCTAGGAGAATTGAGTAACCATTTGGAAAAAAGATAAAATTAAATTCATTTCTCACTCTATACACAAGAGTACAGTCCAAATGGATTACAGATCCAAATATTTAAAAAAATGGAACCATACAAGTATTACATGGGTTGAATTCCTCTTTAAATTCAGGGTAGGGACTATGTAACTGTGATTAAAAATCCAAAGGGAAGAAAACAAAGATTGGTAAGTTTAACTATAGATTTTTTTTTTAAAATGCAGAGCACAAAATCTATTCACAAAATCAAAGACAGTTGCAAAATGGAAAAAAAATAATACTTATAGTGTGCACCATATGTAACAGTTTAAGATTCTCAATATTTAAATAACTCTAAAAAATTAAGGGACAAAGGACCAAAAACACAAAAAAGTATATAAATTCCCTCAAATTCATATAAAAATGTTGATCTAACATAATTAAAGAAATGCAAGTTATAATGACACTAAGGTACAATTTCTCACATCTCTGAGGATCAAAAATTGAAATATAGAACAGATAATGCCAGAACATTTGGACATTCACATTCAAGACAATGAATCTATACACAAACTTTCTGCCTTTCACAAAAATTAACTAAAAATTGATCTCAGATCTAACTGTAAAATGCAAAACTATGATGTTCCTAGAAAACAAAATAGGAGAAAAACTACATGACCTGGAGTAGGAAATGTCTTTTCAGATACACCACCAAAAGTATAATCCAGGAAAGAAACAGTGTTGAATTGGATTTCCCCCAAATTAAAAGCTTCTGCTCTGTAAAACACAGTGTCCAGAGGATAAGATGGTAAAGCAGAGACTAGAAGCAGTGTTTATAAAACACACACACAATACAGGACTGTGATATAAAATTTCATAAAATTCAACAATTAGAAAGTGAACATCCTAATTTAAATATATATAACTAAATTACAGATAGACACACACACACACACACACACACACACACACACACACACATATATATATATATATATATATATATATAGGCCCATGACTTTATCACCATACAAAAGACATACATATGGTCAATAAACATGTAAAACAATGCCCCCATCATATGTCATTAGGGGAATTGTAAAGTGAAACAACAGGGAGCTACCCCTTCGCATCTATTAGAATGGCCAGAAAACCAAAGCACTGACCACACACCAAACGCTGGTAAGGAGGTGGAGTGACACTGGGAATGCACGTGGTCCTTTCACTGTGGAAGGTAGATTAGCAGTTTCTTTCAAAAACAAATATGCTCTTACCAGGCAATCCAGAGATCTCCCTCCTTGGCATTTACCCAAAAGATTTGAGAACTTATGTCCACAAAAACGCTTGTTGTCTCCATGAATATTTATAATAGCTTCATTGATAATTGCCAAAAGTTGGAAATTATCAAGCTGTCTGTCCTTCAGAAGGTGAATGGTTGGATAAACATTCGTGGTCCATCTAAACAGTACACTATCATTCAGTATTAAAAAGAAATGAGCTATTAAGCCATGAAAAGTCTTAGGAGACACTTAAATGTATATTACGAACAGAAAGAAACTAATCGGAAAGGGCTGCAAACAGCATGATTCCATTTTCTAGACCATGACATTATACAGAAGGCAAAACTACAGACATATTAGAAAGGTCACTGGTTGCCAGGGGCTGGGGGAAGGAGGAACGAGTCAGTGGAACAAAGAGGATTTACAGGGCAGTGATTTTGTGTGAGACGATGTTGGAAATGTGTCATCATGCAGCACTAAGTGTGGACCCTAATGGAAACTGGATTTGGGGTCAAAATAATGTGTCACCATATGTTCGTGGACTAACTGCTGTACTGCTCTGGTGCAGGAGGTTGATAGTGGAGGCATCTGCATGTTTTGCTGTGAACCTAAAACTACTCTAAAAAATAAGGTATATATTTTAAAGGTAAGCAACACATTCTGTTAGCAAAGCTATGAGGACACAAGCTCTCTACAAATACTACCAGTAGATATGCAAAACCAACATACAGCCTTTCTGTAGGGTACGACCCAGTAAAACTACGTACTCGCTTGTCTTTTGATTCCACAATTCTACTCCTAGGAATCTACAATACACAGATACCCAAAAGCACAAGGCTAATCATTACAGCATTGTTTATTATCACAAAATATTATGAATGTCTTAAATAGCCACACATAGGAGAGTTTTAGAAAATATAATTGTTTATCAACACTATGCAATAATAAATAATTTTAACAAAAAATAAAGGAAGATCTCTATTGAATAATATGGACTGATTTTCAGGTCAATGTTAAGTGGAAAAAGAAAATACAAAGGTATAGTATAGAGCTGGGGTCGTGGCTCAGCAGTAGAGTGCTCGCCTTGCATGTGTGAGGACCTAGGTTTGATCCTCAGCACCACATAAAAATAAATAAATAAAATAAAGGAATAATTTTTTTTTAAAAAAAGGTATAGTATATCTACACCCTTTATATAAGAAGGAGATATAGGAAAATAAAAAGATATGTATTTTGTGTAAAAAATACAACAGGAAGGGTAACTCAAAAGGTAAAGAGATAGGGAGGTAACCGGCAGCAGATGGGGAGAAAAAAAAAAAAAAACTGAAAAGAAGCAGGAACAGGAACTGGCAGTAGGGTAGAGAGGAGAGGAACACCACTCTGAGCAGACACTTTGTACAGCTCTAACTCAGAATTGCAGGAGTATTTTACAAACTCCAAAATTAAATCATGAATCTATCAGAATGCAGGGGAATCCAAATAAATGGAATAGAATAGAGATGAAACAAAACAAATTAAATTGCATGACCATGAATAACAAAGCCACACTGAAAGGGGTGAGGAAACAAAGAACTAACTGGAGCAACTTTGAAAAACTTTCTTTTTTTTATTATTTGACAAAAATACCTTTTAAACAAAAGACAATCAAAGAATGGTACATCAATGCTGTAGGGTAGTTAGTAAATTTGTTTCTCATGAGGACATCCATTAGCAGTTCTGAAACTATGTATATAATAGGGTTGGGTAAGGACTATGTATTGCAATCAGCAAACATTTACATCTGATGAGAGCCAGGTTTCATGCAGCTAGGAGCATGGTGATGAGTACAGGGCCCCTCTCCACACTAGCTGTGCAACTTCCTGTGAATATATAATTGTTTTTTAAAAAGAAAAAAAGTTAAAAAGAAATAAATAAAATGGCAAAGGCAGCAAGAGACTCTAAAGACTAGGGTGAGATTTTATTGTGATGCTAGAGTACAGAATAGCATTTGTAATGAGTCACACTTCCTTTTGTGAGAAGTGTGTGTGTGTATACACATATACATATGCATATGGAAATATGTGTAGAAAGGTGATAATTTCAGAAGGGCTTTTTAATTTTTTTAAATCTCTTTAGTTTCTCATTTTTCTATAATTTTCACACATTATTTTTAATAGGGGGAAAGGTGGGATATTTTAATGAAAGCTAAAGAAAATTTCAAAAATTACTTGTTCAGGTAAACAATTTAAAAATGGGGAAATAGAGATCCAGACTCTGAAGTCTAAGTTTCCCAGGGACCCCAGGGGGGGTCCCTGGATCCCAGAGTCGTGGCCATCAATCCAGTAACTTTGTCCACTGGTCTTATGACATACTCTGTCACATGAGACTTTTCTCCTCCCAGAGCTCATGCTTTTAAAGAAAATCTGAATTTTTCCATTGCAAAGGTAGCAACTAAAAGTATCCAAACATTCTGACTGCCTATCAAATCAAATCCCAGCATACTTAATCAATATGCCAATTTTTATTGATGAAACTTCTTTCCATGTAAGGCAAATAGTACATGTAAGTCACAGTAAAGCAAAAGTTTTCAAAATTTTTACAAGTTTTCAACGTACTTACTCTTCTTTACATAAGGCTATTTTATTTCCTAAAACTCCAATTCTAAAATGATTTTTAAAAATGATTTCTAAAATTAAGTAGAAAAATAAATAGTATTCTTTCATTGAAATTCTTCAAGTGAGAGATCTTGGCTATGTTTTAAATGCAGGAACAAAGAATTTTTAGAATAAAGAACAATTTTGAGCATCACAAATATTCTCATTCTCTTTAGAAACTGCTCAGACTATTATCACTACAGGTTAAAAATCTAATACCAAAGCATCATCTTTAAAAAAAATCAGTCATTTTTAATTTGTAAAGAAAAATACTTTATACAATTTAAAATTAATACAGCATTTTCTAAATAAAATTGCTTTGCTTACAGGTTCCAAGCACTCCACAGACTTACTAACCATCTGCTGTGGACTGGCCACACTTTGAGCCTAGGTTCAGGGCATGCATGAATGTGTGAGCCCAGCAAAACTCAGCTGGGGGAAACTCTTACAGGTTCCAACCCTGGCAATTTGGAAAGCAGAATGTTTCCCTGATATCAAAGGAGGAGTGGTGGTGAGTGTGGGCAGAGTCTTCATCCAATGTTTTCCCTGACCCCAAAGGAAAGAATCCTAATATTGACTGCAGATCCAACCACAGGCTACATACTCCTCAGGGTCTCTGTCATCCCGGCAACCATCCCCTCATGCAGGAAGTGTCCCTTCTGTATGATTCTGGACATTGGCTCAGAGAGCTCAAACAAATGAAGAGATTTAGATGGAAGTAGGTACAGAGATGGTGAAAGAATGGCAAGAGTGTCACTGCTTTCGTCTCGTTACTCCTGATGACCTGCACGACCTTGGTAGAATCATCAGTGTCCTGTATTTGAAAGTCTCATTTGTAAAATACGACTACTGAAACATACCGGAAGAGTGAGGGGGACCCAAAGTTAGCAGTTGGTACCGGGTTAACATTATCTCCCTCCATAGGTCTTCACCTGAGGTCAGAGTAGGACCATTAGAAGGACTGACTTTGGTTTCCTTGAACTTCTAAACAAGAACTGGAACAAGTCAGGTCTGGGGGCGTGGGGAGAAGAAGCTGAGGGAAAGGAATCCAAGTGGGCAGAATCCATGCAGTTGGTGTGGCTCTGATGTCCTGATTGAAATTTGATGCCATCGTCTGAAGGTCTTTGAGAGTCAAACTGAACCTAATCAAAGGAGTTTTCACCTGGAAGAAGCAGATGGTCCTCAGGACCCCTTCTAGCCCTCAGGTTCAATGGCAGAATCATCTTCAAACTAGCCAAAAACTTGATTGCTTTTCCAAGGCTTTCTTTTGCAGTCAGAGAGTGCAACTGATGGCTTACCTTCCCCTGCCTCTCAGTGGGGTTTATTTATAGAACAACCACATGACAGCCAGAAATACCTTCAGACCAGGAGGGACCCGACCATCTGTTCCTCTGATAAAATGCTTCCAGCGATTTCTCCAGGATTCGGGTACTTAACAAAATGTTGCTGCAGCAGCATCCAATCTGTGTATTTATAGGAGGAGATGTGTGTATGTTACATATTTGCACTTGTTTCTTTCAGCAGGAGAAATATAGCCTGTGCCATATGTTTGCCACACACATAATTACCTCCCTACTCCATCCATCCAATTCTAAATATTTCACCATTCAGATAGCAGCAGGTTAGACTCTCCCCCTTGAGTCCAGGTACTTGTAAACCCATCATCCTGGAACTTTGTGGGATGGTCATTAATTGAACAATTGCTAACATTCAAGCTGATTCTCTAAATAAACTCCCCCTATCTGTGCTATCACTTGGAGCTTGGAGAGAAAGCCATGATTCCATGTTGGTCTCAAGGCCCTTTCCAGCATCCCCTGAACCCCTCCTGCTCGACACGTGTGAACAAAGAAGTGACTACTAGTAGGGAAATTGGGTGCATTTACAGCTCTAGGACTGTGCTGAATGTGTTTTTCTGCATTGTCTCATTTCACTTTTCACAGCAAATTTGGGTGGTGGGACTCTTATGAATCTCACAAATGGGGCCAGGCCACTTATCCTCCTGGTCTCAGTTCACCTCTCCTTGAAGTGGAAGCAGCCACAGGAACCCCTCAGTATTGGCCTGTATTTCATCCTTTATTATTACCTTACTTGTCTATTGTCTAGCTTCTTCTATAAGGATTATGGGTCCTGTGGAAGAGGGGACTCCACCTTCTCTGTGGAATCTAAAGCAGGGTGTGTTGACTGAAGTCTTTCAGTAAATATTGGCTGAATCTATGAAGGTTGGTATTATTGAACAACATTGTCCACCTTTGGAAAGAAAAGCCTGAGCTCAGAAAGCCATCTCTGTTGTTTACAAGCTTCCGCTTGCATAAGAGCATTCCATGAAGAGGAAGCAGCCCATGGCTCGGGCTGGAAGGCTGGTGGGACCAGAGCCAAATGAGGGAGGAGAGCTCAGTATGGAAAGAAGTTCCAGTGGCAAGCAGCACCGTGTCATGCAGGCACTGGGGGACAGGGAGGAATTTGACTTTTGTAAGGTGTTTGTGTGATTATTGGCTGGCCTGGAGGTTTGGGGGTGGGGGGTTAGTAATCAGATTTGCATTTCTCATGTTCAGAATAAATTCAGATTGCGAGGTGAACATAAGCACAGGAAGAACTGTGAAGAGGTGAGACACAGCAACAGCAGACCAGCACAGGGAGAGTTATTTCTGCCTAAGAAGGGAGTGTCTGGGCAGAGGGCAGAACATGCTTCTTATTTGAAATCTATCTAGAAAGAGGACACGAGTTGATCAGGCACAGAAAGAACAAAGGCTACTCTAGTTAGAAAGAATAATGAGTGCAATTGTATAAAGGTCTGAAAGTACAGAGTATTTTAGGGAAACAATGAATGTTTACCTACAGATTGTGGTGGCAAAAGTTGGGAGCAGACTGTGAGAAATTTTAGGCAGGTGCACCCTGTCCATATGGTCTCCCCCATCATAGGGATGAGCAAAAGGTACCATTTCCTCCTGGTAGGTAGAGCTGTCCTCTGGAGTATTACATGGGAAAGAATCATAGGAATTATGATCCATACTGGACCTTCTTCCTGGTCTCAATCTGAGCTACGTCAAGAACAGTATGCAGAAATGTCTGCTCTCTCTCACTTGGCCCCTCCCCCACCCCATCTCATGCCCCCTCTGGGCATTTGCTCAGACCACTGGGCTCCATGCTGAGTCATGCCCAATGGAATAAATATGTGCCCCATATATCACATGCTTATCCAGACCCAGTGTTGGCCCCAGAACAGATGCCAAGAATTTTATCTTGGGTGGCTCCATTTCAGATATTTTCTGGATCTGGCTTCTCAAAGTGTGGCTCACAGAATAGCAGCATCCACTTCACCTGGGAGAATGTTAGAAATGCAGAATCTTAGTCTCCACTCTAGAACAATGAAATAGAATCTGCATCTTAACATTGTCAAGTGTGTTGCATGCACATTTTAGGCTGAGAAGCAATGGTCTATACAACCTATCAAGGTTAACTTATGCCCTGCAAAACCAGAATAGGTCTCCACTGTGAGGTGGCCAGTGTTCAGTCAGGGCACAGTCACTGGGTATTTAGATTTCCACTTCCAGCTGTGAATAGCAGAAAAGTTCTCTTAGTACTGCCTAATCTTCTTTGCCTGTGTCCAGCTGGGAAGTTGCTTGTTTAAATGAATAGAAACAATGGTTTAAAAGTTTGTACTAATACATACATGAAATTCCCTCAAGAAAAATCTAAAGTTTACCTGATTGTCATCAGAAAACCTTAAAGAATACCAAGAGTAAAGGGTCAATGTATAAAGCGAGAAACTATCTAAATTACTTCCAGTCTGTAAGAAATGCCTAGTGAATTCTCTACCTATGGAGTTTTAGTCACTCTTGTGCACAATTTTTTTTTAGAACATTACCATCTTTTAACACACCATGTCATTTTCTAATTTTAACATTAGGATCTGCATGTCTTGAGTGGGATCTTAGACTGAGGTGGGCTTCACTTGGAGGTGTCAGATCAGAGAGAAAAGAATCAAAAAGACTCAAACATTCAATTACCACTCATTATATGTGAAATGTGTCTTTGAAGCTCACACAAGTTTTTTCTTTTTTTTTTTTCCCAATCCTGGATGGCATGTCACTCAGTCTTAAATCTTTGCAAGAAAAAATTCAATTAGCATCATAGGGGTGGTAATTCTACACTATATTCTGCAACAAGGGGAATGACAGAGAAAGAGCAATTTAGGCTGATAGCTACATCAACCGCAGTACAGTTGATTAAAAATTTAACAGTTTTTCTGATGAATGTCCTAGCTCAGATTTGGAAAACACTGACGGATTTAATTTTCCACTGACTAAATAATCATTTTATAAGGCATGTATAATTCATGTAATGGCAATGTTATGGGCTTGTTAAAAATGACTGCTACTAAACAGTTAACACTCTCTAGCAAGCAGAGGCTTGTAAAGGACCATTATTGAAATTAGTTGGCACCCGTTGACTGAGAATGGGTTTTGCCTTATGAGTCTTTAAAATGAAATAAGTTCAGCCTTTCAGTACAAGTCACACCCCAATCTCCAACTCATGCCAAAAAAAAAAAAAAAAAAAAACCCACAAAATGTGTGTTGGGAAAAAGGAGGGTTTGTTTCATTCTAAAATAGCTTTATTGGCTGTGACCACCAAACAAGATCTTCAGCTTTCTCAAGTTCAGGTTCCTAAACTGGAACATGGAGACAGTGGCACCTACTAGCAGGGCTGTTGGGAAAGTGAAGGAGGCGATGCTTCTGAGTTCATCTGGTCTCCCTGCACTCACCAGTGGGGTGAGGTACAGGCTGGTGGTTGCTGCCCAGATCATGCCGCCCCTTGCTGCTGGGATTTGTTCAAATGACTCTTTCACAGTGACACGTGTGCAGAGGAGCCCAATTAGAATCACAACTGTGTGGCCCTGCCAGTCTCTCCAGTAGACCTGGGCTATGGTCTTCATCACACTCACCGTCTTTTAACATACTGGAAAACTTTCTTCTTCTTCTTCTCATGTAGTCATGCACCACATCATAATGCTTCAGTCAACCGTGGATCCCATGGACCACAGTGGTCCCTTAAGACTATAATGGAACAGAGAAATTCCTCTCATCTAGTGATGCTGCATCTGTCCTAAGATCATGGTGCCATGCAGTATGGAACTGTGAGTCATGTAAAAGTGTACCACATACAATTATATATTGTTACTCAATACTTGGTATTGATAGTTATTGTCATGTTACTAGTTTATGTGTTCACTGGACTATATTTCTTATTACTTTGGAATGTATGTCTACTTATGAAAAAAGGTTAAAACATATGCCATGTTCCTCTGGTAGCAGTAGCCCCAGAGTGCCCATTTGCTGTGCATCTTGAGTGTTCCAACAGCCCACGGTTGACATAGACTATCTGAATCTGTGGGAGGGCACTTGAAATAATTCACACTATGACATAATCACCTGCCGACGCATTTCTCAGAACGAATCTCCATTATTGAGCAAGGAAGAACTACATTCATTATTTTTATTAATTACATTATTTTGTCATTTTTGTCTTCCCAAAGGAAAAGATAAGCTGTACAAAGGCAGATAATTTTGCCGGTTTTAGTTCTTGATGTGCTTCAGCACGAGGCTTGGGATATAATAAGTAATAAAAAAATCTATAATGAAGGTGTGGCTATTTCAAACATTTGAGTAATCATCTAAACACTATAATCATTGCACTCACTAGGTGGAGCTGTAGAAAATGTAATTTCTTTTTTATTATTAATTAGTTTATTTATTTTAATTAGGTATATATGACAGCAGAATGCATTTTGATTCATAGTACACAATTGCAGCACAACTTTTCATTTCTCTGGTTGTACACAATGTAAGGTCACATCATATGTGCAGTCACACAAGTACCCAGGGTAATGATGTTTAGTCCACCATCTTTCCTGCACCCATGCCCCCTCCCCATCCTTCCCTCCCCTTTTCCCAATCAAAGTTCCTCCATTTTTCCTATGCTCTCCCCATTATGAATTAGAATCTACTTATCAGAGAGAACATTTGGCCTTTGGTTTTTGGGGATTGGCTTATTTCACTTAGCATGATATTCTCCAACTCCATCCATTTACTTGCAAATGCCATAATTTTATTCTCTTTTTAATTTTGAGTAATATTCTATTGTGTATATATACCACAGTTTCTTCATCCATTCATCTATGGAAGGGTATCTGGGTTGGTTCCACAGTTTAGCTATTGTGAATTGAGCTGCTATGAACTTTGATGTGGCTGCATTACTGTAGTATGTTATTTTTAAGTCCTTTAAGTATAGACCAAGGAGTGGGATAGCTGGGTCAAATGGTGGTTGCATTCAAAGTTTTCTAGGGAATCTCTATACCGCTTTCCAGATTGGTTGCACCAATTTACAGTCCCACCAGCAATGTATGAGTGTTCCTTTTTCCCCACATCCTCACCAACACATATTGTTGTTTGTATTCTTGATAATTGCCATTCTGACTGGCATGAGATAAAATCTTAGTTTTGATCTCCATTTCTCTAATTACTAGAGATGTTGAACATTTTATCATATATTTGTTAATCGAATGTATATCTTCTTCTGAGAAGTGTCTGTTCAGCTCCTTAGGCCATTTATTGATTGAGTTGTTTGTTTGTTTTTGATGTTAAGTTTTCTGACTTCTTTATGTATCCCGGAGATTAGTACTCTATCTGACACGTGTGTGGCAAAAATTTGCTCCAAAAATTTAGGCTCTCTCTTTACCTTTTTGATTGTTTCTTTTGCTGAGAAGAAATTTTTCAGTCTGAATCCATCCCATTTGTTAATTCTTCATTTTATTTCTTGAGCTTTAGGAGTCTTGTTAAGGAAGTCAGGGCCTAATCTGACATGATGAAAATTTTGGCCTACTTTTTCCTCTATTATGCACAGGGTTCTCTGGTCTAATTCCTAGGTCCTTGATCCACTTGGAGTTGAATTTTGTACATTGTGAGAAATAGGGGTTTAGTTTCATTTTGCTGTGTATGTATTTCCAGTTCTCCCAGCACCATGTGTTGAAGAGGCTATGTTTTCTCCAATGTATTTTTTGGTGCCTTTGTGTAGTACGAGATAATTATATTTATGTGGCTTTGTCTCTGTGTCTTCTATTCTGTGGCATTGCTCTCCATGTCTATTTTGGTGCCAATACCATGTCATTTTTGTTACTATTGCTTTGTGGAATAGTTCACTCAAGGGATGCAAGGTTGGTTCAACATACAGAAATCAATAAATATAATTCATCACCTCAATAGACTTAAAAATAAGAATCATATAATTATATCAATTGATGCAGAGAAAGCATTTGACAAAATATAGCACCCTTTCATGTTCAAAACACTAAAACAAACTAGGCATAGTAGGGACATACCTCAACATTGTAAAAGCTATCTATGCTAAACCCAAGGCCAGGATCATTCTAAATGGAGAAAGATTGGAACCTGGAACAAGCCAGGGATGGCTAGTTTCACTACTTCTATTCAACATAGTCCTTGAAACTCTAGCCAGAGTAATTAGACAGACAGAAGAAGTTAAAGGGATACAAATAGGAAAAGAAGAACTCAAACTATCATTATTTGCTGAGGACATGATTCTACACTTAGAGGATCCAAAAAACTCCACCAGAAAACTTCTAGAATGAATTAATAATTCAGAAAAATAGCAGGGTATAAAATCAATATCCATAAATCAAATGCATTTCTATACATCAGTGATGAATCCTCTGAAAGAGAATTTCTCTGAAAGAGAAATTAGAAAAACTACCCCATTCACAGTAGCCTCAAAATAAAATAAAATAAAATACTTGGGAATCAACTTAACAAAATAGGTGAAAGACCTCTAAAATGAAAACTACAGAACACTAAAGAAAAAATTTGTAGAAGACCTTAGAAGATGGAAAGATCTTCCATGTTCTTGGATAGGCAGAACTAATATTGTCAAAATGGCCTTAGTATCTAAAGCACTATACAGATTCAATAAATTTCCAATTAAAATCCCAAAGTTATACCTTATAGAAATTGAAAAAATGATCATGAAATTCATCTGGAAAAATATAAGAGATCCAGAACAGACAAAGCAATTCTTAGCAAGATGAGTGAAGCAGGAGGCATCACAATACCAGACCTTAAACTATACTAGAAAATGTAGTTTCTTGGGAAGCATTCCCAGGCACTGCATAGCCTAGGTGCTATTCAAGAATCAACATTTTTTGTTGGAATGGCGAAGTGCCACAGTTTGGGGAACATTACAACCTTCGCCATGAATCTCTCTCTCTCTCTCTCTCTCTCTCTCTCTGCTCACTGAACAATGCAGGGTCTGGAACATGCAGATTCACCAACCTGTGACCAGTTTTTAATGTTACTTTTTCAGTAACATCTATACCATGGGGTATGTGTAAATTTGGACTCCACACCAACATACGATCAAACTTTAATTTCTCAGTGAAGACCTCACCACCACCACTCAGAACCCTAAGCAGACACAAACATTCTCTTCCATACTCTACCAGTGGACAGGGAAACAGTCTAAACAGAAAAGACAAGGGGACTCAGACTCTGTTACCAGTGAACCTCCACATCTCAAATCCCTTACAATATACCCTTTTCATCTTCATTATAATTTTGAAGTCAGAACTTGGCTATGTGTACTTAGTGAAATCATTGAATTCTCAAAGTCTTTGATTCATTTATGAAAAGTGCCTGATGACCCCACGTCTTCCTCCCTTGTTTCCAGGATTGTCACAAAGATCAAAATATTTTGAATGACCCATTCTACATAAAAGCAATATAAACTGTAATGTGTGAAACAGTACTTTCACAGTGGGTTCTGAAGTGAAGCCCAGTAGATTAATTGCCCCATGAATTCTACTCTGACAACCAGGAGCCATGGAGTTTGGGAGATCTTTCTGTTCAGTGCTCTCAGACGTGGCTGCACAGAGATCCATCTGCACGGAGATTCCAGGGCTCCAGCTCAGAGACGCTCAGTCAATTGGTCTGGAACAATGCTTTGAATCTCCGTTTTGAGTCATCACTTCTCATGGCCAATGCTAAAGCCTAGGTTTTAGAATCAGAATTATAGATCACAGGATAAACAAATATCCTTCTCCTACAAAGGAGAAGACAAACACAAAGAAAGGGTGTCATATGCAGCAAGGACAAAGCACATTAGGAACAGAATAACAAGAATGAACTGCGTATTTCATGTCAGATTCTGGTTCACCTTTGAGTTCCACTGAAGCTTAAAACAGGTGAATCTATCTGGAGAAATGATACCACAGGCAGAAAACAAAGATTCCAATATAGGACCCCAAACTAAGGAGAACAATTTTTCTTTCTTTGATATAGAAAATAGGGCACATAAGGAATGTTTTGGCTGTGTGAACACCATCAGATAGGACAAAGGGGAACCCCTGAGGGTACACTAGCCTACTTACCTCAATGCACCCAGGCAAAGACTTGTAAAAAGGAAACTATATAAATATATATCTAGGAAACATACCTGGGAAATTGTAGGACTTTCTTTTTTATGTTGTTAAATATACAAACATTATGCCTTTAGGTCTTTAAAAGATTCACACATGTTTACCTTGAAATTTAAGACTTGTCTGTCCTACCCAGAAAACAAGGTGGATTCCAATGATCTGACCTCATAAAATTTATGCCACAGGACAATTCAGGTTTGGGCTAGTGATCAACTAGCTTAGAGGACCCCTGTTTTTCTTCCACTCTGTGAGGTATCAAGTAAAATGCATTTAAGCAATCCACGGCATGTCAGATAATAAAGTCAAATTGCTCAATTGGAATTTTCATCTATCAAAGTATTGTCTTGGGAGAATACAACTACAGGATTTTTCTCTTTGTCTTTTATTTTTTCTTTCTTGCTTCATTCCAGTGTGTGTGTGTGTGTGTGTGTGTGTGTGTGTGTGTGTGTGTGTTTGTCTCTACTGGTTACTAGGCCAAAGCTTGGGATACAAAGATGAGTAAAACATGAGGTTCAAGGGGTTCTCAGTCAAGTGGGGGAAATAGACATTTTCAAATACAATACCCTGTGGTAAGGGCCGAGATGAGGAGGAGGTGATGCTTCTCCCCTTCACAGTCAAGGAAGGCTTCTCCAAAGGGCCTTTCAGTTGAGTGTGATAAGGTGAATAAGGGTTCTGCATGCACCCAGAAGGGAGAATGGTATCTTGTGCAGAGAGCAATGTCTCAAGGACAAGAAGCTTCTTCATGTCACTGGAGTAGAGCATGAATATCTGATGAAGCTTTAGGAGTAAAGCTGCACATCCAAGGAGCCCTAACAAGTTTCTGTCACTCATCCAGAGGAGCACAAAAATGAACAGAGAGCTGACCCCTGTACTAGAGTTCATACTCGAAACAGATGGGTACTCACCCATACACACACGTGCAGAATACACAGAGCAATTCTAGAAGGGTGAGTGAGTTGCCATGGGAACATGAAGGCACCAAACTACTAACTGAACCTGGAGAAGAAAAGGAAAATTTTACAGAGCATGAACCATGAGCTGTGAGGGGTAGGAAGGAAAACAGGTAGTGACATATGCATAAAGCATCTAGGCATCATATGGCATCAAGCTTGGACCTGGGACAGCTCTTGTTATCATAAAGTGTTTAAAATTTTTTAAGAATTTCAAGGTGGTGACACAGAGTATCCAATCAAGCAAGGGACCTGAATGTACACCGCATGTTATAAAATCCCCTGCCCTGGAGGGGCAGGCATGAGGTTTACCACTGCTATTCTCTTTGCTCGGAGTCCTTTGTCCAAACCCGTGTAAAGGCCGTGGAAGTATGACCACAAACTTATTACTATTTTGTACAATAAAACTCTGATGTTGGAAAACATTCAACCAAACACCCTTCATTGCTACCCAGACCAGTCTAGATAAACTTCATGGAGAAGTAAGAGCAACCAGAAAAAAAATCTAGAGGAACCAAAAAATTAAAACTCAGCCAGACTAACTCCTGTCAGGCAGAGCAATTGTGTAAGATCAGAGAAACTAAATGGATCCCCGTGTCCCAGAATTCTCTCAGAATAATTGAAAACCACTTTAGATTTTTCTAAAAGCATTGCATATTTTTTTTCTCTCAAACAGTGCTTGAAAGTAGAGTGCAGGATAAACAGAAATACCATGAAAAATTATCTAGGAATTAGAAACATAAAACCTTTTATGTTTCAGAAATAAAGGCTATAAAAACAAAATATTTATATTTAACTGTTCCAATGGATGGTAATGAGATATTTTTAGAAGAGAAAAAGCTTATATGGCATATGCACACTGCCTTGTTTAGATCAGGTTCAATTACAATGTAATGACTAACCAACTGCAGGTTTTATGGTTAAACAAAATTTCATCTTATTTATGTGCATGTTCTCTTTATTACTCTGCAGAATGTCTGCTTCTTAGCATTAAATATGGACTGAGAACTTGTCTACCTGTGATTCAGGAAAACCAGGTCTTTTTAAAAAGGGATCAAACATATAAATGAAAGTGAATTGGCAAAGCAAATTATTCATGGGGGTCTCAGAAGCAGTTCCAGCATGCCTGGGAGATGTATTCAATAACCAAGCCACAGGACCACTGCCTATGCCTGTTTTCCTTAGCTCTAAATGCACAGGGCTTAAATCTGTGTCCCACCTTCCTCTGAGCATGCCTAAGGGTGCAGTAAAACCACAAACCTGGGTCTGCTCCAACCTTTATGCAAGTCCTTGAAAATAAGGCAGCATCCTATGCCCTCCATTCACTTGTCTTAGAATATGAAGTAGAAGTTGACAGGTGGAAGTTTGTCCTTGTAAGAATAATTAATCTACATCATTATTGACTAAACCTTCAACAGTGCCTGCACCAGGCTTAGCATTTCACTACGTAGTTCCTTAACCTCGAAAAAATACAATAAGGTAGATGCCCGTCTTAGCCCCATTTTAAAATAAGAAAACAGGGTCCTGGCAGGTCTATCCCTTTTCCAAGGTCACTCTGTTGGTTTGTGTAGAAGCCAGGATTAACTTCAGCCTGTGATCAGCCACTTCCCAAACCTTAATCAAAACCTTTTCTTAACTTACTTAATCAAAACCTTTTACCACTGCTCAAACTGGCGGTTATTATTTATTTTATCTTAAAATACTACTTTATTAACTTTGTTGAAGTAATCTCCTTGAAAAATGTTAGCTATAATAACATTACTTGAGGGTTTAAATGTAACAGCTTAAAATTTTAAACAATTTAAATGTTCAGTGATAAAGGGTTTATAAAATTGGACTATGTTAGAACAGAACACTCTACAGGGATAAAAATTTGACTGACATCATCCAACACATTGAGGCCCTCAATAGAGTAAAACACAAAATAAGAAAATATTCTTTCTATCTCTGTCTTTGAGGAGGGATTTCAATCTCCTCATGCCTCTGGACTCAGACTCAGAACTACATCATCAGCTCTTCTGGGTCTCAGCTTACATAATAGCATGAGTCAATTTCTGATAATAATTTCTATATGTGCACACACACATGCGCATGCATGCACACAAACACACACACACACACACACACACACAGACAATACCTTAATACCTAGACAACCCAACCTATGCATATTTCTGAATAAAGACATATGCCTTTTATTAAAGGATATATTATGCTAGGTTGTGATTCTCGGGTTAATTTCCAGGTATCAGCAGATAAGGAAAAGAAAATGGATCATTTTTTAGATGAAAGATTCTCTTTCTTCTTTTTCCTCTATCTCATTTGAATGGTAGGCAATGTCAGATTCTGAGCACTGCATTTTTAAGACAGAGCCAGTATGGGGTGAAATGAACTAGAACTTGGCAGCTATACCCAGCCATCTGGGGCCAAGTCCATGCCCACTGGATTGCACCTCGTCCACCTCCTCTTGTGTTCCCTGACCAGGGTTTCTTACTTCAGACTGAGGCTCAGTTTTTACCTGTTTCATGCTGTGGCTTGGCTACCACCTTAAGTGACTTTTCACTTCTCTTGGTTTGTGTGAACTAAGAAAATGGCTTTCCTTTCTTAGTCTGATCTCTGCACCTGGCATCTGTGTAGTTAATAATCTGAGTTGAGGCACTCTCCAGGAGCTGACCCATTAAGAACTCACCTACTTCTCTTCATAAGTCAGTGACCTTTCAGAGGTTATGACTCACTAGCTGAGATCATTCCTGATGCCCTCTGCCTTTTTTGGTTTCATGAATCTATCCACCAAGGGATACCTATTGAAAGGTTACTGATTTTTCACTTCATTATCTGGATAATCGGAAACAGCAAAGATTCAATAAAAAGGTCATCGATATTGAAATCAAAAGAACTAAACTGAATCTCTCTTACCTCAGGTCCCTACGATTCAGTCATTTCATCCATGTAAATGATAATAAAACCCAAAGCTCATATTTTATGATTTCCATTAAGATAATGTGCATGGAATTTTGTGTTAATTGTTATAAGTTACAAAAATGTCCTATATGTCTTTATTATTTCAGTTTCACCCTGTGCTGACAATAGCCTATACACTCCATCAGAACCAAAAGAGAAGATGGATTCAAAAGGGACCCTCATCCAGTGGCTGCCTACTTCTGGGCCAAGCATCATGCTTTATACAAGGTAAATGGTAATGTACAGGGCTCACAGCTGTTTGGCACTGCAGAGAGGGTAAAAAAAAAAATCCCAAATGAAATCTGGAACATTCCAAATTATGCCTGATGATGGATGAAGAGTCACTTGTCATTAGAATAAGCAATCCAGGTGTAAATCTCTCCAAATAAAAATCGTTTTAGTCCCTGCACACCATCTTTAGCAAAGTGCTTCCCACTCAGTCCTCTCTCTGTGTTGCTTCATGAACTAGACTGGTTTGTAGGGAGCCCTCTACAGGCAGTTGGCATTATTACCTGCATTTTCTCAGGAGTCAGAGAGCTTGGAATAAGTAGTAACTGATTTCCAGATGTGGATTGATGAATCTCAGAGAATGTAGCATGCAATATCAGCTTTAAAAAGGAAATTGATTTTTGACTAAAATTGTGAAATTTTTAATTTGAATTGAATTTATATTTTCAGTAAAAATTCTGAAGCAATATTTAAAATATCATTCTCATATCCTCTAGTTCTTTTATCATTAACTTGGAGCTATTTTCATTCTTTAATTAAATAAACTTACTTTTTCCTCTTAAAATTCAGGAAAAATATTTTTCATGGACTTTGAGGTCTATGAGAGAGAATACTCTCTGTTAGATGTTTACTCATGTTCTTTATTGACCTTATTATGCAGTTCCATCTTAAAAAAAAATACTTAATTATTTAGAGCTTAGAAAATAATGAGGTTTTTTAATATCCCATAAATTCCAGCACTCCTGCTTATCTGTGTTTTGCAACAGGTAAGATGTCTGCAAAAGGAAGTAGGTTTCGGTCCCCTCCTCTGTTCTGATACATTGCTCATTAACTCATATGGCAGTTAATCCTGGGCCAACTTTTAATAGTCTTATCTTACACTCTTGGATATCTTTTAAAAAATACATGTAAGAATCAAAGTTAATTTTACTCTTTTTGAGGTCAAACATGCTAATTCATGGTAAAGACATTGATGAGCTGGTGATTGAGTTGATATAATTCTAAGCTCCTCGTTGCTCATTCCACCTTAAGTATCAGAAGAGAGAAAAGCTCTTAGCAATTTGCATATTCACAGGAAAGATTCCCAGGATTTTCTTTCATCCCATAGCCTTGAAACTATTTAGTAGTTAAAGCTACATTGGGATAATGGATGTTCTAACTGTAAATGACAGACAGACTTTATGTCTTTGTCAGTTTTGTTATAATTTTTAAATATCCCTTGTCGCAGAAAGAGAGAAGTGATATTAACACACTAAGGCAGAAAAGAGAAGCCAAAGAGAGAATAAGCAGCTGAGGACGAGGGGTGGGAAGAACCGTTCCACTCAGGAGCCTTGGGGGAGCAACAGGACCATGCCTTGGTTTTTGTCTTCTTCATTTTCCAGCAGGTTTTCTCTTTCCCTCCTCTGTTTCTCCATTTCTGTCTGTGGAAGAACTCCCACCACCCCATATGCCTTGATTTCCAAAAGAAGAGACTTTTGCTAGAAAAAGAGCTTTCTCTCTCTTTAACGTTGCTTCCTGAGCAGTTAGTTAGTCTGTGTTTTTCAAAGAAACAGAACTTTTTTAGGAGTCTCCAGAGAAACACAGAAGCATGAACTTCTTTTAGAGAGAAAGGCAGGTAGGTAGGTAGGAAGATAATTAAGCATATAGACAGATGGATGTAAGAGGAGACTGGAGGAATTGGATCACAGGATTATAGACGTTGAAGTCTCCAAGATTTGCCACCTGAAGCTGGAAAACCAGCAAAATCCTTGGGTTGATTCAGTCAGAGTCTGAAGGTGCAAGAACCAGGAGTGTTTATGTCTCAGAAAGGAGAAAATGGACATCTCAATTAAAGAGACACAGAATGAACTGATTCTTCCTCTACCTTTATTTTATTCAGGTGCTCAGTGGTTTGGGTGATGATCTCCTGCACTGGACAGGGCCACTGACTTCACTCATTCTGCTGATTCAACTCTCTTGCAGAAAAACATCTCACAGATACTCAGAAGTAATGTAATACCAGCTATCTGGGTTCCCCTTATCCAGTCAACCTGACACATAAAATTAAACTTACAGTCATAGTCTATTCTAGACTTCCTTCTGCACTTATTCTCGTGGTTCTTAACTCAGGATAGGCAGTGGAATTATTATTTTTATGGCACCTGGAATCCCCATAATTTTTTTCTCATCCTTTTGATTTGAGGTAGACTTGAAAATCACATATAAAACAATAAGATAATTAATAATTAGATAATAGTAGGGAAGCAGAAGAAAAAACATAGTAGAAAAATTATACAAAGGCAGCTATTTATCTATTTATTTATATTTATTCATCATCAAGACTCAATTCTGCAGGCTCTATTCCAGAAGGGGTTGTACAATGACGAACAAAACAGGGTTCTTGCTTCTTGGACTTACAAAGCACATGTGTTTCACACCATGAGCTTCTATATTTTTCTCAAGAGGGGTTAAGCAAAGCTGATCTTAGTATCAGTTGAAGGACAGGGGAACCCATAATCAATTACATGATTTTCACCTACCCTGAAGATCGCCACTCACACAAGGTTTCTGAGAGTTACTACTATTCACTACAGAGTTCCTTGCTATTGAAAGGAAGTTCCCTTTATCAGGATTCCTGACTTTGGTTGCAATGATTTTTCAGGAGTTGGTATCTAACCCAGACCAAGTCAATCAGTAATTTTACTGATTTCTCCAGAAAGTCCAGATGTCTCTCGTAAGTGCACAGAACCCAGGAGTTGGCAGAAGCCATAATTCTGGATCAGCAGCAAAGAGGAAAGAGAAAGAGCTGAACAGCTACATCAAGAGTACACCCATTCTTCTAGTGAGACAAGCTTTAAACCATTAAACTGCAGACACAGAGAACTAGCATTATTTGTTTGTTTGTTTTCAAACTCTCTGCTCCTCTCATATGACATTTTTGTTTATCTCTGTTTCATATACCTCCCCCATTTTAAAAAATCTTAGTTTGTACTAAATTTGTGACAATTTTAGCATGATGGCCAGCAAAACTGTAAATACTTTTAGGTTTCTTCTCAATATTCATAGAACATGTCCTTTGCTTCTCTCTTCCTCGTTTTTCTGCCATGTCTTGTGTTCATTTTTAAAAGGATTTCCATTTATTTATTCCTCAACTGTGCACTTTTGAACACATTGGGAGCTTAGAATTTCTTCTCCCTGTGTCTAATTTCTGATTTATCATTAAACCTGACTCTGAATGATCACAATGCCTCTAGCATTTGAAGTCATGTGTATTTTTTGCTTCTGTCATTTCAACCTCATTGGGGATTACGGATAAAACAGGATCATTGATTTGCACAACTCAGAAGGGAAAAAAAAAGAAGATATTTAGATGAGAATAGATGTTCCAGTTCACCTTATTGGAACCACAGTCCTTATAACAGAGTAACCCACGTTGCTCTTCATGTAGCAATGTCACATTTCCATGGCAAAACGTGACCACATTCTGTGGTGGTTATATAAGCTTGTAGTGATGGTCTCTGACTAGTTTTGGTTTTAAACTTTCTGGGGTTATTAGGAGACCAAGTCTTTTTTTTTTTCTTTTCTATTTTTTATGTCTGGAATAAGACAAATGAAGCTACACTAGAAAATAGAAATATTCCTCAGATTAAAAATCGAAGAAAAAGTTCACAACTCACAAATGATAGTGAAGCCAAGAACACAACTCTGCTGCAGCACGTGGATAACTTGGAAGCTCCCAGTCATTGGCAATGAAAACTTCCATGGAGAGCAGGCGCAGCAGAAGTTCTTCAGCCGTGTTGGTCAGATGTCTCAGGAGTCAACAAAATTGTAGGGCTTCACCACAAACCTACAATCTTTTCTCAGTGGTAAATCTTTTGATCTGAAATCCTCCTAGAATGTCGATTCTTAGCAATCGAAAACACAGGTTACTGGTTAGTTATACCAATCATCTGCAGCAGAAGCAGAAAAACAATCTAATTAAACCTAATCAATTTTATTCTTAGAAGAGTGTGCTGCTTAAGCCTAATAGTATTCATTGGTGAATTTTAATCATGCCAGCAAGAAAAGATTAGCATATTCCTGTGAAGAACCAGATCCTGTGTCACTGAAAGTAGCTCAAAGTCTTCATTTCAGTCATTACATGAAAAGAAATACTTTCTCACAGAGCCTGAGTTGACCCAACATTCAGAGTTCACAGAGTCACAAATTCTTGAATATCTTTGGAATTTTTACCACCTCCCAAATTCTGGTGTTACCCTATCTTCTTGGCAGCTGTATTCTGCTTTCGGTCCAATTGGGTCTGCAGGATGCTCAGCTTCAAAGATGGGGCAGATGCTAAATGACTAAGGCACATCCAGAGTTTTGGAGTCTAAGGCAGACACAAAAACATAAGGCATGATTCATGTCCATCAAACCTATGAATTGTTTCTGAAATTAGGTTTTCATTTCCACCAAATTGCAGTACAATTCTTTGACAGCTGCGCTTTCATTGACTTCAGGGTAGTTTAGCAGTGGGAATTAGGTGTTGTCTCAAGTCACCATCTGCTCAAGCCACATGTCCTGTTTCCTCTTGGGTGCCTGTACTTCCTCAAACAAATCAACAGTGTTAAAATGTATGTTCTACTTTTACAACATTAAGTTTGGTGAATCCGTATCTCTGCCATAACAGTCTAAAAATGTAATCAAAGGGTTCAGATTTATGTTGTTCGCAGTCAGTTGATTTATCAAATGCCTTAATCTGGAAAATGAGATCAATGAACTTATTCTACCTTTCTTTCTTGACTTGGTTATCCACCTATAGAAAATGAACAAAATCGTGTTTCAAATATTTTTTTTTACCAAATAAATCAGCCCAAGGATGCAGAAAATCCACAGCCTTAATCAATTCCTCCATTAACACCTGCAACACAGCAACTCTTCCGAGAGACGAAGCTCTCTGTGATATTTGGCACCATGGAATTGAGTCCACCAGGGTACTCCTGTGACTCCTAAATCTTCTCCTCTTTCACTGTCACAGTTGAGCTCAGATTGTAGTTCAGACCAAAATGTCCTGATTCCTTATGTGAAAGTAAGTTCACACAGCTGATCAGAAGGTAGTGTGTATGTTTTGTAGCATCTTCAAGGTAAACATATTTAGCTTCATGTTGATGATCTCTCCAGGGTGGCCAGATGAGTGAGTAGGGAAGAGCTGGTGCCTTAGTCCATCAGTGATGCTATAACAGAATGTATACAATAGCTGATGTGGAGTAAATTGTAAAGAACAGAATTTATTTTTCACAATTCTGGTGGCTGAAAAATTGAGGGTCTAAGATCCAGTATTTGGTGTCTGGTGAGAGACTTTTTGCTTCCCTCCATAGTGAATGGCAGAAGGGAAAATAGAAACTAGTCTTGAATCCTCACTAGGCAAAAAAGAAAGGAAAGCAAACCCACTCTGGCAAACCTTTTCTATACAGGTGATAATCTGTTCATGAGGCTCCACTCTCACAACCCTGAACCCTTCTGCTAGGCCCTACTTCCCTTCGATGCATGAGGGGTTACATTTCTGACCCATGAATTCGGGGGAACATATTTGTACCACACCGGCTGGCTATTGCCACTTGGGTTCCTGGGGATGCCTTTGGCGCCTGGTATATAATATGAACTCTGAGACCTGCTCTTTTATGATTTATGGAGGGACAGTTAAGGGATTCAATTTGGAGGTCATTCACAAATGTCCTTTGTCAGGGACTCTGTTTGTTTCTCTAGCTTTCTTGTCTTCATCAGCACTCCCCAGCCTGGTTTATCAATCTCCTTTTGCATATAGATATCTGCTATTTGTTCCGTGGGTTCCTATTTGGTAAATCCATTATCATTTGATTTCTCCCCTTATTTTTCCATTGAGTTTGGTCACTTTAAACTTATTGTGCTCTAGTGAATTGCTTAAATCTCCCTGTGACTTAAACTGGACTGGGAAGGAACTGGGAATTGATGTCTTTGGTTTCATAGATTATGTTCTAAAAATAGTGCTTAAGAACAGAAAAAGTAAGACCTTTTTGTTTAGTGGTAAACCAAAAGCAGACCCCTGGTTAGAAATTGAGTTTGGAAATCAATATTCGGATCAGTGTTCAATGCAGTAGAACAGGAGGAGAATTTAAAAATTATTGGTAATATATCTGAATTCTTAAACACAATCCTTGATAACCTGGCAGTCTTGGAACGTTGTATGATTTCCTGTATTCTGCAACAATTATCAAGAGTCGGCTTGGTACCATGGATTGTCATCCCCTGCCCTCATCTTTCCTGGCCCTATTCCCTGGACCACATCCTTTATCATAGGCTTTCAGTGTGAAATCCATCAGCATTAGTGAGAAAAAAGTGCCCGTAATGGTAGAGCAGGAAGAAATTGATCTAGACTTCAGCCTGATATCAAATCATGCCAATACAACATAAGGCTTGACAATACAAAGACTTCACTTTCTTAAATGTAAAATATGGAAAGCCAGCAAACCATTTCCACCAACTCTGATGTCATGAATTCAATGGTGTCCCCTCAAAAAAGATATACTCAAATCCAAACCCCAGTATCTTACTTGAAAGTAGATTTTTCCAGATTTCATCAAGTTGATATGCTTTAGGGTGAGCCTTAATTGTTTATGACCGGTATTTTTCCAAGAGGGAAATATGGACTCAGACACAGGGAGAACACCATGTGAAGACACAGAGACACAAAGATACACCAAGGGGAGATTGTGTGAGGATGTAGGAGAGCTTGAGGTGACACTTTTATAAGCCTAAGCACACAGAGCTGCTCAGAGCTACCAGAGACTGGATAAGAAGCCTGGACAGATTCTCCTCTAAAACTTCCTAAAGGAGCAAGCCCTACAACACCTTGATTGTGGATTTCTAAGGTCCAGAACTGGGAGACAATACATTTCTGCAGTTCCAATTACCAGATTGGTGGTACTTTATTAAATCAGCCCTAGAAAGTGAATGCTTGCACTGAGTAACAAAGAAATAATTCCCCAAGGAAGCTAAAATCCAGAAGCAGGAGGAGAGAACCCATTCTTGGGTGGCTTCTCAAATCATATAATGGAAGTCAACTGACAGGAGAGGAAGGCCAGGTTCTACCAGGATGAGTGGATTCTGGATCAACTGGGTTCTTCCATCATCTTTATTTTAATAGAGAAAGGGAGTTGCACACCCACAGGTCCCGCACCTCTCTGATGCATCAACTGTCTTTACCTGCTGCCTTTTCTTAGAAAACTGCCTTTTTAACTACTTTTCAGTCCATCAGCAGCCGCAAACCAAACTTTACCTACCTTCAACTCTCCCTTGTCACTTCAGTTTAATTTGAGCACAGAGGTGCAGGTCCTGTACCCAGCACATAACTTCTATTTGTCCTTCAAACTGGCCATACCCAGGGTCCTACCAGCTCACGAATTTCAATCACACCTGAACATGCCTGTTTTGATACTCTTCCAGACATAAGGAAGTTAGTAGCTCAGGTTTGGTGTCTAATGTGTTTTCAATGGCCTCTGGGTGTTTCCTTCTTCATTGAGGAAAGAAGCAAAGGGAAATTAAGTGAATAGCAAACCTTGATGAGCTCATAGTTCCTTAATAGTTACGATGTAATTTGCAAACTGGTTTTAAATACCCAGGTCCCCAGCTCTACCACTAACTCAGAACCTTTGCATAGATTACATGATTTCCAAATTGCCAGGCTGTCAGTTGACAATGCTGCTTATTTCTTGGAATGGTTATAAAGGTAAATGAATTATTAATGTGCTTCATGCTTTGTATTTAGTAAGATCCCAAGTAAATGTGAGTTCCTCCTATTTGTCTCCTAAATTTTAGGTAAATATCTTATTTTTTCAATAATGCATTTGCAGTGTTTTGTTAATTCCTTGTTCATCTAGGACCTTTACATAAAGACTTTTTTAAAGCAGTCGCTTAATAAGAAATTGAAATGGTGAAATCACAGTACAAACTAATGAAAAAGAAAATAAATAAAATAAAATCAATGCCAATAAATCTTGGCAGAGGGTTTTTTCTTAAACGTGGATTGCTGCAATTGATTTTACACCTGAGTTTTATGAAGCATATTTCATTTTTTTAAGTATTCAATTACCTTGAATAGGTGCGCTAGTACAGGCTGATAGCTATGTCACGGAGATAGCAATAAACTCACATTTTAAAAGGCTTCCAAAGTGGCTATCAAAGCTTTTCTTATTTGTCTGAGATTTTGCATCTGGGGGACAAAAGGAAGGGAAGTTTTTAGATATCTGTGTAGGGCAGCTGTACTCACTAATACAAAATGTGGGAGATAAGAGCCAAGCAAAGCAACCCAATAGGCCAAGGCAGTTCTGGCTCTGATCATTACACAAGCATGGAGTATGGTGTGGACATAAATTTCTTGAGTGAGGAGTTGACTCCTACCAGAATGGGAAAATATCTATGGAGCCAAAATACTTTCAGGGAAGCAATCCATCATCTTAATTTGAGTATAAGCTCAGAACATTTGTTTGATGAGGGTTTTCTTTTTTTTTTTTTTTTTTCCTTATCTTCTTTCTTTGGAGAGGAATACTATTTCATATGACTTAATAATTAAGTGATTTAAACTATAATTAAGTGGTGTTATCTTTTGAATATGGGTAATATTTCCCAAAGATTCATGTATAAAGGCTTGATCCCCAGGGTGGTGGTACTGGGAAATCCATTGGACCTTTAAGAGACCTACAAGGTCTTCAAGTCATTGAGAGTCTGTCCTCAAAGAGAATTGTAAGACCCTGGTCTCCGTCTCTCTGTATTTCCTGGACTGAGGTGTTAGCACTCATTGGAAACACACTCTCACCATGAGGTACCATCCTCACCAAAAGTCAAGCCAACAAGGCCACCCAATTCTGGACTTGTTCCCAAAACCATGAGCTAAAATAAGCATCTTTTTACTTTACAAGTAGTCTGTCTCAGATATTTCCTTGCAGCGATGAAAAATAACTGGTACAGATGGATACCTGTGTGCATCAACATATACATAAAATTCTGTTTCTCCAAATATTCTACAAGGCAGAGACCAGATATCTGGCATATCATAGGTACTAAAAAAATACTTTGACTGATAAATTCAAACTTACAGTTTCTTTTATCCTCCCAGATACATGGTAAATTCTGTACAAAATTGGCATCAAAATTGGTTGCTTCTGACTGTCATCTGACATACATCTGATGGTCTTCTGCAAAGACAGAGCAATATGAGCCAGTGTCGATGTAGACAGGTTCTCCTTGAAGTCTACATCCAACGTGAGAATGCAGGAAGTAGAAGTGCTGAAGGAAAGAGGAAACTCCCCCTTCACATCAAAAGCACTTTAATAAAGTGATCTAAACATGAAAATTAGAAGGCATGCATTCCGTATCCAAGTCTGCTCCTGGCTTGTTCTAATATACTGGACAGTTTCCCTCACTAGCCCAAGTCTCATTGGGAATTGGGGAATAGGCTTTCTCAGTAGTTTGCCATTAAGATTCAACCAAAGAATGCTCATGAATTTGTGTATTAAACTGCTCCACAGATAGGAGAGAACATTCATTTCAGATGCCTCAGGGAAGGCCAATTCTTCAAACTGTAAAAGTGCAGAACGTGAGAGATCTTCCACAGACAGCTGAGGTTTGAAGCCACGTGACTTTTCAGAACCATACAGCTCTGTTATACAAATCATTCAATTGTATAAAGTGAGATAAAATAGCAAAGCTTGGGAGCAAAAGGGATAACCAAGGTATGTTTCAACCTATCTAACCTCTTCCAAATTCATCCCTACAATCCCAAATCCTAAGTAACCAGGGAAGTGCTTTTCTTCCTGCAGGACCCCAGCCATGATGTGGCCTGTGCCTGGAATCCGAGATGCTGTCTAAGACATAAATGCATTATCAAGCATGAGCCTATCTCCCTTCCGTTTGGCTTTATTGCATATTTATGCCGGTGGCTCCTGAACACTTCTGAGGCAGGAGATATGCTTGTTTACCAGTTGGACGGGCTCCACTGCCTCTCACCTGTGCTGAGCTTAATCTGGCAGCCTTCTTCTGAGCCCAGCAATTTTTTTTTGTTTTTTGAGCCAGAAAGAGTCTGGGGATTCTGCATAAATCCAAAGCCTCTACATCAGACATTGGCAAAAAAGAACATATTGAGCTGTTAGACCTTTCCAGAACTTGTAGGATCAAAGACACAAAGCTAATACCTCAGGTGCAGGGCGTCACAGAAGACAGGCACCAAATCACACATGCTAATCAAAGTCTGAAGGTTGGCAGAATTCAAGCAGTGATTTCTACCAGTCTGCCCTGGACTTCTCTTGGGAACCAACAGGGAGATGTTGGATCTGACTATTAATGAATCAGGACGCACTTTATCCATCTGAAAGCACATTTGTCATGGCAATTTACATGAGTTAGCACCATGTTTCCCAAGCTTGCTACAGAATCTAGCAAGCATTCTTTTTAATGAGCTAACATCCAGAACGACATACACATTTTATGGCATTTATTACATATTGTCATAAACACTATTAAGTTAAATTATGGAACCATTTGCAGACAGAAAAAAAAAAATTAAGTGTTCATCGTTAAAGCAAGAATCTTCAGAAACACCCACTTTGTTAGTCCTCATTCTGTTGGATATAGAGGAAAGTCTGGAATATTCTTTGTCTCATTCTAGCTGAAAAGAAGTTCAGAGGTCTGCGCCTTGGCCAGGTACCAAGAATTCTGAGGTAGAAAGGGAAGGCCCGTGGACTACAGCAGGTGGAACCCAGGTACCTCTCAGTGACATAACCTAAGAGAAAAACTAAAGCCAACTTTAAATACACAGGGAACCAAGTTACCAGCCGTTTGGGTCAAAGAAAGAGAACCCAGCTCATGGGTAGATTTAGCAAAGAGGCATCATGAGGAAACAGGCTGAAAAGTATCCTCAAGCAGGTCCAGCATAAGGCATGCTTCATGTTAGGCCACGCCCTCCACTGTGTGGCCAGGAGCTCTTCAGCTTGAATTTACACTTTCACAATAGCCATTACTAATCACCTGGCTTTTAAGGAACTTGTGCATCTGTAATTGGAATCAACTGGTCTAGAAGGGCCCACTGATGTGAGATGTTATCTCTCTAGGACTTTCTAGAATGATGACAAATGCTCTCCCCTACCTTTTTACTAACCTCCCATACTCAAAGCTCCTTCCTGATGATTCTGCCATTCTGGCAGCTGAAGTGGTATGGTGACTTAAGACCAGAGTCACTGAGTTCACCTACAAGCCACCTGTCCAGGGAGGCTAAAGTAACCCCTATGCTATTTACAACTAAAATGTTGGGAAGGATAGTGACTACTTTTAGGGTTAGTATGAGGACTGAGTTAACACAGACTGGTTAACTGCCTTAAAACTGCCTGGTCTTGTAATTAATGAGTGTATTTAGGAGTTTCTAATATTTATTAAGTTATCTATTTATTAAGTATCTATTTTCCTGTATTGTCTAAGACTAGCCATGTATGCGGAAGCAAATGTACCAGGCTGGAGTTTTAAAGTGTATTAGCATTGTTCAATTTTAATGCATGTCCTACAAAAGTTATTTTGCATTTTGAAATAAGGGAAAATGAGATGCATTGATATATAAGCAGAATCCCTCTGAATGCAGGCTGATACAGGTGAGTAAAAGTGTTGACACATTATATGAGCAATACTACCATTATTAACATGATTTTCCAAAATGATGATCATCCACTCTGTTAAGGTCAAATTACAATTACTTATTGATTTGTATATTTGTGGAATTTTTGGAAATCCAAAGTATATTGTAAAAGAGCCATATATCTTTTGGTATTTTATGAAAAACAGGTATATTTTAGGCCCATGCAATTGCAGCAATTTTTTTTTAACTTATATGAATGTCAGGCCAGCCATTTAAAACTTTGTGAGGTGTGGAAAATTCTTTATTGTGTGGGAGGGACATAGAAAGATGCCTGGTCTGTTTGGGCCCTGTTCTCAGCACCAGAAATTCCCTCTCCTTATTTATCTGGCAATTAGAAACATCCCTGCAAGTCTCCAAATTGCCTCAGAAGGTAAACTGCTGTCCCAGACAGTGGCTAGGATGGGAGGCAGATTAGTGGTTAACTGAAAGCCACAGAGGAATAAGAGGCCAGTGACATACCAACATTTAGTGCATAGGAAAGGTGACAAACACCCACAAAGGGAGAGAAGAGACAGGAGAACCAGGTCCAATTACAAAGGAAAAGAGGGGGCAAGAAAAGGGGAAATCGAGTAGAGTGAAGAAGGGTTGGAACTGGCAAATGGAGCCGATAAATGACGTAGGATGAGGTCTTGATGTCATCTGAAGACTCTGTAGGAGTCATTGCTGAATTGCACCAAGACTTAGTGCTGCCTGTGGACTGAGGACACATGGCACCTATTTGAATACGAGGAATTGGACAAGGGTATGTTGTCTACTGTTTCTGAAAGTCCAGATGAAAGGGGAAGGGAGGTGGGGACCAACTTTACTGATGCTGGATCAAGGCAATTAGCTTCAAATCTAGTTCTACCGCCTCTCCGTGCTGTACCTTAGTTTTCCATCCTCGTAAAATGCTCAAGCAACTCTTGGCTTCAAGTACTTTTGTTTGCTAGTTTACTTGTAAGAGCAAAACTGCTTCAGATTTAAACAAATGAGCCTTTTTAAATACATTCTGCAATGTAAAGGTGAAGATGCATAGACCATATCCTCTTCTTGAAGTCCCCAGTAATATCTTTAAGTGAAGCTGTAAATAAGTCCAGATCACATAAACAACAGCACTCCCTTTCTGTTCCCCACCACTTGCCAACCTAGCACCTTTTTGTCTCTCTTTCCAGGAAGAAAGAGGTCAGTACTTCTGGGCTGAAACCCCACTGCGGAATGTCACTGGGGCTCTTCACAGTAAGTACACATCTTTTCAGAAACACCAACAGCACATGAGCTGTGGAGAACTGGTTCCAAAAGGCATCTTCTGTCTTACAGTCGAACCAATGAAGAAGAGCATCTTCAAGATGCCATGTTCAGTTTGGAGGAAACCTGTGCATGTTTACACGCGGAGGAGGGCAAGGTGAAGAGGGAGAGGCTCATGAAAGAGGTGATCAAATAGCTAATTAATAAAATTTATGTTTCTCCAAATATTCTACAAGGCAGAGAAAGCCAAGGTTGGAAGGAAGAGAACCAACATACTCATCCTCTCCCATTTAGAGGGGAAGGACAAGTCACAATCTGACAGTGGGCGGTGCAGGTTTGGAAGGGGGACCTCACATACTAGGCCATTGGCCCCTGGGTTGCTTTACATTGCCAGGTAAGATTAAAAATTTCCCAATCAGTCTGAAGTTAAACAATAAAGGCATTTCTTACCTGAAGATATATTCAGATGTAGTTAGGAATAACGTAAAACAATGAATACAATTATCTGAAAATTAACCTGGAAACTCATTTTGGTTTTCTAGGAAGGCAGGCCATCTGGGAAGAGAGAATGGGGAATAATTGTTACCTTCTCCGAGAGGGGAAAACAATACCTAAGTTAAGCATCCTCCCTCCCCACAGCACTGTCAGACAGTTTCTGTACAGATAATCCCTGGTCCAGGGACCAGCAGCATCAACATCAGCATCACCTGGGAACACGCCAGGCATGCACATTCTCAGACCCTCCTTCAGACTATTGAATCAGAAACCTAGGAGCAAGGATCAGCCACATCTGTATTCTAAGGCTAAGCTCCATGCTAAGGTTTGAGAATCACTGATGCAAACAGCTAATACCCCAAATCCAGATTCAGTGGAGAGATGTTTGAGGGTTTCAAAAGCAATTATAAGGACTTTATATAGAGTTAAGGAGGAGAGTTCTTTGTGATACCTACACAAGTGGTTCCAAAGCTGGAATTGCTTTCAAATTTAACTTAGAAAAGTGAAGGTTGCTGTTTTTTTAGCAACTGTAGCACAAATTAATCATTCACAAGGGACAAGGGTATTCACAAGAGTATTGTGAGACAATGGCCACAGTCATGTTGATTTAGTTTTACCTGTAATTGCCTCATTATTACAAAGCTTAGACACTCAGTATAGTAAGAGAATATGAGAAAGACCCACATTGGCATTCCAGCTCTACCTTAGACTCACTGTGTGACTGACCATGTATATCTTAACCTCTCTGAAATCACTTTACGCATGCATACGGATCCCTTCACATCATTATGAGAAGAGGGCAATGTATATTGTACTTTGCACAGTGTTTGAAGTGTCATAAAAGGTCAATAAAAGATGCCGATGAAGCTCACTGCTGTATGGCTTTTGCTGTGACTCTTATGGCTCTGCCACCTGCTCCGGATGTGATGCTGAAAACGTGAAGGAGTGGCGACGCTTGGTGGAAGGAGAGTCTAGAGCTGTGGTGGGGAGAACAGCCTGGGAGCAGAGGGCCTCAGAAAACTCTGCCGACACGGAGATGCCTGGGTTGAACTTTGGAGGGGAGCAAGGGAAAGAAGAGGGGTGAGGAAAGGTGAATGTGAGCGGAGGTCACAACACAGACCAGGGCCTCTGAGAAAACAGACAGGGGATGTGGTGCTGCTGAGGAGCAGCCACGAGGAAGACACAGGGTGAACCCGCAGGCTGAGCCCAGGCACCGACACCAAGACCCACTTGGCCTAACCAAGGAATAGAACATGCATTTGAAGGAAATGAGGGGACATTGGTTGTATTTTGACAAGCCAAACAGATCAGCTTTAAAAAACCCTACCCCGGCTAATGGGATAAGAATCTATTGAAGTGAAGATAAGAATCTATGGGGAAGAAATTGTAGTCTGGAGCTTGTTATATAAACCTGGGAACCCAGATGAGGGCCTGGGTTAAACCATGGAAGAGAGAAGTTACTGGATAGTTTTTTTTTTTGGGGGGGGGTATTTTATGTTGATACCAGGGATTGAACCCAAGGGCTCTCACCCACTGAGCCACATCCCTACCTTTTTTTAATATTCTATTTTGTGATAGGGCTTAGGGCCTTGATAAATTGCTGAGGCTGGCCTTGAGCTTACAGTCTTCCTGTCTCAGCCTCCAGAGTCACTGGATTACAGACACATGCACCTCCACACCCAGCTGCTTTAGAGATTTTAAAAGAAAAAGAATGTTTTCTATGGATAACAAGAGCCTCATGATCAATAGTTCCACACTAAGACAGAAGAATACACACAATCGACTCTGAGCCCACTGCAGGTAACTAGCAATGTGCCAGGGTCTACGGGGCTTGGTTTCTGAGTGTAAGACCCCAAGACATCACAGGCGGAGCCCACCAGTGTGCTGAGCCCTATTTGAACATAGGGAAGGTAGAGGGTGTCGGGACTGGGTAGGATGGTAGAGAACCAAGAGGAGAAGGCATCCAGAAAGGAGAAACCCGGAGTCCTGAATCCCACTCTGTCTTTGCCTTGAAGGGTGGTGACCTTGGCAGGGTAAGCCTCTTTCTGGTCTTCGATTCTTCCCTTATGTAAAGTGTTGAGATTGGAGTTGAAGATATAAGGAAATGCCCCAGGTCATGATCCTTAGCCAGGGCTTATACCTGTGATCTGGCATATGACAGTGATGAGATGAACAAGGTACATCATCCTGATAAACCTGTGTCTTTTTTTCTGATAATAGGTGTTACATAACACTATACCTCTATTAAACTCAGCACGGCCATAGTTCAGCATACAATACAAATATGCATGTGTTTCAGAGGTAAAACATACAAAGACATATGGCATGCAAAGTGTGGTAGGTGAACTTCTACAAATACCCTCAGTGACCTGCACCCCCTGGTATCTGCACCCTAATGTAATCCCCTCCCCGTAAATATATACTGTTACTAGTCACTTTCTTCTAAGAAATATAATACAGCAGAAGGGATGGTATGGAATTTCTGAGATCACATTGTTTCTGAAAGCTCAGTCTTGTCCCCAGTGCCAATCCAATAATGAAGACACCATTTTAAGAAAGGGGAGAGAAGTTTTATTGCTTTGTTAGCAAAGAAGAAGCACAGGGGACTCCTGTCCCAGAGGCTGTGATTCTGCCCATTCAGGGGAACATGGTTCTTTTAAAAGGGGATTCAAAGGCTACATTCTGTGTCTGGAGTCGTAATTCAGATACGACTGGGAGAGGGTCATTTCTGAGATCTCCTGATCATCCCCAGGTCTGAATTACTTCATTCCTGTGATGGGTGTGTGCTCAAGGACAGATAACTCTGCCTAGCATGCCTAGGAGAAAGGTGAGCCTGTTTCCCCTGGGAATAGAGAAGGAGAGGGATTAGGGAAGGGCAGGGAGAGAGGAAGACAAAGAAACATTTACTTTAAAAAATAAGTCACGGTGGCAGAGCAGCAAGGACAAATTCAAAGCATAAAGTAGACCACCGTTATGAGATTATAAGAGGTGTTGGTTCAACCTCCTCTCACTGAGTCCCTCTGATGAAGCCAACTGCCCTGTGGTCAGCTACCCTACTAAAATGTCCACCTGGAAGGGAACAGCCATCAAGGAACTAAATCCCTCAAGTACCAGGGGCTCTCAATCCCTGAGCCACATCCCCACTTTTTTTATTTATGTTATTTTGTGATAGGGGCTCACTGAATTGCTTAGGGCCTTGCTGAGGCTGGCCTTGAGCTTATAATCTTCCTTTCTCAGCCTCCAGAGTCGATGGATTGCAGGCATGCACCACAACACCCAGCTGCTTTATAGATTTTATAAGAAAAAGAATGTACTCAGAGGAGGGGACCTGGAAAAATATGTTTCCATACTCCAGTCTTGATAACAATCCTGGCTGACCCTTTTATAGCCAGAGAATAGAAGTCTGGGAGCTACAAAATAATACAGGTGTGTTGTTGGGAGAATTTGTTATAAAGTATAACTAATACTCAAGGATCACTTTGGGCTATGGACAGAGAAACCTACAGAAGTAGCCCCTCCCTTGTCTCTGCCTTTAGAAGCAGTTTGTGGAAATGCCTATGAAAAACCCTTAAGAAAAGCAATATTTCATGTGGTAGAGGCCAGTCAAGGGGTACTCCATTGAACGTACATAATTACACTAATTATTAACAGTACATGTAATTATAGTCATTATCCTTACCAAATCGACAAAATATTTTCTAGAAATCTGTCTTGTTTTCTTGTTAGCTTAAAATGTCTGAATGCAAGGGTTTGGTTTGGTTTCCTGTTTGTGTTCAGTGACTCCTAAAGGACGCTATCAAAAATCTTTGGACAATGATCACAGAATGTTGAATGGAAAACATTTCCCAAAGCCCCAAGACATATTTCAACAGTCACCTCCAAACACCATTGTTGCTTGGCTGCTCAAGATAAGACTGGCCCTATTTTATAATTCAGCTTCACTTCAGGGCAGAGAGAGTGAGGCAGAGCATCATAAACTCAGCCAACGGAATGTGTTATAGAAGCCCTTGTTCTTTCACCCTAAGGAAAAGCTGCAGAGAAATGATATGGGAAATGTGGATAGACAGTCTCTGCTTTCAGAGAGCAGTGCATTCCTGGAAAAAGCCAATGTGGCATTCTCGGTGACTATTTTAATTGCCATGGATGTCTGGAGAATTGGGATTGGATCTACCTTTGTGCTTAGCTGCTGCTGTTTTTGTTGTTGGGTCGTGGGTTTGTTGCTTTCTTTTAATGGTCCTCTGCACAAGGTGTGTGATAACATTCGACCAGTTTGGGACTAGGACAATAATAAGAAGCCCCGTGTTCCTTCTATGGGTCTGTGTTTATCAGGATGATCTCCATTATGCTGCAGTAACAAATAATCCCCAAATCCCAATAGGTCCAAACAAGGAGGACATGCTTCTTGTTCTCATTAAATCAGCAGAAAACAACTCCAGGGTGTTGTCACTCTCTGCTCCCAGAGCTTCCCATTCTAAATCATTTCAGATTATGGTGACAGAGGGAACAAAGCAATTGTGAACTGGTTCCAAGGTGTTTTCCCCGATTGAGAACCCAGCATTCCTTTGGTCAAGGAGAGTCACACTTTCATGCCCAGTTGCGAGAGGAAAGAGAGATGCAGTCTGTCAGCACGCCCAGGAGGACCACGATGCTTGGAGGAGCCTGAGAGTGCACTAGGAACATAACCTCTCATTGAATCACATTAGAGGTGAGTGAGCAGAAAGCATATGGACGTATGTCTTGACATCCAGCCTGAAGATTTCATAAGAAAGCTAACTGCCTTGCAGTTTCCTGTTCGAGGCAAACGAGATTCTCCCCAGCTTCAGTCCTACTTAGTGAAGAGGATGCAGGAAGGATCTTCGGACTCCAGCACATGGACAATCTTTTCTGTAGTCCCAGACATAACTCTCACCTCCCATCTCCATGGGATTTCATTTTTCCAAGCCTCCTCTCCTGTATCTCCAGACACATCCCGAGTCTGACAGTCCCACCTCCCAGCCGTCACCCTGCTTCTTCCCATCTTTTTACAGCCCAGAATCTCAAAAGCAGTCAGAACAAACTCTCTAGCCTCCCATTCATCATACTTCCAGTTTCTCCCCCTGCTCAAAAGGGAAGGCACTGGGCAAGAGTGAGCATCATTGGGTCACCTAACAAAGATCTATGAACAGCAACTGTCAACTCTAGTAGGAGCTCTCCTCCACTGGTGTAAAATTCCAAGTGAAAGAATGAATAAATGGTGAAACACTGAGGCCTCTGGACCCCGGCCTGAGGCTACCTCTGCCCCTGCAGGCACTGACATCACACGTGTGCCTTGATCATTTGAAAATTCTGGCACGTTAAAGAAAGCTTCCCCTTCCATGCCCTTGGTATAGTATGATGCATTGGCTCAAAAGCTCTGGCACAGAGGATCTTGGTTCAAATCATTAACTACTTTGCCATGCTACCTGTGCCTCACTTGGGCTCAGCCTGTTTCTCCAAAGACAATAATGATAATTGGCTCAGAGTGTTTTCACAACAATTAATGAGGATGCTGTGAGCACATGCTCATGCACATATAAGGTGTTCAACAGACATTAGGATCACTGTTCCCAGCACTTTCCCCTATTCTTTTGTGCCATAGGCATCTTACCCTCCGTGTTTTTTTTTCTTCTTTTCTCTCTAGTTTTCTCCTTTCCTAGAAGCAGCCATAAACCTACTATGTTTGCCAAACTGCTAATACCAACACACACACTTGTACATGTGTGCGCGTGCGCACACCCACCCACACACACACACACACACACACGCACCATGAGCTAACATACTCTCCCAATAACTGTCATCATTCATCAGGGTTCCCTCCCCACCATCCCCTGCCTGAGCCTGGACCACAGCACAGAAGCCGAGCAGGCCTTCTCTTTTCTTTGTTTGATACAGTGATGTGGACAGAAAGGGCCTAAAGAGAGGCTAAAGGTCTCAAAAAGGAAATCACAGATGGTTTATTAGAAATGGCTTTTCCATTAACCATCTGTGTGACCCCGGGCCGGTTGCACTCCACCACTGCAAGCCCTCCTGGCCTCCCTGAACAAGGAGGAGCTTTGCTCATGAGATTTGACTTCTCACACTGGCATTCTGACATTCGCAGTCTGAGAGCAGCACAGGAAAGAGCCGGAGCCTCCTCTGCAGGAACGGAGGACACGTGCTGAAGCCGAGGCAGGGCCAGCCAAGCCACCAGCTGATGTGAGCAGTCTTCTGCTGCCAGCAAGGGACAACAGCACCTCTAGGATTGGGGACTGAGGTCATAGAAGGGAAGCAGGAGTGGAAACTGACCAGTATCAACACTCTCCAAGTCTCTACAGCACATCTCGCCCCAAGGGGCTCTTCCATGCACATCACCAGTCGAGTCCACAAACAATGCCCTCGAGTAGGGAGGGTGGGCATTATTGTCTGTATTTATGAAAGACACCTCAATTCAGGCCTCTACCCAGGATGAGAGGACAAGGACTGAAACCTAAGCGTAGCATGGTAACAAGTTAAAAATGCTCCAGGTCTGTAGTCCTAGGTGGATGTTTATTACCTCTCTGCTGGTTGACCTTGGAACATGACCATTAACAGACTCTGCACTCTGAGCTTCAGACCTTTCCAACCTTTTGTAAAAGGGGAATAACAATGCTGCTGCTGCTGCTGCTGCTGCTGCTGCTGCTACTGGTGATTCAAATGTTGGAGGGTATTTGTGAGACCCACATCAGATCAATAGATCCATCAAGTTCTACTCCATGTACTACAAAATTGGGGGATTAGTTTTGTAGAGTCTTTCTGTCATTAGAATGTGAATTCCACCTACTCATCTAGGCATGCACATCAGGGATGACAGAATAATCCGCATCCTCTGTCCAGCAGATGCCCATTCCTGATCCCCGTTCATCTACTACATTCTATGTGTCATTCTTCTTGCTCAGCATACCTATGTCACCCTCCTCCCCAAATCTATACCCCTATCTTACAAACTGTCCCAATCTTCAGTTTTACCAAGGACCCTGAGGGTGATGTCATTCTCCTAATCCGTACCCTCTCCCCTGCTCTGAACTCAGAGCTGCCTGGTCACCTGTGCACATGTCCAGTGGGGCGATTATGACACCATCTACCTTGTCCTTGGAAAATCACAAGTGGAAGAAAGAACGTAGGTTTGGGAAGATTGCACTGAGGTCCCAGCTCTGCCAACAATCAGCTGGGTCACTTTGGTAAAGTCATTAAATCCTCTAGAAGCACAATTTCCTTGTATGAAAAGCCGAGAAAACTTTTACTGTCTGCCAACCCTCCAACACTGCAGATTTCTGAACATCAGTAAGGAGAGGATGCAGAAGGCTTTATTACAAATATGCTGTTGGAGAGAGAGGTCTTGCTCTTTCTTTTTAATATTTTTAATTGTATATGGACACAATCCCTTTGTTTTATTTATTTATTTTTTAATGTGGTGCTGAGGATCAAACCCAGGGCCTCACACATGCTAGGCAAGTGCTCTACCACTGAGCCACAACCCCAGACCGAGTTCTTGCTCTTGATCAGTATTATAATCATGCTTCATTTTTTACCGAAGTCCTGTCTGAAATCTCTCATCTGAAAGTAGTCTCTGACTGGATGAACTTTCATGGTACATATTTAAGGCAGGAGAAGAAATTTCTTCTGAATGCACACTAAAAGCCAAGTGATGTATTCAATTTCTTTGCATTGTTATCTCAATTTATTCCCACCTCAGCCTTCTGAAGAAAATGGTATTGTCCCTTTCCAGATGGTGAGCAACTCTCTGGGGCTTCTGGCCTGAGTGGCGGCACATATAGTGACTGACAGGAGTGAGGGATCAGCTCCAGACGGGCAGTGGTAGAGGGGCTTGGGGACCTGCATGGGCAGCTGAGTGTGTGTCGAGACAGGATCATGCTGCGCATCCAGGAGGTTCCTATGGTCCCTGGGCACTGTGAGCCACTCATGAGGATGAAACTGAGCCTGAACGTGGGAACGTGGCCAGCCACTGAAAACGAACAGACTGAAATACAGAGACAGCAGTAGAAGGCTGGGAACTGGCATTTAAAAACTGGGCTGAAGAAGAGAGGGAAATGGAAATAATTAAGAAGAGCCGAGGGTCCAGGGCAATGTCATGATGATGTGCTCAGGCACAATTCAGAAGAGGAGTTTCAAGTAGGAAGAAACGTTGAGCAATGCTGACAACTGCTTAGTTTCTGCAATTCAAGGATTGAAAAGTGTCCGATGAATTTGGCAGATAATTCTTTGTTAACCACAGAGAGGCCATTTTCAGGGATCCACGCTGGGTGTGGGGGAGGGATGCATCCTTGGGGTTTAAGGAATGAAGGAGAGGATGGGCAGGTCATGCAGGGGGAGCAGGAGTTGACAACTCTGTGTGAAATCGCAGGCTGAGGGGTGAAAACGGGGAGCATGGAGACTCCAGGGAGAAGCCTGGGCAAGGGAGGTGGTCGATAAGCCAACAGGAAGCTGGCAGGGGGTCCTCTCAGGAAGCTGGGGCCCTGCACCTCCTACACAACTCAGAGATGCCTGGAGAAATGTGATCACTTCAGGCCCCCAAAGCCAAAGCAGAAGATAAACACAGAAGGTGGAGCAGACCCAGCAAGGGGAACAAAATAAGCCAGGGATTTACTATTCCCCATGCTACACACACAACACACACAAACAAACAGATGACAACTCACCTCACGTGCACATCACACACTGTGCCTGACACACATAAATACACAGGCCACACACATCACGTGCACTCATCCGCAAGACACATGACACGCAGATACAACACAATACAAACTACACACAACACGCATCAGATGCGTACCTCACATTGTATGCCCAGCCCACACAACACGAGTAAACCCTCACCCCAATGCATGCAATGCTACTGATGACACAGAACACACACAGCACACATATGCATTCACACAGCATTCACCCACACGCAAAAAAATATCCACATAACACACAGGAACAGAGTAGAGTTGCCTAGCAACACAACTGTGCACACCATGTTCCCGTGAGTAGGTCAGGAGGAAAGGAAGAGAAAGCTTCCTGAATGGCTGCAAGATTGAGTATTTAACCAGGCAGAAAGGAGAAGGGGGTGAGCAGGAGGCCTCCTCCAGGCCCTGCATCTGTAGGACACAGAGCCCAGAGTTCACCCCTGGACGTCCAGCTCTGAGAGAGTGCAGCTCTTTTAAAGGCAGAATAAGCTTTTTTTTTTTTTTTTTTTGGTCACAGTGAATGAGTGGCCTCTTTGTAACTCTCACACATCCATCTCAGCATCTCAGTCGCTCTTGGAAATGCTGAAGGTGAGGAAGGCCATTGCACATGAGGCATAGTAACTACAGACTCATTTCTGGACAATATAGGAAAGAGGCTTAGGGACAGGATATGGGACCAAAGCTGAGACAGAAAGAGAAAGGTGCCCTTCATAGGTAGGTTCTTAGGAGATAGAAAGAAGGCGATCCCACCATGACTAGTCTCAGAGTTCTTGATTTTTGTCTCAACAAAGTCTTTTACATAGGAAGAATTCTACCTAAATGTGAATATTCTCTGTCTTTAATTTTTTTTTCTTGTCTCCAGTGAAAAGGAGTGGGTGGGAGAGAAAATTACTCTTTTTGTAATTTTTTCTTTTCTCGTCTCCCTTTTTACTCCTAGAGCAGAAAATTCTGGAAAATATTCTCTGGCTCTCAGAAATGATGTTCTGGCTCTATTTCTTGCTGCCCTCCCTCTCTTTCCCAGGTCTCTTCTGACAGCACCAAGTTGCATGCTGGGCTGTCATAGAATGTTCTGAAGTTGTGCAAGAGAAACTGGCACACAGAGAAAAAAAGTTTTTCTTCTACTCTGCTTAAATTAGTTATTGTCTCCAGCAGAGACAGACATTTCTTCTCACTTTCCTTGTAGGTTTCTTTTTGCTTTTTGTTTTTTTTCCTAAAGATATTCTGGTTTGAGCCCAGTTTACATACCCAGAATCCCCAGAATGCCAAAAAAGATCTCTGCCAACAGACCCTCTTACCATGTTCCTCCTGAGATTATCAGGGTGCTCTGTCATTCTCCGGATCCTAGGGACACAGTTTTTTTTTTTTTTTTTCCCTACAGGATTTCTACAGTCACAGCTCAATAATGCACAATGATAAGGTGTCCCAGTTGGCAAAAATGAAAAGCCAGACGCCCTCAGCCGTCAATGTTGGCGTGCTAGGTGACCTTTGCATGGTTTTCCTTGAGCTCAAAGAATTGGCCCAAAGTGATTCAGTCTTTGAAAACCTGAATTGTCTGCAACAATGTTTCTGCATTGTGTCTGGGACTGTCCCCACTTAGGACTATTGTGCAGACAGCGTTATTAATAGAGCCTGTTTTTCTCTCAAGGGTCTCAGTTTGATCAGTAAGTTCTTTAGTCAGTGAGGATAAGCCACACTGTGTGTCACAGACACAAAGATACCACAGGCAGAGCCCTTGCCTTAGAGCTCAGTTTCTTCAAAAACAAGCAAATCACAGTTATGATATGACATAAGATAAGGGTCCACAGGGGCATGTGGCTTTCTCTCATTGGGTCCCCTCTCTCCAGCATAAAACACAGAGGTATGTGACAATTTTGTTGTTGCCATTTTTGTTTAAACCAGTCATTGTTCTATAGCCAAAACCATCCCGATAATGACCCCCTTCCTTCATTCTATCTCACCATCTTCTTTCCTAGTCTCCCTGGGTTTCTTTCACAACTCTTGCATAGCCTGGATCTGTATCCTCAGGGAGGTAGGCAGGGTGGGGTAGCCATCACACAGGTCAAAAACACACATGCCAACTCTGGGTCTCTCCCCTGCAGCCAAGTCACTGGATCTTCCTCTGCTCCTCTCCATGTGTTCTCTGCCTTTCTCTGAGAGGTCGTAGATGCCCACAGGAACAATGTTTGTGGTGAGTCTCACTGGTTTCTTGCTGCAGCTGTCCCCTCCTGAAGACCCAAATTTGCAGCTGGTTCCTGCTGTTTCTGTTCTTCCTTGGCTCCTGGTGATAAAGACAAGCCTGGCTAGCTGGTTCTCAAGGTCAACACGGGCAGGTAGGTGCAGAGCTTGGACCTGATGGTTCCCATCACCCCAGGGAAGGCACCAGTGTCACTGACAGAGGCCTCGTCCTCCCTGGCCAGTCATTGCTTCTTCCTGGAGAGGGGCAGGCTCTCCCCCACCCCATCTGCCCAAAAGGATGACTTCTCTCACCTCTCCCCACAGGTTCCTCTTGTCCAGCCCACAACTCCCACTAGTGGATCACTCAAGCCGAGCAGTTCCGTCTCAGCAAAAACTGAGCCTCCATCTACAAATGTTAAGTGAGGCCCAGTTTCTTACATCTGTTTAATTTTTATCAACCTTTTAATGAAAATGTCATCATAAATTTAAGAGAGAAGGAAAGGGAGGAGAAAGGTCAGACTGGGAGAAATCTGTTGGGCTGCACCGAGTTGTGTGTGCTTCTTCCTTTCTTTACCGGAAAGTGTTCTGAATGTCTAACATTTTTGCATTTTTAGCAATTTAACATCTTAAAGTTTATGGGCTGAAAAATGTAAGACACTTACTTTCCAAGTGGCAAGAACGCAAAAATAATAAACAGAAGAATTAAGTGTACAACTGCAGTTCTGTGAGGTTCAGGTGAGAGCTGACGAGAGAATAGGGAGCTGAGGGCCCATGGGAAGTTTCTGTCCAGGACACAGAGGGAGCAAGGACACTGGACATGGACTCTGTCTCTTGATTTTTCTTGGAGTCACCTCCTAAGACATCTTGTTTCCTAAAATTGCAAATTCCTCCAGTGGAAAAAAAAAAAAGTATTCTCTTTCTCTGCTATATTTGTTCATATTCCTTTGTGTGTTTTCCAGTAGAGAGCTCCCAGCAATTGTCAACTGGTGACCTATACATTAAAGAAAGTGAGGAAATGAAATCATCTAGAAAAGTCCTGGAGTAACAGACAATTGTCCCCAAGTCTGCAAGCAAATCTTTGTGTGACCTTGAGCAACCATGACATCACAGCTTCTTCTTCTGTGAAATAAGGATGATCAGATAATCCCTAACCTGTAGACTGGATTAACAGCTTCATGAGCCTGTAATCACAGGATTAAGGAGAAGAAGAGAGACTTGAGCATTTGATGACTTGCATGCAGAAATCATTTTAAGGAGTGAACGCGAACCTGTTTATCTTTAATTCAAGAATAATAGCATAGACAATGTTTTTTAATCCTGTCTCCCTCTAAAATGCAAGAAAGGTCTGAATCAACATATTAAAACTCCAGCTTCAAAGATCAAACCCAATGACACTGTATCAGACCTCAATACAAAGAGGAGGAATAGACCTGATTCACATATAATTCACTGGCCCATTGAATAGAAACCAGTGGATTCATTTTTATCTCAGCCATAAAATCTCAATTCTATCTCAAACACGATATTTTCCCTTTCAATATAAGAGGCAATTTATTTTATTGTTACTTGAAACTAAAGAAATCCAATAAGCTGGCTTGGAGCCAAAGAAGACCATAATGACAAAATGATTGATCTTTTTATAATGCATTGCATTGCTATCCTCAAATTGGAGAAATGCAATATAGAAGATACTCATTTATACCACCAACTGGTATTCATCTCTGTAATGGAATGTAATACTCCTTTGTATTTATTAAGTATCTGTCATCACTAGGAATACAAAGTAAATGGGCTTCACTATTAATTTTGAGACATGGTCAAATATTAGTTTTTATAACCCCTTGACATAAAGAATCTATGGGGATTATAGGCAGAAATATCAGCTGTATTGCATGATGAGAAAAATGAAAATTTTGTATCCAGGATTGATTGGTGGAAGTGAAAGTTAGTAAACATTATTCAACAAGAATAAAAATATATTTTAAGCAGTGGAAGTTCCCCAATAGTGGGGGCTGGCAAAGGATGACAACTCCAGAGGTCTGGCTTTGGACAGGAAATGTTTTATGTCATATTTTCCATCTATACATATGGAAAAAAAATACACACACACACACACACACACACACACACACACACTAGGAATTGAATATATTTATTTGTTTGTTTGTTTGTTTATTTATTTATTTATTTTAGTACTAGGAATTGAACCCAGGGGCAGTTAACCACTGAGCCACAACCCCAGCCCTCTTTTATATTTTGTTTAGAGACAGGGTCTCACTAAGTTGCTGAGGCTGGCTTTGAACTCACCATCCTTCTGCCTCAGCCTCCCAAGCTTCTGGGATTATAGGCATGTGCCACTGTGCCTAACCTCATTTTATGCCATCTTGCTGATGCTTTATAGCACCCTTCTGACACATGTCTTATTACTCCATCAGATAAGTGAAAAGACTCAAAAAAGCCAAGCTCTTCTATTATTAGTGAGATTCAGGTGAGAGCTGAATTCAGCTGAGAGTTTTGAAATGAATTTTGACTATTTTATCTCATCTCACCTTCATGATTTACTTATTGCTATCACCTACTGTACTCAGAGAAAATACTTACATGTTCTTAAGGTCTTCCATCCACAGTCCAGAATAGTCTTGGGTGAAGCTGTGCTTGAGCTATGTAGGTCTTCAGGAACATACCACTCTCAAGTATTCTGAGATACTACCCCATGAGGTAGGAGGGATCACTGAGACTTGACAGAGGGTGTGATGAATCCACAGCATGGGAAAGCTTATCATGGAAGGTTGCCTGGAGGAATGTGGGGACAGAACTTGATTTTATGAATGAAATATGTTGAACATGTATAAGATAGTAACAAATATTGCAAGTGCTAATGAAATCTTGTAAATAATGTATGGTAACCCATTTGAGATTGCCTTTAGTGGAAGCAAATATATATATATATATATATATATATATATATATATATATATATATATATATATATATAATTGTTTTCTTTTGTTCCTTGTACTTTAGATAGCCTATTTTCCTATTTGTACTATATTTTCCTAGTATTTAGAAAATAATGTTACCTGAATTAATCAATATTTTCCAAAGAAAAAAACTAATAAGAGATAGACAGACAGACTGACGTACTGATAGGATGAGTTAAAAAAGAGGAGATAGGACTTGGCTCACATGATTATGGAGACTGAGTAGTCCCATGACATGCCTTCTGCAAGCTGGAAAACCAGAGAAGCAAGTGATGTGATTCAATTTTGATAACTTGGTTTGGGGTGGATGGAGAGACACTGGTGTGAATCTCAGAATCAGACCATCCATGAATCAAGATTTCCAATGTCCAAAGGAAAATGATGTTCCAGCTCCAAAAGGGAGTGAATTCACCCTTCTTCCGCTCTCTGTTGTAGTTTGGCTCCCAAGGTATTGGATGATTCCCACTCACATTGGTGAAGGTGCTTCTGCTTTTCTCAGACTACTGATTCAAATACTAATCTCTCCTCCAACATCCTCACAGACACACCCAGAAATAAGGTCGTACCCGCTATCTGGGCACCTCTAGCCCAGACAAGCAGACATAGAAAATTAAATATCACAATATCTATGTAAATAATAACATAATTATCTGAATAATAGTGACTCACATGTAACCTAAATAGTAAAGTCTAAAATGTATACTTTTATAGTTCATAATTTACATAAATTAATATGTATTTATCTGACATTAATTTACAATACTTTTATTTGGACTTACCCTAAAATCTTAGTATTCAAATCTGAGTAAATAAACTCGGCTCTGGTTGGAACCAAAGCTCTGAGTTGCTCCCATTCTAAATATAGAGCATCTGGGGCTTGATGGAGTTTTGTGGTTACCTTATTGAATCAATGCATAGTAAATTAGTGGATCCTAGTTTAGCTGCATCTAAAAAAATAGTCAGATGAAGTTTCTGGCTACATAAAGTTCCTTTTCTCCCATACGTACTACGATCTTGAGGAAGTTACACTTAACATTTCAAAAATTAAGTCCGTGGAATGCCTGGCACTATGAGGATTGCTTTGTTTATTCTGTATTTCCCTTACACACTGCTATGGTTTGGATAAATGTCTCCCAATGGTCCATGAGTTAAAGGCTTGGTCCCCAGCCTGGGGTCCTGTTGGAAGATGGTGAAACCTTTAGCAGGTAGGGCCTACAGCAACTGAACCATCTAGACCATGAGCCAAATAAACAGAATAAACCTCTTCTCCTTAGAAGTTGTTTATATCAGTTATGTTTTACAGTGATAAAAAGCTAAGTAACACACATTCATGCTACACTAGTCTAATTTGTAAATAAAGAACAATGATAAATTAATGACAATGACTAATAATAAAATAGAACAATTATAATAAAATACAATGGTGAGAGTCATGTGAATGTATTCTATCCTCTCTGTCTTTCTCTCTCTCCCCCCTGACTTTCTCACTCAGAATTTTCACCTCAAGGAAGCATTTTACATTTTCATTTTAACGTATCTTAATTACCAGTATCACTACTCTTGTGCTTTGGGAACATTATTGGGTAAAGTAAAGGTCACTTGGACAGAAACATTGTACCACCACAATAAAAGACCTGATAACCAAAATACTGCTAAGGGGTGAATAGCTGGGCAGCACATACCACATGGATACACTGGACAAAGGGATGATTCACATCCATGGCCAGGCAGAGAAGAATGACTCAAGATTTTTATCATGCTTCTTAGAATGGTATACAACTTAAAACATATGAATTACTTTGCTCCAGAAACTTTTCGCCATGGCCAGAACATCTATGTATTAATCAGAGTTCTCCAGAGAGACTTTCCATTTAATATTTTAAGAACATTTCTGAACATGCTTAATTAAAACCATGGATTAGTAGAAATGCAGATGAGGGTGATTACTGTACTGTGAAAAGTGGATGCTGATTTCCTCCAGCAGAATAGGTTCCAAGAGATCACAGTTGAGGAAACTGCTGAAGTCACTCAGAACCAGAAAATCAAGACTGGAGAATCTTGGTAACACATAATTTGCACACAGGCAAGATGCAGGCATAGCAGGCTCCTAACGTGTTTGATAAAAAGTGCTGATATCAATACATTTAAGCAGTCCCTGATGGCACCATGCTTGATTGGAAAGTAAAATATGGTGCAGCCTTGTGGACACACTGTGCTGACTTCACAAAATCGCTATACGTGGAAGACCAGGGAGCCTTTCAGTTCAGTGACGGGTGCATCTCCTGAGGCTTAGAGTTCAAGTTCAGTTCAGGTAATGACTTAGTTGCTTTTACCCTCCCTGAAGCTTAATAGAGTCTGAAAAAGGACAAAAGGGTTTGAAAAAGAGAATTGCTTTGAGCAGCTGATTGCAAATGTGCAAAATCAGAAAATCAGAATCTCAGCTAAGAGGTGGCATGTAGGGAGTGCCAGGGGACAAGTCCTTAGCGGCAGCAAGTGAAAGTGGAAAGGAAGAGGTGTCTGCTTTCTTGCTTCTCATTCTAAGTGCCTGAGTCAAGTTAAAAAGTTGAAGGTCATGTGGAACAGTTTCCTTTAATACCATTTGAAACGCAGCTAGGAATGTGGTCCATCATTTCTGCCTGTGCATTGCTTTATCCATGACTTTGTAATAGCACTGACCTTTAATACTATATTAGCAAACCATCCAGCAAATATATTCTAGAGCCCACTATGTACAATGTGGTGTTCTAGTGGCTGATTTCAGAGCCAAGTTATCTAAGTTCAAATCCTGACTCTACAACCTATTTCCTATGACTGTGCGCAGGTTATTTAACCTCCCTTATGTCTTCTAGTATTCTTTAGTAAAATGGAGATAATAATGTACATACCTCATGGGGTTGTTGAGAGGATGTACCTTGGTAAGAATAGTGCCTGGCCCATAATTAGGGCTACATTGGTGAGGACAGAAGATGCTGACCAAATAATCACCAAAAGAATAATTATAACAACTGTGCTCTTCATTATGAAAGCAAGTCAGATGAGGCGGTGAAAACACCTATCAGGGAGATCTGGATAAATTCATCAAAGCAAGAATCAAAGAAAGCTACCAAAAAGCAATGGCACTAAAAATGAGAAATCAAGTTTGAGTAAGAGTTCATGGAAAGGAAAGGAAAGATTTGGGTGAAAATTCCAAACTGATTCACAATAATCTATCATCCACTAGACAAGTGGTTGCTAAACTAAACTCTTTTTTTTTATAAAGGTCAGAACATAAATATTTTGTACTTTGTGGTTATAAGGTTTGCTGTCCACAGCCCAGCTGTTCTAGGATGCTAGGGTACACCAAAGAATCAAAGAACACATGAAAGATGAAGGACATGGTGCTGAACTGTCTATTTTTTCCTCCAAGGATGACACATAAGGTGTCTGCTTCTGGTGCTCCACTCTTCTGCTGTGACGCAGAAGTGGACGCAGGCCATATGGATTGCCAAGTCCTGCGCTGCAGCAGAAGCTGTCAGGTCTCTCTCCCATTTAGTCACTTTTGTATCTTCGTCCCAACCCTGAGAGCGCACTCACAAATACCTATTGCAGGAACCAAAGAGTAATCAAGTAATGTGATAATTATCAGGATAGTGCAATTATATTCGGAATCTACTAGGTCTTTGAGGGATCAGCATGCACTGTAAGGTAAATATTTATTGGAGGAGGCTGTCTGCTAATGCGCCCTGCAGTGCTCATCATAGCAGCTAATACTGTTGTCTCCATTTTCAGCACAGCATCCAGCTCAGTGAAGTCATCCCAGAATTCCCACTTCACATTTATTTCAACTCAGGGTTTGCCCCTTTTCTTTGAAATAAGGTAAAGAAAACCTAAAAACAGTTCCTTCTTTCTACTCCTTTGCTCTCAACTATGATCCAGCATCTGGCTTGCAGTTAGAAATCTCACGCTTCCCCTTCCATGGCTTTACATTGTGGCTAGAAAGCAACTCTTCATCCTGGCTTTACTTCTCAACAACCCCCACCTTTGCTCAGGGATCATGTGACTAATGCTCACCAATGAAATTGCTAGAGTGGTGTCTGTCACCTGCAGGAGAGGGAGTGGGAGGTGTGCTGGGCCTTTCTCACTCTCTGTGTCTCTACCTACCAGATGAGTGTTGAGGTTACAAGGCTAACATTCAGCCACTGCAAGAGAAGCTACCCAGTGGCCAGAGCAGCCATGTATTGTCAGAGTTCTCCAGAGACACAGAACCAGTAGGAGAGAGAGAGAGATAAGTAAGATAGGTAACAGACAATGTAGATGCTGCACATTACACAACATATAGACATACTAATGTAATATAATGTATATTTATTTATTTTAAGGTCTTAACTCACATGATTAGAGAGGCTGAGAATTCTTATGATCTTCCCTCTACAAGATGTAGAACCGGGAAAGTCAGTGGTGTAGCTCAAAGGCCTGAAAGCCAGAGTATTGGTAGTGTGGATTCCAAAACCCAATCTGAGGTCCTGAGTACCACAAGCACTATGGGCAGAGGAAGACCATGTTCCATGTAGTCAGGCAGAAAGCAAATTCAACTTCCTCTGCCTTTTTGTTACAACTAGGCTCCACAATTTGGGTAATGCCTGCCACTGTTGGGGAGAGCCATTTACTTTACTCAATCTAGCAGTGCAAGTGCTAATTTCATCTAAAATCACTCTTACAGGCCTAACCAGAAACAATGGCATACCAGATACCTGGGCATCTTGTTGCCCAGTCATGTTGAGACACAAAATTAACCATCACAACCCACAGTAATTAATCTGTGAATCAAAAATAAACTTAATATGTTCAACCACAATTCAGAAGGGTTTTTGTTGTTGTTATAGCAACTGATGTTTCTTAGTTCACCTTTTGCTAGAATTTAAAACCTATGTTAAAATTCAAGACAGATTGTGAACTGCTCAAGAGCAAAGTCTTTGCTTTTCTTTCTCTACAAGAATCCTTTATTTTGCAGCCTAGAACTTGATACTTCTCAGAATATAGTTTAAATGAAGGAATTGATACTGAACTTAATGTAAGTTGTGTTTGATAATCTGGAAACTTTCCCAGAACTTCCCAGAAGTCAATGGTGAAAACATGATATGAAGGTCTATGAACAGAGAAGCCCACTACATAAATCACACAGCAACCTAAGTCACCATGTGTCCCTCCCAGGTAAGGTAATGCTGCTCTCCCTGGTATTACTAATTCCCCAATAAACTACTACAGTTATCAAAGGTCAAACATGTAGTCATCACTGCCTCTCTTGTCCGTGCCTATTTTCCATAGCTATAGCCACATTATATGATTTGTTTGGGTCTAATCTTAGTTTGCTAGGATTCCATAGCAAAATGCTAAAGACTGGCTTCAACAATAGATATTTATTTTCTCGCCAGTCTGGATGCTCAAAATCCAAGGACAATGTGACAACAGGGTGGTTTCCTTTGAGGCCTCTTTTCTTGGCCATCTTCTCCCTGTGTCTTCACAAAGTCTTCCCTCTGTGTGTGTCTGTGTCCTAATCTCTGCTCATAAGAACACTAGTCAGATTTAGTTAGGACCCTCTCTAATGACCTCATTTTAATGTATTCATTTCTGTTTAAGGTCTTATCTACAAATACAGTGGTGACATTTTGATATACAGGTTAGGGCTTCTATATATGAATTTCAGGAGGACACAAGTCTGACCATGTTGTTAGATGCCCTCATCTAACAACAACGAACAGGATTAGGTTAGAATTAATGTATGTGTCACAGTCTAGCCTTGAGCCTGCGATCCTGATTAAAAGCTCCTGCTCTTTAACATGACAGATGGTCAGACCAGTCAACAGGAGTTCCCAAGAGTAGATTCCATTCCTCTGCCCTTGACATTCTGCCCCACAGCTAACAGAATCTGGGGGCTTTTCTATTCCTGCTGCTCCTAAACCTCTGCTGGCCTAATTTCCAAGATGGTTCTGCAGTTGAGGCCATTTTGGGATATGCCTTATCTGTGGTTAAACTTTCCTTCAGGAAAAAAAAAAAAAAAACCTAGATTCTCCAGGGATCAGCCAATTCATCCAGCTAGCTCAGAAATATCACCTCTACAGAAGAGCTCTTTCAAGCTTTTAAATAACCTACACAAAAGATCTTAGAGCTGCGTTTTCCTTGTCTCGATCATTTCAGAGTCATGTGTGAACTGACCTTCTCTGTCCCCTCTTCCTTTGTCTTAGAACAGGTGACAGATGATCCAAGTTTTCCTGACCCCTCAGACCAAGGTGAGCTGAGCCTACTGTAGTGTTATATGTCTCTTGTCCCTTTCTGCTTCATCCGTGGTCTCTGACCTTCAGTTCCCAGATCTTCCTAACTGATCTCTCTGACTGTGGTCTTCCTGCTTCCAATCCATTCTCCATTCTGGTTGTGGGACTGAACCCCTTGACACCCAAATCCCTTGAAGTCACCCCAAAGCTTGACAGTGCTCACTTCACAGTGCTCCTGGTCAGGTATGTTATTTCTTCTCCATGACCCCAGCTCCTCCCGCCTCTTGCCTTACACACCTGCCCTCCCACAGCATGTCATTGCTCTGCTCTCCGGGCCTCACCTCCTGGTCTGTGTCTATTTTACCTTCTCCGCCTGCTGTGCTCTCACCTATCTTCTTATCATCCTTTAAATTCAGTGCGACACTGTGTCTTCAGGAGGGCTTATCTGGTCCCTCCCATTTTGGTTTAGGTCCCCTCCCTCGATGCCTATTTTCTGCCGCAGCCTTTCTGGCCATGATTTCCTATTCAAGTCTCTATCGTGCAGTTATGATATTGCAGTGAATTTCCTTGCTGCATGTCCATCTTCCTCACAAGACCATGAGTGTCTCGCTCATATCGGAGACCCTAAAACAGAGTTGAACCTCAGTCAATGACGAACAGAGATAATGGTTCCTAAGCCTTTGCCTCCAAGTCCCCAACCCCTAAACACAGTAGATTTTAAATTAGAAATCATCACAACCTTCTTAGCAATGTTCAAACCAAGATGCACAAGGAATTTGGTAACTGTTCTAAATCCTCTTCCTTTGTCATATCCATGGACTCAGGGACCTAAACACCAATTAATTTATTTTTATTTTTTAAGTACTTTATTTATTTTGGGTGCATTGTAGTTATACATAATAGTGCGGTTCATTTTGATGTATTTATAAAGGCATATAAGTGTTTTTTCCATTTCAATACTCAGTACTTCCCCCTGGTATCCCCTCCTCCTTTCCCCTGATAGCCTTGTACTTCATTGGTCTTCCTTCTATTTATTAATCTATTAATTGTAATTGGTGCATTGTAGTTATAAATGAAATTGAATGCATTATGACATATCCATAAAGTTACCCAGCATAATTTAGCAAACTTCATTCTTCAGTTCTTCACCTTTCCTTCACTCCCTCTTGGTCACCCACTTCTATTCTACTGAACTCCCTTCAATTTTCACAAGATCCTTCTTTTTTATTTCCTTTTACTCTCTAGCTTCCCCAGCTGAGAGAAAACAGTTGACCTTTGACTTCCTGAAACTGGCTTATTTCACTTAGTATTATGTTCTCCAGTTCCGTTCATTTGCCAACAAATGCCATAATTTTATTCTTCTTTATAGCTGAGTAGAACTTTGTTGTGAATATATACCTTATTTTCTTTATCTGTTCATCTTTTTTTTTTTTTTTGGTACTGAGTATTGAACCTAGAGGCTCTCAACTACTGAGCCACATCCTCATCCCTTTTTAATATTTTATTTAGAGACAAGTTCTCACTAAATTGCTTAGCACCTAACTAAGTTTCTGAGGCTGGCTTTGAACTTATGATCCTCCTGTCTCAACCTCCTGAGCCACAGGGATTACAGGCATGTGCCACCATGCTCGGCCTCCATTCATCAATTGATAGGCATCTAGGCTGATTCCACAACATGGCCATTGTGATTATGTGCCTGTATCACTATAGTCTGCAGATTTTCGTTATTTTGGATAAATACCAAGGAGTGGGTCATATGGTGGTTCCATTCCTAGTCTTTTGAGGAATATTCATACCGTTTTCCAAAGTGATTGTACTAATTTGCAACACCAGAAAAACTCAAGGTAGTTCTTCATTTCCCAGGATGAGTATGTAAGGTATGTTCAGATAATGTATGGATTTTTCCAACTATGGCATTATGTTGAAAACTTAGAGAATGACACTAAACGCTGCCTGCATTGGGCCTCCATCAATGATTACTGTTCTAAAGAAACCCCATGCCTCACTCTACTTTCACCTGTTTATCATTCCTACTTCCTGATTCTTGGCATGTCTTCACCCAAGAAACAAAGTAGAAACTGGCTAATTAAATACTTAAACAGTTTTATGGTTTGGATGAAGTGTCCCTAAAAAGAACATGTGTGAGCCAATGCAGAAATGTTCAGAGGTGACATCATTAGATTATGAGACTAATAATCTCATCAGTGGATTAATCCATTTGCTGGATTGATAATTTGAAGAGATTACTATACTAGATGGTAACTATAGGCAGGTACGGTGTGGTGGCAGGAAGTAGGGCAGTGGGAACTTGCCTTGAGATTCACATTTTGTCCCTGGTACCTTGCTTGCTCTCTCTGAGTTGAGCAGTTTCCTCCATCACACCATGAAGCTCTGCTTTGCTTGGGCTCAGAGCAATGGCATTGGCTGACCATGGACTCAACCTCTGAAATCATGAGCCCAAATAAGCTTTCCTCCTCTAAATTGTTCTTGTCAAGTATTTTGGTCACAATGACAAAATGCTGACCATCACAGTGAGAGACACAGCTCCCCTCCTTCTTATTAAAGAGAGGACAAGTCTTTTATTTTTAGGCAGAAATCTTTGTTAAAATTTAGCTCTGCTAGATGCTTCCAACTTCTGGTTATAAAAGAAGGAGACACCCTGGTTTTAGCTATTGCAAACAATTATCCTGGATGCTAATACTCCAGCTTCCTCTGGCCTCTCTGAAAGCCTATTTTCTCACACCATAATAAGGGTTTAAAAGTAGAAAAACATGTTGTTTCTCAAGCACCCTGTGCATATGAGGGTTGTTCTTCTGGAAGGTACTGGAATCCCCAAACACCTGCAGCAAAGGCAGCCCCCAAAGAAACTTCTAAATGCCAGTGGAATCCTAGGCTGTCTAGAGGAGCAGGGGACGTCCTAATCACCCTATGTGTCTAGGTTCACATAGTACCCTGTCCACCGAGGGCACCAGCTCTCCTACCTATGAGAAATCCTGCATTTCACTAGCAAAATGTGCCCTCTTGGAAGCAGAGGATCAGTCTGTCCCCAGATCCCAACTGTGACATCATCCTAGAGTGTGGCCTTGGGAAAATCAACTTCATTTTAGAGAAGCTTCACTTTCCCCTCCTCCAAGTAAGAAAATATACTCCGGACATCCTTTTCCTGGGGGAAGATAAAGGAAGGTACTCTATTACAGCCCCTGTTGAGAATTTGGAGAAAGGTTTAGAATGCACACATCACTACACTGTCACTGAGGAATAATAGCTATCTCTGGAATCCAGGAACCAAATCTCTGGGATAGACTCTCATCTGGAAGTAAAATTCTATGAGTACATGGGGGCGGGGGGATGGAAAATTAAGCAATAAAATTCTCAGCAAATCTCTGAGAAGCCTGCAACACAGTTCTCTTTTTCACAAGATTCTGATTTTTGAACATGGTAATTGGGTTTAATTTGCATTCAATTTTCAAATATATTTTCATAGTATAGATTCTGAATAATTCAACCCATAGAATCTCTGTCATGTCCATCTGTCCCTCTCCATAGTTACCTGTAACATTTCACAAAATTCCTAAGACCCTCTCCTCCTTTCTCTGGATAAGTCACATGTAGGAGACCTACTCAGTCCTGCCCTATCTCTTCTTGAGGCCCCCAGATCTTGCCCTTACCCATGTACCCTGGTCTCTGTGATCATGTCCACTCTGCCTCTGCTACACAGATGTAGCCCCATTTGTTAAATTAATGTTTGACTTTTTTTCTTACTTATTTCTCAAACACATTAAGGGTGACTAAGGAAATGAATAAAATTCTAAATGTATTCTAAACAGGAAAAAAATAAGCTCGAGTCCAAGGAAAGATAGAGAAGGGCATTTGAATCACAAGTGTTAATAACATTGCTATAATTGTGTGCTAGATTTGACTTTTCAATTCCTTGCAAAGCCAGGACACCAAAGAAAACCTAACACAATTCTCCTTACAGGTGAAATAGAAATGATCATCTTCCTCATGGGACAAAATTATTTTTTTTATTTTTATTATTAAATTCTGGAAAAGATTTCTCCTGTGAGCCATTATGAAAATAATAGCATGGTAATAATAAGCAGTGTTGGGGGAATAATAAGAATTACATGCACACACCCATTCCCTAGTCATGTGTTGGAAGTCTAGCAGGACACTGGTTCTTGGGAATCCAATGTGAAAATAAGGGATTCAGGCCTCTGTGGGATTCGTGCAGGATTCTGATTGAAAACTGGTCCCAATTGCAGAAGGGTAAGAAATGGGAAGTTCTGATTGGGGATTAGTCAGACTCCACAGGCAGAGATGTGTTCCATTCATTCAATCATTCAGTCTTTCACTCCACCTGTCACCCTCCCTGTACGTGGGCCAAGCTATGCTTGAAGCCCTTGGGATATGTCAACAAAAAAAGATGGACAAAGTCTCAATCCTGAGGATTTTACCCTACAGTGAGACAGAAAATACAACCATTAACATGTCTATATCTGAGTGTGTCCATAAAATCAATGAAAAAAATCAAGAAACAATCAAGCAAATATAAGAGAGAAGAAAGAAGGAGAGGAAGAGCAAAGAAGGAGACCAAAGTTGCGATTTTAATGGAAACGACCAGTCAGTACCCTCCATGGAGAAGTATTTGAGCACAGACTGGAATGAAGGGAGGGAAGGCCTCGGGGCTGTCTGAGAAATGAGTCTCCCAGGCAGACGCAGCAGCAGGTACAAAGTCTGCTACAGACTGGGTCGCCTCCAAAATTGTAGAAGTTGAGGCACTGATTCCAGTGTCTTAGAATGTGAGTAAATTAGAAAGTAAGCTCCTTAAAGAGTAATTAAGTTAAAGTGAGGTTATTAAGGAAGGCTCTAATCCAGGGTGACTAGTGGCCTTACAAGCAGAGATTAGGACATGGACACACCGAGGGAAGGCCAAGTGAAGCCCCATGGAGAAAGCGGTCAAAGAAACCAGTCTTATGACACTCTGATCCCAGACTTCCAGCCCCCAAAATCATGCCAGAATAGATTTCTGCTGTTTAAGCCTCACAGTTTGCAGCACTTTGCTATAGCAGCCTTAGGAGATGAATATGTATCCAGAGATAAGGATTCATTCCGCATTTATCATGAAATCAGGGGAAGGAGAGGAGTTGAGGTCTCAGCAGCAGCCTTGGAGTCCAGGAGGACACTGTGTGCCTGCTCAGGCCCACACCCCCTTGGCCCAACTCTGTAGAAAGGCAGACTTACCATCCATGCTGCTCTCCTCTCACCCTACAAGGTTGATTCTCTCTACTTGGCATCTTAAGGGTTTTCTCCTACTTCATAGAGACGTGTGTAATTCACACTGAGGGCAGGATTCATGGGCCGGAGGTTCGACATGCCTGGCGTGATGCTCAGCCAATGAAGAATGAAACACAGGTGGAGAAACAGCCATACCCACTCTCCCTAGGTGCAACAGACCTGAGGCATACCCAGACTGTTGCAGTCTGCTTTGGGAATTTCCCAAGCTATGAATGTATTGGGAGATTTTCTTCCAAAATGGTTGTTTTTGGAGGAGTTAGAGCCAAGACATGACATGATCTGATTTTTCATGGTTTAAGGATATTTCTGGCTGCTCTTGAAGAAATGGGCAGCCTAAGTTGGACTTTGAACAATGAATGAGATTTGGGGGCATCTCAGTCTTAAGGATGCACCATATGAAAATGTTCCTTGCGGGTAGATAAAAATTGAGGTCACCTCAAGCCACATCAGATCTAGCCCCCATGAGTCTACCTGGAAAAAATGACCACAGAATATGGGTGATAGTGACATCTTCCTCTTCATCAATGCCTTCCCTTGTCCCTAGAAGGGACATTTAGACCTGATGTCTGGTATCTCTCTGTTCCCAGGTGGATACAAATAAAACACAAATGAACAAGCTTGAGGCTCGCCAAGACAGACATTATTTATTTTTCATTTATAGATGAAGAAATGAAATCTTCAAGAGTTAAAATGACTTACCCCAAATCACCACAAAATCAGGCATCGTTAAGGAACTACGCTCTGATTTTTCTGCCTCAGCACCTGCTGCAGTGTCTAACACAGGTCCACACTGGGTGTCCAGAGATATTGATGAGTGAGTGAGTGAACAAGCCAGTCCACTCTCCATCTCCCATGCCTCAGTAATGCCTGCCATGATTCCAACCATTTGTTCACCACATTCTCTGGCTCTCGGCCCCCCATGCTGTACTCCACCCCTCAGGGCAACACCTTGCAGAAGCTTCTGGAACACAGCTTGGTAAATAATGAAGGTCCATATCATGAGAACTCTAGGTGGGCTCGGATTGTCAGTATTTTATAAACCTGCTCTGATCCATCACAGGAGGCCGTGACAAAGAGTTATCAAGCAGGTAGTTTGAGCACACAGGTAGCAAAGTTTAGAACTGGGAAACATGAAATATTCTTCAGCCATAAAGAAGGATAAAATTGTGGCATTTGCCACTAAATGGGTGCAACTGGATACTATCATGATACATGAAGTAAGACAGTCCCCCAAATCCAAATGCTGAGTGTTCTCTCTGATATGTAGATGCTAACACAGAATAAGTAGGGGAGAGAATAGGAGTTCTTTGGATTAGACTAAGGGGAATGAGGGGAAGGGAGAGGAAGGGGAATAGGGCAGCAGAATAAATTGGACATGACTTTCCTATGTTCACATGTGAATACATGACCGTATAACTCCATGAATGTATAATATGCCAAAATACACTCTATTGCCATGTATATCTAAGTAGAAAAAATTAAAAAATAGAATTGGAAACAAATGAATCTGAGTCCAAATATCAATTAACTTCATACCTCATCTCATTTCTCTCTCTTTCTCACACACACACACACACACACAAGTCCCTCTACTGCACTCCTGACACACAGTTCCCAGCCATTGCTTTACAGCCCTCCCATCTCCTGACCACCACCTCACTGGGGAGAGCTCAGTGCTGCTGGGAAGGTCCTCTGCCATGGAGCTGGCCGTCTGCCTTTGTCATCTCCACTCTCGGCTCTTGGTTCTCCTCCTTGTGTCCCTCCATAACTAGCTGTCTCACAGCTGGGATATCAGTTGGTGTTTTCGCTTCTCAGTTTCCTCCTGTGTACAATGAGGCTTGGCTGTGGCAGCCTCCATGCATCCTATCAACTACAAAATGCTGCAGCTTGGTGCATAGAGAAAAAAAAGGAAGAAAGTTTTCTTTGAATGACATGGCTGCACCCCATCTGGTGTCTGGCATTAATCAAGATAATTAGACCCAAGTGGCTGCTGTGGGTTGAGAGGGAGTTTCATTTTCAGTCAGTGGACAACGAGGCCCCAGCGCTTGCTTGGAAGGTTGCTCCTGGGCTTTGATTTGATTGATGGGATTTGTGTTTCAAGAAAGTCAGAAATGAACCAGAAATTAATTTGTGTACATTTTGAGCATGATGTTGCCTAATCCCAGCTTTCTCCCTGCAAGTATTCCCACACTGACAAGCAAAGGACATTCTATTGTCCTAGAATTATATGGACAGAAGACCAGAACAGGAAGGGTAGCCAGGGTTTCATTAATTTAATTAAATAGTGCTATGCTCAGTGGTGCCGCCTGTAATCCCAGCAGCTTGGGAAGCTGAGGCAGGAGGATCACAGGTTTGAGGCCAACCTCAGCAAAACAGTGAGACCCTCAGCAACTCAGTGAGACCCTCACCTCAAAATAAAATAAAAAATAAAGGACTGCGATGTAGCTCAGGGGTAAAGTGACCCTGGGTTCCATCTCTAGTACCAAAAGGAAATTAAATAATAACTGATGCAAAGTAGGTGCTGGATTTGCCTCCCTGTGCTTCAGTTTTGTCATGTAAAAAAATGGGACCATGAGCCCCCCTGTTGCTCCCCACACAGCCTCCAGGAGCGTTGTCATAATTGACCTAACAACATTGCACATTATAGCCTAGGATGCAAAGGAACTGCCACCAACCTGAACTGATGCTCAGAGGCCTGTTAGAAGGAAGCGGTCTGCAGGTGCCCTCTGTGTTCAGTGGACAAGGAGCCTAGCGTTTGTGTAGGAGGTCCAGTGGAGCAGGAGAACCAGCATCAGAGTGTTCACCATCAGTGTGTTCTCAGTAGGAATAAGTTTCTGATCCTTCCCTTCCCTTCTTTGGAAATGAGATATGTAAAGCTGAGGCTCCATCAGCCTCTGGGACATCTGAACAGTGGATGAGGAGCTCTCAGGAAGGAGGAAAGATGGGGAGCCAGATTCCCTTCCTTACGAAGCAGCCCTGAATCACAACATTGTGGAGTTTGATTAAACTTTGTTATGGATGGCAGTTCTTCTGCTGTGGAGTGTGCCTTTAGTCAGTCACAGAAACTCCCCTGAGGCTCAGGGCCTTCAACCGAAATGGGCCTGGCTTGGGGGCTGCCAGGAAGAGGAGATGCGTCACTGGACGTGGAGGGCTGCCCAGCCTGTGCGTGGCCTGAAGATGCTGCAGTGCCACCTTGGCTGCTCTCTTGCAGCGCTCTCGGGGGCTAACTGCACTGCAGTATGTGGCTTTGTTTCTGTAGGGTTGAAAGACAAACCAGGTGGGAATTCAATCCTGCAGTTTGTGCAGAATTCTGATCCTGAATTGAAAAGATACACCCCAGGCCCAGCTTGGCCATCAACTTGCTCTATACTTTTGATCCCTGTGGGGACCCCCATCAACCAATGTGGGGCTCCCCACGTCACCTCCAACTTGAGACTCTGCAACAGTGTGATAGTCCCCTAGGTACCACAGTCTGCCTGCACCGGAAACCTACACAGGCTCTGAAGACAGCCACAGATGCACGCTGCACACCACGAACCCACTCACCATCCAACACCATCACCCGGCTTCCTTGACCCGACCAGACACCCCACTGCTGGAAGCAAATGCCTCCATCTTGGACCACCTTTCTCACCATCTTTAGTGGGAGCAACTCCCAGTTTGGAACTCTAGCTGGCCAGGTACCTGGTTTCTAACTCCCCCTTTCCCCAGCAGCTGCTAACCTGGCACAGTGCCTGCCCAACACAAAACAGCTCTCACGGGTCAGGTGCTCAACGGGCCCAACGTGCCATACACAAGAGCCCCAGAGAGAAAGGTCCCTTATTAGGAAGCAGTAAGGGAGAGGGTGAGTGTGATACAGTTTGGAGACTAACAGAGACCAGGAACCGGGAGGTCTTCAGCAAGATAAGGAGTTAAGACCAGGCGCTCATATCACAGGAGCAGGACCAAAAAAGAGGACCCTGAGGTGCAGTCTCCCTTCGGGTCCACGGGTGCCATACTCTACTTTTAGGTGCCCTCCACCCAGGACTAATCCTCCCTCCCTGGTTACCTTCACCATCCGGAGGGCAGAGATACAGCTACCAACAGATGATTCCACCTATTGGATGAGAAGGGAAGCAGGAAAGGTACTGGCCTCCAACCAAAACAATCCTTGTTTCTTCCTTCAAGATTTTTTTTCTTTCTTCTCCCTCTCTATTCTCCCACCCTCATATCCCCAGCCTATATGAAACCAAGTACTTCGCAGGATACTGAGACTAGGACGACTGAATAAGATATTATAGTTGTGTTGTATATTCTTTTTCTTTTTTTCTCTGATTTTTACTATTTTAACATTTTAAAATTTTTCTTAATATATAAGTGTGCTTGTTTTATTTACTCTACTGCCTTCCCTCTTATCTACCCAAAAAATAAAAACTACTCCAACTGAATGAATAATAGGTTGCAAAGGACATCAAGGAGATTTAAAAAGTCTTAGAGGCAAATGAGAACACTGATACAACACACCAAAATCTCTGGGACACTATGAAGGCAGTACTAAGAGGTAGATTCATGGCATGGAGTTCATCCCTTAAAAGAAGAATACAAAGTACATCTTAAAGCCCTAGAAAAAGAAGAACAAATCAACACCCAAAGCAATAAAGGACAAGATATAATTAAAATCAGATCTAAAATCAATGAAATTAAAACAAAAGAAACAATTGAAAAAATTGATAAAACAAAAAGTTGGATCTTTGAAAATATAAGTAAAATTGACAAACCTTTGACCATGCTAACAAAGAGAAGGAGAGAGAAAAATCAAATTACTAACATACGCGATGAAAAAAGGAAATATCACAACAGACACTATAAAAATATAGAAGATAATTAGAAATTATTTTAAAAATTTGTACTCCAATAAAATAGAGAATATCAAAGTTATTGACAAATTTCTAGAGTCATATGATTTGGCTGAATTGAATCAGGATGATATACAATTTAAACAGATCAATTTCAAGCAATGAAAAAGAAGACACCATCAGAAGTCTACCAACCCAGAAAAGCCCAGGACCAGATGGAGACACTGCACCTATTAGAAGAAAAAGTAGGGCCAGATGTCCATCATGTCTGACTAGGCCCAACTTCCTTAATAGGACTCCTATAGCACAAGAATTAAGTCAATAATCAATAAATGGGATGGATTCAAAATAAAAAGCCTCTTATCAGCAAAAGAAACAATCAGTGTGGTAAATAGAAAGCCTATATCTTGGGAGCAAATCTTTACCTCTCACACATCAGATAGAGCACTAATCTCTATAGAGTATATAAAGAAGTCAAAAAGCTAAACACCACAAAAACAAATAGTCCAATCAATAAATGGGTCAAGGAACTGAACATATACCTCTCAGAAGATGATATACAATCAATCAACAAATATATGAAAAAATGTTCAACATCTCTAGCAATTAGAGAAATGCAAACCAAAACTACTGTAAGATTTCATCTCCTCCAGTCAGAATGGCAATTATCAAAAATACAAGTAACAATAAATTTTGGCAAAGATGTTGGGAAAAAGGCACACTCATACATTGCTGGGACTGCAAATTGGTGCAGCCAATATAGAAAGCAGTATAAAGATTCCTTGGAAAGCTGGGAATAGAACTACCATTTGACCCAGTTATCCCACTCCTTGGTCTATACCCAAAAGACTTGAAAACAGCATACCACAGTGACACAACCCTATTAATGTTTATAGCAGCACAATCCACAATGGTGGATTCAAACATCTTTGGTGGATGAATGAATAAATATGGCATATATACACAATGGAATATTACTCAGCAATAAAAGAGAATAAAATTATGGCATTTGCAGGTAAATGGATGGAGTTGGAGAATATCATGCTAAGTGAAGTTAGCCAATCTCTAAAAACCAAATGCCGAATGTTTTCTCTAATATAAGGAGGATGACTCTAATGGGATTTGGAGGGGGAGCATGGGAGGAATAGACAAACTCTAGATAGGGCAAAGGGGTTGGAGGGGAAGGGAGGGAACATGGGGGTAAAAAAGATGGTGGAATGAGATGGACATCATTACCTTAAGTAGAACATGTATAAAGACATGAATGGTGTGACTCTGTGTACAACCAGAGATATGAAAATCTGTGCTCTATATGTGTAATATGAATTGTAATGCATTCTGTTGTCATATATATAACAAGTTAGAATAATAAAAAAAAGATTTTATCCTATTAAAAAAATTATCAGTGTGAAGTCAAGAAAATTAAATCTTCCAAATTCAAAACCAGGGAATATGGCCCCAGAGCTTACACTCTCTTTTGCACAAATGCTGCTTTCGAAATAAAGGCTCATCTGGTCCCATTTTGCAGAGACAAAACTGAGTTTCAGACATTCTTCAAAGGCCTTGGACAAGTGGCAATCCAGGAGTTGCACCAAGACCTTCTGACATTCACACATGCTCTCTTGAACTCAGTGAGGGCAGATGTCATGGCCAGAGATCCTGACCAACTGGGATTCCAATGACCCTTTGGCAACTGGCCTCTCATCTCCCAGTTGAGCTCTTCCCTGACTGGGTTTATCTTGTTCCAGCAGCTCCCCTCCTCCCCAGGACTCGAGCTGCATGAAGAGGAGGGAGTCTGCAGGTGAGAGCACAGATGTGTCCATTTTAGATTTATGAGATGCTGGATCAAGTCCCCAAAGAAGCAGATTAATCACAAGAAGTTATTTTCCTTTTAATTAAAAAATATTATCAACAGTGGCTCTGGCCCTGCTGATTCTCAGAGCAGTCAGGGAGGCTGAGCACAGTGAGTGAGCAATATTAATTCCTCCCACTAATTTACAGATAACATCCCTCACATGTGCCAACAGCATGCAAGTCTGTTTGTACACCAGGTCATCCTTTGCCCCAGGGACTGTCTGAGTTTTCTGGGTTGTTCTGTTGACTTGGAAGCATCCTCAAGGAAGAAGACAGGCAGAATATAGCAAGCGAAGCTATTAGAAACAAGCCCCCTCATCAGTAACACGGTTCTCTGGGAAGCTGGCTGCAGGGAAGTACTTTCAGCTAAGAGCCAACAGACCACATTGTTTCACAGAAAAAGATGTGAGGTTCGGGATCCCAGTATGATCTTATGTGATCATGGTTTACGAGCAAAATTAAGCTCTTCCATAAATCATGTGTTGAAGCCCTAACCCCCAGCACCTCAGAACGTGACTGTATTTGGAGATAAGGCATTTGAAGAATAATCATTTTAAAATAAAGCCATTAGGATGGGTCCTAATATAATGTAACTGGAGTCCTTAGAGGAGAAGGGCATCAGGAAATAGATGCACACAGGGAAGAGTACGTACATGAGGCAGAAAATGAAGATGGTCACTGACAAGCCACGAAGGTGGGCTTAGGAGAAACCAACCTCCCTGACACCTTCATCTTGAACTCAGGAACTCGGAGAATCTAAATCTCCATTGTTTTAAGCATCCTGTCTGTGGTATGTTTGGTATGGCAAGTCTCAAAACTAATGCATGTGAGCAGTCCTCTCTCCTTCCCAGTCTTCACATCTATGAAATAGGAAGACTAAGACCAGCCATCTCCACGGACCCTGCTGACTCTGTTTTCCTTAGCTGGGTTATCAGAGTGATTGTGTAGTTTGTCATCCTCTGACACCTAACCCAGAATGAGAAATGAAGAGCAAGAGCACATTAGTAAAGAAGAAGCCATTGCCTTCCATTCTCCAGGCACCCATCCTCAGGATTAACACCTAACTGAAGCCTTTCTTGACCTCTTCTCACACTCTTTCCGTCTCCCTTCTCTGCTGGCTGCCCAGGTTCATAAAATATACTTTTTTAGTGCCTAGTGGCCTACCAAATTCTTCACACTATTTCTGTTTCCTGTGACCTTTGATAGATGGATTTCATTAGAGGTCCAAAAATAATAATTTTTATATCTCTCTATCTTATTCAGCATGAATTTGCCCTTTTCTCATTGAACATTAGGGTCTACTTTCCAAACATTTGAATCTAGGTTGTCCTTATGACTTATTTAACCCAACAGAGAGCAGCAGAAGTGACTTCAGGCCAGATCTATGTCTCAACAGTATTGCACGGATCCTCTTGCTCTTTTAGACTTCTACCTCTTCTATGAAAACTAGTGAGCGCTGTCCTGTTGTTGAATGGAAGATCACAGAGAGGAGAGCCAAGATCTCCCAGCCCAGGTTATTCTAGTCTGTCCTAAAGAGGCCAGCCAACATCAAGCCACCTAATGAACAGAGTTGGCTAATGACCTAGGAGGGAGCACAATTGAGACTAGAAGGAGAACCCTGGAGACCAGCCTGAATCATTAACATACAGTTGTTGTTTTTGAACCACCAAGTTTTGAGATGGCTTGTTACACAGCACAGATTGACTGGTGAGCCACTTTTCTTTTTTTGGCTAGAAAGTCAGCACCTTATAAGCAGGAGGCATGGCTTGTCCCATGGGTAAAGTAAGTGAAGAAAAAAATCATATATATATATGGAATGTTCTCTACATATATTAGGCTAGTCCTACATGGTCTGTGGCAGATATTTTCCAAATCAAATACAACATATTTCCCATCTCATATATTTTTATGCAACATGGCTTTACCAAAATCTAATTGATGGCAGAATCTATTTGTCCCACACATTAAATCCAAGTGGGCCCCATAATTGTTTTGACCAACAAAATATAGAAGTGGGGCTGTGCTAGGGCTGAGCACCTTCTTTACCTGGCCTTGTGATACTTCTTGAAATCCAAGATGCAATGGAAAGATAAAGTGCCGGGCTTTGATATGCCCAAATCATGTAGACAAGTCCTAGATCATGAAACACATGCGAAAAGAGAGACACACACAAAGGTGTGACAACCGGCCAGACATGGGAGTGAGGCGCCATTGTGAAAATTAATCCCCCATTCTTAGCTGTCTGAGCGGGTACCCTGTGAAGCCAGATGACTTGTCCAATTCAGTTCTTTTCATCACCTTAACCCACAAAATGGTAAGCAACAACAATGGTTACTTTAAATTTCGTGCTTTCTTATTGTGCTGCAAGAGATAACATTGGAGAGTATGTTGCCACAGAAAATTTTGCTCTGAAGCAGGTAAATATGTATTTATATCCGGCCTTGACTCCTGACAATGTGTTAGTGGAAAGCTTATTTAAATATTCTATTTCTCAGTGTCCTCATCTATATAATCAGGATGCATTTAGTCATTCAATAAACTCCACTGAGAGCAGGGAATTTATAATAAGTTTGAGGAAGCAAGCAAGAGGTCGGAGAATTACAGAGCAGGGCTATCTGTTCTCCTACCACAAAAAGTACAATAAATCCTGGAGTATGTAGGAGATGTGGGGAAAGTCTTGGATTCACTCTTGGGACTGGAAAGGAAAATGACAGATGAAGCAGAATTCTGACTGAGAACAGCAATGAAGAGAGTTTGAATCTAGGTTCAAAGCAGATACTAAAGAAGGGGGCAGTATGTTTAAAAGCCAGAGCTAGGAGAAGGCATGGGGCCTTGGGGAAAAAATAACTGGCTGTATTAGGAGTCACTGTGAGTGTACAGGTGGAAGATATACGCGCTTCTAATCCATGATCCCAGATTCCACCAATCCAGGAGACCTTAAAATGAACTTCGCAAGAATGAATGGTCTGATCAATTTTAACCTTTTGGAAGGACACAACTTGATGAATGTACAGTGAAAAGGTGTTACTTTAAGTGTTGCTGGAAAACAACAACGACAACAAAATCAGTTGCTAGAAGATAGTTTTATAATTCAGCAAAGTTTGGGGAAGCAAGCAAGAGGCCAGAGAAGCAGTAGAGAAGGTCTTGGGGGGAAGCAGTGGGAAATATCTGTGATTAAGAAATACTTGATCTTGTTTGTTTTGTTTATTTATTTGTTTGTTTGTTTATTTTGATATTGGGGATTCAACTTGGGTGCTACCACTAAGCTATATTCACAGTCTTTTTTACATTTTATTTTAAGACAGGGTCTTGCTCAGTTGTTGAGGATGACCTCAAAACTAGGATCATTCTGCCTCAGCCTCCCAAGTGGCTGGGACTACAGAAGTGAACTATGCTCCCAGATCTTTTTTTTTTAATAAAAAATGTGCAACTCAAGAGTGTTCAAAAGAAACAATTTGGCCTGAGTTGGAAAGTGTAATTCCCTGAAAGAGCTATCAATGAGAATGGACACTACTGGGTGCTCTTTCAAGTTCTGTGCAAATTGCATTGGCTTCTGGATTATATCCCCTTCATAGGAGATTGAGGAATAAAAGAGTAGAACAGCCATTGAACCCAGAGTCAGAGGATACAGTAAGAAGTTCCAAACATAAGATTTGATGATGATGCCCAAACCAAATCAGAGAGTGGATCCCCCACACATACTGCTGGGGACTGAGCTCCAGGAGGGCAGATCCTTAACCCAGGGAGTGGAGAGTCGAAGGAAGTCCATGTCCCCTTTACTTGGAGGCATTGGTCAGGCAGGTAAAGGGGATTACTGCATGGCTTTCAACAGAGTGATGTTGGGAAGCTCCTGGGCCTCCTGGTTGAACCAGTCTTTTAATCATTCAGGATCATAAAACATCAGGAAGGGACAATGGAAGTGATTGATCTCAATGAAATCAGAAGTTTGGCATGGGCAGGAGGGTCCCGTTGGCATAACCTTTTCTAGATCACATTTTCAATTGTAGGAATCTAAAATCCCATTCACAAATGGCCATGAACCTGCTTGCAGGGCCTGAAGAAGCTTCTTGCTTAGGTCTGTTCTAATAAAATTACTCAGAAATGAACTAAAAATGCTTCCACATAATGATGTGCTAACCTCAGATCCTCTGGAATCCTTCCATTACTTGAAATAAATAAAGTACAGGAAATATCCTCTTCTCCTTATATGGACTGGTCCATAAATCTATGGACTGGTCCCAGAATAAATCAGTAGGTACCATGGACCTAAATATTAAATAAGTAAAGCTTCCTAGTGGCAAAGGACGAATGAAAAGAATGATTAAATCTCTTTTGCGGAAAAGGAAAAGCACCTTCGATTAAGTCTATCTATTCATGAATTGTGAGAAGTGAGCACAGCAAATATTTGCAAAATGCATTGTGCACAGAAACAGGCAACAAACAAACACAAACTGACCTTGCAGAAAGGGACATCAGTTATAGCCTCCTTTCAATGCTTAGTTCATCCTCTGAGGACTAAATTAGGGAAATTGCAATGGATGAGGCCATATCTAGGAGTAACTGGCTTTTAATAGCCAGATTCCCCAGGAGATTTGGGAAGTCTTAAATAGAGACTTAGAGAAACATGACTGGAATGTGATTATCTCCGTGAAAACGTGAACCTTAGCAAGTGAAAAATGCTGCTTTTGAATAATAAATGAACCCAGAGAAAGGGGTACTCATACAAAGATGAGAAATGGAAAGATGAGAGGGAGAGCTGACACTGATGAAGCACCTGTTAGGTGCCAGGCCTTTAGTACAGTGACACCACAATTCAATGGAGTGGATGGCATTATTCTCATTGTATAGGAAACAGACGTTTTGGAAGTTTAAGATACTAGCCAAAAATCACACATCTAGTAATTAGCGGAATTTGGATTTCAACCCAAATGATGCAAAGTAAGAGGTGGATAGGAATGTCTCATCCAGAAGGAGATATATATATATATATATATATATCAGGCTGAGAAAAATTTGACAATTAGTTGTCCATGACAGGCCTTCCCCTAGAATGGAAAAGAAAGAATGCTTCAAAATTCATCCTTTGGAGACATTGGCTATTATCATCATCCTGGTCTCATGCATTGGATTCCATCATTACTCATCAAATGACGTCCTGACTATCAGTTGGGTTCTCAGGTAGACTATCCAGCAATGAAAGAACTGGCTGCCCAGTGAGACCAAATGTAGCAGACACACCTAAAGATGATCCCAGAGGATTCAAGTCCTTGTGGTGTACCTCCTGCCCTTGGGTGCAGATACAGCCTGTGATTGCCTGGGGGATGATGGATGCCATTCTTGTGATTAACTTTGTTACATGAACCTAGTTAGATTTCCCTGATGGCCTTGAAGAAGCCAACAGTCACACTGAACCAGTTCTGGAGAGGGCCAGTGACAGGGGACTGCAGACGGCCCCCAGGAGTTGAGGGCAGCCTCTGACAGGCGGAGAATCTGAGGCCTTCAGTCAGACAGCCTAAAGGGAGTGCATTCTGCCATCTCTCTAAGTGAGCCTAGAAGCAGATCCTTCCATGCTCAAGTTTCCAGAGGAAGACAGCTAGGATGACCCACTGATTGCAAGTTGATGAGACAGAGGAACAGAGGACCCAACTGAACTGTGCCCAAACTGTGACCCACAGATATACCAAGGTAATAAATACATGTTGTTTTAAGCTGCTAAGTGTCTAGTGATTTGTAACATATAATGCAGCACTAGACAGTGAATATCCTGATATTCAGTTCTACTTGTTACAGCAAAGAGGAGGAAGGTTATGCTTTCAACGAACTCATTACTACAAATGGCAAGTGCAGTGTGTGTGTGTGAGCACATGCATACACACACGTGCGTGCATTGATAAGTTCTGCACACAGACTAAATGGAGACCTATACTTGGAGAAGTCAAGAGCATAAGGGGTTACTTGTCAAGAAGGAAGAATAAGGCAAGAGAAGGGGAGCACCTGGCATTCTCAAAACTAAGGTGCTTCCCATTATGATGCTGCATGCAGCTCAGAGCAATGGTTAACTGCCTGTATTTTATAAAGTCCTGGCTGAAATCCTTTTTCTATCTTATAACTTTAGTTATAAACTCCATGCCTCAGTTTTCATATCCATAAAATGAGAATAATAACAGTGCCTTTCTCATAGAACTCATATGTACATTAAATGAACTTGTATAAGTCTTAGAAATAGGGCTGGCCAAAGTGAGTCCTAAAGGACTGTTGCTATGGTGAACCTGCCACTCAAAACTGAAAGTGTCAGTTATGAATCTAGGAAGGCCCGTAGTCGACCTGTGCCTACCTTCCATTGTTATCATACATACCTGAAGCTGGGTGCTTTATTTGTAAAAGAGGTTTATTTAACCCATGGATTTGGATCCCTATGCGTAAGATAGGACAGCCCTAGTGATTCAGCCTTAGGTTAGGGTTTTATGGTAAATGGCATCACAACAGCCAGAGTACCTGTGAGTACCATCTCATGGAGAGCCATACAGGGATCCAGACAGCAGGGAGGGTCGAGCCTTGCTCTTCTATAAGAACGTTTTCTCTTAAGAACTAACTCAACCCATGAGATCAGCATAATGGAATGGATTCTCTCTGAGGGCAGCACTTCAGTGACCCTGCACTAAGCCCCACCTCTGAAAGTGCCCACACTTCCTACATCACCACACCAAGTGTCAAACCACACCCAGATCATACCAACCTCTGTGTTCCCATGCCTGTAAGCAGGCCCAGGAAGCTTTGTCATCATCCTCCATGAAAAAGTGCGTCCTTGCACTGCACGATTCTAGACGCGCAGTCATGCATACATCACCATTGAGGTCTGTTTTCTAACTGTCTATCATGTACCTGCTAACAGCACATAAAAACAAAAATAATATAAGAGTAAAACAACCCTGTCTCCTGTGCATAATGGAAGGTAATAAATCATGAATAAATCATTCATCAGGAGAAAAACAAGTGAGTGGTCATGCATTTCGGCAAATAAATCACCAGCAAGGCTTCTGGAAGCTGAAACAAGAAACATCTGCAGGGAATAAAGCAAGCCTACCAAGATGGATAAGTCACTCCATTAGTCTGAATTAGAATCTCACTAGTCAAGTCCATCTCTTGACTGACAACCTCAGCCTCACATGCTACTCTATAATTTGACCTTGTCTCACCGAAATCAGTCTTAAGCAATCTGTTCTTGGGCAAGTAGAAGGAATTTATAATTGATATGAAAAATAAGCAAGCTTCCTGGGTCATCAGCTAGGAAACTGATGTTTCCACGTCCTTTAGAACAGAAATGTACTCTAAACCCATTTTAGTTACAATTTGAAAATCAGGAAGGTGATTCTGACAAACCAAACACACAATTTTAATGATGAAATCTCTCATCCTAAGGGAAAGATTTAAGAAATTGCCTATCAAAGAAAGTCATAAAATCTTAAAGCTGAAAGGGACCTTAGAAATTTAATGAGCTCAACACTGGTGCAGAAAGATTAAATGGTTTTTCCAAGATTACAAAGCTTCAAAGAGTCTAAGCCTGTAACTTCTTAGCCCAGGGTAAGGTGTGACATGGACCTATATAGAAGAGGTGACACCCCATGAAAAATGACAAAATGAATTGCACAGTGGTTAAGTAACTTTTTTAAGTCCAAAAGATGTTTAAGGGGAAGATTTAGGAGTAAGTCTTAAGTCTGCCGAATCCTGATCGCCTCATGTTTTGTCTTCCACTGTAATCCCTCTGTTGAGAGAATGGCAGGGCCCTGCACTCAGACCATGGCTTATGGCATGCATTCAATAAAGACTGTTCAATATTAAAATTGTCATAAAAATGAGTAAACAGGATCATTGTATTAAATTTGTTATTTATTTTTCAGTCTTGGGGAAATTCATCTTGATATTTAATCAACCATTCCCTGATAAAAATAGAGTTAAATTGTGAAACCTAAGCTACCTTTTACACATTGCAGAAATTGTCTTATTTATTGCAAGTTATCACATTTCCTAAAAGGCCTGCAGTTGAGTCTGAGTCCAGGATGCACACCTTGGACTTGCTGCCCAGATGAAATTCAAAGCCTCCAGCTAGTATCTCCTGTAGGATTTGCCTCAATCTTTGAGCCAAGGTCATGTTTTATTTTTCTTGGGGTTGCCCCTAGGCAGTGACTGAGTGAGGCTATTTGATTTCAAGGGCCAAATGTTATCTGTGCTCTTGAACTCCCCACTGGGCTGGCGTAGACTGTGCCTATCAGCCAACTCTTTTATCCAGCCCTGTTCTCTCTCCTTTTCCTATCATAGGTATTGCCTCCCTCTAAAGGCTATTTACACTCCAAATTCCATTCCAATGCCTTTTGCTCAAAGAACCCAGCCTGCAACTATGAAGAGAGGTCTGAGAAAGCAGGTTGGTGAAATGAGATTTTGTGTTGCTCAGCTGGAAATTGCCACAGCCCACATCCCCTGTAGATATGGAATAATATGCACATAGGGGTAATGGATTGGATAGATGTAACTGGGTTGTACTGATGTCCTAGTTAATCAAAAGTCAGAGATGGCTTGCATTGATGTCCTAGTTAATAAAAATTCAGAGACATCTCTTCAGTTGTTTGCTAATACACTTTCCTCTCATGGAATGGGTAAATGTAGAACTTGAAGACAAAGCTCAGGATTTAGTAGTCATAGTGACTTATAGTCAAAGAATAACTGAACACTAAACCCAGGAAGATCTGACCTACAAGATTAAAGTCCTACTTGGGCACATGCGATAGGGCCATCTGGGTGCACAGAGACTTTGATTCTCCAAACCTCTCAAACATTCTGAATCCAAACTAGTGGCCACTGCTCCCCTTATAGTGAGAGCACTCTGTTCCTGCAGTGACACATACAGAGGTCCCACAAGACAAGAAGTATTATCTTTCAGGAGCTGCTACATCTTCTTCTGGGCATCAGGTCTATGAGAAGGGCCAGATAAGGCAACAAAATGGCTATATCCCCAAGTTGTTCTAAAAACCAGTCAGTTGTGAATGAGCAGAGGCTGAGAAATATATGTAAGACTATATTTCAAGGATGCAAAAGTCAAGAGTCACTACAAAATAATTCTGTATAAGGGTGAGTTTGTGGAACTAAGACACATTCTCAACACACTGCCAGAAACTTCAGGGGATAATACAAAGTCCCTACTAAGATAGCTCCTAGGGAGGTTGAAGAAGATGGCAGAATAAAGAGGTCACTTCCTTGGAGGCTCCCTGGCATGTCTCCACCTGCAGACAGCAAGGTGGGTGAAAAGAACAAAAATTCAGGGAGACATTACTGGAATTTAATAATGGATCCTGAAATAGATTGGGGACTTAGGTGATCATATATAATAAAGAAGAAATCCCCAGTGACAGTCACAGCAGACACAAACCAGAATGGGCCCTCTGCAAATGCAGTAAAGCAATAAGTAATTAAAGGAACCCCTCATTCTAGGGAGGACTGAGGCTTGCCCAGGTATGAAGAGTTTAGAGATCAAATACACTGCCCCACTAAAAGTAAGGTGCACTGCACAATATCCTTGTACAGAAAAGAACCACATCAGTCCCAACAGAGGTGTTCAGAGAACAATGGAAGGAACTATTTGCAGCTGAGGTGCTGAGGCCAGCAGCTAGGGGACCCGATTTCTGGCAGACCCAAGTCTGGCCCCCACAACAAGCCAGGTAAACACATGCTGCATGACAGACAGTGTATCTAAATGACCAGGAGAAAATCAAGTTTGGAGAGAGGTTTACACGGGGGATACTAGTTGCAGAAACCCACCAGGCTTCCTCCTCCATTTCCAATCAGCTGCTTGTAGGATAGGCTAGGAGATAAGCTCCCGACTGGAAATTCAAAAGGGCAGTGGTAGGAGAAGGAAAGATTGAGTTTGGAAACTGAATCAGAGACCAGGAATCCTGGGGTCCTCAGATAACACAGTGGGTTAAGAACTGGCTTGTTCACCACACTAATGGAACCCAAAGGGGATTGTTAGGGTGCAGTCTTTCAGCATGAACTGGCAGTTGCTGGGCACTGGGGGTGTGCCAATTTAAAGTCTCCAGATGGACTGGCATTCAGCAAAGAACCTAAACCCCACCTCCAGCATTTCTGCCTCCAGGATTAACCCTCTCCATAGCAACCCCACCTTGAGGGTGGAGGAAGTATCAAACTGCAGACCTAACGCTGAGGAGAAGGAAAGCTGAGAATCTTTTGATCTCCAACAGAAACAGTTCTTCAACTTTTCGCCAAGATATTTTATTTTCTTTTTTCTTCTTTTTTTTTCTCTCTCACATTTCTACCATTTTTGAAACCAATTATTTTTCATGCATCAGTTTCTTGAGGACTAGGATGTCTGTCTGATGAGTATATTTCAGTTTTGTTCTGTATTCTTTTATTTTTTACTTTTTTCTTTCAATCTTTAATATTTTACATTTTTGCTTTGTATATATTTTTCTCTTACTTATCTGTTTAGCTTGATTCTCTTTCTTGCCTTTCTCCTGCTAACAGGCAACATCTATTGTCTTCTCTTTCACTCTTCCTTTAATTTTTACTTCTACCTTCTCCCTCCTTCCTCTTATTCATCACATCCTAAACCACGTCTGTTCTCTCTTTGTCCATCATTTGAAATTGTAAACACTTTTACAAACTTACTGTTTTTATTGTAGGCAATAACTGAGTATATCATTTCTGTTTATTATTATAAAACTGTAGGAGCTATTTGGTTTAAGGCTATATATTATTTGCATCGGTTGCTCTTACTATTTGTCTCCCACTTAAAGATGAGGTGCAAATCTTCAGGGACTCTATAAATAGTCTACAGGGGACTGTACTGCCCCAGATCCATACACTAGATGAGTAGACACAAATAACAGGGGGGGAAATTACCCCAAACAAACCAATAAACTCCAATTATTGAATCCATTGACACCACAGTGGAAGAAATGTGAGAGAAGGGGTTTAGAATGTACATAGCTAAACTGATCTGCAAGGCAAAGGACGATGGAAGGAGTGAAATCAGAGAAAATACAGGAGGTGAAAGATCACTTCAATAAAGAAATAGAGATTCTGAAAGGAAATCAAGCAGAAATCCTCAAAATTAAGGAATCTGAAAACCAAATTAAAAATTCATTGGAAAGCATCACCAACAGACTAAATCAGATGGAGTTTCAAGCAATGAAGACAAAATATATAATCTTAAAAATCAAGATGACCATGGAGAAAAGATGTTAGGAGAACATGAACAGAAATTCCAAGAAATATAGGAAAACATGAAAATACCAAATTTAAGATGTATTAGGATAGATGAAGGCACAGAGATACAAACCAAAGGAATTCACAATCTTTTCAATGAAATGTTATCAGAAAATTTCCCAAACCTAAAGAATGAAATTGAAAATCAAATAGGTGGTGTATAGGATCCCAAATATACAAAATTACAATAGAACCACACCAAGGACATTATTATGTAAATGCCTAACAAAATAAGGAGAGAATTTAAACTATGCCAGGGAAAATTATCAAATTATGTTTAGAGAGAAGTCAATTCAGATCTCAATTGATTTGCCAACCCAGACCCTCAAAGCTACAAGGTCCTGGAATAATACATACCAAACTCTGAAAGAAAATGGATATCAACCAAGAGTACAAATCCAGAAAATTAAAGTTCAGATTTAAAGATGAAATAAAAGCCTTTCATGATAAACAAAATAATTTGCATCTAGAAAGCCTGCACTATAGAACAATCTTGGAAAAACATTCCATGAAGGAGAAATGAAAATTAAAGTGAAAATCAGCAAAAGAGGAACTATACTGAGAAGGACCAAAACAAAATCTCAGTTGAGTTCTACAAAACCGTCAAAGAAAAAATAACACCAATACTCCTCAAATTGTTCCATGAAATAAAAAAGGAGGGAACTCTTCCAAACTTGTTGTATTAAGCTATTATCATTCTGATACCAAAACCAGACAAAGACACATCAAGGAGAGAAAATTTCAGACCAATATCCCTCCTGAGCCTGGATACAAAAACTCTCAATAAAATTCTGAAAATTGCATACGAAAACATTAAAAAGATAGGGTACCATGATCAAGTGGGGTTTATCCCAGGGATGCAGGGTTGGTTCAACATATGGAAATCAATAAAGGTAATGCATTACATAAATAGACTTAAAGACAATAATCATACAATTATCCCAACAGAGACAGAAAAAGAATTTGAGAAAATACAGCACCCCTTTCTTATTTAAAACAGTGGAAAAACTAGGGATAGTAGGATCATACCTCAAAATTGCAAAAGCTATGTATGTAAAACCCAAAGCAAACATGATTCTTAATGGAGAAAAATTAAAAGCCTTCCCTCTAGAAACTGAATAAGACACAGATACTGTCTTTCACCACTTTTATTCAACATTGAAACTTTAGCCACAACAATGAGACAGAAGAAAGAAAAATATACAAATAGGAAAAGAAGAACTCTATCCCTTTTTACTGATGACATGATGCTATGTTTTGAATAGCCAAAAAACCTACCAGAAAACTTCTAGAATTCATAAATGAATTCAGCAAAGGAACTAGATATAAAATTAACAACCATAAATCAATTGTGTTCCTATATATTAGTGACGAATCTACTGAAAAAGTAATTAAAAAAAAAAAAAACTACCCCATTCACAATAACCTCAAAAAAAAAAACAAAAACCTGGGGAATCAGTCTAACAAAAAAACGTGAAAGACCTCTACAATGAAAACTTCAGAACACTAAAGAAAGAAATTGAGGAAGACCTTAGAAGACAGAAAGATCTCCCATGTTCTTGTATAGGCAGAATTAACATTTTCAAATGGCCATACTACCAAAAGCACTATACAGATTTAATGCAATTCTTATTAAAGTTTATAAAAAGCATGAAATTCATAAAATTCATTTGGAAAAATAAGAGACTCAGAATAGCTAAAGCAATCCTTAGCAAGAAAATTGAAGCAGGAGGCATCACAATACCAGACCTTAAATTGTACTACAGAGGTACAGTAACAAAAACAGCATGGTATTGGCACCAAAACAGACATGAAGACCAATGGAAGACACAGAGACATACCCAAATAGATACCGTTATCTCATATTAAACATAGGTGCCATAAACATAAGTTAGAGAAAAAATAGCCTCGTCAACAAATGGTGCCGGGAATACTGGAAAGCCACATGTTGCAAAGTGAAATGAAATCCCTATCCCTCACATTTTACAAAACTCAAATCAAAGTGGAATCAAGAACCTAAGCATTAGATCAAAGACCCTGAGCCTACTAGAAGAAAAAAGTAGGCCTGGATCTATGTCATGTTGGCTAAGGAACCAAATTCCTCAACAAGACTCCTAAAGCACATGAAGTAAAATCAAGAATCAATAAATGGGATAGTATCAAACTAAAAAACTTCCTTTTAGCAAAGGGAACATGAATAGGAGAGCCTACAGAATGGGAGAAAATCTTTGAAACCTGTACCTCAGAGCATTCATTTCCAGTTTATATAAAGAATTCAAAAAACTTAATACCAAAAACAAATAACCCAATCAATAAATGGGCAAGGGAACTGAACAGGCACTTCACAGAAGAAGAAATACAATTGGCCAACAAATAAAAAAATGTTCAAAGTCTCTAGCAATTAGAGAAATGTAAATTAAAACTACACTGAGATTTCATCTCAGTCTAATCAGAATGGCAATTATCAAAAATACAAGTAACAATAAATGTTGGCAAGGATGTAGGGGGAAAAGTACACTCATACATTGCTGGTCAGACTGCAGATGGGTGTGCTACTCTGAAAAGCAGTTTGGAGATTCCTCAGAAAACATGAAATGGAACCACCATTTGACCAGGGATCCCACTCCTCAGCATATACCCAAAGGATTAAAAAAATCAGCATACTATAGTGATGCAGGCCACATCAATGTTTATAGCAGCTCAATTCACAATTGCTAACCTATGAAACTAACCCAGATGCCTTTAACAGATGAATGGATAAATAAAATGTACTATGTATACACAAAAGAATATCACTCAGCCATAAAAAGGAATAGATTTATGGCATTTGCCAGTAAATAGATGGACCTGGAGACTAGCATGCTAAGTAAAATAACCAATCCCCCCAAAAACAAAGTCTGGATGTGTTTTCTGATATGAGGATGCTGACTCACAATAAGACAGTCGGGGAGAGTAGTGAAGAATACCAGTACTTTGTATTAGACAAAGGGGAATGAAGGGAAGGAAGGTGAAAATAATATATATAGTTCCTAGATGCCTGGAAAAAAGCAACAGCTCAAACTGAGTGCGTTTGTAATGCCTGAAATGCTGGGAAAGGGACTCAAAATCTTCAGGAAGTGTGAATATTGGGATAGTTTCATTATGGAAAAACAAAGGGCTTACCAGAGGATTATAGCTCATAAAAGAGTCTGGAAAATGGACCATTCACATTCTAACTCCTTCTCAGGGCCTACTAGAGAACCCACTCATGACTCCTGAGTACCAGGAAAATTGCTGAGACTTCCCTTCAAATAGTGTTTGCAAATGTTATCATCAAATATACATTCTGCCTCTTGCCTAGATGAACCAACTTCACTCTTATCCAAATGTCCATTCACCTCTGAACCTTGTCCAGTTTCTCTCATGCACTTTATCCTTTTGTGGAGATTAGAAATAATCTGTATCACTCTGGAGAAGTAAAAATGGCACCCTTTAAAGCAGTTACACTTATAAATAAAAGCCCACGTGCTACAGGAAGCACATATATCCTCATATGTATGAGAATGCTACATTCTTAACCAGTCATTTCCACCACACAATTACCTAAATAAATTGGTCCATGGCCTTATTCCAAATAGACAAGTATTTCATGGATACCTGATTTGGTTTAGTCTCTGGACCGGACAAAAAGAAACAATAATCATAGAGTTTGTGATCAAAATAGTTCACTGTCAGGAGGGAGAAAAAGAATAACAGGTCCTTTTAGTTCATTAAACAATTCGCTTTTGGTTGGAACCAACTACACTGATATTCCAATTTCTTTTCAACCACACCTCTTTTGGGTTCTGATTCCAATTATGCCCATGCAAATGGAAAATTGACAAAATTGGAATGCAAAATTTGAGATAAACTAAGTCTAATCAGTGGTCCATATTTGGTCATCCCCATTGGTGCAACATTTTAGGCCTCACTAGCTCCTAGCAAGCCTCCCAAGGCAAAGCCCTCCTCTCCATATTACTTATCTCTAGTCAGCAGAAGTTTCCAGCATCTAAGATGATTAAAATAAGTATTTCACCAAAGTGGAGTAGAAATGATCTAGGTTCAAATTCCTGATTCAATCACTGATTCATTCATTCTTGGCCTGGAATAGAAGAATTGGAACCAGAGACACTAAAGAGGGCATATCTTATGTCATCTGGGACAGTGCTCCCAGGGGTGTGTTTTGCATTGTAAGCACTAGGGACTTTTGAACCATCAGTATTTGGTTTCAGGGGCTGCAGGGGTGTCCTTAAGCCCATGTTGGCTGGCTTCCACATTAGGCTGTGGGTGCTGCTTGATTCTAGGTTCCTTTTGGGCTTTCACTTGCCTCTAGTGGTGAGCTACCCAATTTCGAGCTCTGTGGCTTCCAGCATTCACAGGCTTGTGTTCTCACAGAGTTGATGGGGTTTGTTATTAGACTGGTTTTAAGAAATGCAAAGCAAAGACCCTTTGGCAACAACTATCCTTTTGGGAGAGAGTCAAATAAATATTTTCCTAGCTTGTTTTCCTCTCTCAACTTTGTAAATGAAGCGCAATTGCCTGGGGCAGGCATATATCATCCCTGGTACATTCTCCACTCACAGCAACTTTTCAAAAGGAGGAAAGGAGAGAAAGTTAAGGAGGGGATGGTAATGGAGGGGACAATGGGGAAGGAGAAAGGAGAAGGATACATAACAATGTCACTCGAGCTATGCCCAAGGGCATGTTCACCTTGTACCGAGGTTCTGAGGCCACAATGCAGAGAACTGCTTGGCTTTGTGAAGTGATTGAGAAGGGCTAGCAGGGGTTACTGCATTCATACCTGAAGGGGATTTTCCACTCATTAGGTATATGGGTTTTATTATTCCCATTGGGCCTGTACCACGTTCTCAAAAGAAGTTTCTTTGAAAAACAATATTCAGAATAATGCAGTGAGGAATTTTCCAATTCTTCCACTCTTCTAGAATAAATAAACAACCTATTAACAGTTTCCCATTCCAGTGGAATTTCCAGGAAAGCTTCACAAATGTATAAACACTTCTTAAACTTCCAAGGAAATTTTACATTGTGCAGGAAAAAAAAAAATTATAAAGCAAGCAATGACACTGCTGTGTTTCGACATTTTAACATAAAAGCATTTCTCCTTCCCTGTACTTGTGTTAAAATAGAACTAAAGAAAGCATTTGGCACAACAAACATTGCAAAGGGGGAATGTTATCAGATAGTAATTTATGCTGTTTCTTTATGAGCCAAATAAAAAGTAGATTTCAACCAGAGCAGCTTAGTTTCAGATTGACTCTCACTTGGAGAAAATCATTTTTTAGTTAACAAGAGAAAAAAGGAAATTATTTTTCAACTGTCACATGGCCCATGAACCCAAATTGTTGGTAGGTTTCAAAGAACCCTAGAAGAATTGCTCCAAGACGATACTTTGTCCACTCTTCCTGCCTCTGTAGCCCTCTGTAAAGGTTAAAGATAAAGAAGAGATCTCTGATCCTCTCAAATATCGCAATGGAGAAAAGATGTACTGCAGGCAAAGCTGCACAACTTTTTATATGAGATGGCAAAAGGGTTGACAGAAATGGCATGAACATTCTCATAACTTGGACACCTACCAAATAACAGTTGTCATCCTAGGTGTGTTTACACTGTGGAATAAACCACAAATATCCAAATGAGAATAAGCCCAAGTCTCTTCATTCAGAGTTTGCTGCAGGAAGGGAGTCAATCACTGTCACCTGAATTCTGGCAGAGATCAAAAGCAGGTAGAGGAGTGGGGAAGGTTCATGGGGGGACAAAGAGAGGGTTTTGTTGCTCTTTTGACCTGGGAATGTTGCAGGTGGGCTTGCTCAAAGTGGACATCCTAGGGCATTGGTTAGGGGTTTCTATCTGGCTCCTTTGCTTCTGGTACTAAGAAGCAAAACAAAGCTTTCAGCTAACAATCAAATCCTGGTCACTTGGGTTATATTGACAGAGAAGTTGATTAGCTTCCTGGATTGCCACTGAAGTCTGACCTCCCACAAGTTGGCTAAACAAATCTATAGCAGGTGTTTCCTGGGCTGCTGTGTGGATAAGGGTTGGTTTCCTGGGCAGGCTGCTGCAGTAGGGGTCACATTTCTCTCATATGGTCTGGCCATTCCCTATCTACTTGTATATTCAATTAATATATGAGCTCTCGTTTCATTCTTTCCTCTACTTTGTGAATTAGAGATTGGTCTCCTTATTTCCTATAAAAAAAAAAAAGTCTGAACCTTGCAAGATACCAGGATCTCATCATAAAGACTCAGCTGAGAAGTTCCTGAATCACTAAGTTAACCCAGGTTTATCACCTCATCAGACTTTAAGGAAGTGGACCACTTTGGATTGGCCCATTTTTTTTCAAATGTTGGGTTGTCAAGAAACACAAGCTTTCCTAGTAAGAATACTTTGGAGAATGTTCCCACAGGCAGCCCTTGGAGCCAGCAGCTCAACATATCACACTTGATGTTCTCAAAGAAACTTCTAGATCCAAAAGGGCTCTAAAGGATCTGGAGCTGCCTTCTTTATCAATGTGTACCTATTGTCTGCCCAACCCCAACCCCTCTGATTCATAAGTTTAATATAACAAACCTTAGCTGAAGACATAGTCCTGAGGGATAACAAGGTGAATTAACCCAACGTAGTAGCCTATGGTTATTCCTTTTACTAGTGGGAAGAAGAGATATTTACATATATTATGATAATCAGCTAAGTATGGTGTAAGAGAGGTCATACTTTTTGATGCAGGACCTCACTGTCAAGGCACATCAGTGATCCCAGGGTGCGCATGATGTAAGACTCAGGAAAATGTAGATAGCAGGAACGGCTAGATTTGGGGAGAGGATTTGGTTTGTAACACAAGGCTGAGGCTCAGGTACAACGTGGAACTCCCATAAGCTCCATCTCTACATCCAGATGCAGGAAAGGCTTGTGCCTTTGTCTTGCATTTTCTGACCACCCCCTTCCAAGGCTAAGCGTTTTCTTGCAGACTTCAGCATCTTCTTTTGCTGGTACTGGTCTCCAGGCCTGAGCTGATGAGGCTTTTACATGATCTGTTGTAGATGGCAAGAGGGGGTGCTAAGCAGGGTTTGGAGTAGAGCTTCAAAGCTTGAATCCCATCTTTTCCCCACTTCCAGGTTTCCTGAGACAGCAGGTATGTGTTTAAGCCTATAGTAGCAAACAAAATGCCAACTTTCTTCAGAGGCAGGAAAGTATTCGATACTTAAAACTTGTTAGTGGGCTCCTGTGGTAAGTAGAAAATCAAAATCAAGGTTTGCCAGGGCTGCTGTAACAAATTACCAAAGCCTTGGTGAATTAAACAGCAGAAATGCTTATCTTCACAGCTCTGGAGGCTAAAGTCCAAGATCAAGGTGTTGGCAAGTTTGGTTTATTCTTCACTCTCCTTGGTTTGTGTCTTCTGTGTCCATGTAACATCTAATATTCTGAGATTTTAGGATGGGCGACAAATGAGATTTGGGGAGAGGATTAGGTTTGTACCACAAGACTGAGGCTCCGGTACAATGTGGAACTCCCATACGCTCCATCTCTACATCTCAGTGGTGAGATCCCTTGCCAACTCTTGAGTCATGTGGATAAGGAGCTGGAACAGGGAAAGCTGGAAATTCACTTCAGCGCCCCAGGACAAGTCTTGCCATACTGGGAGAACAGAAGCAAAGGTCTCCCTAGGAAGTTAAAATGGGAAGCAATTTAGGAGGTAAAGAGAATTGCTGTAAATCTCTAATTCTGAGCAATCTTATAAGCAACTTTACCCCATGAAGAGAGAATGGGAAGCTAAAAATCAAGGTGGACTGGGAAATAGGAAAGAAATGATCTCTTCTATGATCAGGAGCTAAGTTAATGTGGGATACAGGCAGGAACCATCCTTCTCCAAAAGGTAGTACTGTTCAGTTCTTTGGTGCCTGACCATTACCCACCTGCCCCCAGATCATCCACCATTTCTCCCTCTGTATCCTCACCTCTGCCTCCCAGCCTTAGCATCTGCCAGAGACTGGCTGCTCCTGCAGGCTGCCCAGCAGGACATTCTCTGTCTGCTTCATGATTTAGGAGCAAAACATCCTTATCAACTCCTCAAGATCCAAGCTCTGCAGGAACCTGCTCTACATGAAATGTATGGATCAAAACCCTGAGGAGTTTGACATTTATATTTTTAATAGATTTTTTTTTTCCTTCTGAAAACACCCACAGGCTGAGACTGAAGTGGAAATGTGTTTACTTTTAATTGCAGAGTGTGCTCCATCAGCTCGGAGGCTGCAAATCCTCCTCCTCAGAAGAGAATCCTTTGTATCAAGCAGGGCTGGGAATGCAAAGAGAAATGCAAGATCTGAAATGCCACGCCATAAGAAAAATTCTCTTAAAACTCTTCAATAACAAGGAGTTCAGATCTGGAGAGAACCGAATTCACAGAAGAAGATTTAGAGAGCCGGGCAACTCTAAACCCTTTAATAATTGTTTTATTTGTTTGTTTGTTTGTTTGCTTATTCTTTTGCCACACCAACCTCTGTTTGGAGACCAGTTGCATTTCTGTTCATCTAAAAGGTAAATATTGCCAAGTCTCTGGCAGCAGCTCCCTGTAACAAACATTTGCTGAGGGTCTCTTCATTTCTGGGAAGCACACAAAGATGAATGAGAGGTGGTTTTTGCCCCAGATTGCTCAGGAGTCCTCCAGATGGTAAGGACACACCAGAGAGACAAAATGGGAAACCTTTTCCCTACCTGAATCCAGGTGGCCTCATGCCCAAAGTTCTCCCAAAGATTTTGCTGAAATTATTTTCAAGCAACCTGTTCACACATCTGCATCTAATATTCTCCTCTGTGTTTTGAATGGGGATTAGTTACAAATATTAAGAATCCTGCTTTCTTGAATAAGAGGATTATAAGCATTCTTTAGAGGTCTCAGAGTTCAATTACTAACTTGTCTGCATAGTAATAAGTATGGCTCTTTCACCAGCAATATTTTCATTGTGAAGAGCTAAGCTAGGCTGCTTGCCCACACATCTACTCTGAAGATATATATTCACAGCCCCAATTGCCTGCATCTAAAATAACACACTCGAAGAAGCCCCTTTAAAGGGGCTTCAAGGGCATGCAACCTGCCCCTCCACCCAGCTTCTGCTCTTGCACTTTCTTCCCTTCTCTATTAGTGAGTTAGGGCATCTTTATATCAGAGAATACATAGCAAATGTACACTGTTTCTTGGGTTCAGACATACTAGCCCCACCTTGAATTCAGACAAACTAATCCCTAAACTAAATTGAAATTTAGATAAAAGTGGTAAAAGCCAGCACCTATTTTTATGCAACTAATTGGACACCTGATGCTCATTATGCCTATACTGACACAATCTGGGATGCAAGGTATGGACAATAGGTCTCTCTCCTCATGTAGCCCCCTTGGGCCACTGTCACATGGTATCCTGTCACATAGAGGGATCTGCCCTCTGCCGCAGTGGGTTCCTTCCTTCCTTATCACCTCTTTTCCTCTATTCATGAGCCCATCCTGCCCACTCAGTCCCCAGAGGCTGTACCAGCAGATTATTTTACTAACCCTGAAAGGTAGATCATGCATGTAAGTGCATCGTTTCCATTTTACAGAAAAGAAAACTGGGGCTTAGAGAATTAAAGAGACTTATATGCATTCATGTTCATAAATAAGTAGCTGAAAGTTCTAGTAACTCCAAAGCTCTTGGTCTATCCTCAACATGAAGAACTGATTGTGAAATAATATCTTGCAATTTTGAGGCATGTGGGAGAGACTTATTTTTAGGACTAGTGTCTCATTTTGCTATCACAACCACAGCAGTAGGACATATCTACTCAAGGGTGCTAGAGTCCCACATTCATGAATTCAGAGTTGGACTCTACCCATGGTTTAATGAATAAATTTGGGGAAATCTTTTAAAACATATGAGACTCCATTTCCTTATCTAAAAAGGGAGGATAGAGTGGTCATAATCCTCCTGAAATGAAGGCATGCAGAATACAGTCAAATGGAAGCTGAGAACATTTCCTTGAACTTGGCAGTGGCCCAATTGAGAAAAAAATCTTTCCATTTGGAAAAAATACTCATAAATCAATGAGAGTTTTCTTCTATCCTTTTCATCTGTTTTAATTCCATACCAGACTAAGTTGAGCTCTGTCATCTTTAAGGTTTCTCTCCAGGTTTTAAATTGTATTAAAACATCCCCAGCCAACTCTTGTTCCCTTTCTTCTTGGAGCTGTATGACTAGGGCATTTTTTCTTTTTTTCACAGATGAGTTCCGCAGGGGATATGATCAAGATTGATAGGCGGGGGTTTTCATCCAAGCACACATCCGGGGGCTACAATTGTGCTGACTCTTGATGAGGCTTTGTGACATCAGAGGGAACTTCCCTCCCCTCTCCTCCTCCACCAAGGTTAATATTATTAGCATCAGCCAGAGGCAAGGAAATGATAGATACCAGCACCAGACACGGTAAATGAATTATCTCAAACAGGTTATTCCTTGGCAGTCAGGCAAGCAACCCAGCACTTCACCTGCTGTAAAACTCCAAGTGTTCCCAAATGAGTTGGCACAGTGTCCTCCCTGGCTGTATCCTGCCTAGTTTATAAAGAAAAATTAAGGACATTCTTTCCACATTTCTTTCTCTTTTCTTCTCTCTTTCTGTTAAAAAAAAAAAAAAAAAAAAAAACTTTTAATTCCAGAGATCAATTAAATGGTAGACAGAAAGCCTGACAGGAAATGGAGAGAATCTGAGGTTAAAAACAGGGGCTGCATTAGACCTGCTGTTAAATATTGATGCCAAAGTCAGCCAAGGTGGCTTGAGGTTAACAGTGATGATAGAGCTGCTCCGCTCCCTCCCCGCAATTTGGAGATTAATTCTCCTCCTTTGCAAAGAATTCCATCACTGAGTCAGCACCCCACTGCTGAGCTTGTTTTCCCTTTTTTCATTTAGTCTAATTTGATGAACCAAATCCTTTGCACCAAGCCACCTTCATCACCCACCTCCCCAAACCACAGAAAAGAAAAATCATGCTACTTGAAAAATGTATCTAATCAACCAGAAGCAAATGCATTTCTAATTAAAGATTATGAATATGGGTCACCCATTAGAACAAGCAAACACAAGTCAAGCATCGTTCTTCTTGATTTGTTCCAGGTCATTGTTCTCCCCCGACTGGCTACAGAACACTAATGGATCACTGTGATAAAAATTCCTTTTTTCATCCATCAGTTATATGGCACGTCTAATGTCAATTTATCCTAATGTATCTTGATTTTGCCCCAGCCCCAGCTTCAAACACATCACATTTTATTAGAATAAAGTCTCATGTCTCCATCCCTCTAAAAGAGAGAAGTAGATGCAGGACCATTATCTCCCCTGCATTTAGTTTTAAGTTTTCAGCATATGTTAGCGTAAAGCTTCATGCAATACCATTTCCAAAGGCAGAGGCCCTTCTGAATCAATTTTTGATTCAGAACTGGATCAAATCACATAAGCAGCTTATGCCCATAAAAAAGGAGGAATCTGACAGCAACAAATGTCAAAGACAATAGAGAGGAGAATATTTCATTTGAGAAACAACTCAAAGCACAGAAAGTTTTTTTCTGTTCCAATCAGATGGGAAAAACATGCATTTTTTCTATAGCCATTTGACAAAACTAGGACATTTTAAAGTTTTGAAAATCCGTGCACAGATCTCTTTGCAAATTCAGATCTGAATTACAAAGTTCTACCATAGGAGAGTGAAGATAGTTCTAAGCAAAACCAGACCTCAGCCTCAGTAGCTTCAGATGTTAAAAGCAAGACCGTGGGCAACCTGGCTAAGCCACAGAAGGCAGTGTGACTTAAATATCAAGGACACACAGCCAGATAATAAAGAGGCAGGTCAATAAAGTTATACACAGCTTACAGATGAAGAAACCGAAACACCAATACTTTAAGTGATTTGCTCAAGCATGACATCAGCAGCAACAACTATAATCTGACCGTAAAAGGTGGTTCATAACTTCAAGACCTTGGGTCACTTGGAAGGGCTTTAGGTACTGTGTGGGGTGTGTGCGAAGCAGTGTTTGGGGAAGGTTGGTGAGTAGATCACATTGATTCTCCAATATACTCAGTCATATCTGCTAAGATGAGGTAGAACACTCTATAGTTTTCTATTCTTTCTGGCATTTTGGGAATCCCAAAAATGAAGATAGATCTAAAACTTCCATTCTCCTTTAGCTTCCTGGTATATGATCTCTGCTCCTTCCTTGGTCTACAAAGCCTATGAAATAGATGACTCTCAGCATCTGTGCTGCACTTCCTCCCATACTACCCCAGCTACACTAGACTTGCTCCCCCTCAGGGACCTTGATGCCAGTTTTCCATCAGCCTGAGAGGCTCTGCCCACACCACCCCAATTCTTGCATGGCTTGCTCCTTCCCATTATTCAATTCCATTTCAAATGTCTCCTTCTCAAATCTACCTACAAAAAGGCTCTGTATAAACTGCTCCTCCCCATCAACCTGTCTGAGAGCATTGGGCTTCATACAGATCTGTTCTTGTTTATTTGCTTACTGATCCACATTCTATAAAAAAAAACACACACTTATAATGCAGTCTTTTAGAGCAGAAAATGTATCACCAATGCCTGGCGCATAATGGAATCTTGATAAATGTGGGCTGAGTGAATGAATAAATTTCATCGCGTTGAAGCAAGCAAACATGTGAATAGGTACAGCTCAACCCCAGTCAAACAGCTTGAGAGGCAGGCCCCTGCAGTGCTGATGTGCATGCTGCTTTGAAAGGAAAGGGACTGAGGGGCCTGTCTCCCTCTCTGGTATCTTGCTGCCATCCCCCACTTCCTCCTGACTCTTTTCCCCTAATGCGGTCAATGTTCCTCTCTTTATCTCTGTCTTCACTGCTTTGCGTTTCCTTTCCCTGTGCTGGGTAGTTCTCTGCTGCCATAAAACAAAAATCAAAGCAAAAAACAAACAAACAAACACAGTTACAAATTTCATTTTTGTCTCATTCTAAATCTGAGCAGACATTCGGGGATTTCATTAGGATATTTATCCAAGAATGGGATTTTGGGATCACAGGGCATCTGCCTGCTTAATTGGACTAAGTTCTATGTAACCACCACCGGTACCTGGGTTTCTGATCACCCTATTGTCCAGTACACCTGATGTTACTCCAGTTTTCTTATTTTTGCCAATTTGACATTTTTATGCAGATAATACTCTATTTTATTATTTACTGCTACACAGATCTATTATTGAAAATTTAAAGTTTATCACAAATTACATGTAAGAATAGAACTGTCCAGTCTGGGGACATTCCAAGTGAGAATGGAGACAAATGTAAAGATGGAACATTAAATCATATCAATTTGATAATTTTAAACTGATAGGTCTTTGTTATCCTGATTTTTAAAATACCTGTCCACTAATAATTTTGAGATCTCACTATATGTCATATATTTAAACCTAAATATATACATATAAATATCATATGACCCTTATATTTTAGTTCCAATTTTTTTATGTTTATGTTCTTGTTTCTGCAAGGCTGATGATAAAATCATCCACAAAGAATGACACTCATCTCCTCTCTTACCATTCAGACTCCTCAATTTCTTTCTTTATAATTGAGTGAAAAGTGCCTTGCCTACGTAAAGTCATTGTTACAACTTGTTCTGAATTTTAGAAGGAATATATCCAACTTCTAACCTCCTTTGTTTTAAACTTATTTATTACTCTTTCTGATTTTCTGATTTTTAAAAGAATAACATATGATACATGCTTTAGCCATGATGTACAATTTTTGCTATGCACTATTTGCATTGCCAATTGTACCATGTATTATCATTTTCTTTATAATCTAAAATTATTTAGCGATTATTTTATACACTAATGCAATTTCTAAAGCTATGTTTACACTATTTGTTTCCAATTTTACTGTATCACAGACATAAAACAATTACAAAACTTTTTCTTCCCAACTATCCCTTGACTTTTGATATGATGTGGGAATGGCAATGCTGGATAATTTAATCTAAGAGAGTTTAGCAAAGTGATAAAATCATGGAGGGAAATATCAGTGAGATTAAATCGTTTGTTCAACCAATATTTATTGAGCAGCCTCTCTTCTTGGCTTTTTATGCTTGACAGTAGGAGTTTAAGAAGGAAAAAGATACACTGTGAGCACACTCTCAACCCCAGAAAGGAAAAACCCAGAATGATTTATAAAACATGTGAGTCCAGTGTCAGACACAAGCACAGAGGGCAGGAGAACAGAGACCAGGGTGCCCCATGCATAAGGAAAACGGGGATCACGATGGGTCTTATCAGGAGTCACATTCTCAGCACATGTGGCATTAAGCATCATCTTCTCACTTTATCAGCCAAACCAGAGAAGAATTTCTCTCCAAGTAAACAGGAAACCAGTGCCACCTGACCCCCATAGAGCATCTTGTGACACCTGTATCACAGCAGCCAGAGCAAGTAAGCCAGACAGAACAAGAGCAAAGCTCCTCATCGCCACACAGCTCACAGCAAATGCAGCTCAAGACTGGCTGTCAGTGGATCAGGGTTGTCCACAGTGAAGCTAGGCATCTGAATACTTGCCATGTCTCTACATCTGAATATGTCTGAGCTCCTCACTTATTCATTCCACCAACATGTGTTAAGCACCTAAAGTGCCAAGGTAAAACAAGACAAATGAAAGAAAGCATTGTCAACTGCTCAGGAACGGACTCTGAGACGGGATCCCTGTGCTGGTGGTTCTTACGGCAGTGCCCCTAAGAGAACACGGAGAGAGTAGAGGGGAAGGAGGACAGAGGGGCTGACTTTAAACAAGGGTGAGTTCAGGCAAAGTCCCACAGGGGATCACTACACCCTGATCCTGCAGAGCTCTGGAGTCTAGGTCAAATTCCAGAGCTGACCCTACCTCAGAGGCAGGGGGCTGAGTTTCCATACTCCCAGAGAAGTCAGCCAATGGTGAAGCTTCCCTTGAGGAGCTGAACAGTCCTAGGGATGGGGGGATGCTTATGCTGCATACAGAGCAGCTCTAATAACCTGGGGTCTCAGATGTGAGTTCTCAGAAATGAAGTACACAGAGGATGAGGCCTAGGTGCAGAGTAGGCTAGAAAAGATGTATGCACATCTGGGCAGAACAGCCAGGGGATCCTCTAGAACCACCACGGAACAACCAGGAAAGTGGGAAGACAGACCTGTGTTGAGAGAGGCTGGTCATGAGTTGCACATGCTCTGAATGGCAATGGGTCACTACCCTATTCAAACAGACACTGAGGTGGTCAGCTCTCCTGGCCTAGGAACCATGCCTTCACAGAGGTGCAGGTGATGGTCTGCCACCATGATATAGCTCTATGAAACTTGATCATTTTATTGACTACTTCTATATTAAAATCAATCATGCTACAACGGAGCTCCTATAATCAGGGTTATCCATGATCAATGTGACTATCAGGTGATAATCATTCCTCTCCTTTCTTTATTGGGTAGAGACTCCTAAGTCACAATCAATAGTAAACATCCAAGTCTACCTACGGGGCTACTTTGAATATCACCAGTACAGATGAAGACTTCTAGACTCTCACTACAACCAGGGCCGCCATCTTTGTTTCATTTGTAATCACTGTTAAATTCAGTTTTCAGATCTTAACTGAAATAATTCCTCTTGACTTGTACTAGTTATGGGGCAGCTTTCAATCTGGTTGAGTTTCTAAAGATGAAATGCCTTCTTACATACATGTTTAATATAAACATATTAAATAATTTAATATGAACATCACAGTGATGTTACTTTCTTTCCTAATTATTGGATTCAGTTTCAAATGCAACCAGACAAGATAAAATTGACCCTCCTGAAAATTGTCCCTATTTTAATCATAAATCTTGTGACTTTTATATCCTCAAAGGACATAAAATTATATTTCATCCACTCATTCTGTTCCTTAGAACACAAGAAATGAGAGTCCTTCAGATTCTCTAGATAATTCATGTGAAAAATTTAAATTTAATATTTATTATAATTAATACTATTATAATTCTAATAACAGTATTAATTATAATAATTTTATACTAGTTCTTCACTGGGTGACTTCCTGTGGGTCCCAAGGAAAAAACAAAAACAAAAAAACATTAGACATGTGTTTACTCTCACAAATTTCCAGATAGGTGTTTATGCAATTCATAAACTATTTTAAGACCTGACAGGATTACCAATGTTAAAATTAGGAATCAAGAAAGGTAGCACACAAGAGCAAGGACAAATACAGCTAATTAGAGCAAAAGAAAGCATTTGATAATGCCTGTAGAACTATTAGAGGAAAGCTAGCAACGAAACACTCTTTGGGGCAAGTTTGAATACAGATGGTCCCTGACTTAGGATGAGACTCAAGATTTTAAAACTTTGGATGATATGGAATCAATACACATTCAGTAGAAACTGCACTTCAAATTTTGAAATTTGATCCATTCCCTGGCCAGCAATATGCAGCATGAGAGACTCTGGGCAGCGTTCCTATCAATCACACATCACCATCACGAGGGAGATAGTGCATACCCTACAGTGTGCATGTGACTTGGCCAGGGTGTTTGGCAAGTCAGTTGTGTTCAACACATATTTGAAATGTTGCACTTTCAATTTACAATAGGTTTAATGGGCCACAGCCCCATTGTAAGTAGAGGAGCACCTGGTAATGTTATGATCTAGGGGGAAAAGAACCTGCTGCAAGAGGAATAAAAGTAATAGTCAGTGTCTATAAAACAGAATGTCTGCTTACAATTATACAGTTTTCCTCACATAAGCATAACACTGGCTTCCACGTACTTGGAAATCACAATCCATCAGAATTGATGCTGGGCAAGGGCTAGTAGAGGACCCCAAATCCCTTCTCATTTTACAAAGACATGGGAATTGTAAATGGCTGAAATGGACAATTTTGTGCATCCCCAAGAAAGGAGCACAAACAGCCCTAAAGACAGCTGTGTGGAGTCAATAAAGACCAAAAAAAAAAAAAAAATGGGCTATGGGAATCTGGAGACCAGCATGCATTTTAGCATGAGTGCATGTACTCTGGCATAGGTTCCAAGACCCAAGGGTAGGTTAGACATTTACTTGTTCAAAGATCCGTATGTAAAATATGTAACAACCCCATCTAACACATTTATCATGAGTGAACTTTGTTGCATAGAAAAAGATGGAGATTCATTCTTATGAATTGGATGGAATGACATTTAAAGCAAACCTACTGTGGGCTAGTCACAAACTTGGCTCCAAATCTTCTGGCAAGTAATATACAAATAGAAAACAGGATATGAAATATCCATGAAATAAAAATAAGTCAATAGCTCAAGGGAATGACAGCTTTTCTTGATACTAAAATCCTGTAGGGTTCTCCTGGGTATCATTATATAAGAAAAATATAAAGAAAAGGAAAGAAAGAGAAATCATGTGATATGCTGACTGTAGTGATGTATATGACATTCTTACTACAAAATCAACTAAAACTTTGTTAGGCTATTTCTCTTCACATCTGCTATGGTTTAGATATGAGGTGTTCCAGAAAGCTCACAATAGACAAGGCAAGAATGGCAGATGTGACATGATTAGATTATGACAGCTATGACCTAATCAGTGGATTAATCCACTTGATGGATTAATAACTAGAAAAAACTACTGTACTAGGTGACAACTGTAGACAGGGACAGCATGGCTGGAGGAAGTGGGTCACTGGGGGTGTGCCTTTGGTCTTTATATCTTGTTCCTGGCACCTTTACAATTGCTCTCTGTTTCTAGGCTGCCCTGAGCTGAGCAGATTTCCACTGCATACCCTTTTACTATGATGTTCTGCATCTCCTCAGCCCAGGGAGATGGAGCCGCTGACCGTGGACTGAAACTGGGAGCCAAAATAAACTTCCTTCCTGTAAGTTCTTGTCAGATATTTTGCTGACTAACACAGCATCCAAATAACCTGAAGAGACAGCACAACACAACGAAATGCAGTTACAAAATATCCTCCAGGCAAGGTCTTGGGACAAGCACTCAGATTATTCCACCTGAGCCTGGTACCCCTTCAAGACTGTCTGGAAGGACAGGGCGGTGGGGGAGGGTATCCCAAGCTCACCTCTCTGAATACCATGGCTCCCAACTTCTCTCTGAGAGAACAGGAAGTCACAGTGAGCTAGGTACTGCTTCTCCCTGGAACATGCTTTGAATCTGGCACATGGGTGATTTCTGGGTGACCACCACCAAGGCAAGGCAAGGAAAATAAGCTTTCCTGGGAACTGAGGAGCCAAATTAGAGGAAGTGCCAAGGAGAGCCTGCCCCAGGTCCACTCAGAACTGAGATGATCAAGAACTGGACGGGAAGGATTTACTCAGAAGATTGTTTCCAATAAGCTCACTAAGAACACATGACGAATTAAAGCCCCCCAGTTTCTCTCTGTCTGCATCACAGGGGATAAAAAAAAAAAAAGACAAGGCTAAATCTACACCCACCCAGGACAAAAATGACCAACTTTAAAGAAAAACATTCTGGTAAACTACTCAAAGTTATCTAAATTAAGCTACTCTACTCATTAGAGGTAATATGAACTGTATAAAGGCGCAAGACCATAAGGCAATTTATAGAAGGGAATTATGATTTATAAGCAATTTAAAGTGACCACACCTGGAATTCCTTTCGAGGTCACAATCCCATCATAAGCATGGAAGTACCTCTAGTTAATTAAAACCCTTGCAGCACATGGAACATAACTGTCCCACGTCTCCTCCAAATAAGTTATTTTATCTGTTTATCCAGTAATTCTACTTCTAGGAATTTACCTCAGCCTTAAGCAAGAGATGAGACATACCAACTCAACTGCATTCTTCATCAAGAAGCTCCAAACTATCTTCACGTCTGTCTATTTAGGACAAGTTAAATTTTATTCCAACACTGAAATTCTGTGATATCAGAGGGACTGTGTCTATATGGGCTTTATTTGGCATATTTCAATGATATTTATTAAATACCAAATGACTAAAGCTAAATGAAAATATATAAATGATATAGTTTATATAGTGTGTGTATGTGTGAATGTGCATGTGTATTTATGTGTGAGAGTGTTTGTATGTGTGTGTGGGCTGAGAAACTATCATAACCAACAATAAACAGATTGTGCTGAATGGAACACCACATTCAAAGAGCCTCTTGAACCACAGTCTCAACTTGCCCTTCACATGAAGGGACAGACAGGCTTGGCTTCATTTCTAAACTGCTCTCCTCTGGGAACAGTGCAGGGCAGCTGGTCAGAAGCAAGCCCAGGCACACTCTTTCCTCCCACACACACAGCTGTCCTGGGGTAGAGTGCTTTTGTTGTTGCTGTTTGGTATTTTTCAAATTATTGTAAAAAAAAAAAAATGTCAGCTTAGGAACAAACCCAAGGTCATGCATCGCAAGGAGGCACCATCCCAACCTTGGGAGCCATGCTTCTCTGGCAAAGGGCTCAAATTCTTGCTGTTGTTGCTTCAGTTCATGACTCTGCCCCATGCTCTGGGCCAGCACAGCAATCCTCACAGATGCCACCTATTGATGGACAATTTGCTTATGACCTTTTTTTTTTTCTTTTTGGTCCCAGGGATTGAACTGAGAGGCACTCAGCCAGTGAGCAACATCCCCATCCCTATTTTGTATTTTATTTAGAGACAGGGTTTCATTGAGTTGTTTAGCACCTTGCCATTGCTGAGGCTGGCTTTGAACTTACGAGCCTCCTGTTTTAGCCTCCTGAGCCACTGGAATTACAGGCCTGTGGCACTGTGACCGGCTCTGATTATGATCTTAAGATAAATGTCCTACTTCTCTCCATTCATGCTTTTCAGCACCTCCATTTTCTAAGATTATCATCGGGACACAGACAAGTGGCCACAGAACACCCAGGAGCCTGACTATTCACCTGGGACTTATGTTCAACAAACCAAACCTGTCACTCATGATATCAAACCTGTCCATTTTGTAGCACACCATTATGAACTTGTTGATTTATCATATATTGCTTGTACTTTTATAAAATTTACTGTTCACCAAAATCACTGGATCAAGGTAAAGTCAGATAGACTCCAGCACCCCTGAATAAACACAAGATACAGTATCTGACTTACTACAGGGGACATGTCTTACCAGGATTCAGTGAATGATGGGCAGCAAAGAGAACGACATCACTACAATGCTAAAAACCTTTTTTTTGTATTTATCATCAGCTTTTCTCCAAAATAAAGCTGCACTCTATTTATTCTAATTGTGATATTTAATCCCTTGCAACTTTTAGCAGCTACTGCTTCTGTGTTGAGCGAGGGTAGAATATTTAAGTTTGTTGGGATGCAGTTATGATCACATTTGCCTAAACACAGTATTGCATTTGCAATTCATCTGTAGATAATTCATCAAGAGCACTGCATTGGCCAAGATGCTGGGTTCAACCAATAGTTGCATTTGGCTTATCATCACAAACATCATTTTTCTTAATGTTTAGATTTTAATTGTATTTTCAGTGGCATTTATAAAAATGTCAGATATGTGATTTTTAAAGGAATGAAGTTCACAAAGTATTACCCTATTTTCATTTAACAAATGATAAAAACAACAGTCAGTTATTGAAATGACCCTAACTCATTTTTTTACATGAACAATCAGACGATATCACTAAACAGTTTGAAAAGTTTCCTTATTTCCAATGGAACCAACATTAACAGTGATGCTTTTTATTATTATTTTTTGGTATGTTCACAAAATAATTGAAGTCAAAAATGAGTGAAACAAATTTGGAATAAAACTCAATTGTTCTAAATAAAAGGCCATGTTTCAGGCCTTCTGCAATTGGGACTATTAATTCATCATTTTTAGATGGAGTCGGCAGTCAATGATGCCACTAGGGCTCTCATGGTGGATGATTAAATGTCAAAAATACTTTAGTCGAGTTCTACAATCATCATCTTCTTTATAGAGGAATGAAAACGCAGTGGCTAATTTTTCATTCGACATGCACTTCTGCTTTTTGAGCTTTTTGCTTCCAGAGTAAGTTTATTGCAGAAGAAAGACAAGAAGAAGATGAGGAGAAGAAAAAAAAAATGTGAAAGAAGGTGAGGAGGAGGGGGAAGAAAAGGAAGAAATGATCAAACAATGAAATAAGATCAAAGATTTACATCACAAAATTAATGACAGGGCTACCCCAGGAAGAAAGTCAAACCACTCTCCTGATGCTCCTCGGCAGTGCTCAGCTCCCGCAGCTGCAGCAAGTCAGCAACACCTGTCCTCTAATTCTCCCTGCTCCCCACTGGCCTTGCCATCTAGCAAACCAAATGCCTGGCAGTAAAATGTCAGCAAACACTTCTCCCCCATCCATCTAAGAGGAGGACAAATTCACCATCCTGACCAGCACTCACACCCAAAACCTTCCTTTCACCAACAAGTATCCTGCATGCTGTCCTGGGAAGGGAGGTGCTATTTTGTGATCAGAACACAGGTTATCCCTGTTTGGCATTCACGTGGAGTCATATGAAAAGGAGAGATCTCTGCGCATTACACATTATCAGATTCCCTGGGAGAAAGTGCAATATTTTTTATAAACTCCACATGATCATCTGGAGATTCACAAAATGTCTGATAAACTGATGTGTGATCTCTCTTTGAACCTCTCAAATAGAAGTGGGCACCTAATCCACCAGTCCTCTCACAGAAGGTGCTAGCCCAGTGGAATGATGGGATGGAATCCTAAATCATAACCGATTTGCTGACTTAGAGATGATACCCTGAAAAGACATGTTCTTACCTTGAATCAACAGCACATGGTGTCTTGTTCTCCAGTTGGTCGAATGCACAGTTCTAGGGATCATCAGTCCTCATGACCCAGCTTCTCTTCTTCATTAATCTTGTCTCTACAAGTGTAGAAGTTCTGGTTTTCAGAAGGAATAACATTTATCCAGGGCCCAGAGGAAGTTTCCCATCTAACTTAAAGCCCCTTGTCACCTTGGGCTCCAAATACCTGTACATAGAAAGCAAAGAAGGGAATGTTCATATTGGTCATCCTAAGGAGATGAGATTGTTGTTGAAGAGAGGAATAGTACAAAAATACTAGGGGATCCTAGTATTGAATACAGGTTATCCTTGTTGGGCATTCACATGGAATAACACTACCTAGTTTTATTGAAACTGACCAATTGAGCCTTCGAACCTAAACACTTAGAGCAAAGCCAAAGAAAAGATGAATAATCATGAACTAATAACACCATATATCAAAGCAAAAAAAAATCATTTTGATTTGCTCTGGATTGGAGCATTTTCCTTCAGGTCTACTTTGGACTTTTAATTACTCTCTATTATCATTAATAGTTGCTTTACCAGAAGCATTAATTTGCCATTTATACTCTTGGAGCACTAGGACAATGGCAGATAGAGCTGCTCGGGCTCAACATAACATTTTGCAAAGAGATCAGAATGCTGCAAAGATGGTTATTATTTTTTTTTTTACAAAATTGCTTTCAAGACAAATTGAATTTCATTGCTTGAAATGAATTTTTATGTTTTTGCAGAGAGAGGACAAATGGGTGTCAGCCATTACAAAGTACATGGCAATGACATAATTGAAGAATTCAAACAGATTTTTATACATGAGATGTAATGCTATTTTTGTATGAGCATTGGGAGGTCTGTGTCAAGGTCCAAACATGATTCATCACTGCAAAGTACAACTGACAAAATTAAGATTACAATGTGTTTCAATGTAGAGACAAAGAGGTTAATTCTCATGGTGACTGCAATTTTTCAATTTCAAATGCTAAGACTGCCTTGAAGTCAAATGAATTAAGATGTTTCCAAAGATTCCACCCTACAATCCAAATGTGTCCAACAATATTGATTATTACCAATATAAAACAGGATTTCATTAAAAGTGTAACCAGTTGATAAAGATACGTGTAGTGGAAAGTAGGCAGTATCTCTCCACTAAGGAGCTGCACTAAGTCCTTGCCTGGATGTACCCTTCCACAGAGGGATGGCAACCAAGGCAGGATGGATGCTTCTCATTACAGTGAATTAGACTCCCCACCTGACCAGCCTTGGCTTGGAGGTGGATTTGTTGTGGGTAGCGAAAGAAAAAGAAAAATAAAGAATGTCTTCCAGATTTTTCACTTGAGCTACTAAGTGGATAACAATGTCAGTTCTAAAATAAAGGAGACTGGGAGGAAAAGCATTGGAAATTCATCATAAATACAATTTCCTTCTTCTAATTATATTTAGATCCAGAAGCTTTGTTTGGGTCATGTTTGGAAAATGGGCCATTTGAAAGGGATATATAATTAGGCCCTCTGTATCTGAGGGCTGACTACATCCTCGGATTTAACCAACTGAAAACTGAAAAATTTTTAAAATATGTTTGTACTGACCACATACAGACTTCTTTCTCTGTACATGGGTACAAGAGGGTCTGCATATATTAAATGCAATTTCTTGACATTTTACATAAGGGATTTGAGCATCTATAAATTTTGGCATTCATGCAAGGTCCTGAAACCAATCCCCATAGATACTGAGGAACTCTACTTGTCTTTCTTTTCTGTAATTCTCTTGCTCAGACTATTTATGTGAAACCTAAAGTGGTTGCATGCATTTGAAGGTTGGTGTTTCAAAGATCAAACTTATTGATGGAAAATAGTAGCTTTTTATATATAAGAAGTTATACAAAGAGATGTAATACATCCAGCACCAGAAGTGGTCCTATTTATGGCCAAGAAAAGATAAGATAATAAGAAGAGAATTACAGCATCTGGCTTTCTGTTTCCAAATATCAAGTCTGTAGCCTGCCCTTGACTCACTTCAGTTTTATTCCTTTACATCCCTAAAGGTGGTCTTCAGTAAATGAGGCTTTTCCTTCCTTCGTAATCTTTACAAGCAACAGATGGACTTACCATTCAGCATGAATTAGGCCAGAAGATGAGATCTGGCTGCTTCTTTATATCTAAAACAGTCCCAAGAAATTGGGCCACTCGGAGCGAAAACTAGTAATATCACAGGTGCTAGGATCTGACTGTGAGGATTCCTCTGAAGTTGGTCTTGAGACAGCTCTCTCTTCCAAGGAGTTGATAGCCTTCTAGGAAAAGAAAGGGAGAGAAGAAAGAGAGAAGAAAGCCAATATGACAATATGGTAGCAACATAACAGAAAGCTAATATGGTTCACAAAGTCCTTAAACTTGACAACAACTCTTTTTGAACCAAATATTGAGTGTAAAGAGACCTGAAAAGCAGGAAAAGTCACACAGTTAACGTGAGGTTGTCAGGATTGAGACCCAGTTTCTCAAATCTAGAGATCTTGCTTCCACTACTGACTCAGGAGGAGAGATGAAAGAGCAACCGAGCCTGGTCTTAAGTGCTTTATAGGGTATCAAAATGTAATTCTTTTCAGAAGAGGAGGTAAGTTCACCCCACTTTAGAGAACTAAGCCCTTACCTACAAAAAATAAAAATAAATTATTGGGGGTTTAGCAGTCAGAGTTCTTCAGAGAAACAGAACCCATAAGATGTGTGTATGTGTGCACATGCACACATACTCATGTACACACAAGATTGTGCACAAAGAGAGGTTATTCTAAGGAACTGGCTCACAGGATTGTCAAGACTGACAAGTTCAAATTTGCAGTGTGGATGAAAACTGAGTGAGCAATGGTGCAGTTCTGGCCCGAAGACTAGCAAGTGAAAACCTGGGAGAGCTGAGGGTGAAGCTGAAGTCCAGGGGCTCTTAGCTGGAGAATTATCTTTTGCTCCAAGAGTCTAGAGCTTTTACTCCATCAAACCTTAAACTGATTGGATGAGCCATTTATTTTTTTGGAAGGCATCTGCTTTATTCCAATCTGCCAATCTAATTATTACTCTCATTTTAAAAACACACCGAGAATACAGTTTGACTAACAATCTGGGCATGTTGTGGCCCAGCCAAATTGACATATAAAATTAGCCATTATAGGGGTTTTATGATAAAAAAAAAAAACACTAAGGGAAAGATTGCACAAGTTGGGACCCAGGTAAGACAATAAGGGTACATGGAAGGCAAATATAAAATACAGACAAATATGTGTGTGTATGTGTGTGTGCATGCTTGGCATGGCAAAAGACAAATTTCTCCATTCTTCCCCCAACCAGTCTGCCAAGGCTCCAGAACCACACATCATGCAGAATTATCCCAGTCAGTCGGTGGTTCTCTCCAGACACTGTGTCAACAGGCTGATGCTGTCTCAGCTAAGGGAAAAGCATCCAGAGAATGGCAATTATACATGAGCCTCAGAGCTCTCCTTGCTGAATGTTACACCCAACACCAGAAATCCCATCCACCCATCTTCAGAGCTACCCACCTCTTAGCTACTTCTAAATACCTATAAAGAATGGAAGGTCGCCCTGCCCAGGAGTCATCTCAGGCTTTTGTTATATACCACCAGTTATTTAAAACCATTGTTTTGAATGCAAATCTGCCTGCCTGTAATATCACTTTGACCTCTGTTACCACAATGCTAATACTTGTAGAATCAAGGAATGCATGTTGTTCTTCATGACTTTTTCTCCTTGATTTCCTGGATTCCACATGACTCTTATCTTCACTCACTACATTGAGCATTGCTCTTCCAAAATCTGCCATTTTCCAGATCCTTCTCCACTCTTGCTCCCCGATGGTTCCAAGAAACAAAATAGCAGAGACAGCAGTCACCCAGGGAATTGCGGTGGGAAGCTTGCTAAATCATCGTTACAGGCAGCACAGACTGACCAGTCCTGCCTCAGAAATTGTTTTCCAAACTAGAGAAGACTCACAGGAGGAAGGCTGAGATAAAGGATGATGCCAACACCTTGGAAAGGGATCCCACTTCCCATCAGATCTTCCCTTGTAACAGGATTTAAATTGTGAATTGTTTGCAAGGGTTACTGGAGCCACCTAACAAGCTCTTTACGGGGATTCAACAGCATGTCAGAGCTAACACATATACAGCCCTACCTAATATAAAGAAACTCCAAATAAGTGCTAAAATAAGCAAGAGAGAAATCTCAGACGCAAACCAGCAGCAGACCATGAGGAATCTACCTGACTTGATCCTTGATCCTTCATAGAGACAAAGGCCACCAACTGGTGTACGAGCAGATTGAATGTCTGTGTTTCTTCCTCTTTACTAAAGGTCTTTTACGGCATTATGCTGTCTAAGCTTCCATTTCTTTTTCTCTTTCTTCCCCCTTACATAAATATTCATTCAGTACCAAGCATACGCCAAGGATGGTGAGGTTCAGAGAGAAATGATTGTTGACCAATGAATTTCTCAACACCTAGTGAGGTAATGACAGAATGACCAGTTAAGGGTGGCATGTGATAAACAGGAAAACCAGGTAAGAGACGGAGCACTCTTTATATCTGAATGAATGTTTCACAGTCGGTTTATATCCTTCTAAGCACAAAGGGAAAATTTTTACAAGTGTATAATTATTATGGTTTGGATACAAAATGTCCCCAAAAGACACATGTATTGAAGGCTTGTTCCCAAGGCAGCAATGTTCAGAGGTGGGGCTTTTGATATATGATTGGATCATGAGGGCTCTGTTTTCATCAAAAGATTAATCCATTAATAATTAAATGTTCCACTGGGAGGTGACAGAGGTGGGAAGGGGACCTGGTTGAAGGAAGTGGGTCCTCAATGTCATGCCCTTAGGACTACTAGATCCTGTATCTTGTACTTGTCCTCTCTCCCTCTCTCTCCTCTCCCCTCCCCTCTCCCCTCTCTCCTCTCTCTCCCTCTCCCTGGCTGTCTTGAGCTAAGCAGTCATTCTCTGTCACACTCTTCAGCCATGATATTCTGCCTCACCTCAGGTCCAAAGAAATGGGTCCCGTGAAACATGGGCTGATCTCTCTGAAACAATTTTTTTTTAAAAAACGATCAAACCATTCCTCCTTTAAGTTGATTTTCCTAGGTATTTTTCAGAGAAACTAAATTTGACCAAGAGTTATGTGCAGTCGTGAGAATTTCTGGGAGTCAATTTATAGCTACACGCATATCATAAATTTTCAGAAAATGTAATGACTTAAAACGACAGTATTTATTACCTCACTGTTTGGGGGGTCAGGAATTTGAATGGCTTAGCTGGGTCCTCTGGCTCAGGCCGTCTTCACAGGCATCACTCAAGCTGATGGGTGGGGCAGAAGTCTCCTGGCTCAACTGGGCAGGAGTCTGCCTCCAAGTTCACGCACGTGGCTGTCCACTAGAGTCAGTTCCTTGTGCATGTGAGACGGGGCCTGGAATTCCTTGCTGGCTGTTGTCCAAAAGCCACCCGCATTCTCTTGCCACCTGTCTCATAACCTGACAGCTGGCTTTCTCAGAGCAGGAAGGCAGAGAGCTCCGGCAAGATGAATGTTTCAGCCTTAGCTATGTGCCTTTTGTTAGAAATAAGTCAGGAGGTCCACCCTCACTCCAGGCAGGTCAATACCAATTCCATCATCACAATTAAAGGTAAAAATATAACTCTAAAGTGTGTTTATCAGAACTTCAGGAACATACATTGATCATGTGTATTTTCTAAATGAACTCTGTACATAAACTTAATGCCCACCCAAGCTTGTAAACTATGACTTTATTTAAAAACTATTCAAAGGAAACATTGAAAGACCTTATTAGATGATGTGTTGGATAATTCTGTGACAGACATATTTTGTCCACCTGCACACAATTTTTCCCGGTGACAATCCTATGACTTCTATGCTATTATTACCTCACCTTTATAAATGGTGAAGCAGAAGCATAGAGGATTTGTATCACCTGCCCACAAACACTTAACAAATGAAAAGAGTTGTCTGAGACAGTCAGCCAACTGTGGTCATCATCTTTCCATCACTGACAAAAATACCTGAGAAAAGGAGCAAAGGTTTATTTTGCTCATAGTTTCAGGTTTGAAAACCATGACTACTTAACCCCATGGCGCGGGGCTGTGGCAAGATAGAACAACATTGCAGGACCGATCTTGAAGAGAGCAAAGTTATGCACTCTGTGTGGGCCAGAAAGCAAAGAATGAGAGAGGGGGGCTTGCAAACAAAATATACCCTTCAAGGGAATGCCCCCAACTAGGCCTTCCCTCCCAAAATTTCTACCACCTCCTCACAGCCCATTAAATCATGAATCCATTCATTGGGTCATAATCCTCATGATCCGTTTCACTTCCAAAGTCCCTGATCTTATCTTGGGAAGGGAAAACCATCCGTTTGTGGGTAGTTGGAAGAAGAAAGGAGAAGGGAATGGTGAAACAGAGAGAACAACATGAGGAAAGGCCTTCAGATCTGGATATGACTCGTCGGAAGAACAGGAGCGAAAGTCCCCCTTTACCTCTCTGGTGATCAATTCCTCTTCTGATATAAAGTAGATACATTTGCTAAGTTGTCAAAAGGCTAAAGTTTGCAGATCTGAGAACTTTCATGAATAGGCAAAGTGAGTTTTTCAGTTGAAAGAACCAAAACAATCTTTATGTTTTGTTGTTCACAAAATATTTGTGAGGGCCCTGGGCAGCACAGGAGAGAGAAGAGAGACTTTTAAGGGTAAACCCAGCAGTGCTGGTGGTACATGGGCAGGAGTAGAAATCTGTATGAGGAGAACAAGAGAGGAGAGAGCATTCTGACTTGGACATGACAACCTGAGGCCAGGAAAGTGCCTGTGAAAGAGTGTGACATTGGCAGAAGATCTGCAATGAACCTACAATGTCACCAGGAGCTAATGCTGGCTGTGAACCACATAGAGAGGAAGCAGCCTCACCTGGAGTGTTGGCAGGGTATTCTAGGATGTGCCTCTTAATCTTTCTAAAGTATACCCTCCTCATCAGCAAACTGAGGACAAAAATCCTTACTTGGTAGAATTCCTGTGAAAATTAAACGTGCACATGAGAAATGGCCACTAAATTAGAGCTATCATCGTGACCATATGGTCCTCACAGAATGCACACCAGACAAGCATCCTGGCTGCGCATCCTAACAGGTCCACAAACATCAGGACCACCGCTGTCATGGAGGATGCTGAAGCATCTATCAGATAAACTGATCTCTGGCTGTGCAGGTGAAAAGCTTATGAAGACTGCAGAAGGTCAGCAGGGTATTATCTGAGGGATTTCCACTCTTCCATCAAACTTCCTGAGATCCAGAACCATGAATCAGTTCCCTCTACTGTAGCCCTGAAAATACTTCTGGGTATTCCTGGAGCCAGGAATCTGTTTTTCTCTCCCTAAACCAGTTGATCCCCCTGTACATGGCAGTAAGTTCCTGATTCTACGTGGTATGGGGCCAGCTCACAATTGCACATGATGGACGGCACTGGCCTAGAGGAGAATATGTATCTGTGGGAGAAATTCTCAGGCATGATGCAGGAAGTGAGCTGAAAATAATAATACCTCCAGAGTTCTGGATCTCCTTCAGGGCGGACATTCCAGGCCTCATCTTTATCTCACCCTTTCCACCATCCAGTCAAAATCACTTTCAGGACCACACAGAATTGCACCTTTTTCACATCTTCAAATGTTTGCACTCAAAATACCATTGGCATGGACACCTCCCTCTGCTCAGTCTTTCAGCTAGTTAACTTGCATGTACACTTCCAAAACACAGCTAGAACTAAATTTCTCCAGGAAGTTTCCATAGCCACTCCCTTCCCACAGGGATTCCGATGCCCCTTCTCTGAGTTTCACAGTTACTTATCAAACATTTGGCCATTACTGACAAGCCCTGCATTCTCATGGATGCTATCTAACATCATATTATCTTACAATCATTGTTAGTTTGTCTTTCTCCCTTTAATGTGTGCTCCTTCATGGCAGGGACCATGCACCCTTTATCTGTCTCCTCGGTACCTAATAAAACACATGCAATACATTTTACCTGAATAGATAAAGAGAAGGAGAGATGGAGGTAAGGTGGAAGGGAAGAACAAAGGAAGAAAAGAGGAGAAAAAGAATGAAGGTCTCCCCCAGCTCCCATCCCCCACATCACCCACCAACATGGTGGCAGACGCCATGTCCCAGCTTGCCGCTTCTTGGAGTGATCTCTGTCTTGCTTACCGGTGCCACTGTACTTGAGCTTTCTCAGGACAATAATTTGCTCCAAATCAGCACCTCTGTAAACACTCTTGATGGGCTATTGCCGATGGGACTGTGTTTTAGATTACCCCAGACATCTGTTTAATCCCTCCTGCTACTGAAATCCCTCTGATGTTAATAAAGTTATTTTTACATCTTTGCCTCATTTTTCTTATCTGTAAAAGCAGTATTTATTATACCCACCTTGAAGGAAAGAGTGAAAGGACTTGAGGAATGTTTGAGATGCTTTAGGGCCTCAAGTAATCGACAGGGAGGATCTCTCAGCTCTTGGAGTTATTATGAGGTTTTGTTCAATTTCATTCACTTCTTGGAAACCCAAGGAAGTTTCACAAGTAAACATTGTAAAAATGTCTCTTGCTTCTTGCAATCACACACCTAGTAGACTAATAAAATTAGACCCACTCTTTGCTCAACTTATGAGTCCCTCAGCTTCAATATTTCCTGCTAAATGGATCTTTTAAAGGTCCTTGGGAAAATATCTGCATTAAATATGCCAAGAAAATAAATGCATACCTACAGCATAACAAGAGTAAATTCAAATTAGTGAGAAAAACATCAACTTCTTAATAAATAAACAGGTGATGCATAGTCAGTTTCTGCAGAGGGACAGGCGATCGGCAGTAATGTCTGACATATGCTCATTTTCCAACTTGATTCCACCTTCCTTCACTCTGAGAACTTGAGGAAATTATTCACTTTCTCTCTGATTCAATTTCCCCATTAATAAAACAAATTTCTAGCAGAGAGCTGGAGTGAGGATTAAATGAGTATTCGTACTAAACTCATGACCAACCGTCTCATTTCTGTGAAAGATAAACACCTTCAATTTACTGGGCATTTACTACTCTGGTCATAGTAAATGTTCAACAAAGGGTAGCCTTGTCTATGAAAATGAAGAGGCCACAACTTATCGATGTGGATTTTTATAGAAATGATGAATTTCGTTCATGTTCAAAGATAATATGGTGGCTAATTTCATTAAACAACATATGGTTTCTGAGTGTTTTGACGACCCTGTTTTCAGAGGAGAGTGATCATTGGAATCGGCAGGCTAAGTAAACAGATTTCTTCTAGCTAATTTGGACAAGCAACCTCCAATCTTTGTCAGGCTCGGTAGGGACTAACAGGTGGAGAACGGGTAGAATCTACTTCACCCAGTTTCTACCTCCTGCCTTTGGACAGAGTTGCTCCTGGTTCTTGGACCTTTAGATGTGAACCAAATTATATCATCGTCCTCCTGTTCTCCAGTGTGCAGGCAGCACACCAAGGGACTTTTCAGCCAATTATGAGCCGTTTTACATAATAAATCTCTTTATGGATCTACCTATCATGTATCTATCTATAGTTCTGTTTCTCTGTAGAATTCTGAATAATGGAGATAAATTAAAGTAAAAGTAAGATGCCATCTATACATACTCCATTGCCAAGTTATTAAAGTGGGGGTGCTCCTTGCTGGTAGTATAGTTGGGAAGCAGGCCTTTACTTTGCTAAGCGCTGAGCAAATGGTTTCAACATTAAAAAAAAAAAAAGTGTACAGTTTGGGAGTGATAGAAGGAATCCAAGAAATGCTTATAATCTTATACCACAAAGTCTACCACTGGTGATTTATCCTAAAATATAAACGCCTAGTTTTCCAAAGGAACTCTAAATTTGTCTGTTGGAGGTAAGGGGTAAATAAACTTCATTCTTGACATATAATATAGATATATAGATGCTGGTGCAATGTGTTATTGGGCAAAAAAGGATCTTTTTTCTGAAAAAAAAATAATTATTCTTTAGAAATTAATGTTCAAGGGCAAGAATTCAAAAGTGAGGGGTGCAGAAAGGTAATAAATACACCAATTTTAATTAAGCAATAAACTACTTGAGATTGAAAAAGATCATAGTGTGAATATCCAGCAGAGTACAGAGATTTTATAACACGGATTGTTTACTTGACGAAATCCCTGGCAATTTTAAGAAATCATCATGCAAAAACATCCTTGCATCACAATAGAAGGGGGAAAGTGGGAAGAAGCGGATGTCTCAGCGTGTATTGCTGACTGCAGAACAAACACGGAGCTGAGCGCTTAGGTGAAACGTGGAAGGCACTTGTGACGTCCACCACGTGAGTGAGACAGGATCCAACACTCAGTGTGATAATGACCTTCATGCTTTGGCCAGGTACTCCAGAGGGGGAAAAAAATTCTGATTTCCTGAGACAGGAAGGTGAAATTGGTTTCTTTCTTCCTTCACGTTTTCTTTTGTTTCTTTGATATTGCTTTTGTAATAAAAGAAAATTACGCTTCACTCTGAGAAGAATCTGTAATAAAACCATAATTTCCACCCTGGAAGAGTACATGCAAAGGGCTTTCCTGTTTTCAAAAATACCTCATAAACAGATTGTTGAAAATAAACCATTTTATATTAAACATTCTTTTTGTTGTTACTTTTTAAATTAATAAAAGGACACCAATCCCAAGATTCCAAATAAAAACGGCGAATCAAACAGCTTCCCAGGTTCTACTCTTGGCCTCCTTCAGGTGATTCTACTCAGCACCCAGAGTGACCTTTTAAAATACAAATCAGATTATGCCATCCCTGGACACAATTTTCAAAAGGCTTCCCATGGCACTTATAACCATGCAGGCTCCTCATGTGGCCTCCCCACCTGCTTGTCACTTCTCTCTTCAGACTCCACTCTTCCCATTCTCCCTTGGGTTTGATGTGTTCTCAAACATTCTTCTTTCTCCCACCCCAGGGCCTTTGCACTTTCTCTTCCTTACCTTCAAGTCTTTTGTTCCTCAGTTTTTCTCAGAACTGGCTCCTTCTCACCTTTCAGTATCCAGACAAAGAAATGGATGAACTAGGAGACCTTGCTTACAAATAATCACCAATCTGTTGAACTCTTCTGATGTGCCAGGCCCTAGATTCTGTGCTCATGGTCAGTTCCAGCATTCAAGGAGATTGGGATATAATGGAGCACATAAACAGGTAAGTGCAGGTGCCCGGGTGTGTCGTGTGGTGCTGGGGAGACGAGGGAGCTGGTAGAGGAGCTGGAGCTACAGCTTGCAGGGCCAGGAGAAAACTGCCAACCGGGAACTCCTGAGTTACAGGGTGAACGAGAGCCAGCTGGAGGAGTGCTAAGGCATCGTTCAGCCACAGGAACCAGGAAGCATGTCTCATCCAGAACTTGCGAGAAGTCTGCTCTAGGCTAGTGGAGACCTCTGACTAAGCAGGTACAGGAGCACTTAGCCATCGACTCGAGGGGCAGGAATTCAGGGATCTTGACCACGTGTGCAACACTCAGACAAGGGTCAGATAAGAACCCATGTCCCGCTTCCTCTACAGTCCCACAAATACCCAGTTCTGACCTCCTTTTCCTCCCACCTGGCTTTCTCAGGCAGACAGGGGTGGACCCTGAGGCTACTGCCTGCCTTCTACCAGGCTCCCTTTAATTCTAGTCGAACTGGGAGAGTGTGGCAGGGTAAGGTGGGGTGGCCCACTCACCCAACCTGCCCAGACATGAGGAACTCAGAGGCCCCTTTAGCTTCACCCCCAAAGCAGGAGGACAGAGGCATGACTGTGGCTGTAAAAGGCCCGACCCAGCCTTCCCACAGATGCAGCTTCCGGCTGTGGGGGGAGGTGGGCTGGTGCAGAGGACTAGGGGTGTTACTTGCCTGCTCCCCCACAGGTCAGTCCCCAGAAGCACGAAGGTGGACAGGTGCAAAAGCGACTCCCCTGCCAGCCACAGCCCATTGGCAGGGCTGGGACACGGCTGGGTCTGGCCCTGCCGGGCTGACCTGGGGGTCCTGGCTGACTGTGGCTCTCCTAGGAGTCCCCTGCCCCTGCGCTTTTCCACCGTCTGAAGCCACAGACAGCCCCACCAACAGCAGAGCAGCAGCTCCCCACAGCTCCAGAGCATCGTGTGTCAGCTTCTCTCCTGTGAGCTTGCTATGTTTCACTTATTTTTCTTTATTTTTTCTCTACTTTATTGATTAGTTTAATAAGTAAATAAAAAAATAGCAATTTTATATTTATTTTGATGATTTGAAATAGGTCAACATTCTGAAATGACTAAATCAAGCTAATTAACATATTACCTTCTTTTTTTGTGTGGTAAGAACAGTTAATATCTGACCTCTTAGTGATTTTTTGAAAATAGATTCATTATTATTGATAACCACCACGCTGTATGATAGATCTCTGGAACTTCTTCCTCTGAGACTTCGTACCCTTTCAACAGCACATCCCAGCCCTTCCCCTACCACCCCGGCCCTGGTCACCACCACTCTGGTCTCTGCCCCTATGGGCCGATTTACTTCACTCTACATGTGAGTGGGATCATGGAACATTTGTCTTTCGGTGTGAAGTTGATTGTGTTTAACATAATGCCTTCCAGGGAATCCGTGTTGCTATTCGTGAAGGGCAGGACTTCTTTTCTTTTGAAGGGTGACTAGTGTTTCCTTGTGATTCTCTGCCACATTTTCTTCATGCAGGCATGCGCTGATGTGCGCTAAGATTTCTCCCACATCTTGGCTATTGTGAATAGTGCTGCAACAATCATGGGACTAAAGATATCTCCTTGATATCCTGATTTCATTCTCCCTGGAAAATATTCCAGGGGGGGATTGTTGGATCATATGCTAGTTCTGTTTTCAATTTTTTTGAGGAAACTCCATACTGTTTTCCTGAATGGCTGGACTTATATTTCCACAAAGAGTATAAGAATTCACTTTCCTCCACATCCTCGGCAGCCCTCGTCACCTCCTGCCTTTGCAGACAGCCATTCAGGGTGGGAGGTGACATGGGGCCATCGTGGTTTTAATATGCATTTCCTTCACAGACAGTGACGTTCAGTGTTTTGTGCACACACCTGTTGGTCATTTGTAGGTCTTCTTTTGAGAATGGTTTGGTTCAGTCTGTTGCCCATCTTTTAACCAGAATATCTTTCCTCCCTTTTGAGTTGAGTTCCTTTGATATTGGATATTAACCCTTTATAAAATGTATGGTTCGCAAATAATTCCTTTTATTCCACAAGTTATCTTTTCACTCTGTTGGTTATTTTCTGACTTTGAAATACATTACAAAGTTATCTTAGTCATAACAGCGCAACGCTAGGATAAAGACAAACCAATGGAGCAGAATGGAGAGCCTAGAAATAAACCTAGGCATTTATGGTCAAGGGACTATTTTGTGAATGTGTCAAAAATCCACAGTAGGGAAAGGGAATTCCCTTCATCAGCTGTTCAGACAACTGGATGTTTACTACAGAAAGATAAAACCAGAGCTCATATCACACCATGGGCAAGAAAACTAACTCAAGGAGGATTAAAAATGTGAACCTAAGACCCAAAACTGTCGAACTACTAGAAGAAAACCTAGGGGGACACCTCCGTGACCTTGATTCTGCTGATGACTTTTCTGGATGTGACCCCAAAGCGCAGGCAACAATATGACCTCAAATGAAAACGCTTCTGTGAGGAAACAGACAACCCATTAGACCTTTTAACGGTTACAGAACCCAAACAGGCAAGTGCCATTAGGATCCCACGTTACAGAAAACAGACAAAGAGATTAACAAACTCCCACAAAAGCCGCCAAATAGTCCCATGAGAGAGGGGATGCTGAAGTTGTGAGGACACCTCGGCGTGAGAGACCAAGACCCAGATGTGATGGACACACTGGCTTAGGAAAGGCCGAGGGCGGGGCAGTGCAACAGGGTGGGGGGAATAGCACAGAGCTGGCACCTGTCCACAGGTGTGCAGCGATGGGATCCTCAGCTAGGGGATTCCAACGCTCCGAAACCCTCCTTCCAGAGAGCCTCATTTTCATTTGCCAGGGATGATTTCCCACTTGCTTTCTTCCCCTTCTCATGGACTGGACCCACATTCGCAGAAAGGAATTTTAGTGGCAGCAGTCCTGGGAACTGCTGCTGTTTTCTCAACCATGGCAATTGGCCAAGAGGCATGTTGTGAATGCTGCTGTAAACAGGACCCTCAGGGGAGCAACCCCTGCAATTAGGGCGACTGGAGACAAAGGACACACATTCAAAGACGTCATCGTGAAAATTCAGATGAAGGGGTAGAATTCGGGAATAATAGAAGTTAATTTCTATTTTCCTCTGTCTGCATGAATGAGGCATATAATTAAATCAGACCACCTTCACCCACTCTCACACACACCAAGCACGTGCACACATGTATACATACACAGAACCCCGCCTCCTCCTGAGTCTGCATTCACAGTCACTCAGGGTAGAAAAGCCTCGGCACAAGAAATATTCAGTGCTACGTGGAAGTAACACTGCCTTTCCTTCTGTGCTCACCACCGTATTTTCCAATTAGCTAACTTCTTATAAAGACCCCAATCCGTTGTTACCTTATGGCAGCTGATTTAGGTGTAGATTCCAGTTCTGGCTACATCAAAAAGAGCTGAGCTTCCCTGGTCCTCAATTCCCTCACCATGCAATTGGAGTGATAATAGGGAGAGAGGCAGTGATTCCTTGTAAACACTGCAACCACTCCTACCTTACAGATGGAGACTTTCCCAATGAAGAACCTAACAGCAACAGTAAATGAAAAGACCACATTGACCTGTTGTGAAATTGCTTGAGCCCCACCACCAGTCTGGAGATTTCCTTCTGGTCTGTACATTAACTCAACTGGACAAACAGTCTTACATTTTCTGAACCAAAACATCAGGCAAAGTTGCTGGATCCTGAGCCCTAAATGTTTCATGAAGACCAAGAGCCAGGCTGTGAGCATTTCAAGGCTCATCCTTCTCAGGGCTAGGACTCAGGTTTACCTTACTCTAGTCCCAGATGTTGTCTTTCTTTAGGTATTAAAAGCTTCAATTTTTGAGTCCCATTTCTTGCTGCCTCATCCCATATGCTCTGGTGGGACATGCTGCTATTGTATCATTTTCCTCTTAAGAGTCCTGACTCTCCCAAAAGGCTGACTAGGCTTCCAGAGGTTTAACCAACATCTTATGTAAGTTCCTTTCATTAAATTATTAAAGCTGGCAGTGTTTGCAGGATATATGTAGCTTCTTCTTCTTTTCTCTTATTGTTGGCTGAATTTAGGAGCGGGAACTATACTACCTGTGGTCTCAGGAGGGCACACATCAGCCAAGTTTAGTATTAGGACAATTTTCTCACCCTTATTTTCATTATCTCTCACATTTTCTGGTCAGTTCCCTGACACATGCATCCTCAATGGCAGAATATCCCCTAGCATAGGTATTTTTAGACTCCCCATCTTTTATTCTTTTCTTTTTCCAACTTGATCCACAGAATGTTAATGCCACAAATACAAATACCTGATTATGTTGTCTGGTAGAATGGAGCTTTGGAGGACTCAAAAATGGTGCAATACTGAGATAATTTTCACCCTCATCACTCCAAGAATCATCCTTAGTGGTGGGATTATCCTCATAGGCAATGCATGTAGTAGAAAGCTAGTACAGGAAAATGGTAGCCAGACTCTTCCTATCCGTTGTCAAGACAGACTCACTTGTGTTGACTATAGGTGCAGTTGTTGGTTTCAATAGGTTGAAAGAACTAAAAAGTCAGAAGACATCAGAAGGAATGGAGACTTCACTTCCCACTACTTTCCCACCATCTCTCAGCTCCCCATGGAATCTCCCCTGATTACATTCCTGCCATGCACAAAAAGGGTTTAATAGCCACTGACCACACTCACCCTTGGTGTACCCCATCTACTAGGGATCAATTCTCCCATTTCATTTCTGCCAAGGTCTATTATGAGGTGATAAGTTCACTTACCTGTGTATGCCAAGTGGATCTAAACTTCTTTTTAAAGAGAACATTCTAACGTCTTAAGACAGAGAATATTCACGAGTACATTTTTCTGTTTTCAAGCCACATAAGTCAATAATTTACCAGTTGATCTCCACCTCTTCCATACCATTTTTTTTCTCAATTTTAAATATGGGAAGGATAACAGGTTTACATGTCCCCTAACACTTCAACACATAACCTCTTCGTTTAGTTATATGCCTCTAAGAGTAGTCATCATGGGTTTCATTCAATGTCCTGGAAACTTGTGTAATATATTGTAGGTACTAAGTTTCATTCAATATTTGTTGAATAATTGATGGAAAGCTTGATGAACCAATGGTGTAGATTCACTCCACATGGAGCCCATTGTATCTCTGTAATAAAAACTGACTTCTGTCATTCAACACTCGGAGATAAATTAGCTGTGTACTCTTGAATAAAGAGTACAAGTCCTCCCAGTTTCTATGTGAGATGTGAAGACAGCACTCTATGTGCTCTGAAACAACTTTCAGCTTGTACATTCTAGATTGCCGAAACACGGATGCATAAATATGATGTGGCCAAAAATGTTAATGGATAGGGTATCAGGCATGGGAAACATCCCAGGAATGTCCCTGATTCTGAACCATAATTCTTCATTAAATAATATGACTTCTTCTCAATCTCTTAGGAACTGAGTTTTCACTATTCAACTTGTCAAAGGAATCCTACAACAACCAAGAGAGTAGAGCAAATTGGAGAAAAAGAATGAATAAAAGGGAGGGCAAAATAGAAAAAGAGGCATAGAACAGGGAGGTGGCCCGAGAGAGACAGAAGCAGAGAGATCCCACAGGTCAGAGATAGACATAGAAATTCAGACTGAGAAAGCCTGAGAATGAGACCACAGAAGAAAGGGAATCACAGAGAATCTGTGAGAGAAAAACAAAGACAGAGACCCACACAGAAACAGAGGTAGGGGAAAGAAAAGGAAGAGACAAACAGAAAAAAAAAAAATGAGCCACAGAGAGAATCAATTGAACTTAGACAAAGAAATTCCAAGACAGAGACAAACAAAACAAGAGAAGAACTCAAGAGCTCTCATGAAATATATCAATTGAGACTTCCAGTGAGGAAAAGGACAAAAAGAGGCATTTTTCTAACTTTACAAATAATCATCATTACCAAGGTTTTTTCTCTCTCAGTTCCCTTGGAGAGGGTCGGGACCTTGGTTCCCTTTTGTCTTTTTCTTCCTCCAGTGCTCTGCTTATACACAAAAGACAAAGTTATTTGAGACCTGAGTGGGTTTCAAAAGGGACATGATGTTCCTCTAGAAATTTCATACAGGAGAGTCAGCCAAGAATAGCAGAGGCTGGCAGCTGTCCTCCTAAAACCACAGCATAGCCAAGAGTAGCATTCACACTTCAGTTCCATGAGTTTGCAACTTGGGTTTAATAGGCCCAACAGTGCCAAAAGCAAACAAATCCATCACTGGCCAAGAAGCAGCCCCACCCTAAGGCTGAGCTCCTAAAAAACCACTTGCTTAAAATATGAGACCTAAAGCCTGGGAAGGTGCCGTACCCCAGACCACAGGACTTGATGATTTGTGTATTTCCAGTAGGAGTATGGAAGCTCCTTAAGCAAAGGAGGATTTTGATATTATTCTTGGCTTTGCTGGACTTCAGGAGCTCACAAATTGAATGGTACCTGTAGACAATTGCCTCGAAATGTGGTTTGGCATCAGCATCAATTCAAACATTATCCTACTTTGATTAGTTTGGCTGTTTATTCCCATGATATTTTTAACTTTTTCTTCCCCTTCAGTATCTTGTCATTTACTCCCATGTTCACAGGCATTGGCTCACATACCTGTGTATCCATGAACATGGTATGTGCTGTTGTATTCTTACCCAAGAGATACTGTGGTGTAGATTCATTCCACATGGAGCCCATTGTATCTCTGAAATAAAATCTGTTTTACGGTGCTGGGGTTGTGGTTCAGTGGTATAGCACTTGCCTAGCACATGTGGGGCCCTGGGTTTGATCCTCAGCACTACATAAAAAATGAATAAACAAATAAAAGTATTGTGTTCAACTACAACTAAAAAAAATTTAAAAAAAAACTGTTCTGCATTGAACCTGTCACTTAGTTGGTACTTCAGAAATATTTTGAATGAGATAATGCACCTTCTCCCTGATTACTCTTTCCTCCTACAACATATGACTAATGAGTGAGGCTTCAATTCTTCCCATAATAAGTAAGAAGGCATAAACTCCCCTTCCCAAAATTCTGATGTACCCAAGAAAGACTTAAATCATCCTGGGAACTCCCACTGGACTTGAAATAGAAATCTGAATATTTGGGTTCAAATCCTTGGATCTACACATTTATAATTTGATGGATCTCAATTTCATCATTTCTAAAATATGGATTATAAAACCTATCTTGCTTAACACTCATGAGAGTCTAATAAGCTAAAATTTGGAAAAATGTTTCTCAATGACAAGAACTTAATCCTCTATCCTTATTTTAGGTTTTCTGTACTATCAATAACTTAGAGGCAAATAAAATGAATTTATTTTAAATAAATAAACTGAGTTCAAATAAAATGAATTCAAGCTCCTTGGGAACAATTCCTGTCTACATGGTAGGTACTCAATCAGGATTTATTGATTGGAGGGATAGCCTTGGTCTCTTCTTTGACTCTCTTTTCCTCTCTTGGTTTCTTGCTGTTTGACTTGTTTTCTTTTTCAAGGCATCCTTATGTTCTTGTCCTAGAGGACAAAGTGATCCCACGTTTCTCTTGATGTCCACTGCTTCATTGTACACGGGCAGTCCTTAATCTCTGCTCTCACCAACACCACTGTCTCTAAGACTCAAGTTCTTTTTGGCATTTTGACCACAATATTTTCCTTACCTCAAATTCTAATCTGCATTTCAAACCAGTGGGGGAAAGATCTCTGTACAACAGGCCATACTTGTATCAAAGATTTTAAGGGAAAACCTTTGCCTTTGGGGGTCATTGAGAGGTGAGAGGAGAAGTTAGAAGTCTGACTCCAAAAGAAAGGAATACAGTTGAAACCACTGGCTCAGTCTCCAGCCCTAACTCCGCAGTGACAATTCCAGGAATTTTGATCTCCTATCTAGGACCCAGGAAACCAGCAGTGACCCCCATAAGAAAGAAGAGGCCTTCTAACCATTCAGAAAGCTCCTAAGGAGAGGCAACCCTGCTTTGTTTTCTCTGAGTACTTCCCCTGGATTACCCAGAGAATAAAAACAGCTTCAAAATTCAGCCTACATTTAAGTCTGAATCTTCAAATCTTTGCTGTTAATCCTTTTTTAATTGACAGGGAATGTATTTCCAATTATTAATGGAAAGTGTAATTTTGGAGCTTAATTAAATGCTCAAATCACATTTCTGCCATTAAAAATGGTTTTAGGTTTTTGTTGTTGATTTTTTTTTTTTCTAATGAGCTGTTTACTCTGCTGATAACTACAATGTGGACAAAAGGCGAGATTCAAAAACAGCTCTGAATACTCAAAAAGAAATAGCTCTGCTATTGATAAAAATAATAACCTCCCGTACAGCAGGGGGTGGTAAGAAAGCCTAAATTTATTGCTGCTGTGTTGAATACGCAAATGTCACTTCCTTAAAGAGGGAAAATTAGTTTTTAAGCCTGGTTTAGCAGCCAGAATCTCTGACTGTCTGCATAATATTGGATTTTTCAAGGCTTCTATGATGCCCTGGGGTGGGGTGTTTTGCATGCAAATTGCACATTATATAAGGCTAAAGATGTTATATAAGGAAAAAATGAAGACTGAAATCTCGTTCTTTTTTTCTTTTTCATTCTCCTTTTCAAACGTTCTGATCCTTTAGTTCCAGCTAGCATTTATTGAGCACTAGTGTCTTATGTGCACTTATATCATTTAAAACTCATGGCAATCATTTGAAAGAGGTAAAACTATCCAGGTTTTGTGGATGAAGGAACCGAGACTCTGAGAGTTTAAATGACTCAGCCTTTCACCACAAAGATGTATTGCTCTTTGCTCTACACAAGAGCTTCTTAACCTGGGGCATGCATCAGAATCCCCCAGAGGACTTGTTAAAACACAGATTGGCCCTACCCCAGAGTTTATGATTCATGATGCACAAGTGTTCATTTTCAAAAGGTTCCAGATAACGCTGAGACTGCTGATCAGATGCCCTACCCGGAAAATCAGTGCCCCATAAGATGCTAACGTTTTCTTTCCCTTTTAGACCTTAAAGCTAAAGAGTATTCCAAGAGGTCATCCATCCATGTGTCTTCTTTCAGATGGGTAAAATACCAGATATGCCTATTTTAGAGACAAGTCATTAGAGGATTTCTGGGAGCAGGAGACAGACAAAATGTCCTGCCTAGAGTCAGCCAGGTGGTAAGGAATAAGCTATTCTCACTTCTCATTAGGTTATCATTCCATGATAGGATTCTTTTAAAGTCATCTCATTGCCTGGTTCCCACTCTACCCCCAGCCCTGGAGGTGAAGCCCCAACTGAAAGCAAATTAGCATCAAAGCCACTTTCTTCCAAACAGAGGAACAAGTTCCATCACTAATGATGGGGTGAGGGGTAAGGGAGGAGATGAGAGACAAAAAGGGTCCCTTAGTCTGCAGGCCTGAGGCTTTACCAAGGCCTAAGCAATTCCAGAAGAGGTCATTTAAGTTATTCACTTAGTCAAAATAAGATACCTGCAGGATTGAGAGAGGCAACCATTGTTCCATTTTATTTTTTTATACACTGTCAACCCTGTGAACTAAATTTTTAGTTATTTAATAAGTTATTATTTTCCTTTATACTTCTGAACCTGCAGAAAGGTTTAATTTAAAGAAACCTTAAATATCTGGATGGGGTGACACATGCTTGTAATACCAGCCACTCAGGAGACCAAGGTAAGAGGATCTCAAAATTGAGTCACTCTGGGCAACTTCGTGAAACACTGGCTCAAAATAAAAAATAAAAAGTGTTCAGTATGTAGCTCAGTGGTAGAGCACCCCTGGGTTCAAATCCCAGTGGCAGACAAAAAAAAAAAAAAAAAAGTCTTAAATATTTTAATGCAAACATTTAAAATTACATGAAATTATTGTACCCTGTGTCACATTTCTTCAATTTTTCAATTTAAAGGGAGCTTCCAAAGAGTGGCCTTAGCCTCTCTCTCCACCCGTGAGAGGCCGTAAGCATGACACCTCTGGGTGAATAAAGCCAGATTTCAAACAACATTATCAAAATGTAAGTAAGAGGAGAATTGCAGAGGAAACTAGTATGTATGCAAGTCCTCAGCTCCTAGAGTAGCTCCATGCTGCTCTAGAGAAGTAGCAGGAGCAGGGCCCTCACTGGCTGTCTGATTATAAAATCAGAACCTCCATCTGCAGACCTGTCACTCAATCTTCCATCCCAGCAAACATCTTCCTGAAACCTCTGCCCCAGTCTGCACCACGGGTGCTGCAGTAAAACCCAAATTTGAACATTCCCTGCCCCTTGTGAGATCCTCCATGGGGACTGCAATCCAGGACACAGCCCTGGACACAGTTTACAAGTCTGAACACACATTCCAATAAGAGACGAGACCAGATTTCTCTACTAATTGCCATTGATTGATGGCACTGGTTTTGGTGACAAACCATCTTTGGGTTTTTATGAGTAGAAATAGTTTATAAAGTTTAAATCAAAAAATCTTTAAGACTTTACATCCACTAATTAGCTAGGATTGCAAGCAAGAGGGGGAAGTTTCAATCTCATCACTATAGAGACATATATTTTACTCTTCATTATACATTTTTAATAAAGTACCCTTTTCTATATCTTCACCATATTTGAAGTTGCAGCTCTAGATCTGAGAGTGCTCAGCTTGAGACATCCAGAAACTAGAGAAGAAAGTTGAATATCAGAAAACACAACTGGGAAGTAACCGAGGCCCACCCATTTCAAAGTCTGTGCCCCATATGGCTTCCTCACATGTGTGCAAGAAGTGGACAGGGGACAGTAACGGTGGGGTGTCTGCAGAAGGCCAGAACCTGGGGCAAGATGCCCTAATTCACAATGAGGCTCGCACGCTGCATTCACTGTAGAAACTTGGTCATTTCTTTATCCACAGAGGACCACAAAAGGCTTTTCCCTTAGTTTTCTTGCAGCTCTGACATCCTGATTCAAGAAAAATACACAACTTTCTTTTTCCTTGGAGCCTTCATAAAATATGAAAATAAAGTTGATTTTAAAGAATTATTACAGAGCTAAACTAGAGTGTTGAGAGCCACAGCCAAAGGGGCCCCAGCAAACTTTCAGACTGCCAGCTGATGATTGGCTCACAGCGGCCCCAGCAACATCTAGCTGATTGGCTCCTCTGCCGTGAAGCTCATTGGGCTGTTTCCCTGCCCTTTCAGGCCATGGAGCTGCTCATTGGGGGACTTTTTGGCTCCACCCATGCGACCCAGCCAATCGGCCTCAAGAGGAAGAGGATTGTGGGAGATGTGGAGGCTGGTGGTAGGGGAGTGTGGCTTGGGGGAAGCCGGTGGTGGCAGTTGGACTCTGAGGGTTTTTTTCCTGAGGAGCTGTTTTGTTTGGCTTGTGTGGTTCTAAAAGTAAAGTTAGTTTCTTTTAACAAGTGGCTCCTGAATTGTGCCCAGCCAGACTGCGGCACTAGAGTTTAATTCTTCCTGATTTCTTTCTGCTTTTCTCTCTATTGCTCTGTCTTGGTTTTCCTCTATTCTTCCTGGTCTGCTCTCCATGCCACCTCCTTTGCTTGTTGTGGAGAGTTAGCATTTCCCACCACCCACTGCCCCATGGATTTCTAAGTGGGCACAACTACTTGGGCAAATGTCACAAGTGTGCTGGGTGATTGGAGTTGGAGTACTCGGCTTGGGCCGTCGTAACAAAATGTCACAGAGTGCATTGATCAAACAACAGAAATCTGTTTTTTCACAGTTATAAAGTTCAAAGTCCAAGACTGAGGCACCAGCAGTATTGATTTCTGGTGAGGGCTCTTCCTGGCTTATTGTCACCTGTCTTCTTCTCATTGTGTCCTGGCATGGCCTTTCCTCTGTGCTAGGATAAAGGAGAAGGACAGAGAGAGAACTCCGTCCTATCAGATTAGGGTCCTACTTAACCTTTATTAGCTCTTTATAGTCTCCCTCAAAATGCAGTCACAGGAGGTTAGAACCTCAGTATATGAATTGCGGGGAGCATGATTCAGTCCACCACAGTGATCCAGATCAAGACAGGAGCCTTTCTCGGCCTATCATCCTCATCTTTGAAACAGGAACTTTGGGCCAAGTGATCTCTTACATCTTTCTGAACACATAATAATCGCAGCGGTTTCTTCCCTAGAAGTGAGAAGAATTTCTGCCGATCCCCTGCCCACCTTCCTCAGTGTTGCTTCTCTTTGTCTGCCCTCTGTCACCATAGGAGATGTGAGGTTTTCCAGGACTGCTGAGGGTACTCACTCCACCTGGAAAGGGGGGAAACAAAGACCCCAGACACTTCCTGGCAGTTGAACAGACCAGATCAGTGGTGGCAAGAGTGACAGATGAGGAAGTTCCAATTCAGCCACACAGGAGCTTAAGGGCACTTCAACAGCAATCAGATGATGGGCACAGGAGCGATGAGTAATATGAATCTATTAATGACAAATCATGTCACAGAAACTGGATCAGCCTTGAGATGCACTACATAAATGAGACCATGAAAGGGACAGGGTAGCTTTGATACTGTGGACCTAAGGGACACGAGGAGCTGCAGCCTGGTGAAATCATGAGATTGGCCAGCAGGGAGTTTAAAGGAGAGCACAGTTTAGATTCCATTTGAAGATGTGATTTTCCAAAGAAGAAAGTTAACTGTAAACTCAGAACAACTGCAAGAGGAAGTTTAGTTTACTATTTCATCTTGAAAGATTCTCAGTGACTATGTTCCTTGTCCTTCTTGTTTGGGTGCCCAACACAGGGGATTTGAGGGTGTCCCTTTGGAAAATATGATCATGTGAGTCAAGATAAGCTTCTAGCTCAGTGAAAACTCCATCAATGGTGGACAGAGCATGCGATGGTGATTCTGCTTCAAGGTAAATGTGGCGTGGCAGGTGCAGCCTTGGGTGGTGACATGAACTCTTCCTGCTCTAGTCCTTGCTTTCTCCTCAGGCTTTATCTCTATAGGTGGCAAATATTAAGCTGATGTGCATGGATTCAGCTATTCTAGTTGAAATGTGTTTTCTTTTTTTAGTTATTATTTTCTAGTAGTTGTTAGTTCCTGGGGGGAAAAAAAAAAGAATAGATGAATCTCTGAGTCTTCAAGTAGATAACCCAAAAGAAAAGATTCTACTGAAGGAAACTGATCTGAATTTTCTTCTGTCTGAATCCCAGTTTTTAGGGCCCCTATTCATGACTATTGGCATAAACTCCTGATAATGTTTTTGTTTTGTTCTTTTTAGATATTCATGACATTATAATGCATTTTTACATATTATATACAGATAAATTATAACTTCCCATTTTTCTGGTTGTGCATGATGTGGAGTTACAGTGGTCATGGACTCATATGTGAAGACAGGAAAATTATGTCCAATTCATTCTACTATCTTTCCTTGAGGTCTGTACATGGTGAGGGTAGGGGTTTAATTTCATTTTGCAACATATAGATTTCCAGTTTTCCCAGCACCATTTGTTGAAAAGGCTATCTTTTCTCCAATGCATGTTTATGGCACCTATGTCTAGTATTAGATAACTATATTTATGTGGGTATTTCTCTGTGTATTTTATTCTTCACCATTGGTCTACATATCTGTTTTGGTGCCAATACCATGCTGTTTTTGTTACTATGGTTCTATAGTATAATTTCAGGTGTAGTATTATGATGTCTCCTGCTTCACTTTTCTTGCTAAGGATTGGTTTGGCTATTCTGAGTCTCTTATTTTTCCAATTATATTTCATGACTACATTTCTATTCCTATGACGAATGTCATCATAATCTTAATAGAAATTGCATTAAATCTGTATAGCATTATTGGTAGTATGGCCATTTGACAATATTAATTCTGCCTATCTAATATCATGGGAGATCTTTCAATCTTCTAAGGTCTTCTTCAATTTTGTTCTTAAATATTCTGTAGTCATCATTGTAGAGGTCTTTCACATTTTTCATTAGATTGATCCCCAAATATTTTATTTTAATTTTTTGAGGTGAATTTTGAATGGGGTAGTTTTCCTAATTTCTCTTTCAGTAGATTTATCTCTGATGTATAGGAATGCAATTGATTTGTGGTTGTTAATTTTATATCCTGCTACTTTGCTGAATTCATTTATGAGTTCTAGAAGTTTTCTGGTGGAGTTTCTTGGATCTTCTAAATATAGAATCATGTTGGCAAATAAGTATAGTTTGAGGTCTTCTTTTCCTATTAGTATCCCTTTAATATCTTTCTTCTGATTGCTCTGGCTAGGGTTTCAAGGATAATATTGAATAGATGTGGTGAAATAGGGCAATTCTGTCTTGTTTCAGTTTTTAAAGGGAATTCTTTCAGTTTTTTTTTTCCATTTAGAATCATGTTTACCTTGGGTTTAACATATAGCTTTTAAAATGTTGAAGTATATTCCTACTATCCCCAGGTTTTCTAGTGTTTTGAACATGAATGGATGCTGTGTTTTGTCAAATGCTTTCTCTACATTTATTGAGATAATCATAACATACTTGTCTTTAAGTCAATTGATGTGATGAATTACATTTATTGATTTGCATTTCTTGAACCAAACTTGTATCCCTGGGATGAACCCCACTTGATCATGGCATACTTTTTTAAAGATATTTTCGTATATTATTTGACAGAATTTTATTAAGAATTTTTGCATCTCTGTTAATCAGGGATATCAGCCTGAAGTTTTCTTTCCTTGATGTGTCTTTATCTGATTTTGGTATTAGGGTGATATTAGCTTCATAGAATGAGTTTGAAGGGCCCCTCCTTTTCTGTTTCATGGGATAACGTGAGGAGGATTGGTGTTAGTTCTTCTGTGAAGGCAGGTAGAACTTGGCTGATAATCCATCTGGCCTGTAACCCTGGGTGTTTATGTTGTTTCTGGTTTTCTTGTTTCTCTACTCAGCCCCTGACTCCCTCCCTGTTCCTTGACAAGTTGCCCATACCTGGTCTTATACCTTATTCTTGCCCCTGTGCAATCTCAATATGCCCACAAGTCAGATCAACTGATTCAGGCTACCCACACATGGTGCGGTTCGCTCTCACCCTTTGGAGTGTTAAGAGAGCACCTTGCAGAGGTTACTGGTACAAGCTTGGATTTGTGCTGCTCACCCAGATGGCCTGCTTCTCTTTTTTATTATTATAATTTTAATAGACTTTATTTATTTATTTATTTAGCTGCTGATGGGCCTTTATTGTTATTTATTCATGTGGTGATGAGAATCGAACCCAGTGCTTCACACAGGCTACAAGTGCTCTATCACTGAGCCACGACTCCAGCCCTGGATTGCCTGCTTCTCACTGACTTGTCTCATTACCCACTGCTCTCCTTAGCCTGGATCTGAGATCTCTAAGTTTTAGAATGTAAATGCTGTTGTCTCTCTTGCCCTGGTGTCATGAGGGACAAGGGATCTGGCTCAGTCTTTTGTAGCCTTCATACCAAGGGAGTAGCACTTCCAAGCCAGATTATCTTGAAAACCCCTTAAACCTTGTTCCTACCCTTATGCCTGGAAGCTCTTTTATGGAACAAAAATTGGCCTTATCAAATAATAGACTGGGTATCTTTACTATTATTACTTAATAGTGCTGACAGTACAAGGTGTTAAAACTCATCCATTTGATATTCACATCTGTAATTTACAGATATATAAGAAAAATCAAAGCAAAGTCACTGATGTGGATTCTTTAGACTTATTTTAGGCAGGAAAAAAAAGTTTGGACAACAATGCTCTATTTTAAATCTCCGATTGAAGATTGGTTGTTACAGTCTCAATGTGCTCGCTGTCTCTCCCAAATGCATCACCCCCATGCTCTGGTTGCTGGAACGAACTGTTTGTTCATTGCCACTCTGAAGTTTATCTGTATCATACTGACAGCAAGATTTAAAATTGCTCTAATATAGGGAATGTCCTGAATTTGCTTTGTCAAGGGCATTTTCTTACAAGAATAATGAAAATGGTTGCTACAAGTAGTTAACTCACAGGATATCTGATTTTCTAACCCCATTTTGACATTTGCTATTTATTTATCTATCTATTTACTTATTTATTGTTTATTTGGTGGTGGCATATTTACTAAAGACCATTTATCCTCAACACAGGAGCAATGGGTCAGATCCCTGAAGACCTCTAAGTTGTATAAAATATTGATAAGGTTTACATAGATACTAGAGATCCATGATTTTACTTAAACATAATAGTATTGACATGTTTTTAGGCTCCTTGATTTCTGGGGGGGGGGATTTGTTTTCTTTAATTTCAATAACAATGCTTTTATGAAGCCAATAATAAATACAAAATGGGCATGAAAACACAGTTGAATAAACGTTCATTTTGTTACTTTCACGGCAAACAACAACAACAACAAAAAAAAAAAAAAAACAGGAGGAAAAGAAGGTCCTTGAAATACTCTTTCTTGATATCTACATTCAGTATTTCAGACGTTAAGCATCCAGAAATGAGAGGCAAAACATGTATCCTGCATGGTAGTCTCGAGAGGTGGCGTTGAACATTTCTAGTAGCCCACCTTCCAGGCTCTTTCTGGCTGGCATGTGATGGGTGGCCCATATATCCACTTCTGGGTGATACGTTGTGAGCAAAAATAGCGCATTAACTTGCAGTGTATGTGACCACTTCCGGTGTCAGTACAAAACTCTATTTCCTCTACCGTGGTGGCTGCCTGTGTGTAGACCGAGGCAGTTCCCCAGGAACATGACAGATGACAGGAACTTATGCACATGATGGAACAAAGCCCCTGTGATCAGCTTGCTAGCCAGTCAACTTTGAGTTAATCAAAAAGATTATCCTGGATAGGCCTGACTTCATCAGGTGAGTCCTTTAAGGAATAAAGCATTAAGAGACTCTTCTACTGGACTATAATAAAAGCCACCAAGATAATGAGACATTAATCCTACAACCATAAGAAACTGAATTCTGCCCAAAAACCTAAATGAACTTGGAAGAGGAACCTGCCCAAATACTGGCAGTTTGGGACAGGGAGAGGGTAGAAGCTTAAGTCCATGGCCTGAATCTGGACCCTAGGAAATGAAGTCATTGTTCTAGTCAGCTCATCATTCCTGTGACCAAAATACCTGACAGGAGCAACTTAAAGGAGGAAAAGTTTATTGGAGCTCATGGTTTTAGAGTTTTAGTTCATGGTCAACTGACTCTGTCGCTCTGGACCTGAAGTGACTCAGAACATCATGGCAGAAGGGAATGACAGCCTAGAAGCAGAGTGAAGATCCAGGAACAAAATATAAGCCCCAAGAGCATGCTGCCAGTGACCTACTTCCTCCAGTCATGGCACCCCTGCCTACTGTTACCACCAGCAATCCATTCAGAACATTAATCCATCAAATGGATTCATTCACTTATGAGGTTACTGCTCACATAGTCTAATTGTTACACCTCTGTATACTCCTGTATTAGCACAGGAGCTTTTAAGGGGACATCTCATAGCCAAACCATAACAGTCATTGAAACTATCAAGTCCTTAGAGAGGCAGAACAAACACAGTCCCATGATTGTCACTTTGGGGAATTCATGAAAGTGACACTGGAGATGGAGAAGGATCACCTTTAGCAACAGTGGCTCTCAACATGAAGAAAAGAGTGGAAGATCAGACACCATGCTACTATCAGGAGGTCATTACTCTCCAGCAATTACTCAGGACTCAAACCCATTATTGTAAGGAGTGGTGGGTGGAAACCACAAGTAAATCTCAAGAAGCACAAGGGTTAGGAAAACAAACAAAATTTTCTTTAATTCCCATAATAGGCTGTGTACAATTAAAACCTGGGACAAAGCAATCTGAGTAAAAGACTTCCCCAAACCCAGAACTATAGGAGGTAGAAAAGCAACCCTGATCCCTCTGCACTTGCTCATTCTTTTCTGAGGACAATAGACCTAAGGAAGATTGGACCCTGGGTGCCCCTTGCATGGTGAGCCTCTCAGCACACACTTCTCACGGCTTCCCCTTTTCTCTTCTAATTAGGCTTCACTGACCCTCCAGGATGCTGAAGTGTTCCTCACAATCACTTTGGACCTATGCTTCAGCAATAAAGAACTATTGCTCAATGAATAACCTTCTTCTCTCTCACCCCAGTTCTTTGCTTACACTTCTCTCGATTTCCCAGTCCCCGTAACTGGAATACTTCTGTGTGGCCTTCTGCTATGGTTTGGATGTGAGGTGTTCCCCAAAAGCTCACATGTGAGACAATGCAAGAGGGTTTAGAGGAGAGGTGATCGGATTTTGAGAGCCTTAAATCAATTGATAAATTGATCCCCTGATGGGATTAACTAGGTGGTAACTGAAGGTGGTTCATTGGGGGTGTGCCTTTAGGGTACGTATTTTGTATCTGGTGAGTGGAATCTCTCTCTATGCTTTCTGATCATCAAGTGAGCTGATTCCCACCAACACACTCTCCTGCCATGATGCTCTGTCTTGCCTGGAGTCCCAGGGAATGAAGCTGGCTGTCTGTGGACTGAGACCTCTGAAACTGTGCGTCCCTAAAGAAACTTCTCCTCTAAAATTGTTCTTGTCAGGTCTTTTAGTCACAGCAGCAAAAGGCTGACTAAAACACCTTCAAAACTCAGCACGAGACTTTTCTAATTATGCTTCCCTGATCCTCCAGGATGCTGAAGGGTTCCTCCCAATCACTCTGCACCTCCCTCTCTGCGCACCCCTGCCATCCTGGATTTTAGTTGTGTACTTGTCTAACTAAGCTGTGGACGCCTTAGGACCTGGATATGATATTTCTTCAAGCCACAGTCTCAGGAGTGCGTTCTGACACCTAAATAAGTGCTGAATAAATATTTATTTGGTACTTAATGAGAGGATAGATGAAAAGTTAGTGAGCATGAGTGTTTGTTATGCCTGAGTATCTAAAATCCATCTTACAGCTAGAGGGAAATTTTCTGATAATCTTCAGGATGGTTTTGATGATGACTTCACACATTTTAGATTTGAATGCAGTTCATAAAAGTCCTCAAAACTTACACAAGGCCTCAGTTTCTCAGAACTACCCCTGGGGGGAACTTCAGAGATTTAAATCCATGTGTTTTCTAAAACTAGTTTCATAATTTACAGTCACAGTTTTTCTTTCCCCTGTGAGTTTGTTTTATTTCAACCACTGTACAAATAGTAAACAGAATGCTAGGTCTCCAAAACTATAGAACTGCAGGTCAGTAAATTTGGGCCCCAGCAAGCAAAGAAGGGAATTTCATAGCCAAGGACATCGCCTGAAGGGATAAATCTACCTTGTCACTAATTTGGTGCCACAGCGTACTTTGCACTTTCTAAAGTGATATATAAGCCACCTAGCTGGGGAAGTGGCGAGGATGCCATGTCATGTAAGACTTCTCTAGGACTCTGTCAACCATTTCCTCATCAAAGAGTGCATTGTTTTTGGGTCCAGCCAATCTTGCAGACTCCCCAGGAGACCTAAGCTTCATTGTGAGAACAGTCAATAATACTTTCCAAGGTTCAGCACCTCAATCTATACCTATGTCCCCAGGAACAATTTTTGTGTGTGACTCCCATGACTTCCATTTACTTGTAACTTGAGAATCAGAGAACCAAGTTCAAGCTCCGTCTAAACTTATACTCTCCAAATGTTTTCCCAACACATCCAGATCCACGGCCCAAATGCTTTCTTTAAACTATTTTTTTTTCTACTTAGTATACATTTTAAAACTTGAAAAGTCATCTCTTAATTAACCATGTCATTAGAATGATACAGCTGAGAAAATATTATAAAAGGACAGAAAACTTCAAAATAATTCTCCCCTGGCATGCAACCTTGATATTTCTGTTTGGCCACCTTTATGTGAAATGAGTTTACATTTAATGACTACATGGTACCTGGGGCAGGAAAGTGAGAAAGAACTTCCAAGATACATTTATAAAATAATGATGATGCAGTATGTTTGATTTGATTTCAAAACTCATAACAAGCTTTCATATTTTCTTTCCTTTGACTTTCCACAAACTTGTAGGCTAAGTTGGTAAGCAGAAATCACTTACTAGGAAGAGTGAAGGCTTTAAAATTAGGCTCCCTGGTTTCCAATGCCAGTTGTGGCATTTATTAGTTCTTTAGCCAATGCCTTGACAAGTGCCAGCATCCATTTCTTTATAACTAATATACTAATCTCATCCAAGTGTCGTTCACTCAATAACATTTACGGAATGTCTATTGTGTTTCAGATATCTGCATAGATTTGGAGATGGAGGTGAAGTATCATGAAAAACAGTGAAAAAAAATTACAACTATAAAATTACTATAAAGAGTAAATAAATAAATTAACCTTCATGAAGTATCTGGCATTCAATAGATGCTCAATAAATGTGATAATCCCCTAGAACTCTACTTTATAACCTAAGATATTAAATTTAGAATAGCTATATAATCTGTTCCTGGTCCCACGTCTAGTTAGGGTTTTTTGCAAAAGCAGTACTTAGAGCTAGACATATCAGCCAAGTTCAGGACAAAACCCCCAAACTTCTGCTGGGATTTTGGAAGAGACTTTGTAAGGAAGTTCTAAGTGGCTTTAGGAATCCCAAAAGAAATGTTGAAGAACCCTGAGACTGATGATGGCCAGGGGTAATTATTAGCCCCTAACTATAAAAGAGAAAGCCAGGGGCGGGGCATGGAACAGAAGGTCCACCCAGCTATAGTCATGAAAGAATGCAGGCCTGGCCAACACTACTCTGAGATAGGGAAGGAGCAGAAAGAATAAAGCCTTAGACTTGCTCCCCTCCTACCCCATCTTCTGCTGGCACCTCCCATGGGTCAGAGGGCAAGGGAGCCATGGTACTGACATCTGGAGAGCTCAGCCTCTTCAGATGCAGAAAAGTATGAGGAAAGGCAGCCTTGCCTTTGTGGTCCAGTAACTCACACCCCTTGGTGTGCAAGCCACACTGATCTTCTCTATAGACCCAGAAAATCCCATCAGCGATGACATTGGGCTTGAAATCCACAACCCATCATCTGACTAGGTCCCAATCCTGACCAAGGGATTTGGGTGCAGTCCTTTGCAGCTGGTCTTCTTGAACCAGAGAACTCTAAACTGAAAAGACAGTTATATGTCCTCCAAGCACTCCACATACATTGGTAAGACAGAAACAAAGTAACTGCAATAGACACATTTTTAAAGGGACCAGAGAGGCGTAGCAATCACTGGTTCACAGTAATTTTGAATTAGGCAGGGAACATGTCAGGTCTCTTGCTCCAAGATCAGAGAATTTTCCTCCACTGGGTTGTTCTGCAACCCGAGTGTTATTCCCTAGTCCACTGTGGTTCTTCAATACTTAGGTCAACCAGAAAAATGATGTCGTCCTGCACCACTGCTTTGAGCTCAGCTGGCTTAGAGTGAGTGCTATTCCTCCAGAGAAAATGCCTCTACCAGAGATGACAACGATGACCCCATCACCTGGCAAGCTAAGACCAGCACGTGCCCCAGTGGGCTTCTAGTTCCACTGAAACCATAGGCAGAAATGGAGGTCAGGGGCTGCTAAACAGGCTGGGCAAGGGGTCCTAACTGTCATAGTAGGATACTGTGGCTAACAGTATCCTGGGGGTCAGGGAGGAGTTTAGAATACAGTGACCCACCTTGGGTACTTTTGTACACCTGTGTCCTGTGATGAAAGTTAATGGAAAATTACAACCAGTTTACACAGAATAGGAAACATTATCGGTCAGTCCTCAGGAATAAAGATTTGCAGAAAGAAGGCAGGGGACTGAGAGCACTCAAGGTACTTACTGAGAACCAAAGGAATATGAAATGAGGTGATGGAAGAAGTTACAAAAGACAGCCACTATCATGTGACCATCAGCAGATCTGAGGACCGTGGTGCTTCAGCTTTGCTTTGATATATTTATTTGCATGTATAGTAAGCAATTATTTCTTTCCTTTTCCATAACCTATTAGCCTCCTATTCAATACACAAAGTCATTAATAGTTAAATTTACATCTCAGTATTGAAGTCATCAGATTCCAAAGGCATCAGATTCCAAATCATCAGATTCCAAAGGGACTGAGCTAAAAGAATGAGCACCAACGAGAGGATAAGGTGGCTTATCAGGCTCTGTGCCTCCTGTGTGAGGTACAGGCTTAACACAATTCAGTCATACAGGAGAGAGTGCATTGCATGAAGTGCAAACAAGATTTTGCAATTACTTAATTTTAAACTTTATTATTACAAAAAAAAAAAAAATAAGGCTCTATGAAGGCCAAGTTGACAAGGGTGATTCGAGTAAATTTCCTCCATCGGCCAAGCTGAAATTTACTCGAATCACCTTCCCTTTATGACTCCAGGCTGAAATTGAACTAAAGAAAAGCTTGCATGAAATACAGAGGCCATTGTTTTCTAAACTGTGGTCAGACACAGTGAAAAATAGGTACAGACCATCCAGTAGTCCATACCAGCTGCCAGATATTTCAGGCCACTTAAACCTTCCAGCACAAATCAAGCACCCTTCTGCTGCTATCCAGAGTGGTCCCAGGTGAGACAAGCAGACAAGTCATCCACAGGCAACCAGAGCAAATTATGACCCATTGGATGTGAGCAAGTAAGATTGGCCTTTGTTTTAATGCTGAAATCACTAAGTTTAGGGGTGGTTTGTTATGTCACAATAAATAAGTAACATGCTTGGAATTAATAGTGGCAGATATTAGTGAAAATAGAGAAGGCCAATATTTAAATAGATGTTTTAAATATTGTGCTTCTAAGCTTGCAACAAAAATAACTAGATTTATTAATGGGTACAATAAACCTCCAAGGATATTTTTCCTACCAGCTTAATAAAGACCTGTATTGGGCAGTATTATGAACATGTGCATAGTTGTGTATATGTGGTTTATCTTTATCATGTATCACAAACCCTAGCATACATCAGGAAGTCAATAAATGTTTTGAGTAGAATTAGAATTGAATAAACTTGATTGCTTAAAGCCATTCTGAGCTCCCTGTGACAGTAGAATATTCCTGGGCTTTGAATTCAGGGTATTTCTTCATGTATCAATTCTGTGCCGACTGTTAAATTAATAGTAAATACACCATAGCAATGAAACAAGTGCATGTCAGAGCCAGATTATTTGGTTTAACTTTCAGCTCATCCACTTACAGGTGATTTCACCTTGTATCAGTTTTTTTAGTTTCTTTTACCCCATTTCTTGAACTATAGAATTAGGCTAATAATTTACCCATCACTAAAGCTATTGTGAGGATTGAGTGATTTAGACCCCAAAAGTACTTAAAATAGTGCCTGGCATGTAGTAAGTGTTCTATAACTGTATATTTTAAATTATATAACAATCTTCACTCTCAATTTCTTCATCTATAAAAATGACAATCATTACAACAGTCTCCTAGGGCTGTGAAAATTACAGAGAAAATTTGTGTAAACCATCTCAGCAAAAGGTGTGGTGCACAGACGTTTAGTCATTGTTTTTCCTCCCTCTTTCCCTCTCTTCTCCATTTCTTTCTTTCATCACAAGGGTTTTTTGGTGTTACAAACAAGGGAAGCCCATTTGTACTGAGGTTATATGAGGACCAAATGAGATTAGAAAAGCCTGCAAATGCTAATCTCCCTTCTTTTCCTTTGCTTTTCCCAGGAGGCTTGAGACTTAAACAGAGAGTTAGATGCTTCTAAAGAGACAGTGAATCTCTTTCCTAAGCATTGATCTTCAAAGCAAAGCCTCACTACTTGGTCTTTCTGTGCTTCCATTTTTAATCTGCAAATTGGGAGCGTTAATAAGCCCGGGATATAGGTTGGTCCTGGGTGAAGGTGGTTGAAAAACCATCACAAAAGAGGAGATGGAAAAGGAAAATGCCAAAGCCAAGTTCACCATGTTGCTCCTCTGCTCTAAGCTCCTCAGGGTCACCCCATTAAATATCTGGGATTAAATGCAAGGGAAGCTTGAGTTAGCATACTGCCCGTTCATATTCAATGTTTAATAGATATTTCTCCTATGAACTGATAAATTAATAAATGGAGTTGAAGGGAGATCTTGAATATAAAAAACAGTGTTGTTTGGAGTTATGGAAAGTTTAAATCAACAAGTTAAACATTTTAAAAATTTGCTTTAAAAAATATTAAAGTTTAGAGACTGCACCTAGTTCAATTGAAAAAAAAAATGCAATTGAAACAAACAACCAAAAAAAAAAAAAAAAAAAAAACAGACTTTAATTTTGTTTTTAGATTATCTGGCTGCAACTTGACCATGATGGAAAAATAAACAATGTGTCAGTCTTGGTAAGGTGTAAATGCTAAATAAATATAGCAATTTGAATGGGATTACACTACGTAAATAGTATTGATTTTTTTTGTTTGTATTAGAGTAAATCACCATTAGAAAATAACCTTCCAATCAATGGTTCTAATTTAAAGCCTAATTATTTTAATTATTCCCTAGAGCAATCACATTATATTCCACTTACATACACCAGGAAAATATGCTGAACCTATGTCCATACATGTTGCACTAGAATCCTAAACAGAGTTTTCAGCTCATCACTTTCTGCTTGTATGCACCCTTCTAGAGGCAAACCCCATCTTCTCACAGAAGCAGCCCTGTCCACCCCTCCTCTAGTTTTCTTACAGAGCACTGCTGTCACTAGCACAGGATAGACACACACCTGCATTTTCATCATCATTTATTTCACGTGAATTAATTCCTGGTTCATATCCAGGTGACACGATGTGAAGTAAATGGAATAAGAAAACTTGCCCAGTGTGTTGGGAGAGGTCCCATCTTGAGTTCAGTTCAGATGTGTTTAAGCAGATGAGTGGGACAACAGAAAGCACCTCCCATGAGAGCAAGGAAAGCACTTTTAGCATTCATATTTCAGAGCAGGGGGAGAAGGCAGTATCCTGTATGATTATTCATCCCTCAAACCCAAGGACTTCTGTCAACCCTGCAAAGAGAAATGCTGCCACTGTTTATCACTGAGACACAGAGGCACAACACCACTCTGAGGTGCTTAGCAGGGTGGTACCACTCTGAGGTGCTTAGCAGGGTGGTACAGGGTGATGACAGACCTCCAAGAGCTCTGGTGCCTTGAGGTGGGAGCAAATACACCATCCGGGCCATGTGCCCGCAGCATCAAGAAAGGCAATGGCTTCTGTGGAAACGTCAATGTCCTGAACCCAGCTGTGGTAGGATGGGGTTAGACCCACTGCTTTCTTCCCAGTGAGTATCAACAAGAAGGAACCAGAACAGAGAAGTGAGAAAGGAAGAACTTAGTAACTCACAGGACACAAAACTCTGATGCTTAAAATAATTCAGGGTGGAAGTGAACCAGAGAAAGGGTCATTACCAAACTTCAGCCTTAGTTTTGCAGATCAAATAATGAATCCTGGAGAAATGCATGACAGGTGAAAGAACAAATCTCCTGGAGAAGACCAAAGGAAGATTCTCTCTCACTATCTTAAGGTTGCTTGGAAAGGGGAGTGGAAATTTTTAGCAAGTCCAGGGAAGACTGTGAGTGTGAGTCCCATGGAAATTCTAGACAGTTAAGGGGCAGGAGGCATTTCTAACCATCACCACTGACCCACAAGCAGACTAGCTGCCCCAATCTTGGTGGAAGTACATCAGTGAGAAGTTTGGATCCTGTCAATGATGTTGAGTGACCCTTGGGCCAGGTGAAAGACTAGTTGCAACTTTGAGCCTGAAGTGGCTAACTCCACATGATTCCAGAGAGAAGAAATGAGACTAGCAAGTTGAAGTTACAAAAAAATAGATTTGTACTCATTAGAAAGAGCTTGTTACCAACAAAGTGGGGGACCACATGAATTGGTGAAGTAGTTCTTCATGACTAAGCATGTTCAAGCAGAGTTTAGCTGACTACATCACAAGGTTGCTTTTCTCTGGATAAAATTAGAAAAATACCTTTGTGTGTGTGAATGTGTGTGTGTGTGTGTGTGTGTGTGTGTACACATATACATATTTAAGTGTTTTCTTAACAGCTAAGCCCTCTCATCAAATAGCCTGATGCACAGCATGTCAGTGTGATGATGCTGTAGATGTTATTAACAACTAGAGGAAAACTAACCCAGCGCTCACAATACACCGTCCACTGTTCTAAGCACATTGAAAGGATGGTCATGGATTTTGCACACACAGATTCAATCAACCATGGATCAACAGTATTCAACAAATGCAATTCTGGATGTATGTACTTTTTGCTATTGTTCCCTAAACAATGCAGTAGAGCAACTATTTGCATAACTTTTATTTTGTATTAAGCACACTGTAAGTAAATATAAATGATTTAAAGCACATGGGAGGAGGGGCTGGGGATATAGCTCAGTTGGTAGAGTGCCTGCCTCGAAGGCACATGGGCCCTGAGTTCAATCCCCAGCAACACACACACACACACACAAAAGTACATGGGAGGATGTTAAGTTACATGAAAGTACTACAACATTTTGTACAAAGGACTTGAGCATCTGCAGATTTTAATACCTCAGCATGATCCTGGAACCAATGCCCCTCTAACATTGAAAGACAACTTTACTAACTCATTTAGTTCTCATGCAACCTTACAGGTAGTATCATTATTCCCATTTTATTCAGGAGAAACTGAGACACAGAGAGGTTAAATAACTTGTTCTAGGTCACATAACTAATAATCAGGATCATACGCAGCAATTGTATTTCTGTTACCCATGTTCTGAACTTCCACACCACATTAGCAAAATTGGGATGGGGCACTCAGAGACTCACTTATTTAGCCTTGACAACTTTGAGGCACAAACAACCCACTTGGGTACCTCCAAAGATCTAGTTCCCTTTGGAGCACAATTTGGAAAACAATTGAACTAAAAGAAATGCAAGCTCCTGTCTGACCCTGATTTATGGAGTAATTCACAGACACAAAGCTCAGAGGACCTGGGCTCTGTGAGCCAAATGAATGTGTTCACCCGGACGGTGAGCTGGAGCGAGAGTAGTCTCTCAGCAGAGAGGAGGCTGTGGCCCGGCCACAGGGAACCACCTGTCTCTGGTCTCCCTTCTCCAGGGCTTTATGTAGTCAATAGAGACTTGGCTCACAGAAAAATCTCTCTTCATCTTCTAGATAACAGGTTACCCTCCAAGGAGCTCATTAGTAAAAACGAAGGGAGTGTGGAAGGAAGGAAGGAGGGAAAGAGGGAAGGAGGGAAGGAGGAAGGGAGGGCACAAAGACAGACAGGAAGACAAGCACACAGGAAGGCAAGGAGGTGACATCATGCTTGCTCCTGCTGAAGGCCCGCCCCCTTGGTGGGTGGAGAAAAGCAGAGCTGGCTTACCTAATGCCCCTAACTGAAATAGTTCCCTCCTTCGCTCTCTTCTGTCATTAGCAGAACTGAGAAGTTGCCTGAGCCAAGGATCTTAAAAAGAATCCAAACTTTATTCCAAAACCACCATATGCTAGGCTTGAAACCAAACTCCCTAGCATATGTGCCCCACAGCAACTGAACTCGAACAATGACACACAATCATCAAGCACAGAAGGGCTTGGTGCGTGGTCCGCAGGAATCCCCAGAGCCTTTCTGAGCTCTTTGAATCCTGCCCGCTTGCCGCGCTCCTCTTCAGAGCACTTCTCAGCGCATGGACCCCGGGGCTGAAAGGCTCAAAACTCTCTAGGAACCGCGTGCAGATCCATACAGTGCAAGCCCTTTACCAACATTAAACAAACACGTTAGAGAGAAAGCAGGGCGTGAGCGATGGAAGGGGGATTTTTTCAGACGCCATCAAACAGTTTCATTTTTCAGATGAGGATCTTAAGATCTTTTAAAGGAAACAAACTCAGGACTGGAACTGGCATGTCTGTTCCCAATCCAGCATTTTGGTAGGACATATTTACCCCCTCTCGCTAATCTACATTATATTCAAGTCTCCCCAGAACATGTCTCTGATTTTTTTTTTTTTTTTGACCTTTCCTTATTATGGGCTCACACAAAAATGTATTCAATGTTGCTGACTAGTTCTACGAACCGTCTACTTCGAGAACAAGACAGTATCAATATGAGGTCTATTTGGTCAGAGGTAAATCTTATCAAAAAGCATTTTCAATCATTCTTCATTGTTTATTACTAATTTTGCTGAAGGTGCAGGCTCCTTTCTCAAGATGCACAGGTGATTCCTCCTCTGCCTACACCAGGATGCCATAATAGGTGACTGATGCTTGGTCCTACTCAGTAAACAGTTCTAGAAAGAGCAGATTGTTCTCCCCCTACCTAGTACCATGTGACATTTAGCTCCCCACCTCATGTCCTCATGCTCTGTCCTCTATCTGCATATCTACAAGCATATCTCAATATGCTACCATAAATATTTCAATTCATCGTGGAAAAAAATTTGCTTAGATGTTGGCTTAAACTGCACCTTCCATCAGGCCCCCAAGGTGCTCTCACATAATGCCAGAGCACTTGTAAAGAGATCCCTACTTTTATAAGATAAATAATGGGTAGTACTGGATTTGAACGTGTAAAATCACACAAATGCTCTTGATTTCTACTGATAAGATAAAATCAAGTAAAGTAAATATATAAAAGGGGAAGAAGAGTGAGTAAACTCCCAGTTGACGAACGTAGAATTTAATCTTGACAAATTAGTTGTAGTTTAGAATTTTATGTCCTCTACAACATTTGTTTCCTTTATTAAATAACTATAATGCCATTGGAATTGCTCGTGCTCTGGACCCACATGTTTTATCAGACTTTCATCTCACTAACAACAATCTTTCCTAACAATGATATTTTCCAAAAGAAAGAGGAAAACAAGATCACCAGTAGGCAAACACAAAAGAAATAAATGAGGTGTATGGGGTCAACGAGTTAAAGTTTGAGAATTGGAGGAGAAACAGAATTTAGGTCATCTCAAATTGTTTCACCAAAGATATTTCTCAACAGAGTCAAAGATAGTGACTTTATAATGGAGAAACTCAGCAGAGACCAACTTAACCAAGCATCCAAAGTCAGCATCACAAATAATAAGATACCCAAATAAGATAACCCCATTGGTATGGTGAACTGAGAAGGGGACCACATTGCTTTTGTGTCATTCTTGGCAAAAACACATGTCTCACACTAATAATAAGAAAACATTGCACAAAACCAAATCTGGGGACACTCTACAGATTGATAATGACACTCTGATCATTACCCTTTGGAGGTGTCAAGGTCATGAAAGACTGAGGAACTACTACAGATGACAGGTAACTAAGGAGAAATAAGAACTACAGAGAGTGCAGAATCTTGAATTGGATCTTAGAAGAGAACCTAATGAGAAAAGTTGGTGAATTTTGATAAAAGTCTCTAATCCAGCTAATAATCTTATGCCTAGTTTTGATAATTCTGCCATAATAATGTAAAAGGCTAATATTGTTCACATGAAATGAGTGGGGGAGGGAACTTAGAGGAACGGTTTACTATTTCTGTAGTTTTTCTCTGTGTCTAAAATTAGTTTAAAATAAAATATTAATTAAAAAAAAAAACCCACGCCACTTTAGCCTGTTTTGTACTGTTGTACCTTTTTGTTTACCTTCCAGAAGGTGGCTATCCCCAGTCATGGCATTAAAAAATAACAAACAAGTTCATCTTTGATTCCCTGGTGAATTCAAAACAGAAACAACAGTGAAGAATGTCAAAAAGAGTCACTCAGGTTGTTCACCTGAACAACTGTTAAGAGATGCGGGAAGGAAAATGAAACAAGTAACAACCCTGAGTCTTTGTCTCTCTAAGCTCAGTCCCCTGGTCACTATAATGGAAATAGTAAAAATGTCCTAGGAAGAAGGGAAGGAATTTAATCTTGACAAATTAGTTGTGGTTTGGAATTATATGTCCTCCATAACATTTATTTCCTTTATTAAATAACTATAATGCCATTTGAATTGCTCATCCCCTGGACCCATATGTTTTAACCTCACTAGCTACAATCTTTCCTAACAATGAAATTTTCCAAGAATATAATCCTTGTGGTTGGCAAGAGTTATCATTTCTAGAAGAAAGCAGTAGCATGTGGAAATGGACTATTTCTATGATAAACTACATTTAGGACCATTTTGCATAAAGATGTTTTATGTGTGCAGAATGGGAACATATCTGCCATTTCTTAGAAGGGGTCCCATAAGGACGGACAACCTTATGATGATTGCTGTCCGTTGACAGCCTGAAGGATCCCCGGGACAGGCTTGACATTTGACCTCTCTGACATAGTCACTATCATCTTGCACCTTCAAAATACCTTTTGTTTTAAAAAATTAGATTCAATTTCCAAACCCATATAGTACATAAAAAGAACCAAGAGCAAAACCCTGGTATATGCCTGCAAAGCCACATGAGTCTCTTTCTTGTTACAGGAAGCCCAAGACATCAAGAGTCTAACATCTTTAGAGATAGATCAAGATGATTTGGTCATGGGATGTCTTAAAAATTCACAGAGGCCTTTGGTTTTGATGGTGCTGTTTGTCTTAACTGGGTCAGAATGATCTGAATATAGCTGGTTTCTGAATGAACAGTCAGTCCTGCTTCCTATCCAAGGAATCCCAAGGGACCAAGAAGACAAATTAAACCAGTTTTCCATGGGTGCAGACAAGCCTTTCTCAGAGGTGGTGACATGTAAGCATCAGCTTGAGAGATGAGTTAAACTTATAGACAAGTGTTTTCCTGGCAGAGGAGAACAATGGTACAGAGGCACGAACTGGGAAAAGTTGCAACAGTGAGTATGGATAGACAATGTACTGGAAGAAGCACAGAGGAGTTGGATCACAACATATGCCTTCATAGAGCATGCAATCTAGACAGGGATCCTTCCCTGCAGAAAGCTGATGAGTTATAAAATGAATAGAGCCCATCTCTCAATACTCTGTAAAATGCCTTTCAGACACTCACTTCCTACTTTATTCACTGTTTTCCACCTTTATAACACTTGGCAATCACTTTGAAAAACGTGGGGTAAAAAGCTTTCTGATTCTCTTACTATGATATGGAAAACACAATGGAAGAGTTTATAGTTTTTAGTGAAAGTAGCATATAAAACATTTATTCCTGCAAATCAAGTCCCTTAGTAAAAAAGTCTGACTTGGGTGAACAGTTTTACTGGCAAAGATGGACAACCGCAGACCCTTGCCCACAGGCTATCCCGCCTTTAGCAATGACAGAACACCACCAAGCAGTAGGAGATAGGACTATATACTAACTACTGTGGCTTAGGCACTGAGCACAGTAGTGAGAGTGAGCAGCTCCTGGATGTTCTCCAGGTCAGATACAGAGCTTATGGCTTCATGGCGACCTTCTCATTACTCTTTACACCAACAAGAAGGTTCTAGAGTGATTATCCTCAGTTTAGAAGAAGATGTTGAATCAAAGAATGGCTCATGACTTGGCAGAGAACACTGGTGAATTGGGAGCAGAACCGAGAATCTGTCCCCACTGCATAAGCCTCCTAGAGTTCATCTGAAAGCTCAGTTGTCTCATCAGTGATCATCCTGGGCAGAGGTGTGTGTGACCCTCAATGTCCCTGAATTCATCAATCATGGGTAAAATTGAGGATCACTGTCATAAATGTGCTGTATTGTAATGTACTGTAGTCTTCATCCAATTTTGTTACAAGGACTCAATTTCATCAGTTCAGAGCAGCCCTGGGTAATTTGAGCTTCATTACAGTCAGAAAGAGAGAACTTGGTCCCACAGCCCAGTTCACCAATGGGCATAGCCTGTGAGAATCTGCCTGGTGCACCCTCCTGGACGCAGGCATCTCTGCACATTAGGAAAGAAAGCTGAAGCTTGTGACTCTGGAGGTGCCTCAGAGACACACTGTGGGAGACAGACCAAACACAGGTCAAGAGAAACAACCAAAGTGATGTGCTCAATTTCCCTTATCATTCACTGAGCACCGACCTTCACACTCCTGGACCCCTGCAGTGTTGTTGCAGATGTTGAGAGCTTGAGTAACTTGTCCAGGATGCGGAATGGGTCTGAGCAAGTGCTCAAACAGCCTCCTGTTTTTCTGTCAGGCATCCTGAGGGCTAAGCTGAGCTGCCCTTCTTTCTGTGCCTGCAGCCCCATGGAAAGATGAAATGGTTGCTATCAAAGGTTTGCTCATGCCTGGACCCTTGATTGATACTCTCCCTGTGGCCTGTAGCAAGAACACAATCTCTCCTCCAAAAGTTCTGGGGAGTTGAAGGTGAGGTATGCCTTAAGGCACACAGCATGGAACAGGTTCATGACCAGATGCACTCACACTGATGTTTAGGATGATCAGACCCGAGTATCCCTCTTTGTGTTCTACCTGGAGAAAGGAAAAATAGAGTGGGAATAGAAATATAATGTGGAAGAAGAGGAGAGAAGGTAGGGTAAATACAAGAGAAAAGGAAGAAGAAAAATTGAATGCATTGGCTAAGGAGATCCTGACCAGCTAAAGTCTCTGGAGGCCTCTCCTTGTCCATTCTGCCCTCCTCTCCTCCCTGGAGTGAATCTAAAACCAGGTCCCTGGGGAGTTCAGTGACCCATCTTACTAGATAATTGCACAAGACAGCTCAATAAAGCTTGGCTGAAATGATGGTTTAGCAAAAATCGGGACCATGAACATCATAGTTTGACCACATACAGTTTTTAAAAAGGGACTGGACAACAGCTAGGGTTACTTGAAAACAGATTCCACAGAATCACTGGGTGGGCACTTTACACACAGCATCACAAAATATTGCATTAGTCAGAGGTCTCAGCTACAAAGAGCAGAACCTGACTCAAGAATTAAAGCAGTAAATGAATTTATTAAATAGCCATTAAGAAGACTGTAGAATAGTCAAGAGGCTGCATAAACAGTTTGAAAATGGATGGGAACAAAAGATGGCAGATGTCATCATTGCCTTAGAAGTTCTGTGCTCATTGTGTGCCTTGGTAAAGACCTGCAGTCCCAGTTACGAGGGAGAGTGAGGCAGGAGGATCACTTGAGCCCAGAAGCTTGAGACCAATCTGTACAATGTAGTAACACCCTGCCTCAAAAACCAGAAAACAAACAAAAAGACAATCTGATGAGTAAGATCCCTTCCTTCTCTTGGAGCCATGCAGACTTAGCCAGAGAGATTCAGAGAGCAATGAAGGTAGAATATCTAGTTCCAACTGTTTCCAACCACATCTCCATTGGCTCAGGGTAGAATCAAAAATGGCAGCTATCACTGGTGTAGGTTTATCCTCTGAAGCATGGGCCACAAAGCTCCAGAAGTGGGATTTGAAGTCCCAAGATCTAAGAGTGTCTCAGTCACTAACCAGCTGACTTGAGAATGAATCACTCACCCTGCCTCCAACATAAGCTCCGCATTTGCCCAGTGGAGCTGGTAACCTCCACCCTGTTGCTGCCCAGGGCTGCATGAGAAGCAAGCAGGAAAGGATAGATAAATGGCCTAAGAACTGACAAAATGCTAAAAACCCTCTTCAGAATGTTCCACTATTACTGGACGAGGATGCTGCACATGTAAAATTCTATCTCCAGAGACCCATCACCAAGGGTAAAACACTGGCTGCACCTCTTATCACCTGGTGGCCTTGAAAAGTCTAGATGACCCTCTGAACATCAGGTTGCTTCTCACTAAGATGGGAATAATATCATAATCTCGAAGAATTACTGCAAGGACCAGAGGGGATATCATATGAACTGCTGAATGCCTGCAACTCAAAAACTGGTAGATAGGAATTATCACAATAAGTAATAATAATAGTCATCATTCAAGTAGTAATAAGGTCAGGTTACATGTCCTCTTCTGATTTATCAAACCGAATGAACTTTCTAATCACCCATAACAATTTATCATGAATGATTCATCTTCTTGGATTATGGTTTGGAACTGAGAACCAACATTTTCTTTACATTTTGATGCTGCTGTCATTCACATGTTCTTTCCGGAGGTCTACTTGGTGTAACTCACTGCCATACCAGCCAAGAAAGTGGAAATTCCTTCCAGAATCCCTGCCTTTGTAAGTGTCAGTCCAGCAAGGAAGGGGTTACTAGGGATTCTGAGCACTTGCTTAAGCATAAGGCATCCGACCTTGTCAGGAGGCCTCAGGCTTTGCAGCATTTCTGCTTGTCTCTGCACACAGCCCTTAGTGGAAAAGTACTGCCCAGACTCTGAATTATTAATCCCATCATGACATCCAATACTCAGTAGATGAAAAGAACAAGTGAGACCCACTGTAAGGATCTAAGGGAAAACCAGGAGCCAGCAATACCTTTTGACCATAATCAGGGTTTTCCTGCTCGCCTCTGGGGTGTGGACAACCTCTCTCATCTTCAGCTCCCTCTCACATGCAGACCTCAGGTGAAACTACCTCTGCTTCCTTTTGGGGGTTGGGAAAAAAAGACATCTAATGACCCCAACCATCAGTCAGTGATGTCACACCAACTTGAAATCAGTTGTTGCTTTGAGTTCCTGAGACAGGAGCACAAGAAAGAGTTCAAGATTTTTACATTTTCTGTTTTCTCTTCAAGGACCAGGCACTGAATCCAGCAAAATCCAACTTGGCTGGAGGGTAGAAAATTATTGACACATGGAAAATTCCTGTAGTAAAAGGTCCACAGGAAATACATTTGTCATATTGCGCATTATTCGGCAAGGCTTTGAACCAAGTTCTTAGGAAGGCTAAACTCTGAAAGAATGGATTTATTTTTATGTCAGAAACAGAAAGTGGCAGGACAGAAAGATCATGGCTCAAGAGATTCAAGCTCCGTAGCTTGGAGCTTTTTTTCAAAAGTACTTACTAAATGCTGGTATGCTAGGGTGACACACATGGCCACCAGTGAAAAATCACCTGCCACTTATGCAATGCCTGGTATCTTCCAGGTTCTTTGCCAAGTGGTTTATTCTTTGTATCTGATTTACTGGCACAGCAACCAAAGGATATTTAGGTTTATGCCCCTTTTATTTGAGGAAATTGATATTTTAAAAGATATGCATTGACTAAGGTCGTTGGAGTTGAAACTCAAACCCAGATTTATCCGGATTTAAAACCCTTAAGAAACATGTAATTTAGCAGAAGGGCCCACTGAGATAACAGCTAATGCCAAAGCTGCCGACATTAGCAAGCAGAATTAAATCTATAATAGAGTATCTGTTGAAGGATAACAAACTGCAGGGTTTTGTTCAGGACCCAGGGGTGTCTCAGGATACAAAAATCCTACTGTTAAAACCAGAGCAGCCTGGGACAAACTGGGACAGTTAGCCACCATGGAGGAAAGGGGAGTCAGCTACTGAAGGACAGTTTGTGTGATGGTGAGGAGTCTGACCTTCATCCTATGAAGAACAAGACAACTGATTTGGACAGAGGACCAGTCTAGGAAGGAGAAGACACTGAATGAGGATCTGGCTGCTGTCTGCACAGTGGATCAGAATCTGAAAATGCTGACCAGGATCCTCAGAATGATGGGAGACAAGGAGAGCAGATCCAAAGGGGAAGAAAGCAAAATGAACCTGTATGTTTTCTTTTAACTCTGAGATGGTGCTTTTAAGATTGAAATCTAATCAGTGAGAAGTCTATATTACATATTGACTAAATCGACTAGATTATTTCAGGATGATTCAGTATCCACATTGGATTGTCCCTCCCCACCTCCCCAATAAAGCTGTTTGTTGGAGCTCTACTCCTACTACCTCAGAATATGACCTTGTTTGCAAAACAGGTTTGCCGCAGATGCAATTAGTTAAGATGAGGTCAGCAGGTGCAATGGTGCACGCCTAGAATCCGAGGAGCTCAGGAGGCTGAGGCAGGAGGATCACAAATTCAAGACCACCCTCAGTAATTTAGCAAGATGGTAAGCAACTAAGTGAGACTCTATCTCAAAATAAAATATAAAAAGGGCTGAGGATGTAGCTCAGTGGTTAAGCACCCCTGGGTTCAATTCTTAGTACCAAGTAAAGAAGGTCAAATTGGCAGAGTGGACCTCTAATCCAATATGACTGGTGTCCTTCTAAGAAGACAGCCATGTGAAGGTAGAGACACTTGGGGAGAGCTCTGTGTGACTAAGAAGCATGGAACGGGGCATATGCAGCTGCAGGCCAAGGAAAGCCAAGATCACTCACAACCCAGGGGGCAGAGGAGGCAAGGAGGATTCCTCCATGGGTTTCAGAGGGAGCACAGCTCTGCCAACACCTTGACATAGGACTTACAGCCTCAAGAACTATGAGCTGATAGATTCCTGTTGAGACACCGGTTTCATAGTACAGCATCCCCAACGGAGCTAATCCACTAGCCAAACAACATCCAAACTTGGTTTTGCCAAAAAGAGACCAGATAAAATAAATACTCTGCTGAGAGGTTCTAGCAGGCAGGCACCAAGCTGGGTGTTTTCCAGTGAATCGTCTCAATAGACCTGTAATGATCCAAGTGACAGATGAGAAAGTGGACACAGAGGTTGCAGCTTGCCCACAGGAACCCAGCTAGGAAGTAGCAGAGCCTGGCTTCCACTCCTGTCTCTCTGGCTTCAAAGACAGATTCTTAGTTTCTCCTGCTTGGATTTCCTAAAAGGAATGGCAAGAAAGCCAAGGCAGAAAGCCAGATCGAACCGGAAAAGCTGGCAGAGCGCTCTAAGCAAAATACAAACATGAGAAAACACAACCTTGAGGTGCTGAGAGGGGTAGAAGAGGCCAGGCGGAAGAAAGTCCTCTTGCTCTGCAACTCTGAGTCACCAAACTGCGATTCTCATTCTTATCAGCACAACTTGCTTCCCATCGTCCCTGGGGGCACTGCAAGCCAGGGGGAGGCAGAGACAAAGCGAGCTCAGAGAGACGTCGGAGTGAGCAAGTCTTCTCAGAAGCCCCTGGGGCCTTACAGGGAAGACACTTTGCTAAAGTTAATTACTTTCTGGATGAACATCTGATTACAAATATCATTTGCAAGCCCCACCTGCCGCGGATGTCTCCTGTTTTTCAAGTGGATGTTCAAAGAATGTTAAAATCCTAATATATATCTTCATCTCCCGTAGAAAACAGAACAGTGATTATTTTAGGCCTCGGGAAGTTGGGATCCAGTCACGGAATTCATCACCACCCTTATGCAGTCTAGGAGAACAGAAAACAGATCGGATGAGAATTCTCCAAGGAACACATGCCACCTGCAAAATTAGCCTGAGTCACTGCTGCAAGCCAGAGGCTGGGTTTAAATCAGGAATCATATTTAAAATTCTGACCAATGATCCCTTACCATAACAATGAGGCTGCTTTATTTGGAAAAGATCCAGTACTTTTTTGCGGGGAGGGGATAGGTACCAAGGATGGAACTCAGGGGCACTCCACCTGAGCCACATCCCCAGCCCTATTTTGTATTTTATTCAGAGACAGGGTCCCACTCAATTGCTCAGAGCATCTTCATTGCTGAGGCTGGCTTTGAACTCGTGATCCTCCTGTCACAGCATCCCGAGCCGCTAGGATTACAGGCATGTGCCACTGCACCCGCCCGCTGGCACCAGTATGTTTTTGTCTGGGTGTGGAAGATGCACTTGGGGCACTGTCCACCACCCAGAGGAAAGACACAGGGTAGGCAGATGGGAACAGGCTCCCACTTCCCGGTGTGGCTCAGTAGGTCCCCTTCCTCTCCTGGACTCAGTTCCTCATCTAACAGCCAAAGTTCTTTGTTCTGATGTGATTATGTCACCTTGTCCCTCCCTCCCTCATCCCTTTTCTTTCTCTTCTCAACTCTACACCCATGGCCACGATTAAGCGGTAATGTAGTCTGAGGGGTTGGTAAGTGGGTTTGGATAAGAACACAGGAATGGTCCATAGGATGCTCTACAGAAATCTGTGAGGAACTGGGAAGACAGGAGGGGCTGAGACGTGGATACTGTAAAGCTCATTCATTCATTCATCTATTTCACTGAGCACACATTACTGGCCTCAATGACATTGGGAGTAAGACAATAAAATGTCATTCCTGGCTATTCAGACCCACCATGTGGTATGGAGAGAGAAATAGTCAACGAATCCTGAATATTACAGACGAGGAAGACTCTGAGAATGATGGAAGCAGGTACTAGAGGCTTTAGCCAGTCAAGGAAATCTCTCAGAGGAAAACAGTGGGAAAGAGAATATTCTAGAAAGAAGAAGCCCAGTGCATAGTCAGACATTCAAGCACTTGCTTCCTGCAGTTCAAAGTCCTACGTCCTGTGGCCTAAGCCGTGAACAGAGGATGAGATGAGAGAGGCTTCAGGGCCTCTTTAGGGGAAACAGTGGTCTTAGAGGTCATGGTCTGTATGCTGAGCTGAGGGTGGCAATCACCCCCTTACTGTGCCCACATGCCTGGCAGTGAGTCCATAGTTTTCAGACCTCCTGCATGAAGCACACCCTGAACGAGTGATGAGAACATCCTGCAAAGCTCCAGAAAGCTGAAACCAAAGTGAAGAAATTACAGAAAAGCAGGAACTTTTAATAGTCAGTGCTCTTAAACTGGAAGAAGACCCATGGGCAACAGTAAGTGCCCATTCATGACTGGTGTATCATAGATTTGTTGGACAACCTAAGCTTTAGAGTCACCTTCAACTAGTGAGGCCCAATGCACATTCCCTCTTTTCACAGTGGATATCAATTAAGCCATCTTCTAAAAAAACATGTGGGGCTGGACTGGTGTTATTAGGCAGAGTTTCAACCAACAAATGTGTTTTTTATTAATTACTTTCTGCTCCCCCCACCACCACCACCAGCAGCTACTACACCATGAATTGCATCTATTCCAAACATTCTATTAGAGAAATTGTATTTATCAAATAATAATTGTTCTTATTTGAGTTGTAAAAACCAAACACCAGTATTGATTTAATTAGATATTTTCAAATATAGAAAACAGCTTGAAGTCTACCATCTGGGGACACAAGATTGGAAATATCTAGAGGAAATCATCTCCAAGGTCCCCTCTGGCAATGTGACTCCAGGGAATAAAGTGATTTAAAAAAAAAAAAAAAGGCAGAAGTTGGAGCCTGGCAATATTTTGAAGGCCTGCTCTGAGAAGAGAAAGCAAAGTGAATATGCACCTCAATGTAGAGGGAACAACTGAGAGGGCCGGTGTCAGGCCAGCCTAGAGCAGGGAGCATGGGCTGCAGGGATCGGCAGGTCTGGCTTAGAATCAGGGGTGACTAGTCATAGACTTTGAGTAGCATAAGTATCTTGTCACTCTGAGACTCCTGTCTTCTGCAGATGGGGCCCATTGCCTTGAAAGTATTGTTGCAAAGGTTGCATGAACAATGTATATAAAGCAACCAAGTATAGCTGGCACACAGTAGGCTTGAAAAGCAGGGTAGAAATCATAACAATGATGATATCGCTTTCATCAAGAGGTTCACATACCAAGAAGCGGTTTAATTTGTTTACTGTGCAGAAAGATAGGAGTCTTTATTGCTCTAATGACAGCTAGATGACTTTAGAAGCTGCCTAGGGATAGCGTGCTGTTGTCATTGTAGATAATAAAAGCAGAATTGAGAGGAGAATTAATGAGAAAACCAGATGAATCCAAAATGCTGGGCCATCACCCGTCTGGACTGCGTCAATGCAGGGGAAGGAAGGGATGACGTAAGTGTTTATTTCTAACTCCCTCTCTGAGAATGCTGAGTGTTTTCAGTCTGGCTTCTGCTTTTAGCACTCCCAACACACCTGGACTCCAAACAGCATTCTTTTTAAATCTCTCTTATTGCTTCTGGCCTGCGTCCCTAAGGAAACTGCGTGCATGATTATATTCTTTCAAAGTGGGAAGGAAGGTAATGGTGAAACGCTCCCCAAGAGCTAGGAATGTGACAAAGAGATTGTCCTCCCAAGGGTTAAGCCAGGAAATCAGTACAGTCAGATCGAGATGTGCAAAGACAGAGAGGGCCCCAATTCAGCAGGATAGAGGCCAACCTCAATGAAGATATTAAGGTATCTAGAGAAAAATTATATTGGTCAGAAGGAGGCTGATCAGTAGGGAAACATAAAAAAAAGAAAGCCACAGAGGAAAAATATGCAGCAAGAAACACATCCCACCCAAGGCATGCAGCGTTTTCAGCACATTGGAATCTATGGTGGCTGCTGGTCACCTTGGGGATAAACCCCCAAACATCTCACATGATCCATGAAGCCCTGCAGGATTGCAGCCCAGCACATAGGCACTCCACCTCGCTCCACCTCCCTCAGTTCTGCCGGAGCCCTGGGCTTCTCAGTGCCTTTACAGATGGCTGTTCTCTTGGACTGGGATTCTCCTTCCCCAAATTTTGCATGGCTCCTGGCCTCACATCTTTGCTCAAGCATAACTTGGCCTTCTCTGTTGCCACATCTAAAATCCATCAGAGAACCAGAGGCAAACAATACGTCTAGAACTCATGAAATGGCTGGATATTTTCCTGAGATCTATAAAAAGATGGTGTGTGTGTGTGTGTGTGTGTGTGTGTGTGAGAGAGAGAGAGAGAGAGCAAAAGCCAACAAGTAGCCTGGTAGGAAGAGAGGGTTGGTTAAAAAAGGTGAAAGAGGGCAGAGCTTCAGCTCAGTGGTGGAGTACATGCTTAGCATGCGTGAAGCCCTGCTTCCATCCCCAGCACCAAATAAATAAATAAATAAAGTTGCAGGAGAGGTTTGCTCTGCACAACATAAAGCTGGTGAGATACTCAGTCCCCACAGATTGCAGTGCTGCAGCGATATTTCCTGAACAAGGGAGAAAGCCATCCAGGAGAGGCTTATTTATGGGAGCAGAGTTCCACCGTCATGAATCTGTCTTGCTAAACAAGAGGATGCCTTTTAGAATACTTGCCTGCTTTATCTCTTAAATGTATTTAGTGGAAAATTTTAAGCTGTTTTTTCCCTTAACCCTTCATTTTCTGAGATTTGGATTTTACAAACTGAGAGTTGGGAGATCATAGCTCTTGAAGGAAAGAAAGCAATAACTCTGTTTTATTCCCATTTGTCAAAGACATCCCAAATGGAAGCTGAAGAGAGCAGACCATCCTATGATGTCCCTCAAGTCCCCAATACAGCAAATCTCAACTCCAATTCCCTTCTCACCGAGCACATTTCCTCTGGAAGTTTAACTTTTCACACAGATTTACTAGGAAACAAAGAAACTGAACTGTGGACATGAATTCTGGTTTCCCATGTCCATTGTATTTCTCACTGTTGGTTAGAATATGGCACAAATGACCCTTAGCTTGTGTTTTTGTCTGTGTCGATTGTGTCTTCAATACTGCAGCAAGAAGCCTCCTTGAGTTCTCTGATGGGGCTGGCAGGGACAGATCTCTGAGTCTTTACTCAAAGAAAATTGGAAGGAGAGAGTATGGTGAAGGTTTTGGGGGTTACCAGTTTCTAGGACTTTACTAATGACCATCTGGTTCTAATATGGGAGAAATCTGAATAATGAGTGTGTGTGTGTGTGTGTGTGTGTGTGTGTATTTGCTGTTCTAGAATTATCCTTGGAGAGGGAGAAATGGAAGAGTGAGGCTAGCTGGACTTGTGGTAGATCCCTTGAGGCCTGGAGAAAGAAAAAGGGCTATTCTTTCCCCAGCGTGGAGTCTCTAAGGAATGGAGATTTGGAGAAGAGTGGCCCTGAAAGCCAGAGTCGTGGGAACCAAGATCCAGGGCACCTGTGATCAAACCTAGGTCTAGGTGACAAAGCTGCCATCCTTTACAAGGCCATAAAGGTCTGCAAAAGGAAATAGACAAGCAAACCCATTCTACTCATGAAGGGTGACTGTCTGAGGGTCTGAAGATCAGAAAGCACACTGAGGATTTAAAGACCTTTATGCCTGTTACAACTAAACAAGTATCTCTCACACCATTCTCTGCCCTCCATCACTGAGCTTACAGACAAACCAGGATCTGATCATGCATGGGCAACACCAAGAGGCCATTCTGCCCACAGCTGTTCAACCTCCCTGGAAAACCCCAACCACTCTGTGGCCTCTTCTTTAAAACATCCAACTGTGGACCAGGGACAAGCTCAGAACTTACCCAAATAAGTAGTATCTAGGAACATCTCCCCAGAGTTACTCCTTTTTCCTATGGGAATGCTTCTGTAGGGGGAAAAGACTATCTAATGCAAACAATACACACACACACACAAACACACCAAAAAAAAAAAAAACATACTCATGTATAGTTAAACCAAATACAAAGTGAGGTCAATAACACTTACCTCAGGGACTTTTTAAGAGAGCAAGCTGAGGCTTTGAAAAAATGAAGAAAAGTATCTACCAGCTAACAGATCCCAGATTGAAACCCAAACCCTGAGTCCAAGAGTCTAAAGCAGTTCTGACATGATCAAGTCATTTGGCAGTCCTGAGAGAACTTGACTATGACATACAGGCAAAATCCATTTACTGTGCTGGACACCACGTTAGGTCCCGGTGACTGAAGTCCCAGTCCAGAAGAACACAGTTGTCCTAAGATGAAGGTGAGCAGCTCCATGGCAGGGACTTGGGAGTTCTTCCAGCAGGAAGAGAAAGGAGAGGACGGGTGGACAGTGTCACCCAACAGAGGAAGCTGCGTTCAGACAGACATTCAAAGGAGAGGAAACAGGGAGCGCAGTGTGTAGAGATTTGAAACAGACTGTGGGTGAGGTCAAAAAATAGTGAGCTGCTCGCTCTCTTCATCCAAAGGGGCTCAGACAATTCGTTAAGAAGTCATTCATTTGAGGCCTTAGAATTGCAATTTAAGAGGCACAGATTCTAGTATAAAACTCAATGTGACCCTGTAGGAAAAGGTTTTGAAGGTCCATTCAAGGCCTTCAAAAAGAGAGAGATGTTTAAGTGAATTCAAGAACTTGCTACTAAAAATTATGGCTGGAGAACAGACGGACAGCGACAGCTTCTTGGTGCAGTGAAGACTGGTTCACACCATGCCTCTGTTAGAGGGGAGAGCTTCCCTCATACCATCTCCAGGATGTTTCGTCTCAGGAAGAACTTTCTTTGGGCATGTTAGCAAGTTCATAGAATGGTCACCAAGGCATGAGGCAGAGTCTGGGTCACAAAATAGAGTCACGCTTGTCAACTTTCTTTCACACTATTTAAAGAATAAGGTGGTGCACACCTGTAATCCCCGTGATCAGGAGGCTGAGGCAGGAGGATCACAAGTTTAACAGCAGCCTCAGCAACTTAGCACAACCCTGTTTCAAAATTAAAAATAAACAAAAAGAGCTGGGGATGGAGAGCAGTAACTGAGTGCCCCTGAGTACTGCAAAAAAAAAAAAAAAAAAAAGCAAAGAATAAAGTAAAAATTTCAGAGGAAAAGAGGTAGAAGATTACGTACAAGTGCAAGAAGAAAAACAGAATGTCCAGTCCTTGAGACTGCTAGGACCATGGCCGGAAAATAACAAGAGCTGAAGACCAAGAACCAAACTTAAAGAACTCTAAACTTCTTGAGTCTTGGTTGCTTCCTCATTATTAGGATTCCTGTTATTTCCATCCCTTTAAAAATCATTAATTTGACAATAATCCTGTGGACTCGTCCTCCATAGTGCAAACACAAGGAGCAGAACAGACTCGGATTTGGGAGACACAGTGGTGCACATGACCATTTTGAAGATGGTAAAAAGAGGATGCTCTGGGGCTGAAGATAAGGGACCCCAGGAAAGGCAGGAAGTAGATGTAGGCAGCAGGTCCCTGATAACAAAGAGAACTCTCACCAAGTCTACTCTGGACAGCCACTGAAGAGCTCCAAGGAGATAAAACATGTGGAATCACTACCCACGTGCTCTTTTAATCCATCCACCCTCCAGCCTGTCATCCAGGTTTCTGGGCTCAGCCTATGGCCGTGCAATGGTAGCCTAATGAGGCCTCGTAGTGTCCTATGGCAGCTTCTTCTAGCCTGTGGCTCTCCCTTTAAAGAAGGGCCTGGGAATCCAGGTCTGCATTCAGTATGAACAGAGCTCTCTGTCTGTGCCCGGTGCACACACGCATGAAATCCACCTCCGTATCACCCGTTCCTGGAGGGGATTTTCTCTCTGTGTTACACCTGCAAAATGCCATCGTCTTTTCTCTGGCAAGCCTGGATACATGATTAATATTTTAAGCCTCCCAGGTTCCGCTTTCCCTAGTTTCAAAAGTGCCTGAATGTTGTACTTTAAAAAAAAAAAAAAAATGTATTTATCTCCCGATCCAGACTGCTGAGGAGGAATTGCAAGTAGAAGGTACAGCCACAGGGGCCTCGACAAATCCCAGCAAATCTTTAAATTGCTTCTGCAGTCATTGGGGTTTTCTTTCATTAGCATCTCAGATGCTACTTCTCTCCCACCGACCTTCATTTTGAAATGGAAGGGAGAACAGTTTTAAGAGAGCATTATCTTTTTCTTCCAAAATGTAGACTTGAAATGCATGACCAGTGTTCTCAGCTTGGTTCAAAGAGAAATAGGGCTGGCCTCCCCTCCTGTCCTGGGCACCACCATCTCCCCCTGCTCACCTCCCAGGAGCCTCCTGTGATTTTCTCTCTCCTAGGCTCCCTCCTCCGAACACAGAGCACTGCAGAGCTTCTCCCACAGAGCTTCTTGCATTCCCCTCACGGACGGCTGCAGGCACCTGGTTATCTCCTCATCCACAGTCTCCTCGGCTTGGCTTCTTTGCTGGAGAAACAGAAGGGGCCTTAGATATGAAGGCAGGAAGCGCTGGCTCCCTATCCCAGAATCTGGAATCGGCTGCTGATGTTCAAATGCAGCTCTGACACTAATTCCTAAGAAATTCCATTCCTGAGGCAGCCTGCTGATGTCTTCAGGCTTCATTTTCTTTACTTAGAAAACCTGGAATGCTGATAAAATTCAATAAATAAGAAGGAAATAAGTAATAAATTGGAGTACAAAGAAACGTACAACGTCTTGCACAGAATCATTGTCACCTAGTAGCTAAAATTTGGGGAACCATGGTTCACAAAGATACTCTTTAAAGTTGCTTCCCATCTCTAAATCCCTAGGCATTGATCCCTAGAGTAGATAACTGCATATTGATCCACCATGTCTGCGTTGAGCCTTGGAGACACAAAGAAGAATAAGGAGCAGTGTTCATTTCTGCCATGAGCAGTTCTTACTTGTCAGACAGACAAACCCCTAAAACCACAAGAGAAGGTCTGGTCATGTATTCTACTTGGTCAATAGCCAGGATGATAGAAAGGCTTTCTTACTGACTCACTCCAAGAGATGCTGGATGTTTGCAGCTAGTAGGCTCCACTGTATAATATGCTGTACTTCCTGCCCCTGCCAGTCTTTGACTGAATACCACTTGTCCTGATTGAATGGAATCAGAGATCTCAATGTGTTAGGATGTGTCAAAAGAGAAAGGCAGGTATAAAGTGCTAGGGGTGCCTGCCTCCAAGATTCGAAATCCCATGTTCCAGTGCACATCATGGTGCTCCCTGGTTCCATGAATTTGGGCAATACCCTCGTCCTATTGGAGCCCATGCCTCCGCTTACAAAGATGGGGCTACTTCTCTCTGCCTGTCAACAGTGTTGTGAGTAATGAAACAATATATACATGAATTTTTTTTAGATTGTATACCTCCATATAATATTAGTTTCAGAGACTAGCATATGAAAGAAGTTAAAGAAAAAATTCCCTTTTAAAAATTCATGGAAGGGGCCTCGATTGTGGTTCAGTGCTAGAGCACCTGCTTCACACTTGTGAGGCACTGGGTTCCATCCTTAGCACCACATAAAAATAAAATAAAGGTACCATGCTCACTAACAGCTAAAAATAAAGTTTTTATAAAAAATTCATGGAAGACATGAAGAAAAGAAATAAGGGAGGGGAGAGATCAGATACACTGGTGGCATTTTTTAAAACAAGAAGATGATATCTACCAAGGGCTGATAGGCTATAGGAATTCATAGTAGGAAAAGAGAACAGAAGGGTAATAGAATTAAATTTTCATTATAGTATTTTTAAGGTAGTAGCTGATTAAGGAAGGTTCGTGAGAGTTCATACAGTGATAAGCAGACCAGTAAAAAAAGAAAAAGAAAATACAGCTTCAGTAGTCAATAATAACAAGAAGGAATATCCATTGGGATGGGCAAAATGTGTTGGCACAAGACTAAACAGAAAGGAATTTCTAGATATGGGAAGGAAGGCAGGTTTCAGGAATGATTTTCAGATTTCCCACTGGGATAGCTATCTGTGGGGGATATAACCTAAGTAGCACAAGGAATAGTCACAGGAAACAAGGGTCACGTAGTCAGCGATGAACTCAGCTGTGGACATGGCAAATTAAGTTTCTACAAGGCCGCCAGGTAGCGATGTCAGCAGGTAGCTGGATCCAGAGGCGTGAAGCTGGGACCCAGAGATGTGGGAGATGATGAAAAGGAAATGACTCAGATAAACACCCTGGACATTGGTAAGGCGAGAGGAATAAAAGTGGGCTCAAGACAGAATCTTGAAGAGCTCCATTTTTTCCTTCATAATTCCAAAAAGTTGATGTCATTGAAAGGTGGACAATTTATGTGTAATTGTCAATGATCACGTAAAAGCACCAAATCCTGACTGGTCTTCAGTCTTAGTTCCACTTTCCAACCTGGGCAAGTCAGGTCAACTCTCTGAGCCTCACTGTTCTCATCTGTACAAAGGGTATGCAGTAGAAATGCCTGTTATGAGGAAGAAATGATATATTGGTAAGGTGCTCAGTGCCTGAGACATACACACACATATTTTTAATAAGTGATACATGCTTTGGGGGACTTCCTAGGGGAAGGATTTCATTTGTTTCTGTTTTAAGACTTATTTTATTTCCTGAGAGTTGTTTCCAAAGACACCAATGGAAGAAGGATCTTTGTCATTACCTCCAAGATGGCTCACTGAGTGGCCTCCAGCATCCCTTCTCCTTCTCTTCCCATCTCTCAGCAGCCCGTCACCCCACCTCAGACAGCACTCCTCATTCTCCTTGGTGCAGCTTGCAGAGCTTCTGCCCTCTGAGCATGCTGGTCTTGAAAACCCATGGCAGTACCATTGGGAGCTCCAGGCAGCAGGGTCTGCTGCCCACCCTGTAGGGCCTATGACCAAGACCCCCACCAGGCTCCTGGTCCTGGAGAACCAGCCTGTCGACCCCTCCAGTTCAGGCCACTCTGCCACCTCATGCCCTCTGTTGCTCCTATCTCGATTCCAGATGCCATTCCTTGCTAGGAATGGCCCATTACCAAGACTTCTGCCTCCCGGCATTTCCAGAATATGGGGATTCATTTATTCAAAAAATATTTATTATGTTTTCATTATAGTCCTGACCTTAAGCATTGGCAATATTGAGGTGAATAAGATCGCCCTCATGGAGTGTATCACCTGGGAGAAAATATAGTAATCAACAAAAGGTACACAAAAAACAATAGGATAATTTAAAATAGTGCTATGAACTGAACTTTGTGCCCACCCATCCCCCAAATTCCTATGTTGAAACAGAATTCTGAATATGATAATGTCTGGAGATGGGGTTGTGTGGGGAGCAGCACTCTCCACCCTTAGAAATGGGATTAATGCCCATACAAAAGAGCACCTAGGGAGGCCCCTCTCCCTCTTCTTCATGAGGTTACAGTGAGATGACAGCCATCTATAAACCAGAAAATGGGCCACCACCAAATGCCAATATTGCCAGTGCCTCAATCCTGTCCCCAGGACTGTGTATAATAAAACTGTAAATCACCCCATCCAACAACATGGAGAAGTGTGATGAAGGAAATAAACAGGTGTGAGGGGGTAAGCCTGTGCCTCAGATAGTGTCCCCTTACTATGACCACATGAACACTTAAAGGAGGAGGAAAAACCAGCGGGGTTGGGGGGGCTTATAGTTTTAGAAGTGTTTCAGAGAGGCTTTGCATTGCTGTGACCAAAATACCCAACCAGAACAACTTAGGCGAGGGAAAGTTTATTTGGGCTCACAGTTTCAGAGGTCTCAGGCCATAGGTGACAACTCCATTTTTCTGGGCCAAGATGAAGCAGAACATCTTGGGGGAAGGGCCCAGGCAAGAGAAGCTGCTCGCCTCACTGCAGGTCAGCAAGCAGAGGGAGAAAAAGGGAGGAAGGGACTGCAAGGAAGATGTACCCTTCCAGGGCTTGCCCCCAGAGACCTACCGCCATGTCCTACCTGCTTCCAGTCACCACCCAGTTCAACCTAGGACGGACTTATTAGGTTACAGTTTCTCATAATTCTACCATTTTATCTGTGATTATTCCTACATGAACAGGATCTTTTCAGGGACAACTCATTTCTATACCTTAACATGAAGTTTTAGTCCAGAGTTGACTGACTCCATTGCCTTCTACGATACAGAAAATCACTGCAGAAAAACATGGCAGAGCAAAGCTGCTCGGTTCATGGCAGCCAGAAAGCAGAGAAAGGTGTGGGGGGAGGGGCCGTCAGAAACAGGAAACTTCCTTCCTGGGCATATCCACAGTGACTCACGTCCTCCTGCTGCGTCCTCCTGTATTAATCTACTGATGAGGTCAGAGTCCTCAGGATCCAAATCTCTTCCCAAAAGCCCCAGCACTGAACAGTGCTGCACTGGTGACCAAGACTTCAAGGCGTGAGTTTGGGGAGGACACCATAAGAGAAGAATCTTTTACAGGTTGACATTTAGTGGAAACTTCAGCTCTAAAAATGTTAACGAATGTGTAGAGAGGGTGGGGATAGAGAATGAGAATTTCTATTCGAGCAAGTACAGAAGCCAAGCAAGCATGGTCCTGGACACCTTTTTAGATCTGCATTTCTTGTTTGCAGCTCTCTTTTTCCCCTCTTGAACTAAACTGACCCAACAAAAGAAATGCTGTCACCTCCTTTCCAGTGAGAAACAGAGAAGAGGATGCTTTGAGTCAGAGGACACTCTCTCAGTTCCTACCGTCCCAAGTACCTATATATTTTGGGGTGTTTACTAGTGAGAACGTGAGATTCAAAGATGTAAAACCACACAGAACATGGACTAGAAGAATTTCTTGGCACTCAACTAGAATCCACAGTAGCATTGACTATTGAGAAATAATACAACTGCTTCTCAAAACTGGGTGGGATGGACAGTGTGAAAGTATTCTTGTGGACCTGGTTATGTTTAAAGCCCACAGCTACTCTGTGAAAAAGTAGTTTTGCCAAATCACAGATGAGAAAACTGAGGTTCAGGTGAGTCATGTGACTTCCCACATATGCCACTTACAGTGATGGAGTTAAGATGTGAAGTCATTGCCCATCTGGTCTTTGGGTGCATTTTTACCAATGTTATTGCAGGGCTTCTGGTCCATTCAGGACCCTGGGTCAGACCCACATTGCTACCACTGGCATTTATTCAGACCATCTTTGTTGCAGTATCCCCCACCCTAAAAGTAAGAAAAGAATCAGTTTTTCTGGCTCACTCATGATGTAACTAAAGTGACTACCCTATTCTTCCAACAGTCCCAATGGGATTCAACGTACAATGTGGATTCCCTTGTCCTCCCCCCATATAACACTTCTGCTGTCCTTGAAGCTCCTTTCGACACTTCATTATTGCTCTCCCATGCCAAAAAAACCTAGCTCCATTTCCCCACTTCCCTTACTGACTTGGAAAATGGAGCAGCGGATGGGGGCATAGCAACTCCTACTGGTGCCACTGTCTTCCGTGAAACCCCCTCTCCATGCCAGCCTCAGGCCCCAACGTCGATGCAGGTTACCAGAAGTGGAGAGAGTACTGTGGCTCCTGGCCTCACTTCTTTTAGGCCTCCCATAAGCTTTCTGACACAGTGCTACTCCAAACACCTCTGTATTACAGGTAAAGGAAGCAAAGATCAGTGAAGTCATTGGTTCAAATCCAGAGCTAGTAAGTGCTAGAAAGGGGATTTCAACCCAGGCGAATCAGAAAGCAGAGTATACACATCTAACCCCTCTATTCCCTGTAATATTGTGGTTTATAATAAGAAATATGTGTTTGGTCTTCATCCCTGTTCTTGGCTCAGAGCTTCTAAAACCCTTGGAATTTCCAAAGTGACAAGAGCAATAAAGGTGAGAGAAGAGTCTATTGTTACTCATTAAAACCCCTTTCAACTTGAGTTTATGTTAATGAGGTAACTTTGGAACCCCCCAAGACCTCCACAGAGGGGACTGTTGCCAGCGGAGCCAACCTTGTAATTAGACAATTGGTACTTGCCGCCCGCCATCTTGTCAGGGAAAGGCAAAGGAATGAGGTCTGCGTTGGCCACTCCTGAGCAATGCCTTAGTCAGTCATGCCTAAGGAATAAAGCCTCCATAATCCCCCCAAAGGAAGATGTTCTGGGGATGCTGGGAGGGTGGGGTACCTGGGAGCTCATGAAGCTCCCTGCCTTTCTCTATTTCTTTCCTATGCTATTCATTAATTCTATCCTTCTGTAACTAACTGATGATGGAGTGGGTAAATGGTGTTCATGAGTTCAGTAGACCATGCTAGCTAAGATCGAAAGTGAAGAGGGCACCATGGGACCTCCAGTTAGCCAAGCTGGAGGTGAGCTGGAGGTCACTTAGAGACCCATGACCTGGAATTGTCATCTAATATGGAGGGCAGGCCTAGGGAACTGAGCCCTGAGTCTGTGGGATCTCATGTTATCTCTAGGTGTTATTACAATTGGATTAAATTGTAGGACACCCAGTCAGTATCCACCACACCTTTGGTGACCAGTGTTGTGAGGATAGAGAAGAACTAGTGTTAGTTTCCCTTTTCCCTCACTAGTGCCCCTGTACAGTTGTATTCCACCTCAGGGAACAGGGGTGGTACATCTGACTTATAGATTGATGGTCTTCAACTTTGGTTTAATCTTCTTAATAGCATCAAGTGAACTGTACAATTAAAAACTGGTTGACAAGTTTTATGCTACGTGTACTTCACCACAGTTAAGCATACGATCAAATCACAAGAGAAAATCTGAGGGTCTGTGTCCTCTTGCCACCTCTGCAGCATGAATTCCACCCCCTTCTCTTTGGTTTTTAGTGCTGGCATTTCCCTTCTATCTGCTCTGACTTTTTTCTCTGAATTGTGCTTCATCTTTTTTTCTTCTTTTTAAAATTTTTTTATTTGTTCTTTTTAGTTACATGTGACAATAGAATGTATTTTGACATATCATACATACATGGAGTATAATTTCCCATTTTGTGGTCGAACATGATGTGTAATCACACAGGTCGTGTGTTCATATATAAACACAGGAAAGTTATGTCTGATCCATTCAACTTATTTCTCCATTCCCATCCCCCTTTCCTTCCCCCATTTCCCCCTTGTCCAAAGCAGTGAAGCTCCACTCCTCCAACTCACTGCCTATTATGAGTCAGCATCTGCATATCAGAGAGAACATTTAAGCCTTTCGCTTTTTAGTATTGGCTTATTTCATTTAGCATGCTAGTCTCCAGTTCCATCTATTTACTGGCAAATTCCATAATTTCATTCTTCTTTATGGATGAGTAATTTTCCATTGTGTATACGTGCCACATTTTCTTTATCCATTTATTTGTTTAGGGTACCTGGGTTGGTTCTATAGCTTAGCTATTATGAATTGAGATGCTTTAAACACTGATGTGGTCCCATCAATATGGTATGCTCATTTTAAGTTCTTTGGGTATAAACCAAAGAGTAGGATAACGGGATCAAATGTGGTTCCTTTCCAAGTTTTCTGAGGAAAACTGCTTTCCAGAGTGGCTATACCAATTTGCAGTCCCACCAGCAATGTATGAGTGTACCTTTTTCCCACGTCCTCACCAACACTTATTGATACTTGTAGTCTTCATAATTGCCATTCTGACTAGAATGAGTTGAAATCTCAGTATAGTTTTAATTTGCATTTCTCTACTTTGATGTTGAACATTTTTTTATATAGTTATTGACTGATTCTATTTCTTTTTCTGTGAAATACCTGTTCAGTTCCTTTGTCCATTTATTAATTAAGTTATTTGGTTTTTTTTCAGTGTTAGGTTTTTTGAGTTCTTATATATCCTGGAGATTAATGCTCTATCTGGGGTGCAGGTGGCAAAGATTTTTTTTCCATTCTGTAGACTCTCTCTTTATGTTCTTGGTTGTTTCCTTTGCTGAGAGGAAGCTTTTTCATTTGATACCATCCCATTTATTGATTCTTTTAAATTTTAATTTATTATATATGGCAGCAGAATGCATTACAATGCATATTACACATATAGAGCACAATTTTCATATCTCTGGTTGTGCCAAAGTAGAGTCACACCATTTGTGTCTTCACACATGTACTTAGGGTAATGATGTCCATCTCATTCCACCATCTTTTCCCATGCCCCATCCCTTCCCCTCTTTCCCCTTTTCCCTATCTAGAGTTCATCTATTTCTCCAGTGCTGTCTCCCCCGCTATTTTATTATGATTCAGCTTCCTTATATCAGAGAAAACATTTGGCATTTGTTCTTTGGGGATTGGCTAACTTCACTTAGCATTATATTCTCCAACTTCATCCATTTACCTGCAAGTGTCATGATTTTATTCTCTTTTAATGCTGAATATTATTCCATTGTGTATATATACTGCATTTTCTTTATCCATTCATCTACTGAAGGGCATCTAGGTTGGTTTCACAGTTTAGCTATTGTGAATTGTGCTGCTATAAACATTGATGTGACTGTGTCCCTGTAGTATGCTGTTTTTAAGTCCTTTGGGTATAGTCTGAGGAGTGGGGTAGCTGGGTCACATGTAAGCTAATCCTATTCTTCACTAAGGATTTTATTCTTCCAGGTCCTGCACTGGGTTCCCCGTTTGTTTCAGCTGTGGCACCAAGTTTTACTGTCCAACTCAAGTCTTACCAGTCATGAAACTGACTTCCTTTTAACAGTTGTCTGGTTATTGGGGCTCAATTGTCCTCAAACTCAACCTAAATGCCCAGAGACAGAGTATGTGGTTTTGTTTGGGGTTAACCTTGAAAAATCTGAAAAATATCCTCATTAATTCCTAAACAATATTGTGTATGCTCCACCCATTTTTCAACTGTTATGTAAGTTTTTGACCACAATGTTTGCAAGATCTGAAGTTGTCACCTCACTGAAAGCATTTTAGGTCTCCCTCAGAGCTCCAAGCCTGGTGGCAGGTGCAGAGTGGCCCTCAGGCCTGAGTGTTGATTGACTCGTGGTCTTCATACACGAGAGAAATGACTTTTCTGAACACTTGCATGTTTGAATGATCCTTGGCTTGGGCAGATAATCTACCCCCCGTATTCGGCAGCAACATGGTGATGAGAAATGTCTCATCTAACTGATTTAGGTGAGGCATTCATCTAAACTTGATGAATTTAGACACCAGATGATGTGGTAAATTCTAGGTCTCTATTTTCTTGTCTATAAAATTAGGGTCTTTGTGATGATGTTTTAGCTCCCCTGTCTTTCCAACACACTCTTAATTGCATGGTTCAATTGGATTTTCAACCCAGTGTTTAAGAGATGAAAGCAGAAACCCTCCAAAAACCCTTCCCGCCCTCGGACTGTGACCTGCAGAAGTGTCCAGCAAGCATTTTCCCTTCTGCAGGAGTAGGGAGGATCCAGCAGGCTGCTGAACCAGGACATCAAACTCCAGTCATCTGATCCCTGCTGGCTTTTTAAATCAACATGGAATGGTTCTGAACCAGCGTGAGGGCGGCTGAAATTGACAATCCAAGGGTGTCTGTGGGAGGTGCCGAGGAGCACTCTTGATAATCAAAATGAACAAAGATGTTCCTTTCATCAGGCTATCAAAAATAAATCTAAGCCATGCCTTGTCTTTGGAGGGACACCACCAGCCCTCGTCTTATTCATCCCCACATTCCACCATCCTTCCCCACTGGTTTGGCAGCCTGCCTTAGGGGGAGGAAAGCAGCTAGGAGCTGTCAGACTTTGCATTTAAATATTACTCTCCCAGCTAAGTTCAAGGTCCGGGTCAGCTCATAGTATTAAGTTAAGTACATTGGGAAATGCATTATCTTTTGGGTCACAGGGGTACGATTCAGTGAACAGCAACAGGATTTCTTGGTTGATAGATGATTCCACAAGAGGTTATAGCACGCCTGCCCTAGAAATAATAGCAATAATCCCCTGCATTCATATTCCACTCCAGAGTCTGTGGAGGGTTTTCACATCCATTATCTCTGAGGACTTTCTCAGGGGAGTCAGCATGGTCCAGGGGCAAGGGCAGAGCACAGACTGCGTGCTAGACCTGACTCCAGCACCTCCTTTCACTGCACAGCTCCGCTGTGGGTGAGTCACGGTGCCTCTCAGAAGAGCCTCAGTTCCCCACCAAAATCAGAAAGTGCCACTGATACCTGCCTGGTAAACAATCCAGAGATAGAATGAGGTGATGTTCGTGTTTTTAAAGAATCATCAAGCAAAGGTACATGTAAGAAGGACTTTGCACAAGCAAAGTTTAAAAATCATACAATAGGCCCTCATTCACCTGCTAAAACTTTTTAAATAGGAACTAAACAGAACTAAAAGTCATTTTAAACTATTCTTAAATTTTCCTTTTCATTGACATTCATTCACTGGGTACCTTTGTATAATACTTGTTAAAGTTTAATCTCAGCCCTCCAGGAACAAGGAAAATTAAGATCTATATTGATAGAGTTTCAGCTGTGCTTGAGGTAGAGAATGGAACTGCAGGGGACAGGTCTGTCCAGCCTGAGCTGGATGCCAATGACTGCAACTCATATGCTGCTTGATAAGGCATGCCGAGAAATGCGACTCTGTCCTGGTACCAAAGAGCCATTGACTGTCAATGACCCACCAAATGACAGTGTACCCCTCTCTAATCCCTGTGAGGTATTATTATACCTCACCATCACCCCATTTTAGGCAGGGCTAACTTGGGCTCAGGAAGGCTAAGTCAGGGGTTCTCAGCTGTTATGTTTCTGAGCAGGAGCTCCCCACCAGGACCCTGTGAACCCAAAGCCCCTGTCCCCTGCCCTGTGCCATGCAGCTGCCTTCTTGGAAAACAGAAGAGGGGAGCCTGCATGTTTTTTTGGCTGGGCCCTGAAAGAACTCAATGTGAGAGATGGTATTTTAAAAGCCATTTCAGGAGAAGGTCACAGTATGAATAAATTATGAATAAATACCTTTGGAGACAGATATTGAGGAATCTGGTCTGCCTAGAGAGGCCTTGGTAGTAGACTGATCATCATCACAATTTCTAAGAGCTTTTGAGTCCAAACCTCCTAAGGACCAGGTGAACAGAAGGCTTCTTGAGAGTCCCTTCTCAAGGTATACAGCCCCTGCCTCTGTAGTCCCCGCTACCCCAAGCCCCAGTGAAGGTTCCATATTTTGAGTAAGTGTCCACTCGTGATGAATGAGGCCATCCTAGGCTGCACCAGTACTCTGGCTCGACCCAGTTTCCAGTTTCACATTTAGTGTGTGAGTAGCGAGCTCAAGAGCCCAGGCTGGCAGACTCCATATTCCCCCACAAAAAAATGTCAAGTAGAGCATCACGCTTCTAAACTGACACCCACTAGAAACCAGCTGGTTTTTCTTTTTCAATTATTTATGTTGACCTAGACACCCTAAGGATGAGTTAGCTTGCTGCATCCATGAGGGATAGAGTGTGTGGAAAACTCAGCAGAGGTGAACACAGGGGCAGGGGGAGACTGTCTCCAACTAATGGCAAGTGTAGGCAGGCTGACACTTATTTTTCTGCAGGAAAGATGTGCATTGTTACAAGAGGAGTCAATGCCGTCCACCTGTATCACTTAGAGTCTCCAACCATAAACAGATGCTTTCCACTCTACCTAATCTAATGGAAGTATTCCAGAAGCTCAGAGAGTAAAAGGAAGAATTGGATATTCAGGATTTGTGCAATACATCCACTGGGGTATTTTAGCATCTCTCCATTCTTTCACGTGTTCCCATTCCAAAAACATACTTTGAACAGCGCTTTACCTTAAATTGTTATAGGTACAGAAAATGCAGCAGAGATGAATTCTAAGATATGGTAGAAAAACTAGCGGATATAATTTCAGGACTTAGCTCCTGGACTCTCAAATCCCCACAGCTGCCTCCTTAGGAGGCTGAGCTCAAGTTAGGATTCCACCCAAGAATCTGAACAACCTATCAAATGCCCTCCACCTTGGCTAGTGTCAGGAGTGAAAGAGTTGTGTAAAATATTTATTTATTTATTTATTGTTTTGGTACTGGGGATTGAAACCAGGGGTGTTTTAACTACTGAACCACATCCTCAGCCCTTTTTATTTTTAGTCTCACTAAGTTGCTTAGGCCCTCGGTGAATTGTTGAGGCTGGCCTTGAACTTGCAATCCTCCTGGTTTAGCCTCATAAGTCACTGGGATCACAGGTGTGTGCCACGGTGCCTGACTTGTGGAGAATCTTAACAATTGCTGTCCCACCAGACCGTACAGCAACAATGAAGAGAAAACCATTACCCAGAGGATAAGTGATGCTTTCTTAAAAAGAAAGGGACATTGAGAAGGCAAGAAGTCATTCTCATCTCCTTTTCTATCCAGAGGACAGGGTGAGGTCATGCATGTGAAGGTGTCAAGCACAGCCCCAGGCACAAGGCATGTGCTTGATGAATAAATAACAAGAAAAACAACTTTGAAATCCATCTACTCTGTGACTGGACCTCACAGCATATCGAGTCACTGAACTGATATTTTACCTATAAATATGCAGTCATGTGGTGGCAGTAAGATGTCAGACTTACCTTATCTAGGAAATTTGGAAGAACATTAATACAAGTGTCTGAAATGAGGAAATTGTTGATCCTGCTTTTCCTGATGCTGCTAAGACTTCGTTTTAATTTGGTTGAATATTGAATTAAACCCAGGCTGTACACCAAATGCTGGGAGCAGTGTCTCCAGATTTTAGGAGACCTCAGCAAACAAGATCCTAGCATAGAAACTATAGCAAGAAGAGGTCCAAAAATCACCACCACTGTGAAGTGGCTGGAAGGGCAGAGGCATGTTTGTAGCTGTTGTTGGAAAGAGCCTTCCTCCTGGAAAGGACAGAAGGCTTCAGGCCAATATCATCACCTTCTAGAATAGTCTTTGAGATCAGGGTAGGATAGGAATAGCAGCAAGTTCTGCCACTAGCAAGAACATCTACTGTGCAGTGTCTTTCACAAAAGACCTCCAGCACATCTTACCCTTAGACTAGGAAGAGGAAAATTCTTGCCTGGTACTTCTGTGGATTTCCAGGAACTCAGTGGTGAATTGTCTTGCAAGCTGGAATGAGACAAGAGCAAGTGTCCATGTCTGTATGCTCAGGAGCATGGGGTGTGAATGTGTGCATCAGAAAAACAAATCTGTGGGACTCATCGTCACTGTGATGGCCACCATTCCATATTTCCCCAACAATGCTGTAAATGAAGCTGGAGTAAGTTCAGGTTTTATATGGCATCTCAAAGGAGGAAACTCTTGAGAAGTAAGAAAAAAATCTGAGCTAAGTATCACAACAGGAGAGTTCAAATCCTCCTTCTGCCACTTGATGGACAGTTGTGGAACCGCAATCAAACCCCAGCTATTATAAACACTTGCAAAGGCTACGAAGGGACTTTACATGCACTCTCTCATCCCTGAAAACCACCCCCCATGCCTACCACTAGCCCCTTTTTAATGGGATGGTTAGTGACTTGCCCGTCAGCACAGCCAGCAAATGTCTGCACTGGGGTCCCACTTCTTCTGCTATTTCCGAGTTTCAAAACCAATTTATTTGTTATTGCTCTGACACCAATCATCCCTGTCCCAGCACTGTAGAACAAGGACCATTTGTTACCACCTCCTGGGTTGAGGGATGTTAGTCTCAGCAACATGACCTCACTCGGGATTTCTCAGGGGGTTGCAGTGAAAGAGCACATAGGCCTGCAGTCATTAGGAAGACTGGACACCCCTCTGGTGGCTCATGCAGGCTGTTGGCTAAAACATCACCTGGAGCTGCAGCCAAAACACATACAGGAACCTCTCCATGTGGCCTGGGCTTCCTCACAGCATGGCAGCTGCACTCCCAGAGTAAGGGTCCTGAGAGACAGCCAGGGGACCCTGCATAGCACTTGACAACCTAACACAGGAAGAGTCGCAGGGACACTGCTACCCACTCTGACCACTAGGCAGAACCACTAGGGCCACTCCATTTTCAAGGGAAGGGGCATTAGATCATCCCATGAGAAAAATGTCAAATAATTTGCAGATCTGCCTTAAAACCACCACACTTTATCCCACAGCTGAACAGGAAAACTGCCTTAATCTTCCCCCAAGATGCACCAGACAGTTTTATTTATTATTGAAACAGGCTCAACTTCCAGTCTCAGGATCTGGTCATTCAATTGGTCTAAAATGCAAATGATGCTTTCCCCAACTTTATCACAGGGCCAGGCTGTGATCCCATTCAGCATATGTGCATGCACAATTTACACACACACACACACACACACACACACACACACACACACACAGAGTCATGAGGACTTTTCCAAAGCAGGAACTGCTAATTGTACAGAAACACCTTAATTCATGCACTTTTTATGTCTTCCTCAGGGTAATTAAATTCTTGGAAATTTACAATCCTTCCTCTCCTGATCTTCTCATATACACACACGTGTGTGCGCGTGCACACACACACACACACACACACACACACACACACACACACACACTACATTCCTAGAACTCTTTGGAACAGCAGACAAATACTCTTGCCACAGAGTTATATTAGGAAGTTAAGTTAACATTACACATTGCCAGAGACATGCATCCAACAGGGAATTCTATTGGCAAATGCTGAACCTCCATAGGCAACCTCAGAACAATGATATTCTGGTTCTCAGGTGGCATTTTAGACACTGGATGTATCTCTTTCTCACTTTGCTTTCTGAACAGTTCTGGAATTGCCCTGATTTTTGCTGTTTGGACAGTGGCCAAGAAAAACATTATAGATGATATAAAGATGACTGATTATTTCCATTATATATTCTCTTCTTCTTCCAAATAATAAAGATTTCAGCTGGGCACAGGACCATTCAGCCAAACAGTTTATTTTCCAAATTCACCTGAAGGTAGGTGTAGAGACATCTGACTATATTCTTGTCAATAGCACTGGAGTAGAAGTATTGAACTCTTGACCCAGACTCCCATTCTCTTTTCTATTCCTATTGGCTGGCATATGGATTAGTAAATGGTACTTACCAATGTGTTCCCATTAGACCATAGGTGAATCTTCCATGTTGAGGATAGCAGAGTGTATTAGTCTGTTTTTCACTGCTATAACAAAATACTTGAATCTGGGAAAGGTATAAAGAAAATAGTTTTATTTAGCTCACAGTTTTGTAGTTCAAGGTCATGGTGCTGATTTCTGCTTGGTTTTGCCACATCCTGGCAGATGCATTATAGCAGGAATGTATGTGACAGGGAGAAAGTACATCACAAGATAGGAAACCAAAAATGAGGAGGGGAACAGTCTTGCTTTTTAACAAAACACTCCCGTGAGTACTTGTTTTATCTCTCCCAAGGGCTATGTCCCTACTGACCTATTTACTTCCTAGTAGGCCCCACCTTTTAAAGTTTTCACCCCCTCCCAACATCACCACACTGAAGGTTAAACTTCCAGCATGAACCCTTAGGGGGTATACTCAACCACAAACAAAACCATGGTACACAGCAATAAGAAAATCCCATCAGCTTGACTTTATGTTCTGGACTGATCACATGCAAAGACAGTTCCCAGAGAGGAGGAGCTTTGATCTGGTTTGAATGTAAACCATAGACCCTCACAGACTCAGGCAAAGACCATCCTGCTGTACCCAACACTAGCTCTTCCTCTGCTCTTTGAATTCCAACCTATCACCCTCCTGCTCTTCCAGAGGTCCTGGTTTATACTCCACCTGACTCACATCTGACACCAACCCTCTCAGTCACCACAGGGAAGGAACCTTTAAAACCTTCCTGTTGATGAACACTTTGCTCTACTCTTCTTACAGCCCTAATGATCCTCAAGGTCCTACTGACAGTCACAGCAGTGAAACTTTCACAACTGGCAAGTTTGGGGCAATCAGCAATGAGATCGGACACTACCATAGGCAGCTGCTTCTGCCCCTGCCCTCAGCAAGAGCACAGCCTTCCAGGGTGCACCTGCTGGTCTCTGTGGGTGCTCTCCCCGACTCCTGGCCTGCTGTGCTCTCCTGCACCCACCCACTTCAGATCAAAACACTGTGGGAGATTGACCATAACCAGAAAAAAAGAGACATTGCAATTAGAAGACGGATGTTGTTCTTAATTAAAATCCAATGGTATGTGACCTTACAAAGGACTACAAGACAGAATATGTCTTCTTGGCTTTCATTCACACCTACAGGGTCCACCCGCATGTTTTAGCATGCGCAGACACTCAGCCTTGTTACAGACCACTGACTACAGCCTTGGCAACCTGGGTTTTAAATTATGACTTTGGCACACTTTGAACAAAACAGGATCCTGTGGCCACAAGCAACCCTGCAATTAGCAAAAAGCTTCAACACTCAAGTGGGAATACCACGTTTGCACAAATGAGGTGCATTGGTATGCCGGGCAGTAGCCGTAACTGTAAAACAAAGAGACCAGCATCATAAGGATGGATATTTCAGCCTCCAAGACACAAGAGCAGTTCTGAGTTTCTTAATTGAATCCCACTAAATAAATGTGTACCAAGTGCTTATCCCACACCAGGCATTGATGCTACCAGGTGCCAGCGAGACAATGATGACCAGCAAAATTCTAACTCTCCAAAGAACAGATGATTGATTTTTTTAAAAAAATCTGTAAATTCTATGCAATTATCATAATTGGCATGTGGCAAACCTTGGGGGACCACAGACGAGGTGGCAATTCCCATGACCTGGTTTCAGGCTGCCTAGAAAGATTCAAAAGGGCAACCCCTGAGTCAGGTAGTGAAGGGTAAATGATGCTCACTATGAAAACAGCAGACCCAGAGACCACACACATAGGGAAGGCAGGGCTCAGGTGGAGAAACTGCAAGCTGTGCTTCTCAAACAATTGTGTATGTGAGCACCCCTGACCAGGTTAGGAGACCTATTGTGCCAGCATGCTGGTACCACCAAGAATGTCACACTGAAGTGTCTGGGGTGGAGTTGGATATCAGGACTAGGAAAACTCCCCAGGGGGCACTCCTGAGAAGCCAAGGTGGGAACTAGGGGTGGGGATATATGAGAATACTTAAGATCTGCTCTTTTAGCAAGGTGCAAGTATGCAATACCTCACTATGGACTAGTCACCTGGCTGTATAGTAGGTCTCCAGAATGCATCCTTCTCATTGCTGAAAGCCTGCCTCCTTTGACCAACAGCTTCTAGGTTCCTCACCCCAGCCCCTGGCAACCACCATTCTATTCTCTGCTTTTTTACATTACATTTTACATTACATTCTCAAATGGGGTCATGCAGCCTTTGTCTTTCTGTGTCACATGTTCCAGGTTCATGCATGTTGCCACACATGGCAGATGTGTGAGTTGACAGGTTTGTTGACGAGGATGACTGCAGAAATTAGTTATCAATGTTTAGGCATAGCAAAATGTCACACTGTACGCCTTCAATATATGTGATTTCATTTGTAATTACATGTGAATAAAGTTAGAAAAAAAGAATAAAAATAAACACCAAGATCAACAACTCCTTGAGGAGAGGAACCATTACAATGAATAGACACATTTCCATCGGAGTGTTAATTCTGAATTTCAAGTTGCTGAGCATGGAGGCGGGGGTGACTCTGATTCCCACGTCCTCAGTAAGAGACACTAGAATCAATGTGATATTTCACATAAGAATTGTGAAACGCAGCAGCAGGGCCAGACTACAAAGCCCCCCTTGCCTCATCCTGGACCTGGTCCCACCTAGAGATGGACCCAGAACAAGAACATCGTGGACGCAAGGAATCAAAATTGAGGAGTTGATGGAGGTCACTCTCAACCACCATGAGGCCCCTTCCGTGCTCCTTTCTTAGAGGAAACTGGCGCAGCACTGGGCACAGGGGGGAGAAGAAGAAGAAAGAAGAGAAGGAAAAGGAGGCGAGGGGAGGGAGGAGGAAAGAGGGAGACACCGGAGATTGAGTATTTGACAGAAAACCCATTCGCTCTCACAGCTCATGGCAGGTCAGCAAGTATCTCAGGTCTGACACATGAGGACCGATGGGATGTAGATGAGGCAGCGTTGCCCACTGGACCCGAGCTCCTCTTCCACACCCTTGCCCCGGCCCCGGCCCCCGTCCCCCCATCTTGCCTACCTCAGCCTTGGAGAGTGACGTCTTTCTGATAGTTGTCCCAGTGTTGCAGTGGGAGACTGTGGGAACTTGGGAATCTAGGAGGACCCCCAAGACAACAGGCGAAGGTGCATAGGGTAGGGTCCAGGGGCTCCCTGGGTGCCGGTGTCCAGCTGTGCTCTCCTGAGGAGCATGCAAGCAGCACGGAGCTACCCCAGCAATAATGCAGCAATGACAACCCAGGAGGTCAGCTGAGCCCTGGCATCTAGGATTTTTAATGGGAATTGGTCATGTAGGTGTGACTGGCTGCCATGGGCTCACCTTAGCGTGTCCCAAGGTCCCCATAATAAATCATGCTGTTAGGATAGGGAGGACATCCCAGGAGCTTAGGGGTTACCCTGAGAAGGCAGTCAAGGACCAAGCCTTTCTTCCCCCAAAGTTAACCTGACATAAAATTGGCTCCATCTTGGAACTCAGTATGGCAGGGCTGACCAGTACTTCTTGCTAGCATTTCCTGGTGGTGTGACATTGGGAAGTCTCCTTCGGCTCTCTCAGCTTCCTTTGCTCCACTCATCACAGAGGGGTACCACCTCAGATGGCAGTCGGGAGGCCAAGGGTTAGCAAGGATGTCGTGCCCTGTGCAAGGAGTACAATCAGCAATGCCCTCCGTCCAAAAGGAACTGGAGGTTATTTCTGAGGGAAGATTATAGAAACTGCAATACCTGGAGAGCGTGCGTCAACCTAGAGAATCACCATTTCCACGGAAACACAGTTCTCCTATTTACTGGGCAGGCATTTATGAGGCGCCCATGTTGCTAAGTACTGGTGAGGCAGGATGACAAGGGTATGTTTCTGAGCAAATCTCCGGGATTGGGGAAGTGTGAATGAAAGGGGTCATTAGCATGCAGAGCAGCTCAGATCCCAGGGGATGAGGTGCAGCTTGACCCCTGAACTTCCCCAACTCCCCCAGGCAGCTCTCCTCACCAGGTACTCGCCATAGTCCAAGGTGTGCTGGAACCATCTATGAAATACTAATCTTTTTCTCCCCTCAGCCACAGTGTTCGCAAGGTACTCTAAACAGTGTAACAGCAGCACACACACACACACACACACACACACACACACACACTCACACACACACATACTCAGTTTTTCTGGGATGTGTAGAATGGTTCTCTCCCTCGGCATACTTCAATACTTGGCATCAGACAACTGGGAAGAGGTGTTTTAAATACACTGTGCTCCCCTGCAGATGTTTGAAAGCTACTGGATTCCAAAATTAAAAAGGGAAAGCTTTTTCTTCAGTGTGGCACGTTTCGTTGAGCTCAGCATCTTTCTTCCTCAAGTCTTCACGCCCGTTTGTTTCCCTGGTTCCCATTCATTGATCCAACAGATTTTTATTGAGCACCTACTCTGCATTTTCAGTGTTGTCGGCAGTAGGAAACAAAACAATGAACAGATTCATGTTTTAAAACCCCAGCCTTTGTGGAACTTACATCCTGGTGGACTGACAGAACATTGGCCTTTGAAAGTTATGAACTGCGCTCAAATCACCTATCAACAGTGAGACCCTGGGCACCTGGCCAAACCCATCCAAGCCTGGTTTCATTATTTTGAAATGGAGCTCATAATCCAAACCTCCTAGAGTTATTGTGAAAATAAACAAAGCAACCACAGGACTGCACCTAGAACAATTCTGGCTTGCAGAGGCTGCTGGATGTAGGCTAGGTGTTCCCTCCCTTCTACCATTTATTTCCAGGACCCAGTGCAATTCCACTTACAGAACCGCAGGAAGGCATTAGGTAGTAGATGACTTAGAGGCAATAAATGCCTGTTGCTCAATAAACTCAAAAATAAAATCTGAGTCTGGTGTTTTGACCAGCAGTTTACCTCCTGCTTCATATTTTCCCCCTCACAAACTTGAAGAAGACAGTGTGAGAAATAGGAAAATGTCCCAACCCACCGTCAGGGGACCTGATTTTATCTCTAGCTCAAACAACAGCTACATATCACTGGACAACTCACTTTCCTACTCCAAGTCTCAATTCCCTGAGCTGCAGAATGAGGGCTGCATTAGAAATGTGCTCTCCATCCAAGCTACACCTCAGAATTCCCTTGGGGGGGGTTCTTAGAAGTTATAGATGAATCCCCAAATGGAGTCAGAATCCCTGGAGGGGCTTTATAAAAGCTCCTCTGGTGTGAAGCTGGGACCAGAACCTCTAGCTCAGCTCTAATATCCACGGACTGGCCTTGCAGCCCAGATGCCTCTGAGGACCCGGCACACAAGGCAAGTGCATGAATCAGGCAAGTTCACCTCCACGGGTGAGAGCAGCAGGGCCACCAGAAGTGGGAAGGGGTAGAGGCTGATCGCCGCTGGCTGCTGGGGAGGGGGCTGGGGTCCAGGCCATACATTGTGGCTTCAATGTTTACAGTTGTCAAAGTGAGATGTTTTTCAGTTTCATTTTCATGTTATATAAACAAAACCAAAAATCAAATCTCTGTGAATCATGCTAGTCCTGCAGGCCACAGGGGCTGACCCCCATCCCCTACTGGGAACAGGAGGCCAAGTTGAACATGTGGGGCTTAGAGTTTCCTTCCCTTCTCTCTTATGCCTTTTTTTAATTTATTCCCCTCTAGAGCCATTTTAGACATTTCCCTCTATTCACAACCCATTAAATTTTAATGTCAAAATATGTGGTGTATCTGTGTCTCTGCAATATATATATATATATATATATATATAACGTCCTATACGTAATATCCTATATGTAACATAGGTGTATATGTATATATTTATCCTTCGCTACCTGCTCTGCTGAGAATCAATTTTTGCATAATGCACCCACTGAAAATGCATGCTTTCCACAAAAGGTTCAAGGTCTCTTGACCTGTCTACAGAGCTAGCATAGATCTAGTTTTTGGCTCTGTGCTCTTCTCCATGTCTACCCCAACTTTTAACACCCCGTCTGCCCCTAAGGAAAAGACTGCATGAGGCAGAAGAGTGGGAGACTGGGCCGAGTGCCCAGGTATCCGTTAGTGAGTGTGCAGACTTCAAAAGCTCTCTAACCTCCGATGCCAGTTTTCACCTCCTCGCCAACCTCACGGGGATGTTTTAAGCTTTATGTTAGTCAGTGTTTCATCACTGTGACCAAAAGGCACACAAACAACTTACTGGAGGAAAAGTTTATTTTGTCTTATGGTTTCAGAGGATTGGCCATGGATGGCCAGCTCCATGGCTCTGCAGAACATCATGGTGGAAGGGCATGATGGACAGAGGAAGCTTCTCCACTCATGGTGGCCTAGAAAGCAGAGAGGAAAAGGAATGGACTGCAGGGAAGATTTCCCTTCCAGGACACTCCCATCCAGGCCCCACTAGCCTAGAGTCACCTCCCTCTTAGCCCATTCAAACTAGGATGGGCTGATTAGGCTAAAGCTCTCACAATCCAAACATTCCACCTCTGAACATTCCTGCATTAACAGGGAAGCTTCGGGGGACACCTCACATCCAAAGCACAACAATATGAAGAAAACTAAGTCTGCGGTAGAGACTGGAGAGTCAGTGAACACTGTGACCCCACCAGATCGTCCTCCACAACGACCTCATTGCCAGAGCGGACAGCCCTCAGCTGCCACTCTACCGACCCTGTTGGGGACTGGCCTCTGCTGTCTACAGCCATCTCACCCAAGGTCACGCTTTTCCCCTGCTGCCCACATCTAGTGATCAGTGACACAGCACCAAGGACTGGTCATCTCATCATAAGGGGTAACCTTGAAATGTTACTCCATCTAGTTCCAGGGTTGCCCTTGGATCTGGCCAAAGCTGTCACCAGGTCTGCCCACCAACACAACTTCTCTCTCTGCCCAGTCTGGCTTCGTTCTTCTCTCTCCTACAGATGTGGATCCCAAGGACACCCTGCGCATCCAGCCCTCTCTGAAGCCGCTTCCAGGGCATCCGAATGACGTGGATGATGATTCAAAGGCAGTGCGAGGCTGCAGCTGACGGTGCTGAGAAGAACCTGCTGGTGCTTTAAGCATTTGCACATGACGCTGTCAACCAGATTTTCAGCTGGAACAGTAGTCTGCTCCAGACTTGCTTGACAGCAGCCCCTGGAACCAGGGATGTTATGAAACACGAAAGGGATCACGGAGAGAACAGCTCACCGTCCTGAGATGACCCAAGACCTGAATTCAAAAGGGGGCTTATCTAGTGTACTTTTGACATTTTGTATTATCTATGCAGACCTTTCTACTTCTGCCCCGAGGGAACCGCTTTCCCCCCACCCAACTGCCTTCACAGGCAAATAAATCAACTCAACTTTGTTTCAGTTTGCTGTTTGTTGATCTTTGTTTCTTAACTTTTCACCGTCATAAATCACTGGAGGGCTCACTCCCTTCACCAGCCCACTACCAGGAGCACCCTTGAGTTTCCCCAGGGTCTCTTACTGGGAAGCCACGTGCACCCTCCTTATTCCTCATCCCAAACATTTCCTATCTTGCTTACATAGTAATTCCATTAGTAATAACAGTATGCATTATTTAAAAATTAGTCACCAGTCTTTCTAGAATGCACATATATATTATTGATCCTAAAAACGACCTCATGATAGAGGTATCATCAAATTCCCAGGATACAGGTTAGAAAAGAAGAGATCAGATAACTTGTGGTCAAGCTGGAACCTCAGTACAAGTCCCTAGGACAGAAGATCGACCTACAGAGAAATGACACCACCAATCGACTCCATCCTGGCTCTCATCCATCCAAGGTTACATCCAGGTCAGTTTCTATGGCTGCAGACAAAGTCTCTCAAATGCAAAAACGAGCAGGTATAATATGCAATAGGGAAGGGAGACATGGGAAAGAACCTGGCAGTGGTAATCAACTGCAGAGAGCCCAGACGACAGGACACAACAGTGTCCTATTGTAGAACAAACTGTCCTCTGTTCATTTGACATTCACCATCTCCTTTTCCTCTCCTAACCCAATCTAAACTTCCAGCCTAGCCTAGGGTTTCTTGACCTCAGTATCATTGATATATAGGGTCCTGTTATTTGTTTGGGACTTTCCTGTGCATCATCAGGAATGAGAAACAGCATCTCTGATCTCTATCTGCCAGAGGAATGCCAAGAGTACACTGTCCATTTTGTAGCTACAACAGAATACCGGCCGCTAGGTAACTGAAAAGAGGATTACATGGTGAGAATGTTTATAAGAATGGAGAAAATGGAAAGAGAGAGAAGACTCATGGCAATACAGGAAGCAAGAGAGCAAGCAAAGTTGATCTCACTTTGAAACAACTGCTTTTTTTTTGCAACCAATCCAGTTCCTGGAGGTCTGACTCATTCCTGCAAGATGGATTTTAATCCCATGTAAGGACAGTGTCCCATGACCTGATTATTTCCTTCTAGTCCTGTCTCTTAACGTTTCCACCACCTCAACGCTGCTACGTTGAAAACAAAGCTCCTAGCACATGAATCTTTGAAGGATCAATCCTACCCAAACCATAGCACACATTCACCCTCCTCCCCACGTCATGACCATCGAAAATCTCTCCAGCAACTCTGCAAGTCTCCTAGGCAAACTCACTCACTGCACCGGGTCTCTGCCCTGAGTGGGCACTTGCCCTCACTTCTTGACCCACTGAGGTTTTAATCCCAGGATCCAACCCTCCCATCTCAGCATCTACTCAATTGTGTGATTGTCCCTCTCAGGGTCCTTCTTAGGAAGAGTCCTCTTGACATCCAGGACACAGGTTATGCTGAGCCAGTCGGAGGATGCTGCCTGGAGGGGGGGGGGGGAGTGTGTAAGCCCACAGGGGCCAGTCCTACATCCTAACTGGTGCCTCCTGTCCAGGTCTGGTGGGTAGGAGTTGCAGCCTGCCCCCTCCCAGAGAGTCTCCCAGGCGAGTATGGGACACTTTAATACATGGCATGCCCTGGCCAATCTCACTACTTCTTGACTGCAAAGTTTCTCAGACTCCCACTTTTCATTTTTAAGAAGGCATCCAGCCTGTGGACAGTTATTATTTTATTCCTACTGTGTCTGTCAGTGGCTTTTTAAAAAAGCAGCATGAAGGGCCAAATAATAGGCTTAACTTTGTAAAGGGCTTTGCAAATGGCTTATTGACACAACTTCCAGACAGGCAGAGCTGGCAGCCAAGATCCAGCAGAGCCTGCAAATGAATGTCCCGGGATTCTGGTCCCAGGGCCAGAAGCATCCTTCTCCCTTGATAAATGTGCTCCTTCCTAAAGCCCACCCTGTCTTTCTCCACCAAAAGAGGGGAGGGTCATTGCACCCTTGATTCTCTCTGGGTGTGACTGCTGATGAGTCTCTCTTCGTACATTGCCAAGTCCACTCTCTTTTCTCTTCTTCATGCTCACCTATTTCCGCGTGGGTGGAAAGACACAGTACGTGGCGATCACAGAGCCCTGGGTGTCACTTTGGCTGTTTGTATGCAGAAGATTTCTTTACTCCTCCAGACTTTCATTCCTTTTCGGTAGATTGGAACCTTAATATCTGAGGGCTTTGTTTGTGTCTTTGAAAAGATTAAATAAGTTAACTCATGCAAAGAGTCGAGAAGCCCCTCATTGGCTGATTGCTGGGAGTAGCTATTGGTGCTGTTGTTAATATGAAATATAAATAATGATGTGCATGAGTTCTTTTCCCCTTTGGACATAGAGTGTGCCCTAAACACCTGACTCTTTTATGATCCTAAGTAACAAGGCCATCCTGTGAGCTTCCTTCTTGGGATTATAGTTTTCCTTTGAGTTAAGCATCTGATTCCCTGTTCCCTCTTTCCTGAAAGGACTTTACAAAATGACAGAGTTCTCAAGGAGAAAGTACTGCAAACCTCACCCAGAGAGTCAACCATGACCCTGAAACCACCTTGCAAAGTGTGACACACTCCAAAAAATAAAGACTCTCTCCAGCCATTTTTGGTGCCAGGAAAGGGTTCTGCCTCTGCTTTGGGAGAGCAGGTGAAGGCAGCTCTTCTACCTCTGTTTAACACCGCTAGCATTGCTTTGTCTGAAAGCAAGAAAGAAAACATTAATTGAGATCCTATTACTCCTGGTGCTAGCCAGACTACATCATTTACAGTGTATCACATCTTCCATAGGAAAACCATGGGAGGTAAGCACTATTATCATTCTTATCCCAATCTCCATATTGAAGAAAACCAAGGCTCAGAGGCTCTCAGTTAATACCCCCAAGGGGATGTCAAAGTGTATCTTCCAATCTCAGCCCGTAATTTAAAATCCAATATTCTTTCTGTGATATCACATTGCTTCTCAATCTTGCTTCAACTCTCAAATTTCTCTCACGTTGTTATAACAGGGTTTGAGAGTGGGGAGCCCTGCGTGAAGCAAGAGGATGGATCGTATCACTCTCTAGACAGGGAATTTGACATTAGGAATGGTGGTACCTGACCGAAAATGATCAGGGCTTCTTAAAGGCATTACAGGCCCAAGATTCACAGGACAAAAGCTGGACAAAGGTTAATTAAAGGGCAGATGAGTTCTATTTCCTGGCCAAAATACAACTAGCTTCTCCCAACCCTTTGGCCTCATATCTTCTGCCAACACTTGATTTCCTACCTCATTCCTTTGGTTGTACATCTCTCTTTTCCTACCTTTCTTAGTCTTAATTGGCTTTAAATTACAAATGCCAGATATCCAACTCAGACTAGTTGAAGTGAAAAGAAATTACTTGGCTTATATAACTAGGAAGTCCAGGCACAGAAAGGTCCTGGGATCTGTTTTTCTCTCCATGGCTCAACCCCACTTGTTTCATCCTCTAAAACATTCTTTTCATAGCCTACCCTCCTCTCTAAATCCACATCTTCCTCTTATTGCAATTCCAGTGGGAAAAGAATTCTATCCCCCAGGTTCACATTTTAATTACAGGAAAGCCCCTGGCCAGGGCCAATGGCTACGTCTGCGCCCAGAGGTGGGGTGCTTGGCTCTGTTGGGGCCACATGTGTTCTCTTTAGCTGGGGCTAGGGACAGAACAATTTCCATACCCTGTCAAGACAACACAGATTGAGAGAGTGATCCTCAAAGGAATTAGAAGAAAACAGGATTCAAAAAACATGCAGGATCCATGCAAAACTATTGCTAGTTTAGTTAATTTGAAATATAAACTTCACCATCTTCTGCCCTAGTAACATAGGACAGAGTCAAGATCTGTACACTTTACCTAAAGCCCCCAAACTCTCAGAAGTATTGCTACTAGACACAGAAATGCTTTCTAGATAGTACCACCTAGTTCCGATGATTCTCCATGCTGCTGTGTCCTCTCACAATCCCCCTGGCCCCACCAGTCCTCCTGCTGTCTGTGAATATGTGGAAGCCTGAGAACACTCCCATCCCTTCTGCCCACAGCCCACAAGCAAGGTGCTGTGGGGTATTCCTTACTCCTCTTATGTCCACCCTGCCCCACGGCCTGACGTTACTCTGCAGAAGAAGAATTTAGAGACGCTGCTGCTTATTCATGAAGACTCCCGGAAGGGCTTTCTTGATGGAGAGGTACCAAAAAAAAAAACATCTTTTTTCTGGTTCCTATTTCATTTTCTGTTTCAAAATAACTGCAAAAGATGAATCTGCATTCCTTCACCCAGAACAAGTTGAGCTGATTCTGAATGATAAGCTGCAAAGACTGAGGGAGAATTGCTATGAACTCCACTTTCCTTCAGAGCTGGTGCTGGTGGGATGATACCAGTGAGAGCTATGCCCATATATGTCACAATGAGCAAGACACGGATTCTGAAGAAGGTCCAATAACTAGGGAGAGTATTGAAGGAAGAGTTGGTCCTACCCTCTCAAGAAAGAAGTGATGGCTAGTGATATTGTACAAAAGTCTATTGTTACGTGCCCGGGGAGAGAAGTATTCCAACTCAAGATTCTCAGATAGTTTAAATCTGTCATTAACAATATGATGCCCAAGTGACAGGAAATAGCATGTTACAGTGTGACATTTGATCTATTCAGCTCAGTTTTTCGAAATAAATATCGAAAATCCATATGAAAATACAGTTTCTCCCTATATATATATTGGTCAGCTTTCCATTGCTGTGGTAAATACCTGAAAGAACAACTTAGAGGAGCAAAGTTGACTCAGGCTCCTGGTTTCAGAGTTTTCAGTCCATGAATGTTAGCAATTTTGTCATTGCTGTGACCAAAAGATCTGACAAGAATATTTTTACAGGAGGAAAAGTTTACTTGGGTCTCATGGTTTCACAGTCTCTGTCCTTAGGTGACATACTTCATTGCTCAGTGCTCCAGGTGAGGCAGAACACCATGGCAAAGGTGTGTAGTGGATGATAGCAGCTGAGTACAGAGCTCCAGGAAGAGAGAGAGAGAGAGAGAGAGAGAGAGAGAGAGAGAGACAGACAGAGAGAGACCTCCCCTCACCATAGACAAAATGTAAACCCTAAAGTCACCCCCCCAATGATCCACGTCTCCAGCCTACAGTTAACACCCAGTTACTCCCTATCAGTGGGTTAAAGCACTGATTAGGTTAAAGTTCTTATAACCCAATCATTCTCCTTTAAACTTTCTTGCATTGCCTCACACATGAGCTTTTGGGGGACACGTCATATGTAAACCATAACACCATGGTTAGCCAACTCCTTTGCCCTGGGCCTGGGGTAAGGCAGAACATCATGGCGAAAGGGTATAGACAAGGAAAGCTGTTCAACTCATAATGGTGGGGAAGTACACAGAACAAGAATGAGGATCCAGAGACAAAATATAATTCTCAAAGAATGCCCCCAGTGACTTACCACCTCAATCACACCCCACCTGCCTGTGGTCACCACCCAGTCAGTCCATTATCAATCCGTCAAATGGGCAAGTCCACTGATGAGGGTGCAGCTCTCACAGTCTCATCATTTCAGCTGTGAACATTCCTGCATTTACACAGGAGAATCTCAGGGAACACCTCATTAAAGCCATAACAATACAGTCTCAGCCACTGAAGACACTCCCCTAACCAAAGAAGATCAAATTGCTCATTGTCCTCTTCTCCCCTCTGTTTACCATTTTGCCATCAGTTGTTAAACTTTATATATAAGTGCTTTTACATTCATTACTTCAAACTTTACCATAAAGGGAAGATTGAGTGTTATTATTACTAGGAATTTGCAGGTGCAGAACTGAGATTCAGTGGGATAAATAGATAGGGACAGACTCCCAGCTAGAATCTAGTCTGGCAGTCTTTGGCTTCATTTTCCCTCCCCCTAAAGCTCTTTTCTGAAGGCCATTGCTGTGAGGCCTCAGTTGACCCTGACCTTCCAATTTGGCAGACATGCTGAATTGGGATATTACACTGAGGGAAATCAGTGGGCTACCACATTGAGCCAAGATTTTTTGAGTTTTTTAGCATCACAAATGTGCTGGACTTTTTAAGCACTAACCAACTCCTCCAATACAGGCCCCATCTTTCACTTCATTACACCTGGGTAAATGGGCAGATCTCTTTATTTATTTATTTTTTTTGGAACATGATTTTAATGTTATTAATGTTGGAGACTCAAAGGCGCCTTCAAAATTAGTGCTGAGGAGAGGTCAAAGAAATGACTCTTTGGACACTGTGCCAGTTGGATGCTCATTACCATACTAATATTGCCCATGCAAAACCTTCAGTGACATCCTCCAACATATGCAAATATGCATTGGGAAAAATGGAAATATATGTAAATGACATAGAGGTTACACTGGCCTATTAACATCACAAATCCCCATTTACAGCCCACTTTTAATTTAAGTGATCTTTCTATTAGGAGGACCACTTATGAAGTTAATCTGGAACAAAATCACAGCATGTCAATTAAAACGGTGTGACAGTGAGACCACCATCAATTGGTAACTCTTAGCAGATGTCTTAATTAAGCTTCTCTGTGGCAGATTGACCAACGACACTCTGTGAAAGTCATTTTCAAGTTTGCATCTGAGGCCTTTCCTTCAAACTTTTCCTCTTTTTCTTCTTTCTGTTTAAATCCTAGCTATTATGAGGTTTCCCTTTGTGAATTGTCTTTCCATAGACTCGATTCTTTTTCTCTTTTCTTCTTACTATAAGAGTATTCCAGAGAGGATATCTTGCCCCTAGAGGCCCTACAAGACTTAATTTATTTGAAGTCTTTTGTTTTATCTTAAATATTCATTTGAAATTCTCATTCTCCTCCTTAAAATAGCCAGGCTGATTTTAATATATAAAATTTTAAAATCATATAACATAGAGTAAAATTGAAGCCATGTTATCATGTATTTTCTTCCTTGACTCATGAGATATACAGCAGGTTAGGGAAGGGCCTCATAAACCTCAATTTGAAAATGCATGTTTAGAAATACTCTGGAACCATCTAAATCTGAGTTCGAGACCCAATGCTGCTACTTACTGGGTACCACATGGGGGCAAGTTCCATGATCCAGACTGAAGGCTGAGAGGTTCCAGGGAGCTGGCGTATGCGCCAACACATGTTCTCAGCGTAGGCGATGACACACAGCATGAGTGGGCCCCATAAACGCTCAGTTCTCCGCTTCCGCATCTTATTTCCCAAAAAGCACATGACATAAGACCTTTCTGCTGCTCTGGGCAGGACCATCCATTTTCCCTGCTAACAAATAAGAATTTTATAGCTCCTTCTCAGATGTAGAATTCTACTATTGGTATCACTCTACTTTATCTTTATATAGAGAGTTGTTGATAGACCCTTTTTTAATTTATTTATATGCAGTGCTGAGAAAGGCCTACTGTATCTTAAACCCTTTGCTGATGTAACATTTTACCTTGAACTCTCCCGTATCCCACCCATCCCCCTCCTCTCCCACCTTGGTGCAAAATCATGACTCAGTAATTCAAATATTGTTCTCATAAGTGCAGACTCACACACGAACACACCAGTCTCTCTCACTCCCCAGGCTCTGCTGTTTCCCAGTCCTCTCACTACCTGTTTACAGTTATTCCATTTATTCATCCAGTTGTTGCCATCTAAAAGTCTCAGTGCTGTGCATATCTGTGTGTGTGTCTGTGTGTAAGTATATGCAAAGCATGCTCACACACATACATTTACACACACATATGCTTTTTCTGAATTTCTGAGATTTTGGTTTTGTAAATAAATTATTATTTGGTAAATAAATAAGTTATTAGCAAGCAGGAAAATGCATTAATATTTTTAACATATTTAAGGAAGTGTCAAATTTTCAGACTTGGTGAAAAGCACATCCTTCTTCAGCCTCTTGACAAGACATTTTAAATTCTGATTGCTCCTCATCTAGTCGTTAAAGTAGAGCAAGTGAAATTGGTTTTAGTAAGTTCTGCCTTTCTTACTTCATTTGCAGCTTACAGACAAAGCTCAATGCCTGAGGACTCCACCTATTAGTCTGATATCACATACAAACATGTTACGGTTTGCTCCCTGCAGAACGCACAGGGAGATGTAATTACCATTGCAAGAGTTTCCAGACAGGGGTCTCTCCTGAATGCCTTAAGGTCATCATTGCAAGAATGGGTTGGGTTTGTTATAAAGGCAACTTGTCCCCCTCTTTATCTCTCCAGCCATCCTCTCTCTTGCCATGTGGTGTCTTCTGACCTGCGTGAGGCAGCAAAAAGACCATCACCAGGATGCAGCTTTGTAATCTTGGCTTTCCCAACCCCCATACTGTAAGAAATAACTTTCTTTCCTTTATAAATTACCCAGTCAGTGTTATTCTGTTATATCAAAAGAAAACAGACGAAGACAAGCCATCAATTTGGATCTCTTGGCCTGAAGGTATATGGTGTGCAGAAACCCAGGGCTGAAGGTTTGGATTAGCTGACTGAAATTTCACTTTTTAATATCTGGGGACCCATTATAGGTGCTCTGAAACATCCAGGTTATATATCAAGAGTCCGCTGAATTTTTAGAAATAATTATGATCCCAAGCAGAACTAAAAGAGACCAGATGAGCAGAACTCAAAAAACTGTTCCATCTGCTCCTGCTGCCCCTGGCCCTTCCCTCAGATGATCTCTCTGCAGCCAGAATTATCTTTATAAATTTCAAATCTGATCTTGTCCTTTCCTTGCATAACATACTCCAAAGACGCCCTGTAATTTGCAGCCAGACATTCAAATTCCTTAGGATGACTTGTAAAATTATATCATCCATGCCAAAATTCATAAACTCATTCTCTAGTATTTGCTTAAAAATGAGGTTTAGTTCTGTAGCTTTTTAAATTTAGATTTTTTTAGAAGATCTACCTAGTGATGACAGAGATGTGTTAAAGTTGCCAAGTATTATTGTATTGTAGTCTATTTAATTTTTTCTTTTCTTCCTCTTCTCCTCCCCCTCCTCCTCCTCCTCCTCCTCCTCCTCCTCCTCCTCCTCCTCCTCCTCCTCCTCCTTCTTCTTCTTCTCTCTCTCTCTCTCTCTCTCTCTCTCTCTCTCTCTCTCTCTCTCTCTTTATACCAGGGATTGAACTCAAGGGCACTTGGCCATTGAGCCACATCCACAGCCATATTTTATATTTTATTTGGAGACAGGGACTCGCTTTTGCTGAGGCTGACTTTGAATTTTCGATCCTCCTGCCTCAGCATACTGAGCATCTGGGATTACAGGCATGTGCCACTGTACCCAGCTATTTGATTATTGATATTGAGAAGGGTTTGTTTTATGTACATAGATGCTCCATTGTTTGGGGCATAAATATTTACTATTGTCATTTCTTGTTGATGTAAAATTACCTTAAGCAGTATGAAAAAACCTTCTTTGTCCCTTTTTATTAAATTTGGCTTGAAGTCCACTTTACCCCTGTTATGAGGATAGAAACTCCTGCTTATTTACAGGATCCATTTAAATGATATCTTTTTTCCCATCCTTTCACCTTCAGTCTGTGGATTATCTTTACTTATTAGGTGATTCTCTTGGAGACAGCATATTGTTCGGTCTTGTTTTCTAATCCAGTCTGTCAGATTGTGCCTTTTGATTAATGAGTTTAGGCCATTTACATTCAATGTTATTATTAAGAGATGATTTATACTTCCTGTCACTTTGATTTATTTATAGTTTTTAATTAGAATTATATTCTCCTTTATTTGACTATTCTTCTTGTGTAGTTCCTTCCTTTTTCTGTTTTCATAATTTTTAGTTTTTTTATTTCTTCATAAGATATTTATTGAGGATGTTTAGTAGTGCAGGCTTTCTAGTTGAGAGTTCTATTAACTTTTGCTTATTGTGGAAGGTTTTTATTTGATCTTCAATATGGACTCTATCCTACTGTCAACCTCATACTCGTGTTGCATGGTGGATCTATGGAACCTCCATCTTGTATGACTGGAATTCTGTCCCCAGCTCCTGGCAACCCTATTCTGCTTCATCTCACGGTCCATACTCTTCCATCTTGTTTGATTATAAGGTTTGTGAGAGTGAGACTTAATGCAAAATGCTTCATACTTTGTTAATATAAACTCACAATAAGGAGTTATTAAAGGAAAGAAGAGAGGGAAGGGATGGAGGAAGGGATGGAGGAAAGGGGAGAGAAAGAGTGGGGTGGAGGAGAAGAAAAATACCTTTAAATATGACAGTCTTCTCCATAAAGTAAAAACCTATACTTCTAAATTTCTCTGAATATCCTCTCCTAAACCTTTTTGATGAAGTCAAGTGATTCATTTTTCTGAGTGCCTTTATCATCACAGAACTACTACCTGTGAAAGCATGTGCTAGATAGTTCTGCTGCTATCCAGTCCTTCTGGTCTTCTCATAGACTAAGTGCATCAACAGCAGAGAGTAAATGTCCCTTATCCTTCACATCCTCCTGTGGTGCCTAGAGGATTAGAGGCATTTATTAACTCTTTAGTTAAATGAAAAGTATGTTAAAATAACTAGTAAAATCCATGAATTTTTAAAAATGGTTCCAGCTCAGGTTATTTTTTAAAAGTTCAAGGATAATTAAGAGACTGCCTAGGACGAGCTCTCAGAGTCAAATGAAGCATTGCTAAAGGGTCTCGGTCATATCCCTAGGACAGCAGGAGCTTTTGGAGATGTTTGCCAAGTCGCCTGTCAAGGCAGGCACTACTTTGAAGGATTCTCCATAAAGGGAGCCATTCAAGGTCACCAGATGCACCTTTTTGCAGATGTGTTTGTGTCAATGACATCCAGGTGTGCTTCATGGAAAGCAGCCAAGACAACAGGAGAGAACCATCTGGAAATACAACTTGACATTCCCCTGTGCAGCTCTGTCTATAGGCAAGGCCACTTCCTGAGGCCGTTTTTACCCCAGACATGTCTTCCTTATGGAGTCTGTGGTCCATCTGGAGTCCCAGGTCCTGTGCCTTTAGCCAGCCTAAAACTGATGGATGGGGGACTTCTGATACGTGCATCTGTAGTATAGATGGTCCCACAAAATCCTAAATGCACACCTTTCAGAGTGATCTGATTAACCTGTGGGTCTGATCTTACCCTTTTTTTTACTCCCTCTCCTCCTGTGGGTGTCCATCTCACCCAGACTAAAAATCAAGGTCCTTTAAATGAACATAAATACAAGCAGAGTCTTGCACCCTGCCCCCACTCAAAGCACTCTTTCACAGTGTTTCAACTTTGGTGGCCTCCAGCACCGTCCCCAACTTAGGGCTCCTAAACTGTCTCTTCTCTGTACCTGGAATAGTCTTCCCAAAGAAATCCTCATGCAAGGCTGGCCTCCCCTACCTCTGCCAGGTTCTTCTTCTCCCATCTTCTCAGTGTGTCCTTCCCGCGGTCCTCTTTATTCTTCTCCATAGAAGTTCTAATGTTCTCTTATGCTATGTCATGTTGTGATATATTTTGCTTTTAAGTTTCTTCTTTTAAAATGTAAGCTCCATGAATAAATCCATGCGGGACTTTTGTCAGCTATATTTATTGTTGAATCCCCAGAGTGAAGAATACCCGTCAATAAGCTTAGCAATTAGCATTTGTTGAGCAAAAGTATTTGCTTTCATTGGTCTGAATTACCATGAATGATAAGAGCACAGAGAAGGGAAAAAGAAAGGCAGAAATCAAAGTCCAAAGAAAGACCTGCTTGACCTGGCCTTTCTTGAGTTGGGTCACCAGGACCTTTGTGAGTCTTGATCTCTCCCTCAGTGAGATGGGGACACTTACTGCTCTACTGGCTTTAATTACAGATTTGCTTGTCCCAGCCATTCAAAGCTATAGGTATGAATTCTCCAATCAAGAGATGTTGTACATTTTTGAATTTTTTAAATTTTAATTTGTTATATATGATAGCAGAATGCATTGCAATTCATATTACACACAGAGAGCACAATTTTTTATATCTCTGGTTGAACACAAAGTAGAGTCACACCATCCATATCTTCATACATGTACTTAGGGTAATGGTGTCCATTTCATTGCAACATCTTTCTTACCCCCATGCCCTCTCCCTTCCCCTTCCTCCCCTTTGCTCTAACTAGAGTTCATCTAATTCTCCCATGCCCCCTACCCACAACCCCATTAGGAATCAGCATCCTTAAATCAGAAAAAACTTTCATCATTTGTTTTTTTGGGATTGGCTAGCTTCACTTAGCATTATATTCTCCAACTCCATCCCTTTACCTGCAAATGCCATGATTTTATTCTTTTTTCATGCTGAATAACATTCCATTGTGTATATATATTTTCTTTATCCATTTGTCCACTGAAGGGCAAATAACCCAATCAATAAATGGGCCAACGAACTGAACAGATACTTCTCAAAAGATGATATGCAATCAATCAACAAATATATTTTAAAAAGTTCAACATCCCTAGAAATTAGAGAAACACAAATCAAAACTACTCTGAGATTTCATCTCACTCCAGTCAGAATGGCAGCTATCAAGAATACAAACAACAATAAGTGTTGGCGAGGATGTGGGGGGAAAAGCACATTTATACGCTGCTGGTGGGACTGCAAATTGGTGCAGTCAATATGGAAAGCAGTATGGAGAATCCTTGGAAAACTGGGATGGAACCACCATTTGACCCAGCTATCCTACTCCTTGGTCTATACCCTAAGAACTTAAAAACAGCATACTACAGGGACACAGCCACATCAATGTTTATAGCAGCACAATTCACAATAGCTAAACTGTGGAACCAAACTAGATTGCAACTTATATGGCAAATCTGCAGTAGCTCTGGATCTTACAATGGGTTCTTCCCAAAATGTAGCAACTAGCACAGTGACGAACTGCATGAATTGAGTTCCTGAGAACAACTAAGCTCCAGACTTTCCTGGTGCACCTTGGCACATGCTCAATTTGTAGGATTCCACATCTAGCTTAGTGGATAGAACTGAGGTCCACTGTAGTTCATGTACTGAAAACCCTCTTAATTGTGTCAATTCCCTCTCTCTGGAGACAAAACTCCACTTCTACAAACCTAATTCCTTGCTGACTTCAATTTCAAAGGAATCAAGAAATATACTCTATACCTAATAGGAGTAGGACATAGTGTGGAGTCAAATGGATTCAGTCCAAATCTTCTTCCTTTCCATCAAGGTGGACCTGAGCAAGCCACCACTCCAAGTCTTTATTCCCCAGTCGTCTGTGGAAGTGCTGTCAAGATCTCAGAGTGATAGAGAGGACCAACGGAGTTAATGCCAGGAAACCTCTCAACACAGTGCCAGCATGGAGAAGGTACTCAGCAAATGTGAGTTCCCTTCTGACTTTTGGAAAATGCACACTACTCAGCCTTGCTCCTCGTTGGCCTCGGTCACCAGTCCCAACCTGGCTCTGTCCAAAGTTCAACACGTCCCTTGGAACACTGCCATCAAGCCTGCTGATCACCCCTTGTTATGACTGGGATACGAGCTGTCCCCAAAAATCCTTGTTAATGCAGGAATATTTAGAAGTAAAATTATTGGATTTCGAGAGTTGGAACCTAATGAGTCCATCCTAGTTTGAATGGACTGACTGGATGCTAACTCTAGGCAGATGGGGCCAAGCTGGAGGAGGTGGGTCACTGGGTGTGTGCTCTTGAAGGGTGTATCTTCCCCCACTGCTCCTTCCCCCATTCCTGCTATCTGACCCCACCTTTCCTCTGTTGGCCCCTTCTACCATGTTTTCCTGCTTCACCTCGAGCCCAGAGCAATGGAATTGGCCCACCATCGACTGAACCTCTGATACCATGAGCCCAAATAAACTGTTAAGAGTCCAACTTGCAGCCTGCTGGCTGCCGTTTGATGCCATCAGAACTTCTGCTACAGCCTCTGGTATCTGTGGACTGCGGTGAGAAATGGGCTAGGTGGTGTGAGACTGGATTGCAAACTTCAAAGCACTGCTTCAAACATGAAGGACAATAATTTTTAATGTAAGTGTTAAATCCTGTAGATAATTTAAAAATTAAAAAATATAAAGGAAAGATAATGATGAAGACAGAAGAATTTCTGATTACTGTGATATGCACTTTCCCATACTTCACTTTGTTCCCAATGACCTCATCCATCCAGTGTTAAGTCTCTCCCTTTTAAAAAAAGAGAAAATTGAGACCAAAAAACTTAATTAACTCAATGCCTGGGTTAACCTTCCATGAAAAGAAATTCTGATCCCAATGGACATGACACTGTGGACCATGCTTTCTGAACACCACAGGGATCTGTTTAACAGACTAAATGAAATCCTGAGCCAATTCAGACTATCCAAAAAGCCCATGATATGGATGTTCTCCATCACTGAAATTGAATCCTCTTCTTCTAAACATTTCATGTGGACAATTAAGAAGACAGTAGCTTGTGAGAATGGCGACTTCTGGGCTCATGGCCCATGTCTTCTTCACCTGTCACCCCAGAGGTCCTGCTTCACAACAGGTTCTCATTAAAGTCTGGTCAAAGACTTTATCTAGAATGTTAAGTGGTTTCTCATTATTAAAAAGAGGAAGGCTCCTTAAAATCTGTGAAGAACGAAAAGAAAATCCTAGTTTCACCCTGCAGGTAATTACTGGTAACCCTTGGGAATATTTTCTTTTAGTCTGAATGATATGTGTGTTCTTAATTGTGACATTTTGTTATGTCAAAATTAAACATGATCGTTTCTGGCTTTGCAGAGCTGGGGGTGGAACTCAGTGCCTGACAATGCCGGGTAAGGGTTCCACCACGGAGCCACATCCCAGCTCCACGTAATTGTTTTTAATACTGTCCATTTACTTTTTATTACAATTAGGCCAATTCATTTCTGTAGAAAAATCTTAAAATTAAAAACTATAAAGAAAGATTATAAAGGAAAGTCAATCTGACTTTTTAAAAACAATGATTATCAAGTATATAACTAATGATAACCAGAAATAGCTAGGCTTTTATTTGTCCTCCACTTTTCTGCGTCTTTTAATGTGCTTGAAATAATGGCATAATACTGCTTTTAAGCATAAAGAACTCAGACATGTTCGTAGTTCCTAGATGGGAGATAAAATAAAGAGCAGCTTAATGACAGATAATATCTGCCAGTGGGTGGTTTATTTTTTTTTTCCCCAAAAACCCAGGCTCTTTCTGGTTTCAACATAAATTTTAAAGATGCAGAAAAATCATTATTCAAATTCTGTGGCACTAAAAATGGTCATATGCCCCTCTCTGCAATGATCCTTTTTCAGAGGAGAAAGGGATTCTATTTATTGTTTATTAATTTTATTCCGTGGTGTTATAAAATTCCAGCATTTTAGCAAGCATGACCAAGTGCTTGAAGAGAATAACAGAGATCATTGTTTAAAATGGACATCAGTCAAAGACGCAGGTTCTACCTGAATTGGTGGAATGAAGAATTCTGGAAACACAAGCCTTGGAAAGTTAGAAGGAAGAAGAAATGATGAGGGCACCGCCTCAGAACCAGGTGGACAGCTGCCCATCTGTGCTCACGGTGGACAGCTCTGCGACAGCAGTGTTCCTGAGGGTGGGGTCAGAGCTTGGGAAAGGGAGAGCCACCAGGGTCTTCCTCCTGCCTGTCCCTTTCTGGGTCTCTTCATCTGTGAACAGTTATGGGCAACATGCTGTACCAGTTCAAGTCCAAATCTCTCCCCGCCCACCTGGCAGACAGGAAGCAAACAGTCTGAGCCTGCTTATCAGAGAATGACTTCTTCACAGAAAAGACCTCACTTAAAAATCCTGCAGATGTAATTCCATTCAAAGACACTTTGGCATCCAGCGCTTCAGAAAGAAAGCCTTGGTTTCTTTTCCTTTGTGAGAAACCAGCTTGGGGATTTTTGTTTTATTCGCTTCATTTCCTGCCTACCTGTATCTTTTAAGGATTTCTTTGTTTTTATGTTTAGGCCAAACTTTACGCTAGGATGATTCTACATCAAGAAGTTTATCCTCTAAATAGTCTAGTAAAGCCTATTTGCAACATAGTGTGCAACGTTAAGAATATTCACAGCGTCGTTGTTTAGAGTCAAAAAAGAGAAAGAAATATTAATTGTGGGATGGATTGCAGTCTCTTCAGTGGCTTTAAAGACTGAATAGAGCCTTACATGCTGACAAGAAGAGATGTCCCCAATATATTGTTAAGTGGGAAAAAACATCACAGTGCAGAATTGTTTACTGGGATAATCACTTTGTCTAGAACACCAGCAAATGTTTGCCGTTGCTAGTGGAAGATGGAGTGAACATCTTCAGGGCTGTTGAGCAGAGCGCCAATGCCCTTACCTGAGGAGAGCAGGGGAGGAGAAGCTAGAAGCAGCAGATCTGATTATTTACATTTTACCCTTCTGGGATGTTAGACTATCTTATAATTTTTCTAATTAAAAACAAAAGAAAAATGCATGCAATTTGTGTGTCTGAGTGATATTTTTGTTGTTTATTGGCTGACATGACCTATAACTTAAAGAACCAATAGGAGTGAATATATATTCATGGATCTTTTCTGTAAATGTGTCTTTTATTTGTCTTTTCTCCCCACGGTAGAAACAAACTGATTCTGAAAGCTCCTGTCTCAACCTCTTTCAGCAAACAAGTCGCTCTCATCTTTTCATCTGTGCCCCACATTTTCTAGGAGATCTCTACACTCTGTCCCTCATAACGTTATTTGACTTCCTATAATCTCAATGATATCCCTGCCTGCTTCTTAATCCTAGCATACTTCCACCGCTGTCCTCCTCATCTCCTAAATATTCTTCCTTGTCTCACTTGTCATCGTATTGTCCTTGCTTTGACATTTGTCCCAGTTCCAAGAGGCTTATCGTTCGTCGCATCTCTTCTCAAGATGCCAAATGATTTTCTTGAAGAAAAAAGAAATCCATTTCCTTCAGCAGATGATTGCCAAGGGTCTGCCCTCCTTGCCAGGTGCCCTAATAATCTTTGACAATCCTCCCTGGAGTCCTTCCCTTGTGGCTGGTGTTGTTGTGGAAGCTTGCCTTCTGTTTCATAGCTTCCCATCTCCAAATAAAAGCAAAGGTTTTAAAGCCCAGTGTTTGCCAGAAGACCCCAGGACGGTGCTCTTCCGTCCTGCTGCTTCTGGTCACCTCCTCTGCTCTGAGCCTGACTTCACCCTGGGGGAAGGCTCACAGCTGGAGGACGGCTCCCAAACGTGGTCCCATCCTGCTCAGGAGCTTTTCTGAGTTTCTGATGAGACATGACCATCATGTGGACAGTTGGGTCTCCACTTGGAGAATCTGTTTCCACACCTACCACCGCAGGGGTCTTCCTAGGTCTCTTCCCGACCCAGGAACACTACATTGTTCCGCCTCAGAATTCTAGGCATCACTTCCACTAAGAGCCTCCCCCCTGCTCCTGCCATCCATTGGCTGCCCAATCCTCTTAGGAGAAGAGCCACCTCTAAGGTAGTAAAAAAAAAAAATAATGGAAGGAGAAAGGGACCGTGACTCTGCCTCTTATGAAGTGAAAATACCCCACAGGATAAGGATGGCTGCAAAGGGCAGCAATAAGATACCAAACTGGCCACCATTTTTAATGTATAATTGGGGCTAACTAAAGACAAACACAACACACACACAAAAGTCATGATGTCAGCTTCTTTTTAAACTCTAGAAAGATTTGGCAAGTCTGCATGTGCATTCTTGCAAGACAGCGATAAGTTGTCCTTGTTTGAGGCTCACCCTTCCCAGTTCACCTTTGTCACCTTCCTGCTCAACCTCAGGTGCTACCTCAGGTGCTACAATGTTCAACTCCTGGTATAAACTGAGTTTCCCATCGTATTAATTTGCTTGGGGGCTACCATAAATAATTACCTACAAAATTCATAATCTAAAACAACAAAATGGTACCCTCTCACTGTTCTGGAGACCAAAACTCAAACACCCAGGTGTCGGCAGAGCCTCATTCCCTAGGGAAGAGTCCTTCCTGGGCTCTTGAGCCCGAGGTGGCTCCTGGCGTTCCTTAGCTTGTGGCTGAATGACTCCAGCCTCCACCTGGGTCTCCACATGGCCAGCCTGTCTCTGACTCTGCATGTGCTTTTCTGTCTCTTTGAATTTAGAACCCACCCTAGGCCAGTGCTACCCACCTTGACACTTTCTTAATTAAATCTGCAGAGAATCTACTTCCAAGAAAGATCAGTTACCGAGGTTCTGGGTGGACATGAATTTCCACCAAGGGTGGATCAGAGCCCTTGAACACAATCCAGAGACAAGATCCAGGGAATCCCCACCCAGGATATCACCAGCCAGGGGAGGCACAGGGGGGGATAATGAGCTCCCCCTGTCTTTCCCAGGGAACATCTGTTCATCCACAGCGCACCTGCTCTCCTCTCCAGTTCCAGTTTCCCCAGGTGCAGCCTCCAGTGGATCCTTGGGTCAAGTCCATGGCTGTCTGTTGAGTTTACATCTTCTAAGCTCTTGTAGGTATTTTACTGCGCATTAGAGAAGCTGTACCCTGGGCTGTCAGCAGACACTATTTTAAGCCAGCAGCCAGTGAATCGATTTTATTAGGGGCAGTTTAGAAAACAAGAAAGGGGGGAAGCTTTTCCTTCCTTTAAGTACACTCCTTATGTCCTGCCTACTTCTCCCATCCCATCTGCTCTCCCCCAAGCCACCAGTCCCGTGGGTGACTTTGGAGTGGCGTGTGGAGCAGGCTGGGGTTGCTGTGAGAAGACAGAGCCAGAATCAGGTTGAGACGGAGTGAAGCATGGCGATACAGCTGCTAAGGCCTTGAATTCCGTATCCGAAGCTTTCATTTGTTAAAGTTGATTAAATAATGGAAACAATTCCAGGTTAGGAAAATGTGAGTAATCAGCACTACACAACAGCCATGGTCTTTGATTTGTATATTTAATGAAGAAAACTAATTGCTGCCTATTCATTATTGTATTAAGGTTGATGTGCCACCCCAAGAGTGGAAGAATGAAAGTCTTCAAGAACAAGAGAAATTGCATTCCTAGAAAAACTAGGCGGGGAGAGCAGAGCACAAAGAATAAACACCTTAAAATTTCCAAAGTTCAGCTACGGAAACTGAGGTCTAGAGCGGCAAAACGATTCCTCCTAAGTCAGGCAGATAATTGGTAACAAAATTGGAACTGTCACCCAGATACCCTGCCTTTCAAGTTGCTCTTATCTCTGGAAATAATGCAGTTAAGCTAGTTGAGAATGTATTCTACATTAATTCCATTCATGCATATATTACTTTGCAGTTTCTAAAGTGCTTGGTCAACATTTTTACAAAAGACATGTCATTGGATTCCTGCAATAATTCTCGGGTAAGATGACTGGAAGTGTCACTACGGCACACCACAGGCAAAGAAATGGGGCGTCCGGCTTCAGGTCGCCACAGGTCTGCTCAGCTGCCCCGCACCAGACCTTCTAAGACACAGAGGGCTCAGAATCCCAAGTGTTGCACCAGCTGGAGAAGGACCGGGAAGGGCCCAAGGAGCCAAGGAGGTGGAGGAGGGGTAACCAGAGAGGAAAGGTCAGAGCTGAAGCTAAAGGGCGGATGTTCATCGGGTGGATAATTGAAGAGGCGCATTTGAAGCTGTGGGAGGAGGAGTACAGTCCTCAGGGGCTTTGGGCCTGGCTCACAGGAAGAGCCTGAGTTAGAAAGATCCACAGAAACAATGAGAGCAGCCTATGGAGGACCTCATCTCCTGCGGTGAGGAGATTTAACTTCATCCACCGAGAATGAAGGGTCTGAAACAGAGGGCGACAGGATCAGACTTGTGATCTAGAAAAATAAATCTGAAAGGGAATGTCCTCTGATTCAAACACCTCCCAGGAAGGTTTTTTAAAAAAAATGGAAAGATATGAAATAAAGATAAGGAAGTGAGATTATGAGCTGGAGAGATAGCAGATGGCTGAGTTAAAAGGGATGGCCACTGTTTAATTCACCTAGTTGTTGCGCCCTGTGGGCTGCAGGGTAAGGTCATCTGCATTTTCAAGAGAAACAGGAAATAAGCATTTTCATGTAAAATCATCTGAGTTTTCAATTTTGACATCTTCGCCCCAGGAGGAAATAATGGAGAAAAACATGAGTCTGTGGTCTGCATTTTGTCACTCACCTGCAAAGGATCCAGAGGCAGGGACACTGGTTAGGAATCTACTGCAAAAGTATAAACCTGAGGCAGAGCTGGAGAGGAACAGGGAGTGGGAACAGCTGGCTGTCGGAACCAAGGGGACAGCTCGGGGAGGTGGAGCAGCTGCACCAGGCGTGTGCGCTGTGGTGTGACACTCAGTCCTGGGTTTCAGTGCTGTGATTTCAGAGGCAGGTCTCGCATTTTCATTTTCAACACAGAAAGTAGAATCGAAAATCGCATTCTGAAAAATAAGGGGCGTGCGTATCTGTGTGTTTGCTTTTGTTTTTTAGAAAAATACAAAGTAGGTCTAATGCTGGAGGTCTAGAGAGGAGAGACCTTTGCTAGCAAAGGAGAAACACAGGGGAGTCCTGTCCCAAAGGCTGTGATTCTGCCCATCAGCAAGAACGGGGGCTTTGGAAGAGGTGATTCAAAGGCTGCATTGCGCGTGTTCTCTGTCTAGAGTTGCAATTCACTTATTCATTTGGGAGAGAGTCATTTCTGAGACCGTCTGGTACCATCCCCAACCTCTGGATTGCTTGGTTCCTGCAGTGGGTATGTGCTCAAGGACGGAGAACTCTGCCTGGGATGGGGGAGAAAGGCCATCCTGCTTCCCCTGAGAGTAGGGAGCGGGGAGATTAGGGAGGAGCAGGGAGAGAGGAAGAGAAAAAGAACACTCCATTTAAAAATCAGGTGCAGTGGCGGAGCAGCAAGGGGGATAGAAAAGCATAAAGTGGAGAGCCCTGTCACACACCCCCACTGTCAATTCCTGTGGAGAAATGGGTGACAACGTCTCCAAGCTGCTTCCTGATGAAAGAAGGTGAAGTTGGGGGAAGTAACCCAACGTCTTGGCAGGGATGGTAGTCAGACAACAGTAAACAAGACAGCAAAGCAGTATTTTTTGTAAACAATTGGCACAAAAGCAATGAGTATTTAATCCAGTCTCTGAAAACCAAAACTGAGCTTTTAATACTATCCAAGACACACATCCCCCTGAACACTGCCTCCCAGTCCAACAGGGCACCGCAGCTCCAGTTTGGATCCAGAAACAAATTCACAAGGAAGCCGGGTGTTCTCTGTCACTGGGCTTCGGTCTCTGGAGGATTCCGTTAATGTCCTCTGCCATAAGACAAGAAACGGTGGGTCTCCTTTCCCTAACTAGGCTGTCTCTCTGATTTAAGTACTTTTCACTTGTGAATGTCCTTGGCCCCTCCTGAACTGCATTCTGTCCCATAAAAGGCACTAAATTAAAGACTGCCTTGGCGCCGTGTTTTAGTGCAGTCGTTTTGAAAAGTGCTACAAGATGGTTCCTCCCCTCACAGAACCAGGCTCACCTCAAATGTCATCTTCCTTCTGCAGTGTCCCCTAAAAACCCACCTCAAAGTCTTTTCTTTCCACAGTTGGACCCTCCTGCAGCCCCCAGATGGGGCCAGGGTGCTTTCTTTGTGTAATTCATCATCATTTGTTACCATCTAACTCAATTCCACTCCTGAAAAATCTGTAAGCTGCATTCCACACAGCCGCTGGAGTAGTCTTGAAATGAGTCAGGTAATGTCACCCATCACTGCCCAGCTAAACTTCTCTGGCTTTCCTCCACAGTTGAAATAAAATCAAACTCCTTTGAACAATTTATAAAACCCTGGATTGTCTGACCCTGTCTACTTTTGCCACTCTTCTTTTCTGATTGCATTCAAGCCACATTAACCCATTTGTCAGATACCACCACAGGGCCTTTGCACTGGCTGTTCCCTTCATTTACAATGTTCCCCCGACTCTTTCCACATAGGGGAGTCGCACTCATCCTTCTGGTCTTAGGTTAAATGTTATCTTCCCGGAGAGACCATCCATCCCTGATTACCTAAAAGCTCACTCTCCCAGTTATTCTCTCAGCTGCCAACTTACTTGCTTCCTAGTTGTGTCTGATTTTAAGAAGTGCCCTGTAGACCTCTGTGTGTTGGAGTCTACATTCAAACATAAAATGGATCACATCTTCAGGTGCTCTTGGAGACTTCTGATTCTTCCAGTTCCCAGACTAATTCAAGAGTCTTTATCCAAAACTTCATCTGTTTTATTTATTTATTTATTACCTCTTTTAAGGAATGACTCTGGTTGACCTCACTCACTGCCCTGTCCACAGTACTTGGCACCATCTTGGCTTAGAGGAGGTGCTCGCCACAGGAGATGGACACAGGTCTGTTGTCACGTGGACACGCTGGGTAGAAATTACCCGTGAACTCTCCATCTTTCATTGAGTGGCGGGTTCCTTGGCAAGCTTCTGTGTCCGGGGTTTGTTCCCTGTATGTGACCCAGAGCCCGGGCACGGTCACGGGTCAGTTAGCACGTCCTGAGCCGAGAGTCAGCTCTCCTCCTCCCTCCCACTCAGGCATGCCCCGAATGCCGCTGGCGCCGGGCAGCACAGGTAAGTCATGCCCTCCTGTAGGCAGCCATGGAGGCCACCTGCCACGGCACCTCCTCCTCCTGGATCCCAGCTCTGTGAATGCCCTCACCGTCCATTCTCCCCGTTCTCATAAGTTCTCCCATCGCTAGCCTCCTGCTTCCCCCAACATCCCAGGACCTCTCAACGGCCACCTCCTGCCCACTAAGTGCCCGCGCATTCAATGTGTGCTTTTGCCCATTTCCCATCTCGGCCGCCCCCACTCGGCTCTAGGCACTGGACCTCCCCCCAGACCAACACAGAACACCCTGTTCCCCCAGGTTTGCCTTCCTCCCCTGGAGTCCCTCCCAGCGGCCGGGTGTCCTTTCTCAAAGACAGACCCATCAGCCGCCCTTGATGGTCAGCCGCGGGACCTCCAGGGCCTGCTGTGGCCCCCTGCCTGTGTCACCCTCCTCACTGCACACCCTCCCCGTCTCCCAGCCCCACTGAGCAGATGGCTGGAGAACTGTCTTCCTGACTCCTCCCTTCTCCACAATGCTCTTCCTGCTGAGGACATTTCTTCCAGGCCGTCTTCTGCAGACAAGCCTGTCTGGGTGGTGCTTTCCTCTGAACTCCTGAGGGCATCCAGACCACTCCCTCATGCTCTTCTGGTGCTGGCTCGTGGACTCATCTGTGTGACCTCTATTTCTACCTCAAAGATCTGACCATGTCACTCCATGGCATGCAGTCTTCTAAAGATTTCCCGGTCGCCTCCAGGCCCGATGGGGTCCACCGGCTCTAGCCTCGTCTCTCCCCGCGCCCTGGGCGCTGACCTTTTTCCCAGTCACCAGCAGCACCTTGCCCGCCTGGTGTTGGCCCACAAATCTTCGCGTGCTTTGCTCCTGTGGCCTGGACTCCCTGTCTTCCTCCTCCCTGGTCAGTTAGCCTCTGCCCTCCACTCTCTGTCAATCCAAGCCTCCCTTCCCTGAGTCCTTCTCATCCCTCTCTCTCACCTCTTCCACCGTGGCCCCAAGTTACCTGGACCAATTTCAATTATTCTCCTCAAGGCATCTCTTGGCTTTGGAGTCTGCGTCTGCGCTGACCTGCACGTGCTTCAAGGGCAGGCGCGAGGGACCTTCAGGCCTGCTCTGGTCTTACTGAGCTCTCTCCTTCCTAATGCGTCCCACGTGCAGAGCGGGTGCAAGGAAGGAATGCTTCTGTGGCTCCATCCAGTCTTCAGATCTCTGCATTCCCTGCTCTCGGCTCTTTCCTCCTCCTGTGAACTTGGGTCCATCAGACACTTCATCCTCTGCACTCTGTACCTACCGTACCTGCCTCGCTCTACAACCTTTCTCAGGCATTTTAACCATCCAAAAAGCAAGGAGGAAGCCTACGGTCCCTTTGTCTCTCCGATCCTGTTCTGCTCACAGAAGGGGCTCCCTGCACTTTTGCTGATTGATTGTTACTGCTCCATCTATTATTCCTTTTGGTTCTGCAACTTACTGAAAAAAAAAATTAAAATAAAAAGCCTTCTCAGAAATCACACAATTCAAATCACAAAATGTTCTTTTCTAAAAATACCACATCCCCCAGACACTCAAGGCACAGAGCATTTTCTCCTCTCCCATTAATGAAAGAGACCACTTCCTCCGTTTCCAATGGGTCTGCGTCTCGTCTACATTGCTTAGAGGTTTTGTGGCTGTTGTTTCAAGAAAGATCAAATGACAACGGGAGATGGATGATCTTCTTGATTAAAAAGTGGCACTCAGAGGCAGCGGCTCCCCCCAGAGTCACAGAGCACATACTTCAGAGCTGTGTGTACTGAGCACCCGCAGAGGCTGGCCAGCCTCATCAGACCTGCCCACGCAGGACCCGCGGAAGACTGACACAGAGTAAAATCAAAGGCTTCATAAAGCATGAGAGTTTGCTACTTAGTAACTCCAGACCTTGGAGAGATGATTAAAATTGGCATAGCATAGTCAGACCTACCTACGTTCAAATCCTGACTCCTGCAGTTACTAGCTGTGTGACCCTGGGCAAGTTTCCCAGCCTCTCTGAGCTTACATGTCATCATTTGGAAAATGGGGATGATACTATACTGAATGAGGGCAGGGGATGTAGCTCAGTGGCAGGGTGTTTACCTAGGAAGCCCAAACCCTGGGTTCCATTTAGCATCACACACACACACACACACACACACACACCCCAAATGAAATTGCTGATGACGTGGGAAATGAGATCATACAAAATGCGTGGTGTCATCTGCCAGTGCTCATTAGAGGCGGCCAGTACCACAGCTGTCTCCGTGGTTCCCAGGGGCTGAACAGCTGCACTGTGCCATGCCCTGTGGTGGTGGTGTCTATGGATCTATTTTCCCCCACATCTTAGAGGGGCAGGGCACCTGGATTGAAGCAGCTCTTCCCTATCACACCAGTGCGTGGGGGCTTTGTAAGGTGACCCATTTCTCACATCCTTGTGCCTCTGCTCCCTGTCCTATTAGGAGTGAGGGGTGACCAGGACCCCAATTCCCACTCAGCTCCCACAGCTTTCGGAAGGATTCGTGACACAGGGGCAGGTGGCTGGCTGGATTCTCATTGGTGCTCCACATGGGTCCTCAGATCCGCCCACTCCAAGGGAGGAAGCAGAACAGAGCAGAAACCCTCCCCCACGGCCATCACCACAGGTGACATCCTGCCCCCAGGTCCCCAGGGACACAACCCCCTGCCCCCCAGAAGGGACCCCTGAGCCCCTGCAGGTGAAACAGCACTTCCTTCCACAAAATCCAGTCTTCCCTCTTTCCTTCCCACTCAGCATTCTCTCTGTCCAGCCTTGCACCTTTTCTGACTCTGAGCACCTTCCTCCTTGGAGAGCAGCTGCAGGAGATGGACAAAGGCCTGGAGCGCCCTCTGGAGGTGGGAATAGAGTGGCCAGTACAAGCCACCCTTACCTTGTACCGCCAAAGGTCAAGGATGGGACAATGTCTCCTTCATCTTAACCTGTCAGGAGCCCCAAAGGAATAGACTCTCCCCTGGAAAAGCAAATGAGGGCCAAAGTGGCAACCCCCCAGGACCCCCTCCATGTGAGCAGATGGTGACTTTGGCCCCTGGAGCCTTCTGAGCCTCAGCACAAAGACAGGGAGTAACCAGTCAGCCACCCCAAGGTGAGAGCTACGAGACTCCTCCTGGCCACAGCAGAAAGGAGAGAGGCACTGACCAGTGAGAGTACTCATGGTGGTTGCCTTGCCACTGCCCAGCCCTGCCGAGGACAGGAGCCGCCTGCCCCAGATGAACAGCATGAAGCATTTCCTGCCTCTGTGCCTGGCTGTGCATAGAAAATATTTACAATATACAATATACTTGGTAAGTATGTTTTGGAGTCGTGTTGAACAAGTGCACACCTCCCACAGCTGTCTAGGGCTGGCCAAACAAGGGCTACTTCCCTATTTAGCATAGAAGGCACTTTTTATGGTTAGAATTATGTTCCCCCGAAAGATGTGTTCAATTCTTAGCCTCCAACACCTGTGACTGTGACTTTATTTGGAAATTGGGTCATTGCCTATGTTAAGAGGAGGTCACACCAGATCCCATTATATCTTAGATAAAATGCTCTTAGGAGAAGAAGAAATTTGGGGCACAAATGCACAGAGACACACAGGAAGAAGAGCATGTGACACTGACGGCAGATTGGAGTGATGTGTCCACCAGCCAAGGCATGCCAGGTGTGGCCTGCACCATCAGAAGACAGGAGAGGAGCACAGAAGGATCCAGCTCTGGTGTGTTTTGGGGTAAAAAAAAAAAAAAAACCCTCTGACACCTGGTTTTGAGACTTCTGGCCTCCATTACTGTGAAAGTAAGTTTCTGTGTTTTTGAAAACAAGCTTTGTCATGGCAAAGCACAGTAAAACGAAAATGTGAGAACCCACCCGGTAGGTCTCACGGCCCTATTCCTTCCAACAGAACCAAACAGCACTCAGATATCATTTGCTCTGCTCCCATTCTCTACTTGAAAAATGGGACATTTTAATCATGCAAACAATTCTGGGCTTCAGAATCTGAGGCACAACACAGATGTCTGCAGCTAGAACTCTAAAGGCCAAACATAACTCTATTCCAAGAAACAGGTGGACAAAGAAAGAGGAGAGAAATCCTGGGCCCATTTCAGTGGAGACCCCGAGCAGCGGCGCTCTCCCGGGTCTTTGGCAGCAGTGTGTTTTTAAAGCGGGCATCTTCCCGACCACAGGAGGTGTTTCAGACACCGCAGGCTCTGGTTGCCGGAGAGCTTATCTTCTGCTTAAGGACCATAAACAGTCACCAGGACCTGCCAGTCTTATCCGCTTCCCAAGAACAGGGACATCATCGCATATAAGTGACAGAGGGACACCACCTCCTCTCCCACAGAAAAGGTTTGTTCTCGGGGTCCTGCCTCCCAAGGGCCCAGTCCCACTAGACTGGGAACTTTAACAGAGCCTCTTTCCTGGTTTTTCTTTAAATACTAGATCCACTCTACCAAGTCGGGCATGTTGTGGGTGCTCTGAAAACATCTGGGGATGAGAAAGGTGAAGAAGGGAAGGACCCTCCCAGCCGTCAAGATGGGAGACCCCAAAGGCTGACGCTCCATCCTCTTCCCAGGAAACCTGTAAAGATCCCAAGAGAAGCTGCCTCTGAGTTTGCATGAATCAGACAATAAGTCCTCCATGTGACCCGACTCCCGCCATCACTGGTCTTCAGCCAAGCCCGTGTGCTGCTCAAACCTGCATGCTTAAGTGTCTCTGGCTTTAAGGTGCAAAAGTAAGGTGAGCTCATGGCCTTGTTCAGTCCTACCTAACTCCCCAACTGTGGCTATCCGTCGGCCAGACTCCCTGGAATGCCTTCTGATCTGTCGTTTCCTTGAGATCTCTGATGGTCTCTGGTAGAGTATGTGCGGACTCTGGATGTGGCCTGGTCTGTTTCTTTCCCAGCCGGCTCCTGGAAAGCCCCATGTGTCCTCCAGATTTCCTCGGATTGACTCTCGGCACACTCATCCTGCTGTGTGTGTGACTTGTGCCCACTGGGATGGCGGCCTCCCTCCTGACCAGCAACTGAGCCTCTGCTTGGGCTGGAGAGTGGAAGGCTCCCAGGACAGCAGTTTGGGTTCTCCCAAGGTCCTTCTTGGGCAAAGTTCTCAACCAGCCTTTCAAGTAGTGGTTCTCAGGGGGACACTTAAAAAATAAAGTCCCTGTCATTGCATTAGGTTTTCCAGAGAACAGGAGCCTTTAAGAGAACTGATGGGACCCAACTTTAGAGAAATGTCTTCTATCGTCTTGACTAAACCATTGGTAGTGTTTAGAATAAGAAAACCAGAGAGAAAGAAGAGAGAACAGGGGAAGCTAGAGAAGCAGCAGCTTTTGCAAACCAGGCTTGGAAAGGAGCAAAACCCTGCATTTCTATCCGTGGGGAAAGAGAAGCTCAGACATCACACATCAGCAGAGGGACAGGCAGAGGCCAAGACGACTCTCCTGTTGAGACCGCCCTCTCTCACATAGAGCTTTTTTAACTCAAACATTTGGGTGATCCGCACCAGGTAGTTGGCCAAATGACTTGGAGAGGAAGGAGGAGAACTGGGGTTTGTGGCAGGGACCCACAGCTGCACACAGGACATGGTAATGGCCTCAGGTGAGGAGTGAGGGCCTCCCTGGGTTTACCAGCACTGCACAGCCTCCTGATACCATGATGGTGACATCGGGGTCCCAGGAGGACCTTGATGGGACAGGTCAGTCCTGGACCTGTCAATTCACCTTCAGAATGTGCTGGGAATGGCCACTGCCCTGTCTCCTGAGAGCTCTTGGCAGGATTGGTTGCTAAGAAACATGGAAAGTACCCATTCCAGATGAGCGGAGAGGACTGCAACATTCTCCTCTCCTACTGAAGACACAGAGCTCCCTGCTCGGGGATAAGGGACTTCCACCACCGGGGGTGTGGGCTGAGGGGACCACAGCCACAGCGCTGAGGAGCAGCCACCCCGGAGCAGGTGGCCTCCTGCGCTGTGTAAGGCCGGCGGGATTTCCCTGAGATCTTGGGATCATAAGCAAGAAGAGGATACAGTGCAACGGTCAAGGTGAGGCGAGGTCAAGAGCATCACGGGGAGCCAGGGACACCAGGGTCTCAGCTGGGGCAAAGCATGTGCCTGTGACAGCCACTGTCCCTGTGCCAGTTTCCTCGGTTGTAAAATAAAATGTCATCTTTTTGTCATTTCTGCCTGCAATACTGTGTGAGTGTGTGTGTGAGTGTGTGAGAGTAAGTGTGTGTGTGAACAAGGTGTATGCTGGCGTTGCGCTTCTGGAAACATCAACTTTCTTTCCTCACCATGTGCCCTGACACTGCCCAATGGAGACATCAACTCCAAGGCTGAGTAGGAAACACCTCCTCCCATACTCCATCTCCATGGGCTGTGCAGCCTTAGCAAGTTATTCCCCCTTTCTGGGCCTCACAAAGATGGTAACTGTACCCATTTACAGAGTTGGCATGAGGGTTTGATAAAACCCTTTATGTCAATCATTCTGCACAGTCCCGGAGTCTTACAAGGGGCTGACACCCTGTTACCCGAGCAGAGATATCATCCCTATTGTCCTGATCACTGCTGTCATTTCTCATCACAGCATTTCACATCTCCAATCAGGACACACCCCGCCTAAGTGCAGCTGTGAATTGACCTTCCAGACTCTCCCACTAAATGGCAAACTCCCAGGGCACAATGGGGCCTTCCCCGTCTCATTCTTCACTCTCTCTCGGGTTCCCTGCTGGACACCGGGCTCCTGGCAGGTGCTTAGCCCTTGTCCTGTTGGAGAAACGCACGGTTGGAAGCAGAGGCTCTCCACCTGGCTGCGTGTCAGAGTCACCTGGAGCCGTGGCTCCAAAACTCCTGTGGGCGTTTAATGCCTGCTGGGAGGAATGAAGAGAGTGGAGACTTAATCCAACCCCTGTGTGCCAAGGTGAGCCCCTGGGGGTGATAGAGATTAGACAAGGCCATCCAGGAGGGGCCCCATGATTGAAGCCTGGTGGCTTTATAAGATGAGAGAGAGAGGATAGGATGCCCTCCCACACACTCCTGTCTCTGGCCCTTCGATACCCACAACAAATTCTTAGGATGAAACTTACAACACAGAGTGAAGGAAGCCACATCCCCGTGGTAGAGAAGGGGAGGTGGTCCCTAGGGCGGATCCCAAAGCCCATGGGGTTGCAACAAGCTGGGGTCACAGTGGCCTGAGCTCTGACTGCACCTCCCCACTGAGCCACGCTGCCCACTCTGCTGCCAACCCATGGAACACACCCATCCTCACCCTAAAAGGCACCCCAAGACCAACTGCAGGTGTTTTTACTGTAGCCCAGCTCAGACACTCTCAGCGCTCTGTAGTGTCATTCTCAGGCCTTGCAGGACTGAGGAGAGAAAAATATGCCTAAAATATATAAATAATTCAAGGCTGAGTTTATTCACAATGCTGAGTTTTCTCCAGGCAGCGGTTTGTATAATCTCCCGTACCCTGCCAGTCGGGCTGCCTCCGTAGCATTTATTACTGCAGACAACCCGTTAGAAGCTGTTTTGATTTATGCATTTTACATTCTATTACGGAGGTAAGTTTACAGCACACTGCGGACTCTCCATGACATGGAAAGAGGGAAAAAGAAAGAGGAAGACGGCTGACGAGAGCAGGAAGAGCCACTTGTGCCAGTCCTGAGGGGAGCAGGAGAAATGGGGCCACAGGCTCCATTACTCAAGTATTTAATTAGTTTTCTAGGACACAAATACAGTCAGCACACACACGCACACGCACACGCGCACGCACACCCATATGTGGCGACACATGGTTATTGCACCATCAGGTCTGCAGAAGACAGCACACGCTGATCAAACACATTAAGTGCCAGCTTTCTCTTCTAGGTCACAAAGACACACTGGTGAATAAACTAGACAACTCCTGCCAACGTGCTCCTGTTGTAAGTGACGCGGCCACCGTCTCTAGCTTCCCCACAATGCTTAGCTCAGGGCGGACATGCGTGTGTCCTCGGACATGTCAAATGCATGAGTGAATACGGGATAAGGAGCAGATGATGCTGGATTGCCAAGGTCCCTGTTCTAAGAAGAACCAGGGCAGAGCTGGTGTCACAGCGGGCCTCGGTGCTCCTCCCATCTGGGATATCTTTGCTCGGCTGACTCGCACAGCTTGAGGGTGCTTCCCTGTCCACCCATCCCTTCAGGCTTCTGCTGGGGTAAGAGGACTGACCCAGCCCAGTCCACCTCTCTCATGCCCAGCAAGCTTCACCCTGTGGGTCCTCAGGGCATGGCAGAAGAGTGGACAGGAAGTAGAACCACGAGCCTCTTGCAGTCTGGATTTAGAGCCAGGTGACGCGAGGATCCAGTCAATGAGGTTTCAGTCGTACATAGCACACTTCAGATTCTGCTCTGACACGGAAGGAGAAACAAAGAAGACAGTTGAGGAAAGAAGAGGAAGAGCTGTCTCTGCCAGTCTCCACCAGCTCCCACCACAGAAGCCCAGACTGAGCTACAGTGAACAGAGAGGAGACAGCTTCCACTGCGTCTTCCACCAGTGGGACTCCACATAAACGTGCTATGATCCGTCTGCTCACACAACACCAGTAAACTGATCAAGACGTCTGTGTCTTCCCTGTTGTTGGTCAGGAAGGAAGCTGCTTCTGGAACACAGAGAAAGGCTGAGAATTCCACCCAACTGTTGGCAAAGCGTGGCTTCCTACAGCTGGGGACCCATGGAGCTGTGGGCAGGGGTGAATGGCAGCTCGTTCCAGTCAAGGGTGGAAAGGTTCCCAGCTGGAAGAATGTCTCTCCAACACTCGGCTCTGCCAGGCTGCAGTCAGCCTCCCTCCTCACCTCCACTGTCTGTCATCGTTCTGCCCAAAATACCTGAACAGAATAACTTGGGGGAGGAAAGCTTTATTTTGAGTTCATGGTTTCAGAGGGTCAGTCCATGCCAGGTAATCCCATTGCTCTGGGCCCCAGGTAAGGTAGGGCATCATGGTGGAGGCAAGCTGCTCATGGTAGTCAGGAAGGAGAGAGAGAGAGAGAGAGAGAGAGAGAGAGAGAGAGAGAGAGAGAGAGATCAAGGCTCAAGAGAAAACATACAGCCCCCAAAGGACACCCCAGTGACCACCTCCTCTAGCCATGCCCCACATGCCTGTGGTCCCTTCGGTTAGTCCACTTGAATTAGGATGCCCTTACTATGTTCTAGCTCTTATAATCTAACCATTTCCCCTCCTGCATTAACACAGGCACTTTGGGGAAATGATTTATATCCAAACCACAGCAGCCATTTTACAGTGAAACCTAAAATCTGATGGTCAAGTGAAAAGTGACGACATGCTCCACAGGTCTTCAGATGCGTGACTCTTCAATGCAGAACTGAGATGAACACTGGACTGGGGGGCATGGCTTGGCTGTGAAGGCCCAGGAGGAGCAAGCTGAGGTGTGCAGAGCAGAAAGAAAGAAAGCACATGACTCTTCAACCACCGGCGGCTGGTGCATTGAGCCAGCAACTGCACAAGGGAACGAGAAGCCCCCTCCAAGCCCCCAGCAAGCGGAGGAGCAGAGCTCAGTGGGCACCAACTGCAGAGGGCTGCCACCCTCCTGGGATGTTCACCATGCCGGAGAAAAGGCAGAAGAGAGGCTTGTCTGCTCAAGCAAATGGAAGGGTGGAGATGGGGACCTGCCTTTGAGGCCCACTGAGCTCGCCTGCTTTAGCAGCATTAGCAGCCTCGGGGCTCGTTCAGCTGGGACCAACAGACTGGCCATCTTTCCCTCTTGACACAGAATGAGGGTGGCAGGTGGGAAGACGGACCCCCTCCCCTTCTCAGCATTCACCAATGAAGAGAACGGGCAGAAGCCAGCTGATCTTTGAATAGATACCAGAAGAAGAAGAAGTGGGAGTCAGCATGCCACCCCACAGAGAAACCAAGAAGGTTGATAGCTTTGAAGGCTAGTTAAAAAAAAAAAAAAAATCAGGCAGAAGGAGCTAAAAGCTAAAAGGTTGGACAGAGAGCATTTGCCGTGCCTTGGCCCCCTGGGAAGTCAACCTGTCTCTTAGGCGCAGCTTGATGTGTGGGCCCAGGGTTAGGTCCACAAGAGAATTCAGAGGCAGATGCTAAACGGGTCCTCAGAACACTGCAGTAGCCAAGGTGTGAGCCAAATGGGAGGCAGGGGACCAGAAAGGGGAGGGGGAGGACCACCAGAGAGGACAAAAGAGAGATGATGGGGACTCATTCAGCACTGGCCATCTCCCCTTGCAGGTGGATGGCTACCTCCCCCAGAGGGCTCAGGCAAAGACAGGATGGACAGTGTCCAAGGCAGGCTTAATGACCTCCTCATTCTGGTCTCTTTGTTCTCTAAAGGCATGTACAACCGCATTAGTATGCTCAGCCAAGGGCCTCCCTTTGTTGTGGCAGGTGCTGCAGGAATTCAGAGCAGCTGATGTTTCATCAGACTATGAGCCTGCAGAGAGCCCTGGGAGGTCAGAAACCCCAGCCCCTGCCCCTCACATCTGCTCCGTCTGTGGAATGCTGCCACAGCTCAGGAGTATTTTGAAAATCATGTTTATTGGACCTCATCTTCTTATTTTAAGAGGGTACGCTTGCACAGGAGGAAAGGTGGAGCATGCACTGGAGCACACAGAAGAAACGAAAAATAAGGTCTAATCTGACCACCAATGACAGACACTGCGGACACTTCAGGTCTTCCCTCTCCCTCCCTTCCACCCACAGGTGTGGAGATGGGGTGTGTGTGTGTGTGTGTGTGTGTGTGTGTGTGTGTGTGTGGTGAATATATAAAAAGTAAGTGAGACTTTTTCTATTATTCCAGAAGTGACAAATAAAACTGTGAATAAGGAGGCATTCAGTGTCACATAATTCTCAGTAAAACCAAACACCTTCCTCAAACCTTGAAGAGCAGGATAGGACACAGCCATTCTACTTCTGGCTCTTTATCAAAGGAATTGAAATCAGCATCTCAAAGAGGTCTCTGCACTCCCAGGCCAATTGCAGCATGGCCCACAATGACCATGACACAGAAACAATTTCAAAATCCACTGATGAGCGAATGGATAAGGAACCTGGGCTCCACACATATTATTATATTATATTATAGTGAATACTGTGCTCCACTAGAATATTATTCAGACTTAAATAAAGATAATGTTTTCACTTCTGACCCAATAGATGGACCTATAGAAGATTTTCCAGACACAGAAAGGCAAATACTGTATAATTTCTGTGTTACATGAAATCTAAAATAGTTAAATTCGTAGAAGCAGAGAACAGTCTGGAGATGGGAGAGACAGGGCGTGGGGAGAAGCAATGGGTTTGTCTGTGGCCTCGAGGGTGATTAGATTCATGGGTGTATGTGCACCCCCAAACTCATCAAGTCACATGCATTAAATGAGTAGAGCTTTGGATATGGAAATCATATCTTAAAATGACATTTAAAAAAAATACAAATGAAATGGTGCTTAAACCTCACTGCTACCCCCGACCGATATCCAGCAACACCACCACCAAACTTTCCCTCTGTATGAGGAGAGCAAAGTGAGGAGAAAAGGGCCATTTCTGGTTGTTGGGTGGGAATGCCAGGCTACAGACTCTCTAAGAACTAGACAGGAGCTTATGAATATGGAAGGGGCTTTCCAGAAAAATAGCACATAAATTTTGGGAATCTTCCAGAAGGGGAATACTGACATCTCATTCCCTGGCTGTGCAGTTGGATCGGACGGGAGCCTGTTGATTGCTTCTGCTCCTTCCGGGTAGGAACATAGAGCCTTGGTGGCAGAGGGCAGAGGAGGTGCGGCCCTGGGGCAGTGGGCTCCTTCAGCTGTCAAGGTGGAGGCGCAGCGTCCTTCTGGAGGTCCAGAGGCCGCTGGGAGAGTCAGAGGGAGAAGAAGAGAACTTGTCACAACCAAAGGGAACAGGAAGTCGTGGGGTCTGCTCCTCAGTGAGTAAGAGACGTGACCCAGCATTGTTGGCACGAGGACGGGGGAAATTCTTTATGTTCGTGGCGCAGCACGTTGGCATACTTCCAGGAACCTAAAAGTGCACATGCACACACTTAAACAGATGCACCTGGTTATCCACCCACAACCAAATGTGGCCCAGAGCCTCTGGCTCTTCTCACCTGCCTTTCCTCCCCCCCCAGGCCCCGCCCTCCCCAGCAGTCTCCATCAGTCTTCTCCAAACCCTCATCCAGCGTCAGGTTCCTCTCCTCCTGACAGCTCACACCTGCCCGCTGGAGACTGGAGCGAGGAAGGACATTGGCTTTAAGGTCAGTTTCTTCCTTTCCAACCTGCTGTCTCGATCCACACTGTCTCTCCCTTTGGGATGGTGCTTTAGGATTTTAAGGAAATTAGAGAGGGTGTAGTACATTTGTGATGGGTCGAGTTAGCCAAGCAGGAACATAAAATCCCAGAATTTCATCTCTGGGAGCTTCCAGGTTGGAAGGGCTCTAAGAGGAATGGACGTTGGATATTGAAGTCCACAGTGAAACAACCCGTTTTTCATTCCTTCAGGTTTGGCGCAGGACCCCAGAGACCGTGGCTGCCCTTTCACATCGTCTGTGGCCCTCAGCCTGCCTTGGTGTGGAGCAGCCCCCCGGCTGGCAGCCCCCCAGCCCCCTCTGGATGTTCCCTAGCACTTCATCACATTCTGGGCCAAGTTCACGGGCAGCTTTGAGATGAAGGGCAGCAGCTTCCCTTCCAGGTCCTCGTGAGCATTCAGGTTGGAGATGGTGTGATCTAGGACGTCGTTGAGGCCAGCATTTGTGGGTCCCAGTTTTCCTCAATCTTCTCACTTCCTGTTCCTCTCTCCTCCAAACGGCAGCCTTCCCCAGCCTCCTGACCTCAGGGCCAACACCAGCCTCACAATAGTTCTCCACCAACTCTCCCAGGGTTGCAAGACCCAAGCCCTGATTCTGCATCGCTGGTGCTGGTTCTGCCTCTTTGAAACATAATTGATAAAGAGAAACAAGAACCGACTCCTGGTGCTTCACCAGCCCCTGTAGCTGGCCATGCGCCATTTCTTCGGTTCCTAACTTCCTCGTCAGCTATCCCTTTGGTCACCTCCTTTTTCTAGGAAGTCCTCTTCTCTGAAAATGTCGACAAGGCAGCCCATGGCTAGCTTCCATACATAGGATCCATTTCTAGTCTACTAGGAACATACGTAAACATTAGAACCAAATTCTGGAATCACAGTCTCTTCCTAACAAAACCCTCTACAAACATTCCTAGTCCTGAATCAGGTGCTAGTGTTCTTATTACCCAAATATCAAGAGAAACATGGCAAGTTCTCAAGGTGATTTTTTTTTTCAATTCTTGTTGTTTAACAAATACACTCTTCATACAGAGTAGAGTTTATTTTTTCACCTCCAGTGATGTTGGGCTTGGTAATATGACAGGCATGGGCCAATCAGTTTTAGAGAATATGACACTATTCCAATTCTGTGTGAAGATCTTAAGAGGGAGAACAACTTTCAGCCAATTCTTGTATTCTACCATCCCCAGAAAATCATGTGCTGGGAACCCACCAGCTCCAAAATGTTAAAACATACAGAACAGACTTAAACACAATCTGAAGTTAGAAACAAACCTCATCAAATCAGTCTGAAGTAGTTCTTCCTAGAAAATCCCAGCTCACCTCATCTGAAAATCTCTGGAAATAATTGTTTATTGTAATAACCCAATGAGCTTGTGGTATTATTTGTTACACAGCATTATAGTAATTGCTGACTGGTACACATTGTTTTTAGTGAGAAGTAAATATTCATTTCCAAAAATTCTCTCCAAAGCACTTTCTCAAATAGTGGATCCGATCCTTTATTATCTTTTGTGTAGAGATGGGAAATAAGATAATGCTGAAAGAATACAACAGACACTAGTATGGCAATATGTAAAACAGTGGATGTGTAACCGATGTGATGCTGCAATCTGTATACGGGGTAAAAATGGGAGTTCATAACCCACTTGAATCAAAGTGTGAAATATGATATGTCAAGAACTATGTAATGTTTTGAACAACCAACAATAAAAATTAAAAAAAAAAATTTAAAGAGTAAATGACTAAAAAATAACCAGATAGTAAAATCTTAACTACAAAAAAAAAAAAAAAAAAAAAAAAGATAATGCTGAAAGAATGAGTTCTTGTGATGTCTCTTTTCAAGTGCTTAATTGATAGCTTAGCACATAATTTTTGAATGAGAATAGTTCAGGATTTGTTTAGTGTGAGGACTAAAGTCAAATTTGAGATGATAGAACAAGTTGTTTCCTATCTTACCTTATACATACATATACACAATGTGGATCACACCATATAAGTAGATTTGCAACCTTCTTTGTTTAACTTAAAATTAGATGTTAATGTTTTTTCATGTCACTTAATTTATTTTCAATTATGTATAATTATTTTTGAAAAAAAAATCTGAGAGTCAATAAGAGTATCAAATGAAGGGGAAGAAGTGACAGTACAAATCACTTGGAACTCTCTGCCTGCCTCTATATGGTTTTCCCCGTCACTTGGAATGCTCATGTCAATTGATAGAGCCTCAGTGTTGCCTAATGAGGTCATAAATCTAGCAAGGATTGAAGTCATCCCACTTGTTCCTTTTGTGCCTAAGGGAGGGATTAAATTATATTAAATTTAACTTAAAAAAAAAGTGTCAAATTGAGTTGAACTGTAGGCAAAGCAAAACAGAGGCATGAAGGTCTCCCCAAACAAATCATGGTAGTGTTTCTGAACAAGATTTTTCTTTTTTACTCTCAACAAAACAAGTAAATAAAATTCTCCAAATGTTTAAAGGTGTCTGCCCCTATCCTATGCAAGGCTTTAGACCTCCAAAGAAAATAGGACGAATTTCACTAATAGAATCATGCATGTTTATATCAGATCTCTAAAATGAATTATATATAAAATTGTAACTTTTCATTTTTTTACAAAATTTCACCCCCTTACCATTCTACCGCTGCTTCCAAAGAAAAACAATTGCCTTAATTTGTTTTTCAAATGTCATATCTCCCCTCCCCCACTCCCCCCACCTCCCCCCCGCCCCCCCCCCCCCCGCCCCCGTGTCCTTGGCTGCCTTGGCAGAGCTCCTTGGCTTCAGACCATCTACCTGAAAATGGATAGTTATTCTCAAAGGATTTATTTTTCTAATCTTATTAATAACTGGCTATAAGATAGCCCCAAACCCCTTTGGGATCAATGCTAAGGGGTATAACATGGGTGGGAGGTAAGCGTGCTTACCTTCAACACTGATCTCTAAGACTGTGACGGGGAAGCACAGAGCTCCCTTCAACAGCTACTGTATAATCGTGGTAATAAGACAGGATCCTATCCTGTAACTCATGGCCACTCTGTAAAAGATGCTCTTAATATCTGAACCTTATAGATTAAAAAAAAAAAAAAATGGGATCAGAAAGGTTTAGGGACTTGCTCTAGAGTTCCAGGATGTATAATGAAGGAGCCAACAATCCTGCTTTTACCTAACTCCAGGACTCACACTTTGTAACTACCTAGTTTAGTGTCTCAAACCCTATTTCTCTCCCAGAGAGACTAAGAACAGTACTGGCTAGCACTCATTAAGTTCTGTTCTTATAGATATGAGTAATGTGAGTTATTCTACCTGAGCATCCAAGAAACACACATCATTCTATTTGTCTGAATCCAGGGACATCTATTGCTGACCCAGTGGACAGTGTGGCAGAAAGTCCCATAGCATGTTTGCTATGGGGTCCTCCTGTCCTTGAGGTTGACAGTGTCGCATCATACTGAGCACTGGGAATGGGCATCCTGCCCTTCTCTGTGCCTCTGCCACCCCTAAACTGTGCTGCCCGGTGCTCTGTGGGTTTAACTGGCCATAAGTCCTCTAGATAATGAACCCGGCCCAGGCCTCTGCTGTTCTCAGGACCCCCAACCTCCTTTGTCCCTCAAGTCAGAAAAACGCTCAGTGCTAGTCTGTGAGCTGGTGTTGGTGCTGGTTCTTCTGGAGTCGGTATTTAAGAACTAATAACTTCCACCATGAAGACGGGGAAGAGGCACTTCATGGGGTCGAACACACCCAGGGGAATCTCAGCCCATTCTGGAGAGAGAAAAGAACAAAGTGTGTGTTAAACCATACACATTGTCAGACACTCTGCCTAAAAACTACCAGGTTAGAAATTATTATAATTGCTTTTTTAAATGAAAAAACAAAAGACTAGAGAATTTTTTTTAAAACAATTTCCCAAATCATAGAGCTATTTCACTCTCTGGAGATAGCCTGAGGAAAACATGGTAGCTGATCTTGACGGTAATTACCCTTTCTTCGCTGTGGGTCTGAACCAAGGTAGGGCACTAGGCACTTTACTTCCAGTACTTTCCATAACAACTCTGTAACTTTTCCATTGATTTCACCTGAGAGATGAGAACAACTGGAGCTCAGAGAAGCTGACCGCCCACATTAAAATCCAAAGTCGGGTCTTAACACCACCCAGGGCGGCACCTTCCCAAGCACTGACGATGGAGCTGCAGGGGGCCTGGGACTGTGGGAGACAGGCGTGGAGAAGGGCCAGGAGGCTGACAGGTACTCCTGGTGCTCCATCAGCCTCGAGGCCGCTGAGTATTTTGCAGTAATGAGTCACAGGACAAAAGGGCAGAGGCCTTGCTTGCTTTGTTTTGTGTGGAGTGAGCGATTATTAGTCATCTGTGAGCCTTGTGGCTGTAGCTTAGTCATCCAGCAAGTCTTGCCCATCACGAGTTCCGAAGCCTCTGGCAGAGCCTCCCGCCACTTACAGAATCCTTGAACAACTTTGCAGAGTTCTCAGTGCTGGAGGTAGCAGTGGACACACTCCAAAACCCACGCGTCCTGCTGCTCAGGAGAAGGGCAATCAGCAGATGTGCCCTGCGGCCACACACCCCTCTAGTTGCCTTTCCAGCACAGCAAGATACATGAGAGTTCTAAACTCCCTGAGGGCCCGGGAATTTCATCTCAACTCCTCCACTCTTTTTTGGTTGCTTTTATAAGAGATGCTGTCCATGTGAAAGAGATAGGAAAAGACAATACCGCAGGTATCCAAATGGGTAAAAATATCAAATTCTGGTAAAAATAATATGGAAACAAACACACACATCATTTAAATGTCTTCATGGGAAATGGAAGTCACAGTGAGGCAGTAAACAACTTATTACTTTGCCTTCCATTTGGGGTCCCAAGGTGTGCACAGACTAAGATGGATTGCCATCCTGGAGACCTGGTATCTTAGTGGGACAGAGAAATAGGATTTATGCAATAAAATTAGAGAGGCTACTATCGGCCTTCAAGAGAGACAACCAACCCAAAGCAGGTGGATGGGTGGGTTAGGGTTCAGATCTGGTCTTAGAGGAGGTGGTAGCAAAGCCAAGGCTTTCCAATTCATGTAACTGTTCAGGATGCCACCTGCCAACATTGCCCTGTGACATTCCAGGCCAGTCCACGAGTGATGCTTTCATTCACATACATTACATCAGTAAAGATGTGCTAAGCTGTACATCACAGAAAATGCAGTATCAGGTAGAGCAGAGCCCATGGATCAGAGGGAGGGTAGACGAAAGGAAATGGGAAGGTTCTGGGCACATACAAACTATGGTATGTGCATATATGAATATGACATAATGAACCTCACTACTATGTATAATTATAATGCACCGATAAAAAAGGAAAGAAGAGGAAAACTTAACAACAATTCATTTAAACAATGAGCAAAACTTATCTCACACAACAAGTCCAGGGAGGCTTTGGAGTCAGTTATCTTCTCTCTGAATTGAGTGACACTTACTTTGGGGTCTGTGTCATTTTCCTGTGATTGGTGCTGCATCAAAATGCTAGAAACTCAGGCTCTGAGCAGACAGATCCAGAGAACTGATCTTGATCCCATAGAACATTGACACTAGAAATGACCTGGGGTGATGATTTTAGAGTTCTAGAAACTGCTTTGCCACTAATAGATACATGCATTGGGACTTGGTTTCCTTCTGTGAAAAATAGTATGACCACATATTGCTGTGGGGCAAGACCAGTGTGTTTTATATATATGAAATGGCCCATGTCAATACCTTGTGATATTCTGTTTCTTTTGTTGCTAACAATCCAACTGGATTATGGACTATTGAGTCAGCCCAGCACCATTCCTGGAAATTCATACTATAAAATTGATTTAAGGACTGGGCATGCCTAATATGCACAAGGCCCTGGATTCAATACTCAGCACTGCATAAATAAATATATATAGAGAGAGAGATAAAGCCATCAAAAATCACTAACTTTCTCCCAAAATTTTATTTATCACCATGAAAAGTATAAAATATGTAGATATCCAACTCCAAGGCCCTGTCTATATGAAGCTCAGGATATTCAATTAATGGATCACATTCACCATTTTCTTTTTTTCAGTGCTAGGAATTGAACCCAGGGCCTTGCTTGGCAAGTGCTCTGCCATTGAGCTACATCTCCAGCCCAAAATGTATGTTTTTAAAGGGCTTTTAACATGTACAAAACTTGTATCTTAAGCTGTTAAGTGGAAAATGGTATTGAATTTCATGTACAGTGTAATTAAATAAACAAAACACCCCAACTATTTAGAATGAAAAGAAGTCAGACTGAAAGGAAAGAAACCCACCTGTGCATAGTAGTTGCTTTGCTAAATGACTCAAAGGTCAGCCTTTTTTCTTTCTACTGTTTGGCATTTTCCAAAATGTTTATAATGAGTACATATTGCCTTTACAGTGGAGAAACACAATGAGAATCACTGATGGATTATTTGATTGATTATCTTTATTAACTCAGTCCTACCTATAATTAATCCATATTACAGTTGGTGACAGCAATAAATCCAGGTGTTTAAGAATGAGCATAGCTTGTTCTTCCAAACCGTGCTTCATCCTATCCAGCTCACTTCCCACTCCAGACTTCTCCCTGGTTATGGTCCAGAGGACAATGATGCACAGCTCTTTGCAAAGCCTGGGGTGGGGGTGCTCCTGCCCCTGCTTCTGTTAAATCATTTTTTCTTCCCCATATGCCTTTCCTTTTTTTCTTTTTCCCCCGGTTCTGGGGATTGAACCCAGGGCTTCGTACATGCAAGGCAAGCACTCTACCAATTGAGCTATATTCCTCTGCCTTTTCTTCTTTATCCCATCCCTTTCTGCAGCCAATGTTGGAGAGCTCAGGCCAAAGACTTCATCACTTCCTGGGTGACCTTCACATTAATGATTTGGCTTCTCAGAGTCCCCGTTTCCACATTTCTTAAAAAAAATGGAAATAATAACATGCACCTTGCTTTTTCTCAAACACAAAAGAGTCTGGCTAAATACTAGCACCTAACAGGCATACACACCCTCACAATTCACAATAGCTATCCTTTTTGTCACTTTTCCCTCTAAATCCCTCTTTCCCTAACCTACAGCCAGCTCAGTGCCTGGCACATAGAAATCACGGAGGCTGGCTGGTTGATAGTTGTCACAGGTGATACATACCAGACCCTGGCACATACGGACTCAACTCGGGGCTGTGTGATTTTTAGATGACTTGTCTCCCAAGAAAGCACAAAGACAGAAGGAAGTTGTGAAAAAGAACTTCCTTCCTATACAGAGAGAGAGCTTTATTGAGTTTGATCAAAAAAGAGGCTTTGGAAATCCGCCTGCAGGCATCTCCTAAGTACTCACACACACAAAGCAAAGAATATCAGAGAGATGATGGAAAGTTTTCTCATTCTTTCCTCCCCACTCCCACACCAGGCCCCTATCTCCAAAGTTGTATTTGGTTGTGTTTTTAAATGGGCTTTTGCACTTTTTCAAAAATCAGCCAGATACCAATGCATCCCACAGCTGAATAAGCACAATTAAGATGAAAGATGTATCCTGGGGCAGCATAAACTGCAATCCAGCTGCCCCTCCAGCTTGTGGAATTTCTCCGGCTTGGTGAGAACAGGGTTGGGAGGGGAGTATCCTCCAGCCTGTACCATGCAGGGTCAGCAACCCCCAACTTCATTTTGAAGGCAAAGCCACAATGCTGGCGGGCTTGACTGAGTTTTGTGTTGTCCACTCAGTGGCCACAGCTATGAGGCTAGAGAAGGTGACTTGGCTCAGTTCCTCTAGAGAAACCAACCAGATCGACAGGCAAACAGATTCTCATCCTTCCATCTGCAAAATTCAAAGTGGTTCCTTATCAGAAAGGACTCACTCTTAAAACATAAAAATAAAATATTTCTCAAGACATAGCATTTCACTGGTAGGTAGATCTTAGAGGGGAATGTGAAAGGAGACATTGAGTTGAAATTCAAAAGCAGCTTGAGTGTAACATGTGTAGAACAAACTTTGGTTCAGTGCAAAGAGGTGTGCTTGACAAATTTTCTTCCAAATCCGTTAAATTATTCATTCATTCATTCAACAAACACTCAGTGATGAACTACTTTTCATTTGCCTTTTCATTTATTCATTCCATAAACATTTACTGAACACAGGGGATGGATACCATGTGCTGTCCTGTGTATCATGAAGAATATAAATAGTAAGTGGCTCATATTTGTTGAATGATTGCAATATTCATGGATTGCCTGAGATCACACAGCTGCCCAGTGGTAGAGTCAGGTGGTTTCCAGGAGTCTGAGTCTGACCCCAAACCTTTGACTTCATGCTCTACTGCCCTTCAAAGATGCAAAACACTCAGATGTAAAGATGCAAATCCTGGGAAGAGTTATGCTCGCCTTCTATACCTCAGGTCCCCTTTCCGATAGATGGAATCAAGAGAAGATGTCATTACACTGCTTCAGCATAGCAGCCCATAAGCTGTAAGATGCAATCAGGATAAACAGAGCTCTCTCCAATGCATTCAGGCACCTCAGACCCTGCTCCTGCCCATCTCTCTTCACTCCCACCACCTGAACTCATATTCGGATTCCAGCTCTATGGAGCCACCTGCTCATCTCCAAATGGAGGGTCACTCCTTGGGGATCTAGGTGTGTTGTTCCCTCCAGTTGGATAAAACGAGGTGGTTAACCTTCCTATAAGCTGATATTCCTAACTACGTTTCACTATTTATTGGGCATCAGTGGAGAGAAAATTCTTTTTCTATTTTTAAAATGCCAAGTACAGACATTTTGCTCAAATCAGTAAATAATGTTTCAATTACCATCTCACCTTCTTCTTTAAGTTCTTTTAAAATAAAATGCCACTCCTCTAAGCATACAAGGGGAATCTACTCCACACTTCATAGAGAAGATCAGGAAGGGTATTCATGTCACATGGAAACATAGCATGTTGTAGAAATGGCTCCAGGTCACATGTTTCTCCCCACAGGCACCTTTTCTCAGCCAAAGCAGGACCTTCTCCATTCTCCAGCTCTTGTCCTGTGCCCCTCCCAGGCTACAATCCTTGGAGCTCTGTTTCCTCTCTAAGACACAACTCTGTACACCTTCTACCTGAAATGCGCTTCCCTCCTACTTCTTGGTTTTCAAAGTTCTGTATTAAGGATGAAAAAATGTGTTTGCAACTAGAAAAGAGGACTTACACTTTCATAACCTATTAAATTCAAAAGAAGCATCTTATTTTATGCATCAAATCAGACAGACACCATGCCTCCAAACACATGTAGGAACCCAGGTCAACCAGCACCTTATTCCAATTTCTTCCAAAGATGTTTTTGCTTCTCTGAGAGTAAAGCCTGGCTGCTCTCTATCTTTGTCCAGATCTGTACCTGACAAACTCATGCTCACAGTACAAGATGAAGCTGACAAAGCACCAATTCTCTGGGAATCCTGCCCTGCCCACCCCACCCTGGCCACCTTCCTGTTTCCCCCGGTATTCTCCAATGGTCATGGGAACTTCCATTCTCTGATTATTTCAATATTGAGGCACTTGTCAACTTATCAGTCTCTCTCCCCCAACCAGATTGTGAACTCCCTAAGAACAAAGATTTTGGCGACGCCACCCCTAATTCTGCATAGTCGTGCGACAGACAACAAAATATTCTGTGTGTAAAAAGTGTTTATCGTATTAAATTGAACAATTAAATCTCTCCTACCTGCTATTTAGATAAATACATACATCCAAAAGCACATACACATATACACAAATATACAAATACACACACACACACACACACACACACACCGTAGATGCATATGTTTTTTTCTTTTGTTTCCACGTGCTTTCTTGATTCAAGGCCAAGTTGATGGCAAAACTGACTTTGAAGGTGAAGCCTGTCCTGCATCCCCCACTTTTAACTTAGGAAAAGGAAGCTTGCCTTGACCCAGTCCTGGGCACAGAAAATATGAAGGAGAGAAAACAGAAGGTGATGTGTAAGGGAAAATGAAGCACACGGCAAGTTAGAGTCCCCAGGGTTCTTAAAGTGGTAGTTAATTGAATCCAGTGTTCCAAGACCTTAATTTCAAACGAGGTCTTTGGGAAAAACAACCAGTCGCTCTCCCTCAGGCAAAATGCAAGCCCTCTCCCTCAGCTCTGGAACCTGACAAATCTCCCTCTTCTGCCTGAATCCTCATGCATGTAAGCTGGGGCCTCACCTTGGGGGATTTGGAAGGCAGTCTCTGAGCCCCACTCTCTCTGTCTATCCTTCACCCCAGCTGGTCCGCACACCCCTGTAGATGTTCTTTAATTCATCGCTATCTGAATAAAACGCCAGACTTGCCAGTTCTGATTCCCAGCCAACCTGAGCCAAGCCACAGATGAAGGCAGGACTTGATATGGAGCCAGGGTCCAGAATGAATCTGCATCTCTCATTGCAATTTGCTTTGTTCTTACTATAACTTTTATGTTCCTTTTTGCATTACAATGCACTCATTCACTCACTCATTCATTCAAAAGTAGATTTTCTGAATATTCGCTATGTGCTAAGGGTAAAGATACGTAGCATCCTAATAATAACAGAAGCCAACATATATTTTATTTATTGCTCACTGTAACAAAAATTATATAAAATAAAAGAAAATCTGGATCATTTTCCATCACATTTTAATTCTCACAGAAATCCTATCAGGTAGGGTAGTGACTTTCTGAATGGTTAGGATAATGCTGTTTTCAAATAAAAGAAAAAAAAATCAACCTGGTGTGGACTATACAAAGGGGGACCACATCAGGTCCAAATCAGGTCCTGCCTTCATCTGCACTATCCAATACAGCAGGAAGAACAGAGAGGGGCAGCTCCAGGACTGGTGAACCCAGTGATGTCATACCCAGGTCACCTCAAGCTGGGTCCTCAGAGCTGAAACAAGCTGAGGAAATTTCAAGAGATTTATCCAGATATAAATATCCAAAAGAAGAGGTCAAAGCTGATCTTCCATGTGCCTTATTGGTTTCTCAGGGTGACCCTAACAGCATCACAAGGCAGGGGACAGAAACGTCTCTCACGGTGCTGGAAGCTAGCAGCCTGAACTGGAGACTCTAGCGAATCTAGAAAACAGGACTTGCTTGCCTCTCCCTAGCTTGGGTGGCAGCCAGCCATCCTCGGAGTTTCTTGCCTTCTAGGCACATCACTTGGATCTCATTCTGTGTGGTTTCCTTGTGTATGTATGTGTGCACACACCCATGTGGACATGCATGTGTGTCTCTGTCCCTCTGTGTCTTTTTCTTTCCTTTCTTTGGGGGGTGGGGTTCTAGAGATTTAACCCAGGGGCACTTTACCCCTGAGCTACTTCCCCAGCCCTTTTTGGTGGTTGTTGTTGTTTTTTCTTTATTTTGAAACAGGGTTTGGTTTAATTGCTGAGGCTGGTCTTGAACTTGCAATCCTCCTGCCTCAGCTTCCCGAAACCCTGGGATTACAGGCATGCTGCCCCATGCCCAGCTCTTCCCCTCCTTTTAAGCTCACCAGTCCTGTTGGATTTAGGACCCACCTTACTCTGGTATGACATCACTTAACTGGATTATATTTGCAAAGACCCTATTTTCAAATAAGGTGACATTCATAAGTACCAGCAGTTAGTTCCAAATATATCCTTTGGTAGGACAAAATTCTATCACAACAGTGTCCTATTAAGATCTACAAAATGTTCCTGAGAGCTCCCTACCCAACTATGATCTCGTTGGTCAGAACTGCATCACACATCGAAACTGAAGACAATCACTCTCCAAGGGAATAAGAACCACTGTGGTCAGTTCAGACAATCAAGACCACCCAGGGCCTAAGAAAGGGGCCCAATCTCTGCAAAAGCATCACATGAATAGAAAAGAGTAGGTACCTGATCACTGTTAAGGAAGAAAGACGTAGAGAGAAGCTGATGTCTCAGGAAAGGCCATCTACAGTGTCCGCTGCACAGACACATAGCCCCACGTGGGTGTCTGATTCTAGAGCCTGAGGTCCACAAGCTCTCAAACCTCCATCTGAGCACCTGCCGTGACATCATTCCTTCTGTCCTGCCCAGCACTGTACTGTGGGCTTCATGGGAATCTTCCTATTTAGCCCACACCACAGTCCAAAGAGGTACATGACGTCATTATCAGCACTGATTCAGAAGCATCAAGGCCAAGGAGGCACAGCTTTTGTAGGTAGATGCTTATGAAATGCAGCTGTCTGCAGGACCAGGAGATGGGCCACCCAGAACCAGGGAGTATAGCAGGCTCATTGTTGGTAAAACCAGCACACAGAACCATACAGAGGACAAAAGAAGAAGAAGTAAAGGAAGGAGAAGGAGAGGGAGAAGGAGAGAGAAGGAAGGAAGGAAGAAAGGAAGGGAGGGAGGGAGGGAGAGAGGGGGAGGGAAGGAGAGGAAAAGAGGGAGGGAGGGAAAGGAGAAAGAAAAAGAAAAGAACATGCTTGGTAAGTGTTTGCTTCATGAAGATCTTTGTCCTTCCCTCCCAGAAAATCCTGTTGTGGGCTTTCAGAGAACATTTGAATTCTAGTTTCTACAAAGTGAAACTGAGGTCTACAAGTTCTCAAACCTCCATCTGAGCACCTGTTTCTACAAAGTGAAAGGAAAGTGACACTATACTCAGAGCTACCAAGAGATCTTTATTGAGGCGGTGTCTGATCGACAGGGAAGGAAGAGAAAAAGAGAGAGAGAGAGAAAAGGAGAGAGAGAGAGAGAGAGAGAGAGAGAAGAGAGAGAGAGGGAAAGAACAAAGCTAGGGGGGGAGAGCAAAGCACAAGAGGGAGAGAAAGCGAGAGAAGAATGAGAGAAGAAAGAGTGAGAGAGAGGAGAGGGGAGAGTTTTATAGGCAAAATCTGACGGGGTCTCTGGTCTTCAGGCTGCCTTGTTGGCTACAGTGATTGGTCTTACAGTAGTTGCTGAGGGTGTCATCTTCTGCCTTCAGGCAGGGGCCAGATGTGGTCTCCGAGCACCAGACGGGTGGGGGTCCAGTGTTCAGCTTGGAGTGGGGTTCAGTGTCCAGACTTGAGGCAAACAAGCGATAAGGAGCCAGACGGGTGAGGGTCAAGTGTTCAGCCTGCCCTGCAGCTAACACAAAGCCACAAAGCATTATATTTCTTATCATGTCCACCATCATGACCAAGAAATATTTCTTCACACACCTAAATGGAACTTGGGGTTTGTTTGTTTGTTTGTTTGTTTGTATCAGTGGAATTAATTAATGTACAAGGTGAGGTCCTTTGCTCTCCTTGGCTTGCTAACCCTAAAAGAATGTCCCCTTTTAAAATGATGAGCATCCAGTTGCTTTACTTTCTTTTTCATATTTTTTTAAATATTTTTTAAAATATTTTTTTTAGTTGTAGTTGGACACAATACCTTCTTATTTTATTTATGTGGTGCTGAGGATTGAACCCAGGGCCTCACACATGTGAGATGAGGGGCCCCAGCCCCAGCCCCTACTTTCTTTTTCTTAAAGTTTCAGTTAAATTTATTTTTAACTCTTACATAAAAACATAAAAGTTGTACAGATTAATGGTGCTTCATTTGGCAGTTCAATACATGCCTGCCTTAAGTAATGTTTAAGTCAAACACAGTTATCTTCTCCAAAAAATTATTATTTAATTATGGTGAAAACTTTTAAAATCCTTTCCTCTAGCTTTTTGAGATACACAGCACGTTACTGTTATCTGTATTCACCCTGGTATGGAATAGCACATGGGAACTTGTCAAGTCTGTGTGACCATAACTCAGTTCCCACTGATCTCCGTCTCCCTGTTTCTCTCCCCAGCCTCAGGAACCACCATTCTACTCCAAACTCTCATTAGATAGATTTTTTTTTTTTTATTCCATATGTGAATAACATCATGGAGTCTTTTTGACTTTCGGTGCCTGGCTTATTTCACTTAATGTAAGGCTCTCTTTTCACATCCAAGTTGTCACAAATGACAGGGTCTTATTTTCTTTATGGGTGAATAGTATTCTATTATGTATATTTACACCATGTTTGTTTCGTCTATTCATCAACTGATGAACGCTTAAATTATTTCTGTCCTTTGGCTATTGTGAATAGTGCTGCAATAAACACGGAGGGCAGAGGTCTCTCTGATAGACTGATCTCATTTCCTTCAGATATATACCCATACAGGGACTGCTGGATCCTATGGTAGTTCTATTTTCAATATTTGGAGGAAACACCATATTGCTTGTCATAGTGACTATATTAACTGGCATTCCTGACAACTGTCCCCTCTACCTCACATCTGCTTGTTACCATGAGTCTGTTGTTCTTACTGGGGTGGGGACTTAGCTCACTGTGGTTTTAATTTGCCTTCCCCTGGTGATTAATGATGTTGATCATTTTTTTCATAGACCTTTTGATCACTTCTGTGTCTTCTTGAGGCACTTGTCTATTTTTGGCTCTTGCCCATTTTTTAATTGGGTTGTTTGTTTGCTGTGGAGCTTTTGGAATTCCTTGTGTATTCTGGATATTAACCCCATGCTGGGTATTTAGATTTCAGATATTTTCTCCCATTCTAAAGGTTGTCTCCTCACTCTGATGATATTTCCTTTTTTGTTTCATCTAAGTCCATTTTTATTTCCATTGCCTCTGTTTGGGGAGTCTTATCTAAAAGCATCCTTGCCCACCACAATGCACTGACATGTTCCCCCTGTGTTATCTTCTACTATTTTCTTAGTTTCTGGTCCTACATTTAAGTCTTTAATGCATTTTGAGTTAATTTTTGTTGACGATGAGAAATAAGGTCTAGTTTTGTTCTTCTGCATGTATATATTCAATTTTTTTTCCTAGCACAATTTGTTGAAGAGACTGTCCCTTCTCCAGTGTATTTGGGGGCTCTTTTTGAGACTCAGTTGGCTGGACATGTGGGTTTATTTCTGAAATGTCTATTCTCTTCCTTGGTCTAGTGGCTGTTTGGAATGGGGGGTGGGGAGGCTGCTATGGTTTGAATGTGTTTCCCCAAGTTCACGGGTTTGATACTTAATCCCCAGTGCAGCCGTGTTGGGAGTAGGACAATAAGAGTTGATGAGCTGGGTTAATATTTTTGTTATGGAACTAGGTTAGTTTCCAAGAGTTCAGGCTTGTTATAAAGCAGCCCCATCCTGTTCTCCAGTCTGTCTTGCTCTTTCACCTTCCCCACAGACTAACACAGCAAGAAGCCTCACCTCAGGTGGCAGCACCTGGACACCGGACTTCTCTGTCTCTAGAGATATGAGAAAATAAAGCCCTTTTCCTCTCAATTTAGCCACTCTGGGGCATTCTGTTACTGCAAGGTAGAATGGGCGAAGATGAATGCTCCTCATGCAATCCCCCCGCCAAATTCCTTACAGTGAGAGCTCTCGATGGGAAGAAGCCACATGTTCCATGATCAGAAAGGAGGAAGGAAGCAGGTCAAGGGCCAGGGCCTGGAAGGACACGTCCAGGTGCTTCCTGTGGCAGGGGAGTTAGAGGAAGAGCACTGGTCCTTGGAGTCGGACTGGATCCTTTCTTAGTTTAGCAGCTAAATAGCTTGGCTCATTCACTTGGGCTTCAGAGCACAATTTTCTCATCAATGAAATAAAGAAGTTAAATTAGATTCTGTTTAAGTTCTTTTTAGCCATGACATTCAAAACTTGGAAATCAGGGCCCGAGGTTTACTGAGAGCTTGCCAACTCTCCTTCTCTCTCTTTCTTCCTCCGTGCATTAATTTATGGATCTAGGTGATGACAGCAAAGCAGAGGATAATGAGTTAAGATTATGCTTCCACTGAACACTCCGGTTGAAAACTGATTTCATGTTCGCTCTCTTGTTTGTTTCTTATGAAAATTCTGTGAGGGTATTAATTTTTCCAGTACTAAACACAAAGAAATTGGAAAATGTTGAGCTTGCCCAAAGTTACTCAGCTAAGTGACAAAGGCAGACCTGAAGTCAGGTCCTGGGCTCCCAGTTGGTGCCCTAGAGTCTGATGGCACAGCACCCAGGATTCCAGGGAGGACTTCCATGCTTCACCACTAATGGAAAGCCCCAACCTGATGCTTTTCCAAAGAAAGAGCAAGATGGCAGATAAAAAGTATTGTCAGTTATGGTTTTGCTATTTTACATTAAGTTATAACCCATCCCAAAGGAATGCAGTATAAGGAAAGACTCTCTAAAAGCAAAGTTGTCCCAAAGACAATGAGTTACTTGGAGAGAGAGCGATCTGCTCATCGTAGACAATGTCCAAGAATATAATAAATGATAGGAATTACCCTTCCGCCTCTAATGAGATGTTATTTGCACTGAGGAACATTGAGCTTCTGTGGAAGGGTTTTTATTTCTGCATAAATAAATAAATAAGTCTATGAGTCAGGGATGAATCACTGGCATTTTAAATTATAGACACAACCCCATTTACATAAGCACCTTTCAACACTGTAACTCTTGGGTATAAATCTAACAAAATCCGTACAGCATCTATAGAAAGGAACCTGCAAAATTTTGAAAAATAAATCAAAGTTCTGAACAAATGGAGAGATTTCTTGTTCATAGAAGAATATTCAATGTTGTTAAGAGGTCAGTTCTCCCCAACCTGTTCTATACATTCAACACAATCCAATCAAAGTCTCAGCAAGTTAATTTTATGGATCTTGACTAGCTGACTCTAAACTTGGCATGGAGAGGCAGAAGTTTCAAAATGTCTACACAACGCTGAAGAAGAACAACAAAGTAAGAAGGCCGACACAGCCCAACTCCAAGTCCTACTCTAAAGCTACAGGAATCAAGACAGTATCATGTTGGGCAAGAGTGGGCAAGAGAATGAACGGAACAGAGTATCCCGAAATAGACCCAAATGGATAGAGACAACCTTAGACAATGCTAGGTCAGTGAAGAAAAATTGTCTTTTCAAAGACGTGTCTGGAACAGCTGGACATCTACATGGAAAAGAAAATATTTAAATCACAGACCTTATGTATTTTATAGAAGTTAACTCAAAATGGAACAGAAATCTAAAAATCACAGTGAAACTATAGAGGACAACACAGGAGAAAATCCAGGTGACCTTGATGATGGCCATGACTCTTGGAAATAGCAGCAACGGCACAGTCCATGGAAGAACAAATGGGCAAATTGAAGGTCATTAAAATTAAACACTTCTGCTTTGCAAAGATTCTGTTAAGAAAATGAAGCAACAAGCCACAGACTTAGAGAAAATATTTATAAGATGTATAGCTGATAAAAGAAATACAGTCAAAACATAAGAAGAACCCTGAAACCTCAAGAATGAGAAAACTACCCAGTTTTCTTGGCCAAAGATCTGAAAAAGTGCCTCACCAAAGAAGATGTATAAATGTAAAATAAGCATATATTTATCAAGCATAATAAGGAATTACAGAGTAAAACACCAGGAGAAACCGTAGATGATACTAGTACCCACCTGTGACAGTGGTTAAACTTTAAGGCATTGGCAACACCAGCAAGGATGCAGAGCAACAGGGACTGTCATTTATCATTTATCGCTGGGGACACTGCAAAATGGTGTAGACACTGGGAAGACAATTTGACAGTTTATATATATATATATATATATATATATATATATATATATATATATATATATATAAAACTTAAGACACCCTTATCCATCAATCATGCTCATAGATATTTACCCAAGTGAGTCGAAAATTTCCATCCCCACAAAAATCTGTACACACAAGTGTTAGAAGTTTTATTCATATTTGTCCCAAACTGGAAGTAACCAAGCTGTCTTCAGCATGCAATCGCATCGGTACCATGGAAAGGTATTCAATGGTAAGAAGAAATGGACCCTCCAGCCATGAAAGAACACGGAGCAGCCTCAGATACATATTGCTAAGAAGAAGCAGCCAGTTAGAAAGTCTGTGTGATTCCAATTTTCTGATATTTTAGAAAAGGTATATATATATATATATATATATATATATATATATATATATATACTATACACACACACACACACACACACACACACACACATACACACACACAATAAAAAAATGAATGGTGCCAGGCATGATGTCACATGCCTGTAATCCCAGCTGCTCGGGAGGCTGAGGCAGGGGGATGACAAGTTTAAAGCCAGCCTCAGCAATAGTAAGATGCTAAGCAACTCAGTGAGACTCTGTCTCTAAATAAAATACAAAATAGGGTTGGGAAGGAGGCTCAGTGGTTGAGTGCCCCTGAGTTCAATCCTCAGTACCTCTCTCCCCCCAAAATGAATGGTTATCAGGGATTCTGGGCTGGGAAAAGGTGATATTCAGAGGACTTCGGGGTGGTGAAATGATTCTATGTGACACTGTAAGGGTGGAGGCACACAATATGCATTTCATTTGTCAAAACCCAGTGAGCTGTAAGGCACAAAGAATGAAATCCTGCTAATCTCAGATTTCAGTCAATCATCGTCTCAACATCGGTTCCTGGGTTTTAAGACGTGCCCACGCTAATGCAAAATGCTGTAGCTACGGGGACTGGGAAGTGAAGGGATAGTTGATGTGCTCTGGGCTCCTCTAGCTGCACCTCCTGCACACACGGTTTGAAATCTCGACAGCCAGAAGCATGCCCCTGACATTTGAAAGCTGCCGACAATTCTTTCTTCCAAGAAGGAGGCTCAGATTCCTCTATGAAGGAATATAGAGTTTAAGCAAAAATACTGACAGGGGATTTTTATTTAAAAAAATGGTAAAGATTTTCTTCCAAAACACAGAGACACAAAACAATGAGCGATGAGTCACGTGCATGAAGGGTGTTCCTGGCTGGCTAATGTGTACTCAGAGTTAACAGGGAGCCTTGGCTGGTCGCTATCTCTCGAGACCTCCAGAGGTAAGAACCGGGCTAGGTTAAGACAAACCCACGTATTCTGTCCACTTTCTGTAAGGGCAGTAAAAATGTTGAGCATCACACCTGGTAGACAGGTGAGGGCTCGGCAAGAAACTGCAAGGCAGGGCTCTGCTTAGAGGGGCTTGGGCTAAGGAGGCTGAGACCAACAGTACCTAGCATTACTCAGCTGCATTTTTAGTCCATCTGACCACACAAAGCTTCACTATGAGAATTAAGGGACAGACCTGGTTTGTGTTTAAGGGAAAAAGGCATAGAGGGAATTATATCAAGGAGGAAGGTCAAAGGGATCTGAAATCTTTCAAACCCCAGGAATTCAGGGCAGCCTGTGAAATGGACTGAATATTTGCATCACTCCAGTCTCCCGGTTTCAAAGAGTGAATTCTAACCCTCAAGAGGATGGTACCAGAAGGCAGAGCTGTTAGGGGTGACAAATTAGGCCATGGGGGGGACTCTCATGAATGATATTAAAGCCCTTATAAAAGCAACTGCAGAGAGCTCTTTCATTGTGTTTCTGCCAAGTGAGAGCCCAAGAACATGTGCATCTGCAGCTCTGAATAGGGCCCTCACAGAACCTGCCCATGCTGACAGCCTGGTCTCAGAACCATGAGAAAAAATTGTCTGTGGTTGATAAGCCATTCTGTGTCTGGTGTTTTGTTATAGCAAACCAAACTGACTCAGACAGTCTGAGTTTGATTAAGTGGCATAGGCAGTAAAGGGCTATGGAGGTTCTAAAAAGAAAGAGAATGCTGGTGGGTTCAGAGAAGCCCACCAGGCCACACCCTGAAATTGTATAGGATTGCAATACTAGGAGACAGCACTCTCCTAATAGGAACCCAGGGTACCTAAATGTCTCAGAGTAAGAAACCCACTTCATTAAGTTCGTTCAGCCCTTAAAGGTCATTCAATATAGATCTTTCCAGTCAGTTTCAGAGCAAAAAAATTGTCTCCCTTGTGCAAATTTGGGAAGGAGTCAGTTGGGAGATGACACCCCCCCACACACACACACACACAGTGTGTCTCGCTGTGTCGTTGCTGAAGGAATTCCAAAGTATGCTTGGCTCACTCTGAAGTTATTTTTCTCTCTCAGGCTTGAATGCAGAATTGTGTTTTCTTATTTCTTTCTGTCCAAGTCCTGCGGATCTGCTTAATAAGATTCAGACTTTCATTTTTTTCCGAATCGGGAACTGAAGACAGAAGTCTTCAGGGGTCGGCCCTGCTTGAATTCTCAGCAGACTCAACAATGGAAGAGTTCAAACATTATGGCCTCCAGTCATTTTCTAAAACAAACAAAACCAAAGCGAGCCTGGTAGGCTCTTTCATGACTTACATGACTAAAATCTTCCCTCTCTCTCTTTTTCTTGTTTTTTTTTTTTTTTTTTCCTTTTCTTTCCTCCTCCGTATAGTCTTCAAAAACATGTGAGTCATATACACACTTGGAGCTCCACGGATGAGTCCTGGCACATCAGTGTGAAATGTCAGTGAGTAGATTAAGTAAAAGTTCTGGCTGGGAGATGAGTGGAGGTGAGTGCTGCAGAGGTGGCCTCTCGGGCCTGGTTTCCTCGGGGAGGGTGGACAAGCGAGATCAGGGTCCAGAGACACCAGGCAGTTGTCAAGGACAGAGCTCACAGTCGGGGCCAGAAAACAGCGAGAGAGGAAGTGGGGAGGTGAGAAAGGCACCTCCCATGTCTGGAGTGAACAGTGAGATGGGCAGCAGGCTCCTCGATGACCCCAGCTAACACGATGCCTCCCCGTCTTCCCTGAATCTTCTCCCTACTTCGCTCCCAGAACCATCTTTTCCCCAGTAACACTGGCCTCTTTGCAGTCACCCCAGGTGTCATCTCCCATTCCCAGCAGGTCCCTCTCTGTTCCACAGAGCTGAGGTCAGCACTCAGGATGCCCAGTGTCATCCCCACAGCCCACATTCTTATGTCAAAGTCCCTCTCCTCTTGAGACTCAGACCCTCCAGCTGCACCAGCCTCTGCCCCCACCACCGTTGTCCCTAATTAGTACCTACTGGCTGTGACTCTTCCCGAGGATGTCCTGAAGATGACAGTGGTATCTGGTCCATAGCTTCCCCTTCAGCCCATATCACCCCAGGTGACTGCAACATATGCCACAGACCACCTATACCATCACCAGACATCCCAGGTCCCCTCTTCTCAAAGCCCCTGCTCACCTCCCCATGCAACACTCCTGTTCATCACGCAGCGATGGCTACAGCGTCTGAAGTTCACCATGCCCTGGGTGAGCTGCTGCAGAACTGAAGTGAAGACAGACGCCCCTCTCTGCAAGCTGACAGCCTGGTGGGAAGAGAGTCAGGTGGCACCAAGGACCTCAATCTGGTAGGAAGGATGTGATGGCAGGGCTCCTCCCAGCAAAAGATAAGATGTCCAGGGCTGAGGTGGTGGACACTCCATCTGGTCTCTAGCAGAACACACCAGTGTCTGGGGCTGAAGCAAGAGGGGTCCTACTCCACTGGAAGGAAGGAGGAGGCTAGCATTAGCTAAGTAGTACCTCAGTAACCCGACTGAGGTTTGGGTTAAGTTCACAAATGAGGGAAAGGCTGATTTTCAATGCAGAAGCTCAATCACAAACAAGGGATCTTATTCATCTCTAGCCGGCATCTCATACTAAGCTGGCTTATGGCAGGTGCTCAGTAAATGTTTTTCAAACAGAACTCAATCACAGGAACAGGGTAAGCATAAAAAAACAGGCTGGCTGCATGCCTGAGAAGACCGACTTTAGATCCCTTTCCCTTTGTGGATGGGGCTCCTGAATACCCCACAGTTGTTCTTCAGGGACCACGCTTAGCTGAGATTCCAGGCAGGGGTGAGGGGCCTCGAGAGCTGGATAGACTTAGGACAACCAGATTTTGTGGTACCTAGAGGAGCTTGTGGGGTAGCTGAATCCATCTTCTTTCCTGGTAACCTCTTCCATGTCCTTTACGGTGGTGGGAGCCAACCAACTGGGATATAGCCCAGCAGACTTTGTATCAGGGACCTCAGCCTGGGTCTCCAGTAGAGCCCCCAGACCCACAGGAGTATGCAGAGGTAACCAGGTGCTGAGAGCCATAGCCGAGTCCGAATGAGGCATGGCATTTTTGCCAGAACGAAATGGTTGAGAGGTGGCCAGCAAGCCATTGAGATGATAATGGTTATATTAAGCTGTGTATATTAGACCCCTGCTGTCCACCTCGGCCTGCTACTTTGGAGTTCTCGTGGTACTTTGGAGTTCTCACGGGGATTCCCGGGGAGTTCCCATTGGTTGGGGAAGTGCCGGAGGCGGGATTTCCAGTTGGTGTGGGGTGTGTCTGGAGAGGAGCCGCGTGGGTGGTGTTCGGGAGAATTCCTGGGGAGCGTGTGTGGAGTGTGCTGGTGGAGTTCAGAAATAAAGTTTGTTCCTGCTTCAGTGGCTCGTGATTTGTGCCCAGCCAGACTGCGGCAACCAGGGATTGATGGACATTGAAGTCTTAAATTTAAACCTATTAGCCTTTAAATTCCAACCGAATTTAAGGATGTACAAATAAACCAAAGTTCTTTATTTTACTGAAATTAGAACCAACTCAGTGTGCTAACACTGGTCATGTGGATGAGAAATTGCTGATTAGAGGTTATATGAACATTTGATTAAATTTAAATGAAAAAATGAATCAAGTTTTTGTTAACAAGTTTAATTCACTCAACAAAATTTTTCAAAACATTGTACCTTGCAGGGAGTTAAAAAAAATAGGCATGTATGGTGTGGAAGGTTTGGAAATCATTTGACAAGAAGCAAGAAAAAGCTTGTATGTTTCATCAGTTCATTACAGAAGGCCAGAGGCATCTTGTTCCCTGCTAAGGAGATGCTGATAATGTGTGTTAATCCGTATCTTATTCAGGGAAACACCTGGCCTTGGGCAAAAGCAACTGGTTTACAAATCAAGCATTTAACCCTCTTTTCTGTAGGAAGTATGTCTTGGGGTGATTAAAGAGTTAATGAGGGGATTTTCCATGTGGAAGTATCTAACTACATTCCTTACCCAAGCTTCTCTATGCTGTTTAACAAGAGAACATAACAAGCAGATCTTAAGAAACCTGGCCTGGAAACCCAGCCCTCCCACTCAGTGTGTGCCTGACTTTGGACAAATATCAGTGAGAACATGTGGCTGCAAGTGTCAAAAATGCCAATAAGTAGTGGCATGAAAAGCAAGGTATTTTCCTCACATAGCAACAAGTCAGGCACTACAATCTCGAGATGGAATAATTCCTTGAGGGCATCCAAGGACCACAGTTCCAATTCAATCTCTCCAGTCCAGCACTAGGTGCACACATGGCTCACCCTCTCTGTGGCACGATCACTGCTGCCTTCCAGTCGTCGCATCTACATCCCAGGTGGGAAGAAGTAGAAAGCAAAAGGGCAGAACATACCCACCTACTGTGTCTCTCCCTTTTAGCGAGGAAAATGTGCTTATTAAAACCTCATCCTGGGGGGTTTCTGCTTCTGTGTCTTCCTTGGCATATTATAGGGACAGTCTGGACGAAATGCCATGGACATTTAAGTGGACATTTAAATAAAGTATTAATCAATTATATACATGTAAATATTTTCTTCAAATAGAAACAAGCACTGTAAAATTAAAAAGTGGCAAACCCTATGGGAGCCCATCAAATATGTGTAAGTTAGCTAATAGGCTATAGTAATAGTATAGGCATAGGCATAGTAATATGTTTAAATGAGCTGATGAAAATGAAAGAGAGGGCTAACTGTCGTGGCACACACCGGCCGTCCCAGCAGCCCAAGAGGCTAAGACAAGTGGATTGCAAGTTCAAGGTCAGCCTCCGCAATTTAGCAAGGCCCTCAGCAACTTAGAGAGACTCTGTCTCAAAATATGGGTTGAGAATGTGGCTCAGTGGTTGAGCACCCCTGGGTTCACATCCCGGGTACCCACAAAAAAAAAAAAGAAAAAGAAAAAGAAAGCGAAAGACAGGGAGAGAAGAGCATGAAAGGAGGGAGGGAGGAGAGACAGCAAAGGAAGAAATCCCATAAGTCTCGCTGGGCGTGGCCTTGCACCCCTGTAATCTCAGCAGTTTGGGAGGCTGAAGCAGGAGGATCATGAGTTCAAAGCCAGCCTCAGCAACTTACTGAGGGCCCGTCCCTAAATAAAATACAAAAAAAGGGGCTGGGGATGTGGCTGAGTGGTTAAGTACTCCTGAGTTAAATCCCCCCAGTACCAAAAAAAAAAAAAAAAAAAAAAAAAAATCGTAGGTAAAAATCATCCTGCCTTTTGTATACAAAGCATATGTGGATATTTGAGGGGTTAATGAGAGAGGTTTTCATTACAGAAATATTTAAAAATAAAGGATGATAAAATTAGAAACTCACATTTTATAAAAATTAATGAAATAATGTATCTAGGAGTGGCTGTGAATAACTACTAACATTACAAAAAGAGAGTCCATTAGACATGATGGAAAACACACCACCATTCAGAAACTGTGGTGGTTTTGCCAAAAACTCCAACCTGAATCTATCAAGTTTCAACAGCTAACTACCAAGTTACAGGAAATAGAGGGGCAGAGGAACAGGTTAAATGATGTCACAGGAATTCTATCAGCAAAATCCAGAATGTGGGAAAGACCACAGGCCAACTAAGCAGTTTTTCCAACAAATAAATTGCAAGGGGCAGTCAAAGATGACCAGAGAAGGGTCAGTGCCGGTCAACAAAGAGAAACATCCAAAAGTTGCAATGTGTGAAGCTCACCTGACAGAGAAAACTATTTTAAAAATACAAAATAATCAGGAAAATGAGAACACTGCTCCATATTTTGTTGCTGTAAGTCATTATATTTAATTATTTAGAAGTAAAAATAGTATTGTCGTCATATTTCTTTAAAGAGTACTTCCCTATTAAATGCATGGTGAAATCCATATGGATTAAATTATACAATGTCTGGGATTTTCTCCAAAATAATCTAGGGAGAAGTGGATGGAGATATTAGCCCGGAGTTGATAATTGCTGAAATTGAATCCAGTGTACACAAGAGTTTATTCTATTATTCTCTTGACTTTTTTTTGTTCTTTTGAAATTTTCCATAATAATTTTTAAAACATCAACCAGCTCAGAAGAAACCCATTTGACTCAAATATCATTCAGCATGAACCAAAGTGAAGGACAAAACCATTCCAAGCCAATCATTTCCTTCACTGGACTGGCTGGGTTTCTCCCAGTGTCCAGAGCCAAGGTACTAAGAACCTGAGGACCCTCTTGCCAGAAGCCACAGAGGGGCAAAAACTACCTCTTCCAATTAAGTTCCTGCATCATCTTCACAAAGTTTGGGATTTAAAAATTCTTTTCAAATGTTGTTACAAATACCTAACCATAAAAAAGAAATCAATGCAATATTGTCCCCAAATGATCAAAAGCAGGTAAATAGCTTCCTGCTAGAATACTGAGATTTAACAAATCTTTGTTTTGTTTTTTAAATCTCTCAGTCTATCTGGGTGGGTTCCCAGTTGTGTGCTCACTGACATCATCGCACAATTATGAAATTTTAGAGAAAAGAAAAAGTGACTGTGGAGAAGTAAGATAGCTATCCTAAGTTATATTTGTCTGTTCACTTAGTCAACAAATGTTTGATTGTCTACATTCTGCCCGTCGCTGACCCAGGTCCTGCAATAGTGTGGAGGAAAAACAAAAGGAGCACAGTATGCCTGGGGGAGCACACAGCATGAGGAGGCGAGGGGACACAGGATAGCCATCGCCAGACTCCTGTGCCTGGCTGTAATCCTGGGATCACGGCAGGGCAGCATCATTCACAGTAGCCACAAGGTGGAACCATCCGAGGCGTCCACCTGCAGAAGAATGGATAAAGAAACGAGTCCATCCACTCAGTGGAATACATTCAGCCTTAAGATGAAGGAAATTCTGACCCGTGCTACATGGATGAATGGATGGACCTTAAGGGTATTAAGGGCTGAGTGACGTAAACCTGCCATAGAAGGAGCAAGGATGCATGATCCCCTTTACATGAGGTGCTTAGAGCAGTCAAGCTCAGAGAAATCAAAAGTAGAAGGGTGGTTTCCAGGGGCTTGGAAGAAGTGGAATAGGGACCCTGTTTAATAGTATAATAGTTTCCATTTTATAAGACGTAAAGAGTTCTGTAGATGGATAGAGCAATGGCCACACATGGTGAAAGAACTTAATGCCATTGCGTCTACACTTAAAAAGAGCTAAGATGGTAAATATTATCACAGGTGTGTTTTACCATAGTTAAATCTTTTTAGTTACAACTTAGAGTAAAGGCCCCCAAGGAGAGGCATGTAGCAGTTTTGGTGGACACTACTGGCTCCCCACCCACCCATCCTCCATTGTCTACTTCCTAGGTATCCCAATTTTGTTGAGAAGTCTACTGTCCTTCCACATTGTCATGTGACTCAGGAGACACCACTGCCTCTATCTCCTCTAATGGTGGATTCTGACTGGTCCATGTCAATCACACCACAGTACTCTCCTGACAGCCAGTATTGGCCTTAGGCCTGGCTTGGTACATGAACTATGTTGGCCCAACCATACAAAGGACAACTTTCTATTCTAGGGTAAGAGGAGATGAAATTGAGGAAGCAAGTTGGCTCATTACTGCTGTTAGCCAGACTATGAACAGGAGCTGGCTTTAGGCTGAAGGTAACATGGGAACCAATCATGGAAAAACTCAAAAGACTTTGATACAGAAAGAATTTGGAGACATTTGCAAGCCACTGAAACAACCAATTCTGTAGTCTTTCCTACCTCTGGGCTTACTGTTATACCAGATGGTGCATAGCATTAGTATGAGCCAGTTGAAGTTGTGTTCCTGATAGTTTAGCCCCAAACACCCTATCATAACAATAATTCTGAAGAAACAGTGGATAGGAACAGCTGGCCTAATGTAGCAGTCTGGACAAGTAACATCCAGGCTAAGGCAACAGCAGGTGGAAAGCTCTGTTGCAAGAGGCAATGGAGTTCTATCAGGAGTTTCAAAAAGGGAGGCAAATCCAGAGGGAGCGGGTAGGATGTGGGATCTGATACCAGGAGAGGCTGAGAGACAGAGGAAGCCAGGCCCAGCATGCAGGTCCTGTTGTCTTTGATCTATCTAGTGAGAGTCAGATTTCACTGGAGTGTTTTATGATCATGTGAATGCACAACCATATTCACTTTTGGGTAGATGTTACAATGTAGAGGAGGAGGGCTCTTTTGGAGGCAAAAAAAAAAAAAAACAACAAGTATTTAAGGCAAAAGATGATGGCAGCCTACTCTAGGGTGGAGGCTGTATAGATGATAGAAAGTGGATATTTGTGAGTTTTTTGAAAGGCAGTATCAATTTAACTTGGTGCTGAATCAATACATGTGGTGGGAGAAAAGGGAGGTGTTAGGGATGACTGCCAGGTACATAGATGAAAGGGGGCTGGTGAGCCTTTGGGTACAGAAGCTAACAATGTTCAAACTCGGGGAGAGACAGCTTGACCATAATCAAAAACTGATATCTAGCTAAAGCTTGACTGAAATAGCACTATGAATTATAATTAATACTAATAGAAGGTGCTGTATACTAAGCGTTCATTGTAAGATAGAATCCGTGTAATGCTCTGTGCTTCATCTTCTTCATTGTAGCAGACTATATAATTAGTCTCTCATCCACACGATTTTCTTCAATGAGACCTTGTCCCCCTCCCATCAAGACAGAGTATCTATGTCACCACCCTGAATGTGGGCAGGTTTATAACTGCCTCTACCAGTAGGATATATCAAAACTGATGGTCTTTGACTTCTGAGTGCAAATTCTACGAAGGCATACAGCTTCTGACAAGTCCTCTTGGGACATTTATTCTAGGGGGAGCCAGATCATGTAAGTGGTCCAATGACTCTGAGACCACCCAGCTAAAAAGAGTCCACATGCAGATACCCTGGTTGGCACACTAAGCTGAGCTCCCTGCAATAATCAAGGTCAATTCGCCAGCCAGATGAATGGAAAGGCATTATCCAACTCCAGTCTCACCACTGCATCTGTTGCCATGAGAAACAGAAATGAGTCCTCCACATGGAACCCTACACAAAAGAAAAAAACCCACGGGCCAAATAACTGGTTGTTGTTGATTGTTTACAGCCCTGAGCTTTGGCAGTCCTTGGTCATACTCTCCTGACTTTGAATAGGTGAAAACAAGAGAGAGAGAGAGAGAGAGAGAGAGAGAGAGAGAGAGAGAATGTTACTTGCTCAGGATCACAGAGCTAGTGAGCACAGAAGTTAAATTCTAGCTACAGCTACCTAATCTGGAACCTGTCCTATTTTTAAAATCTAATTTCTGCTACCCTTTTGATCACACCCCCAAGTTAAATTGCTATTTCTATTTAAAATCTTACACTTTGTCCCCAAATCCTTCTTCAAGCCCTAACCTCAAATGAATGCACTGTGAAAGTAATCTATTCAGCTTAAAAACAGCAACCAACTAGTAGAGTAAAATGTGGACAATTGCAAGTGCTTGAAAAGTTATTTTTTTTCTAGCACTTTTCCCCAGCAAAAGAAAATTGATATGAAATTAAAACAGACAACTTCTGGTTTCTTTCAAGGGAGATTTATGACCACTGTCTACAGAATTTCTAGCTGGGAAATGAACTGTAAAACAAAATGTTTTTAAATAATATATTTAAAGCAAAGCAGTGTTATATACAATTAATGTAAAAATGATCAGACGTAATAGTTGCTGAGTAAAAATAAAAATAGAGAAATTTGAGCTATCAGGGTAATGGCCTTTCATGAAGCCCTAATCTGTCAGCAAAGAACACAAATCAAGGGGATAATCAGGCATATGAATGACTTCAGAGTAACTTTCTCTTATTAATCAGCATCTTGAAGTAGAACCCAATTCCTTTGCCACTGCCTTGGTCCAGGGCCTTCGGGTTCCTCCCCCCACACACACGTGCCCTGCAGCCTCTCTGCGCTGCTCTGTCTGCCCCCTCACCCCGAGCATCAGCATTTCACCAATCCCTCCTGCCCCAGGTCACCTCCTCCCACTTTCCAGGGCCTGCCCTCTCCCCACCCCTGGCCGGGATGAACTTGGTCCTGCCCAGTTTCTACTCAGGAGCCAGCTCCTTGGAGCTGCCTCTCCTGGGTGCCTTCCAACCAGAGATGGGTCTTTCTCCTTGGAGTCCCCACAAATAGCAACCTAACTCTACGGTGGCACTTTAGTTGGCTTCACAACCACATTGACTTAGCGGCACTGCGTTCGCACACTGCGCCAGGCACTGGAGAGACAGAGCAAACAACAGACACCCCTTCCGCAGGAGACATCAGTGCTCCTCGCCCAGGGACGCCTCTCCCCCAGGGGACGATTGGCAATGTCTGGAAACATATTTTACCGCTAGGCCTGGGAAGAGTGCTGCTGGCACTAGTGGGTCGAGGCCAGGAAAGCTGTTGCATTTGCTAAAATTTGCAGGACAGCTCCCACCGCAAAGAACCATCTGGCCCAAGATCTCAGCCATGCTAACATCGAGAGGCCTACATAAACAACAAAATCATCAAGTCAGTTCATGGACCAAGAGCCATGAAGGCAATAAGTACGAGGATGTGATAAATGCTGGAGTGAGGAGGAGGAAGTTCTCACTGGAGAGACTGGTGAGCAGAAAACGAGAAGCCAAACTCCCACTCAGCCATTCTGGCTCTAGAGCCCATGGCACGTCCCTGCTGCAGTTGGGATTGTGGCAATAACACCTCCTCGAACTGAGAAAGAACCAGGTGCTAAGGCCTGGACCAGGACAGGGTCCAGTCTCTGCCTTATTCACCCCTCTCCTATCTGCATTTCTTATTTCCTTACCTTGAAGTCCACTTGAGCACATGGCTTGTGCAGCTGTGTGTGTGCCTGAATGGATGAGAATGTGTGTGCCTGTAATGGTCTTCACAGAGCTTGGATGAGAAATGCAAGAGCTCAGCTCTCCTAGCTGCTTTAGGGTGATGTGTTTGCTTCCTGGGGCTACTGTAACAAAATGTCACAAACTGGGTAGCTTAAAACTACAGAAGTTATTCTCTCATAGATCTAGTCAGCAGAAGTTCAAAATCAAGGTGGCAGGACCCATGCTCCTTTGGAGATGAATAGACCCTTTCCTTGCCTCTTCCAGCTTCTGGTTGCAGGTGGCCATCCTTGGTGTCCCTTGACTGAAATCTGCATGGCTGCAATCTCTGTCTTGGTACCACATGACATTCTCCCTGTGCTTCTCTGTCTCTTCTTGTAAGGGCATAATCATACTGCATTGGGGTTCACCTTAATGATCTTATCTTAGCTGATTATATCTGCAAAGACCCCATTTCCAAATAAGGTCACAGTCACAGATGTCAGGGGTTAGGACTCCAGCATATCTTTTTGGAAGATACAACTCAGTCTACACTAGGTAGAAGGGATGAGTGAAAAGAACATTCTAAACCAAAGAAAACAGTTTAGCTGCAAATAAAAGCCACACTAGCCAACTGACATCTATCAAAAGTAGGCATGAAGCACTTAATAAAATTAGAGCCAGCTATAGCAAGGGCCCTGTGGTATTAACACTGCAACAGACTGGTCCAGGAAGTGACCACAATTCCCTTGTTGGTCTTCCCTCTGCCCTGGCTCACCACCCAGAAAATAAAAAATGGCAACAGAGTCTGGGATCTTCCCAGGGCCTTGCAGTAGTTGAGCATCTTCTCACGCATCAAGTGTGAGAATGCATAGAACCTGTGAGCAAGCAGGCCCAGGACTGTCACCTGATCTCCCAGGCTTCCTTTCCTGCCATGTGTCCCCTGTAAGGCTTATCCTTACCTGCTGGCCAAGATCCCACAAAATAACATGTACCTGACACATAGTGATACTTAATAAATCTTTTGCAAACAGACCAGGAAAATGCATGGCATAAATGTAACTTGAATTTCCCCTTCTGAACTCACAGTTTCCTCTACTTATTAAACATAGTGACTCAAGTATCAATTCTATATGTGTAGAATAGAATTGCAGAAAAGACCAGGCCTTTCTGTAAATGTCTGTGGACCATATTGTGTAGGAAGGAATTTCTGATGTGTGTCACCAGCTGGCTGGGTGGGGCCTCTCACCTCTTGTTCCAAATGCTCCTCTACATCTTCTCACCCCAAGCATGGACAGAGTCCTCCCCTCTTCATTCCTCAAAGTACCTAAACACGCACTGTTATGAAAGACGGGCTTTATTGAAAGATTCAGGAACAAGAAAAAAAAATTGCAGCATGAGATAGAAAATAAATCCACTGTCTGACATCAGAGCTTCTAAAGCTCATCAGCCAAGGTCTCCAGGCCATTTCCCTATAGGAACACACCTGCTGCCATACTGCTGGGACCTGCATTCTCCCAATGACCCTCTTTCCCATTGCCTGTCCCTAACCCCAGTACACAGGTTCCAACCATCATCCTCACCCAGCTCCTTGGCTCCCACCATCCAAGTTTCTAAGATCACCAAGAATAACCTGAAAATCCTATTATCATATTATATAGGACAATTTTAGATGCCCTTAGTGAATCCCTCCCTCACAAAGTAGGCTCAGGGGTCTTAGATTTTATAGTCAGTGGCCCACTGAATAATAAAAAAGGGGCTTAAATTTCTCCACTGCCCCCTACTACCCTCACAATGTAGAAATGACTGAATTATGACTTTAAATAGGAATTCTTCCTTCACACCACACAAAGTAGAGCCCTAATACCTATTAGTTTCTCATATGCAGATTGGGAAACAAAGGCTAGATAGGTGAGTTGACTTGCAAACTCACCTATGCCAATCTCAGGTAAGTGGTCACCTGGATCAGAGCCCAAGGCTGATGACTCAGCACCACCCCAGCTGTGTGTGCCTAGAAATGTCTAGTGGTGCCTCCCAGACTCAGCAAAGTGCTCTCAGCTCTTTGGGGAAGCTGCTGTGCGGGTAATTGTCTCTTCTTTTTCCAGAGATGTTCGTCCAGATGAGAGACTCCCACTGTAGTCTCCCACCTTCGTCAGTCTCCTTCTGCGAACTTTCTGTGAACCTTCCTTGAACTGGTCTTCCCATTCATTACTGCATGCTACGTTCACCGGAGTTCTTAGACACCAGTGACAGAAACAGACACTGGCCACCTTAGACAGAAAGAAACACACTGAAGGACCACCAATAGAACCTTTGAATGGGCTACAGATCCAGGATTGCAGCTGCTGCGCAACCAAGAGCTACACCCCAAAGAAGAAAAAAAGAAAGCAATCTGGAAATGATCAAATCTGGAAATGATCAAGTAAGGTAGAGTGTAGGGTAGAGCAAATGGAGAGGGGCACAATCCCAAACCCTGCAGTGACCATTCAAATAGGTGACCATCCAACAAGGGTGATGAATGTCTGACTAAGGCAGCCGTTGTTGAGATGGAGCAATGTGGACAGATTCCAGAAACGGGAAGATTGACCATACCTTTGGGCTATTAGGGTGGGAAGCAGAAGCAGTCCAAGACCACTCCCTAGAGTCTTAGTGGGATGCGTGATGGTGTCACTTACTGCAATAGGGAACAGAGTTGGGGAAGTTGAAATAGAGATGGATGGTAGGGGAGCAGTCTGGGACACTCTGAGGCAGTGATCACTGTAAAGTGGCCATTGGTAGGTGGACTGAAGCTAAGGAAAGATGTGGAGAAGGAAGTTGATAAATGGGCATCTAAGAACTTGCTGGTATTCAAACCAGTTGAGTACATGAGACTGACTAAGAAGATTGCACGGATCAAAAAGTGGGTGAAAACCAGAACAGGGAGATTGATTTGTCTCGGTTTCCATGGGATTTTTCTGTGTCATGGATAACCATTCAGTTTCAGGCAAGTCAGAACATCCAGTGTAAAGAGTAAAACATAAGGGAGAGGGAGAGGCGTGAGCTAGGTCAGTCACATGGTTGCAAGACCACAGCTAAAAGCCAGACTTCTGACTGCCAGTCCACTGCCCTTTTTTTACCCTCTGCCAAGCAAGAGCCAAATGGAATGAAACAAATGGGAAGGCAAAGCATTAGGGTCCAAATCCTAGATTCCTGACTTTCTAATTGTTTAACCTCGGGAAAACCAGATTTACTCTCTGAGCTGCATTATTCTTACTCCCAAAATACAAGTAATATCTGCATAGTCCCTAGTCTCAGCATAAAACAGAGGTTCAAATAAAAGCATGGAGACACTAGAAGATGGAGATTCTTCCAATAAGCTGAGAAGAGAGGTAAAGAGCCACAAAGTGGCCTCTCCCCTGACTTTGGAATTCATTCCCAAGAGTGCCAGGTCTCTCCTGGCCCAGGGCTCACACTAGTTCAAAGAGTTTAACCCTCACGAAAGTGTCCTCACCACTTCTTTGAAAAATATGGCCCCACTACTAAAACTGTCTGGAGCAAAATATATTTCCCCACAGAAAATGCTGGTGGATTTATCACAACTGGGCCATTCATCTGTTAAAAAGCAGAATGGCATTTATTGCCAATTGCTAGCTTTTATGGGAGAAAAGAAACAGCGAGCCTAATAAGCTTGGTTAATTTTTTTCTTTTATGGCTCCAGGAACTGCACTAAATATTTCGTCTGCTTTTCTTGCAGTTTGGAGACTTCTCTGAACTTGAGAGGTGTTACAAAAACTTCCAATCTACTCAGGTGCTGCTGCCTCAGGAGCCAACTTGGTAGAGAGATCCTGAGGACCTCCCAGAGTCTGCATGATCAACTGATCCATTTACAAAATTGAAGATGCAACCTAAACCACCATCATCATCATCATCATCATCATCATCATCATCACCATCTATCAGTAAATAGGCAAGTTATCTCTAGGGATTTGGCTGAAATGATTCTGAAATACACTGGGATGTCACTGTATTTTTAAGATAATGAAGAAGCAAATCAATCTTTCAAAGAGGAGGACTGTAGAGTTCAGGCCCAGGTCTGAGCCCTGCTAATTGTTAAGAGTGTGAACTTAGTTGCTGTCTGGGGGTAGGCAGAGGCCTGTTTCAAGTGCTCAGCCCCAGCCTCCCATAACATAGCATATCCACAGCACCCACCCATCCACCCTGATCCTCCTGCTAATTTCATTCATCAACGGCTCAGGCATTCTGGGGTCCTCTGCTGTGTATTACACACTGCTTTCTCTGGAGTGTAAGGCTATCCAAGAACATTAAAAGCATAGTTTTTTCTTTTTCTTTTTTTTTTCTTTTTAGTTGTTGATGAACTTTTATTTATTTATTAATTTACACATGGTGCCAAGCATCAAATCCAGTGCCTCACATGTGCTAGGCAAGTGCTCCACCACTGAGCCACAACCTCAGCCCAGGGCCTAGTTTTTCAATCTCAGCTCTAACATATAAGTGACCTTCTAGGCCAATGCCGTCCAAAAGAACTTCCCGAAACAATGGGAATATTCCAATCTGCACTGTCCAATAGAGTAGCCGGTGGGAACGTTTGGCTAAGGAGCACTTGGAATGTGGCTAAGAGCATTTGGAATGTGGCTAGAGCAAGACTTAGAAATTGAAAGTTTAATTTTGTATGATTTTTATTAATGCCAATGTAAATTTAAATAGGTGGTGGCTATCAGCTGAGAGATAGCCTACCTGAGCCTCAGCTCCTTCATCCCTAAAATGGTGCTCTGAAGAGCATCCACAAAATATATTCTGAGCAAGGTGATTCTGAGGACTGTGAGTAATAGGACGTAGAGCATAAGAACACATCATCTGTGCTGCCAGCCCTGAGCCCAGCACAGAGTCAGGGTCTGCAAGACAACAAAATGGGACCCCTTATTGGATTCATCTTCATTTGGCCTTAGGATCAGTGCTTTGAGGGCTGATATTAACTGGAAGTGTCAGGAGACAGAAGGATTCTGATCAACCCTTGTCCTGAGGCCACAGGAAAGCAATCCATCTTTTAGAGAATTTTTCCATTGGTGGCCAGCGATGTTCTGCATGAAAAAACCTATTAACTGCTTCATGTGAGCGAATATTTACAGGAAATTAGAAAATGCTGAGTTTAGCTAAGGAAAATGCCCCTCTGTGGAGTTTTATGGCTGATTAATGCCCTGGAATTTCATTGAGGGGATTTATAGATAAAGGTTACTAACTAACCAGTGTATGGTTAAACTTGGTCCAACAAAGTGTAGGTTCTATTCAAGGTGTGGCCCGGAGCTTCCAAGGGGCAAGGGAGAGCTCTGTTAATACCAAATTATATGAAAGCAAAACCCATAATGCTTCAGCATTGTCAGCTACAGGCAGTATTTCAAAAGTAATGCTCTCAGCCTCAGAAGAAGCATAAAGATCATCCCATTCATCTCCCTTGCATGCTTAAAATCCTCCCCACACTTCAGTTTCCGCATGAACAACTCCCATGATGGGGAGTTGCCTGTGTCCTAAGGCAGCACATTCCACTTCATGTTGGACATGTGACATGGTCAGAAAGAGTTTCCTACACTGAGCCCAATCCAGAGAAGGAACAGTAACTTAGAAGAGTTCTGCCATTTTCTGTCATAAGACAAAATAGGAATATAAAACTGCAGTGTGGGAACGTTGGGAAAACTAAGCTAGGCAGAGGTGCAAGGTGACAATTTTCCTTCCGTTCCCTCACATTGGCTCAGCTTCCTCGGCTCTGGGGGGTACACTGATGATTGACAACTCTTACAACATCCTAGCAGTGATTGTAGCAGTAGAAGTGATCACACGACAACTGTTATGTTTCAACTGTTATGTTTTCCCAGTTCCTCTTCTACTGACTTGTGGAGATACAGACAGGTGCTATGTCCCTTCACCAGGCTCAGCAGTCTTATTTCTTTCAACGTCTCTCATCTGTTAAAGTTTCATGATTCAACCAGAATGGTTTGATGTTCCTCTGATTGACTAACCATCCATGTGAGTGACATCTAGAACTGGTTCATCATTCCAGCTCCACTTTCCTTGATCGTGTTGATGTTGCTGGCAGTGATGGTGATATTACAAGTTGTAGACCTAGTTTTTTGAGGATGACTAAGAGTGGGTCACTATGTTAAGAATTTAGAAGAGGCTGGGCCCAGTGAGGCTGAGGCAACAAGATCGCAAGTTCAAGGTCAGCCTAAGTAATTCAGTGAGACCCTAAGCAACTTAGCAAGACCCTGTCTCAAAATTAAAAATAAATAATGAGAATATGCAGAAAATACACACAAGCTCCAAGAAGAAAATTCCAAATTTTATAAAAATCAGCTGTTAAACTTTTCTTACACACTTTTCACTCTTAGCTCTATTCTGTGTGAGTGTGTGTGTGTGTGTATACATATATGAATATACAATAAACTGGGATTGCCATTCTAGTAGGTAGATTAAAAGACAATGAGAATGGAGTTTCCTTAGGAACTACAATTATGTTGGGAGTTATTATGAGAGACAGAGGGTATGTGCTCAGGGGAGGGAACAATGGCTCTGTGTGTCTGTAAAGTTTAATTCCTTAAAAAAGAAAAGAGCTAAAAGCAAACATAGCAAAATGTTGTCATTAAATCTGGCTCATAGGTAAATGCTTGTTTGCTATGCTTCTCTGTATTTTTCTGTAGATTTGAAATAAAGTTTCAAAAGAAAGAAAAAAAATAAATAAAAATAAATAAATAAAAATGGCTTAGGATGGGGTTCAGTGGTTACATGGCCCTGGGTTCAGTCCCTGGTACCAAAAAAAAAAAAAAAAAAAATAGAACTTAGAATAGGTCATTGCATTTAACTTTCAAAGCAATCCTGTAAAGTAGTTCTTGTTATTATCATCTGCATTTAGCAAATAAGAAAAAATGAGCAAGACAAGCAACTTCCCCAGAAACATAAAGGGGAGCTGGAGATAATCAGAGCAAACCAACAGCAATTTTTCATTTCACAGTAGAGGTGTTCAGAGTGCAAGCTACGAATCTAGGCAGGACGCTCCCATTCCAAAGGCACAGAGGCTGACAAGAGAAGCCATCCCAGTGAGAGCAAAGAGACCTTGACCTGAAAGTAAAGAGAGAGAGAAGAGCAGATGGATGGAGATACATTTTTTAAATTGGATTCATAGAACTTGGTTCTTGCTTAGATGTGAGATAGTGAAACTTTTCTCTAAGAAAAGGAATTAGAGAAAGAATAACAAGGCCAGTGTCCATCAAGGATGATGATAATATCCCTTAGAATTGCAAAATGTTGCAAGATCAAGCCATTACACGAGAAAATGCTATTAAAATGGAAAAGACAATCGTCATCATAAAAATAAATTTGATCCTTGGGATCATCAGAATGGGGAACAGGTGAGAAGATTCTCGCCAAGACCTGGCTCCTAAGTTCCAACTTCTTGAGCCGTTTCCCAGCTGCCCACTTTCCCACTGTCCTTGACGCATGCTCATCTCCCAGATAAAACTGACACCTGTCCTCCTGTCCTACAGGTCCAGCATCCTCCGCTCCTAATCCTCAATATGGTCCAAGGACCATCTTCTGCTCAGGTCCACTTCAGGCCCCAGCATTCAAAGCAGATTTGTCACAACCATGGGTACACATTGGGATTCTGCAGGCCTTGTACAGATGTGTTCCAAATTTCTTTGTTGTTGTTGTTTTTGTTGTTGTTGTTAGATATACATGACAGTATGTGTACTTGGACATATTATACCTATATAAAGTGAAAGCCATTCCAATTTTGATCCTATTTCTATGGTTGTACATGATGTGGGGTTACGCTGTTTGTGTACTCATATATGAATGTAGGAGAGTCATGTCCAATTCATTTACTGTTTTTCCTATTCCTAGTCCCTCTCCCTTCCCTTTATTCTTCTTTGTCTAATCCAATGAAATTCTATTCTTACCCTCCGCACCCTCCTTATAGGTTTGCATCCACATGTCAGAGAGAACATTTCTCCTTTGGGATTTTTGGAATTGGCTTATTTCACTTAGCATAATATTCTCCAGTTCCATCCATTTACTGGCAAATGCCATAATTTCATTCTTCTTTATAACTGAGTAATATTTCATTGTGTTTATGTACCACATTTTCTTTGCTTATTCATCTGTTGAACAGCACCTATGTTGGTTCCATAGTTAAATATCATGAATTGAGCTGCTATAAACATTGATGTAGCTGTATCACTATAATACGCTAATTTTAAGTCCTCTGGGTATAAACTGAGGAGACGAATAACTAGGTTCCAATTGAAGTGGTTCCAATCCAAGTTTCTGAGGAATCTACATATTGCTTTCCAGAGTGGTTGCACCAATTTACAGTCCTACCAGCAATGTGTGAGTGAACCTTTTCCCCAACATCCTCACCAACATTTATTGTTAGTTGTATTCTTGATAATTTCCATTCTGACAGGCGTGAGATAGAATCTGACTGTAGTTTTATTTGCTAGAGATAGTAAACATTTTTTCAAATAACTTATGACCATTCATATTTCTTCTTCTGGAAGTGTCTGTTCAGTTCCTTTGCCCATTTTTGACTGAGATTTTGGAATTTTTTTTTTTTATGTGTGTGTGTGTGTGTGTGTGTGTGTTAAGTTTTTTGAGTTCTTTGTATATCCTGGAGATTAATGCTCTATCTGAGGCGCAGGTTCTTGATTGACTTTTTTGTTTGTTTGTTTGTTTGTTTGTTTTTTGCTGTGAAGAAGCGTTTTAGTTTGATATCATCCCATTTATTGATTCTTGATTTATCTTCTTGAGCTTTAGGGGTCTTATTGAGGAAGTCCATTCCTGAGCCAACATGATGGAGAGTTAGGCCTACTTTTTCTTCTAGTAGGCACAAGTTTCTGGTCTAATGACAAGGTCCTTGATCCACTTTGAGTTGAGTTTTGTGCAGGGTGAGTGACAGGGTTCAATTTCAATCTACTACATCTGGATTTCCACCATTTGTTGAAGAGGCTATCTTTTCTCCAATATAGGTTTATGGCACCTTTATCTACTATGAGATAGCTATATTTGTGTGGGTATGTCCCTGTGTCTTCTGTTTAATTGGTGTACAATTCTATTTTTGTGCCAATACCATGCTTTTTTTGTTACTATAGTTCTGTAGTATAATTTAAAGTCTGCTATTATGATGCCTCCTGCATTACTTTTCTCAGTAAGAATTGTTTTAGCTATTCTGGGTCTTTTATTTCTCCAAGTAATTTTTTTGACTGTCTGTTCTCTTTCTATAGAGAACATCATTGGTATTTTAAAGGGAACTGCATTAAATCTGGATAACACATTTAGTAGTATGGCCATTTTAACAATATTAACTCTGCCTATCCAAGAACATGAGAGAACTTTCCATTTTCTGAGGTCTTCTTTGGTTTCTTTCTTTAGTGTTCTGTGGTTTTCATTGTAGAGGTCTTTCATCTCTTTTGTTATATTGACTCGCAGTATTTTTGTTTGTTTGTTTGTTTGTTTGTTTGTTTGTTTTGGTTTGGTTTTAGCTATTGCAAATGGGGTAGTGTTCCTGATTTCTCTTTCAGATGATTCATCAGCAGTGAATAGGAATGCAATTGTCTTATGGGTATTAATTTTATATCCTGCTATTTTGCTGAATTTGTTTATGAGTTCAAGAAGCATTTTTTGTGGAGTTTTTTTTGTGGGGGGGGATAACTGTAGAATCATATCAACAGCAAATGGGAATAGTTTGAGTTCTTTTCCTTTTCGTATCTCTTTACTTTGTTTCTTCTGTCTAACTGCTCTGGCTAAGGTTTCGCGGACTAAGTTGAACAGGAGTGGTGACAGAGGGCATCCCTGTCTTGTTACATTTTTTAGAGGGAATGCTTCCAATTTCTCTCCATTTAGAATGATGTTGGCCTTGGGTTTAGCATATATAGTTTTTACAATGTTGAGGTGTATGGCTTCTATCCCTAGTTTTTCTATTGTTTTGAACATGAAGAGGTACTGAATTTTGTCAATGCTTTTTCTGCATCTATTGAAATAATCATATGATTCTTGCCTTTAAGTCAATTGATGTGATGAATTCCATTAATTGATTTCTGTATGTTGGACCAAACTTGCATCCCTGGGTTAAACTCCACATGATCATGTTGAACTCCTTTTAATATGTTTTTGTATGTAATTTGCTAGGATATTATTAAGAATTTTTGAATCAATGTTAATCAGGGATATTGTTCTGAAGTTTTCTTTCCTTGATGTATCTTTATCTGGTTTTGGTATTAGGGTGATACTAGCTTCATAGAATGAGTTGGGAAGGGTTCCCTCCTCTTCTACTTCGTGGAATAATTTCATGAGGATTGCTATTGGTTCTTCTTTGAAGGTCTTGTCGAACTTGGCTAAGAATCCATCTGTTTCTGGGCTTTTTTCTTGGTAGGCTTTTGATGGCATCATCTATTTATTTCATTGTTGAAATAGATCTGTTTAAATTACATATGTCCTCCTGATTCAGTTTGTGTAGGTCATATTTTTCTAGAAATTTGTTGATGTCTTCAAGACTTTCTATTTTATTGGAGTATAAATTTTCAAAATATTTTTAATTATCTTTGGGTTTTCAGTAGTGTCTGTGGTGATATTTCCTTTTTCATCACATAATTTAGTAATTTGAGTTTTCTCTCTCTTCAATAGCATGGCTAAGAGTTTGTTAATTTTATTTATTTTTCCAAAGAACCAAACTTGTTTCATTTATTATGTGAATTTTTTTGTTTCGATTTCATTGATTTTGGTTCTGATTTTAATTATTTCCTATCTTCTACTGTTTTTAGTGTTAACTTGTTCTTTTTCTAAGGTTTGGATATGTAATGTTATTTATTTGGTGACTTCCTATTCTTTTAAAGAATACACTCAATGCAATGAACTCTTATCTTAGAAGTGCCTTCTTAGTGTCCCAGAGATTTTAATAGGTTATGTTGCAATTCCCATTTACCTCTAAGTATTTTTTATTTCATCCCTGATTTCTTCTGCTATCCATTCATCATTCAATAGCATATTATTTAGTCTCCAAGTGTTAGAGTAGCTCTATTTTTATATTATTGTTGATTTCTAATTTTATTCCGTTACACTCTGAGAGAATGCAAGGTATTCTCTCTCTTTCTCTCTCTCTCTCTCTCTCTCTCTCTCTCTCTCTCTCTCTCTCTCAGTTTTGCTAAGAGTTGCTTTGTGGACTAAGATATGGTCTGTTTTAGAGAAGGATCCATGTGCTGCTGAGATGGATGAAATATTCTACATATGTCTGCTAAGTTTAAATTATTGATTATATTATTTAGTACTGTGGTTTGTTTAGTTTTTGTTTGGAAGATCTGTCCAGTGGTGAAAAAGGATATTCTTGAAATTGAGAAGGGTTTGTTTGATGTACACACGTCCTCCACTGCTTGGGGCATAAATATTTATGATTGTTATGTTTTGTTGCTGTGTAATTCCCTTAAGCATTATGAAATTACCTTCTTGGCCCCTTCTGATTAAATTTGGCTTGAAGTGCACTTTATCTGATGTGAAGATAGACATCCCTGCTTATTTACAAGATCTGTGTGAATGATATGTTTTTCCCATCCTTTTACCTTCAGTCTGTGGATTTCTTTGCCTATAAGGTGGGTCTCCTGGAGAAAGCATATTGTCTCTTAATCCAATCTGCCAGTCTGGGTCTTTAGATTGATGAGTTTAGGCCATTTACATTCCATGTCATACTGAGATATGATTTTTATTCCCTATAATTTTGACTTTTTCTGTTTTTTAACATGAATTAGTTTATCCTTTGATTGACTCTTCTTCTAGTGTACTTTCTCCCTTTCCTGATTTTCACTTTTATTTTTAATTTCTTCTTCATGAAATATATTATTGAATACATTTTAGTGCAGGCTTTTTAGTTGTGAGTGCTTTTAACTTCTTTTATCATGGAAAACTTCTTTCTTTCATTATCAATCAGATTGATTTCCCTCTAAATGTTACCTGTCTCCTTTCTCTGGTGGCCTTTAACATTCTATACTTATTCTGTGTGTTAGGCATTTTCATAGTAATGTGACTCGGTGTTGGTCTGTAGTAATTTTGTATATTTAGAGTCCCGTAAGCCCTTTATATTTGGTTTTCCATTTCATTCTGTTTTGTTTATTTGTTTGTGGTGCTGAGGATTGAACCCAGGGCTTGTGCATGGAAGAAAAGCTCTCTATTAGCTGAGTTATTTCCCCAGCACTCTATTTCATTATTAAGACTTGAAAATATTTCTTAATATTACTTCATTGAAAAAAATTGTTCATTCCTTTGATCTGTATCTCTAAGCCTTCATTTATCCCAATAAATCTTAAGTTTGGTCTTTTCATTTTATCTTTCTTACAAGTTCTGTTCAGAATCTCTTAACATCTTTTCCCCCATGTTACTTTATTTTCTAGATTATATATTTTGTCTTTATTGCCTGAAACTCTGTCTTCCAAGTGGTTTAGTCTGTTGATCATATTTTCCATTGAATTGTTAATCTGGTTTATTGATTCCTCATTTCAAGGATTTCTGACTATTCTTTAGAATCTCTATCTCCTTATTCAAATGATCTTTCACTTCTTGTATTTTCTCTCTGATTTTATTTCTGTTATCATCTTTTACCTCATAGATCAGTTCAACCATGAACTTTCTCCACTATGGTGTCAATGGAGTGTACTGTTGAGATATTCTGTGCTATTTAGAATGGTTTGTTCCCTTGTTTTTTTATATTGTTTGTGTGTCTACCCATCTATCTAAATGGATCTGATATTAGAGTTTTACCTTATGAATTTATAGTGTACCTCTATGTTACAAGTACCTCACAGATTGGGCAGGGAGAGCCCAATGATAGCAACAATGTATGCCATACACACACCACACACACACACACACACACACACACGGCAGTAGACTGGAGTAGACTAGGTCCTAAGTTCCTATTTTGATATCTAATGTGTTAATTGGTACAAAATGTAGGGGCAATAGAATCAGCAATAACCATCAGTAAAAACAATAAAAAAAATCATGCATTATGTCTGGCCTAAAATTAAACAATAGGTACTGTCTATGACTTCCACCATATTAATTTTTGCTGTGACATTGGTGGTAGGGTAGATCCTATATATCTCAATTAGTATTAAGTCGTGTTAGAGATAGAGTTGAGTGTGTTGAAAGAAGAAGAGAAAGGAGGTAGAAAAGTGTTTGCAATTTCAAAGGGTGAATAGGGCAGATGCCTTGGTAGCTTAGGATATGTTGTTAATTTGAAAAAGGAAGAAAACATAGAAGAATATAAAGGAGGAGAGAGAGAGAGATTGGAATTTGAGTGTCAAGAATAGAGAAAATAGAGAGTGAAATGAGGGAGATACAGTGACAACGATGATACAAAATAAGCTAATCAGAACCCTAACCCTCACAATACAGAATGAGAAAATAACACCTTCAAAAAACAAAACAAACAAACAAACAAAAAACAGTGACAAAAAAAGAAAACAAGGTAAGAAATGGAGAGAAACAAATATGAATATGTGTAGGAGACCTTGAATCAGTCAGCACACATTCAAATAAAAGAAAACAACAATAGAAAGCCAAAAACAAAAAGCAAAACAGAACGACTACCACAACAAACAAGCAATAACAACAATAAATTTTGGTGAATGTTAAGAAATTTAAAAGTCCTCTCCACTGTGGTGGACAAAACAGTCAGTGGGCATATGTGTTCACTGTGCCCACTGGGTTTACCTCTCTTTCGTCTTGAGCCGTGATCTAGATGTGGGAGAATGGACCCTGGGTTGTGCGTTGTTTATTGTGTTGTTCACCGAGAAGGAGGTTGGGGTTCAAGACTTCCCAATTTCCCTTCGTCGGAGAACAGTGTAGGTGGGCTGGGCTGCAGTCCTGGAGGCTAAGTGGCCGGCCTGGTAAGCTGAGTTGTGGACAGGCAGCAGAGCAGCTGGCCAAGTCCAGGGCGCAGTTGGATCAGAGCCAGGACTGAGTCCTTCCCACTAGTGGCGAGGCTGTGAGCTGGACCAGCCAGGTTTGAAGCAGCATGTGGAGCCCAGCCACATCCAACGGGCCCAACTGACCTGTACCAGGTGGGTCATGGCCAGCTGTTGGGTCCTGCAGGCCAGGGAAGCTGTGTGCTGGGAGGGGCAGGCCTGGCATCCAATCGGCAGCTTGGAATGCAGGGCTATGCGCCAGCGGCTACACTGCAAACCTAGTCCACTGAACGTGGGCCAGGAGGTTGGGGATCAGACTGTTGGGAGGCTGGGGACTGGGTGTCGGAGGGTCCTGGTGGGTGCCAGACTGGTGCCTGATCCAACAGAGACCAGTGGATGTTGGGCTGGGGAGGCAACCAGGACCTGGCTGATTCCAGGACCCAGTGGGTGCCAGCCCAGGTGAACCCAGAACCGGCAGCTGCTGGGATGCTGGCTGGGCAAGCAACAGCCAAATGCCTTCACGCCCACCCTTCCAACCTCCACTATAGCCAGCCCCACCAGTCTCTGCAAGCCGCTAGCACAGGGCTGGGGAGAGCCTCTCTAACCTGTATTCCCTCAGGCAAAATGCTCCCGGGTTCTTACTTTCCACAGGTTTGATAGCTCAGACCTGCCCACCTCACCTAGCTGCAAACTCACGCACCTGGGTGACCAGTTTCCTTAGGCTCAGCCCTGCAGCAGTCCCGAGATGGCTCCTGGATCAGCTGTCCGGGATGATTGATCAACTTCGGTTGTGAGTTATTTTTAGATCCTATTAAGGAGCCAGTCTCTGGTTCAGCTATGGCAGACTGCTCTACTGTCAGGATCTTTCACTCTAAACCTCGGGGAGACATGGTATTCCTGCTGCTTGAGTTCTGAGTTGCCAAGTTAGAAAAAATGCTGCCCCACTCTAATCTGCCATTGTCCCCCTCCTGGAATATGATACTTTACCTCTTTGTGTCTCCCCTGCTGAGGACATTGCCTTATACTATCTTCATTGATGATGAGTACTGAGCTAGTCAACTCCAAGGAATTGGTGACTGGTTACCATAGTCCCTCATCAGAGCGGGAGCAGTGGAGCTTCCTCCCAAATTTCTTAACCAGCCAGGAGCAGCTGACATTTATTGAGCATCTGGGAGGAGTCAGGGATCACTATTGCTCTAGTTTTATTAGCTAAGTTACTTTTTGCCTGACCCTGTGAGACAGATGCTGTTATAACTCCTGTTGTACAGATGGGGAAATAGATCTAGGAACTAGTTACATAGTTAAGACAATATTTGAATGCCAGCCACCTGATGGCAAAGCCTATAATTTAAGGCAGCTGGTATATGTTTAATTTAACAAGTCTCTATTGAGCCCTCCTGTGAGCCTTTTTAATCTGTGAGGGTCGACAGTTTGTCCTTTAAGGAAAAGTAACAAAGAATCATAGATATTGAGAATTTGGGTCAACTAATGGGGCTCTCAAATTATTCAGAAAATCGATGCCTGAAGACCGAGTGACATGTCTAAGGTCAATCAGTCATGACAAAATCTGATTCAAACCTTGGCCTCTCCTTCCTCTGCTCTTTCAAAGACATGATGAAGTACACAGAAATACTCTGAAAACGATCTGTTCTACAACTTCATGAGATATTTATTATTGCTAATATCATTCCTATCCCACCAGGCACAAATGTTTTTCACACAATAGGTGCCTGACAGACATGTTTAGGTTATAAAAAGTGGACCTACGAATATAATTTAAAACTCAAGGTCTTAGGTAAGAAAGGACTTTTTGGAAATATATATGAAAGGCATTTTTGCAGGGCCAACATTCCATTAGTACTTCAAATCATTAATCATATTTTGTACTTAAAGTCAACCCCATGCCTTTGCCTGTAAACTTTTAATAGATTGGAAACAGGTGACCTGTTTCCTGGACTCTCCTTCAGTAGCAAAGCACTTGGGAAGACCTATGCTGGATTAGCTCTTGGGGACCAGGCTAATGAGGGCCTGCACTGCCTGCAAAACTGTCCCCTGGAGTCAGGCAGAGGTGTCAGAGGAGCTCATGGCTCAGAATAAAGTCAGTCAGGGGAACAAGATCACCACTTCACAGAGCAGGAACTAAGTCTCCCCAGTGTCTGTGTACACAATGACTAGACTAAGGAGAGCATCTCACAACTCTCCAATTCTAGAGTGTTAATCCAATATCTTTATCCTAAAGTCATGATAATTCTATTACAGAGTAAAATTAACGACTAGCAATTTCCACTTCAGTTCTGTAGGAACTGCCTCTAGTCTAGAATTGGACTGGGTATCTGGAAGTTTCATAGGAAGCGTTTGACATGATTTCAGCCCCTGAGAGTGTCTCTTCACCTATTAGTATAAGAAATACTAAGATCAAATCCCTAAGAATCTTTTGATTCTTTGTTTCTGATGGAGCCCAGGCTGTCAAGCAGAGGAGTTAAGAGCATGGACTTAGCAGCCAGACATTTTGGGTTTCAACTCATGTCTCTGACACTTGCTAGCTATAACAGTAATTTGAACTTGGCCAAGTTACCTAGTCTCTCTGAGCTTTTGTTCTTCTCTGAAAAATGTGATAATGTTAATGCCTGCCTCATAGGGATGTTCTAGAGATTACATGAGCTGCCATATTCAAAGTCCTAAGACCAGGGTCAGGCATGTAATAAGCAGTCTGAGAATAATGGTCATTTCTCCATTAATTGGGGAACTAAGTGTGACTGTGTCAATGTGCCCAGAGGCGGTACAGGCAGCTATAATAGTAAGAGTCAGAATCTGAAGACTTGTTGCTATAATGTTATAGCAGACATGATACCTCTTCCCTTGACTCTTAAAGACTGTAGAAACTAGCCTCAAGCTAACCTGTCAGTACTGAAACAGGCAATACCACTCAAGCTGCCTGCTGCAGGTAGTTGTTTGGATATAATAATCTGTTTTTATTATGTGTGTAAATGAATGTAGTGGTTAGTCAGTGGTGCATACTGATCTAAAGTAAATGAATCCATTTGAATTAATCAGATCTTCAGTCTATGAAAATTGATGATTTATAATGATATTAGCACAAATTGCAATGATAAATCACTTCAAAATTAGATCTAGTGCACCTTAAGGCTGCAAGAACTCTGGAGATTTGAACATAACTTTGAGACAACTTTAAAATGTAGATTGCCCTGGCTGTATTTGGGGGGCAGAAACAGGGGACAAGAAAACCTGAGGGCAGTGTTGATCCACGTTCTCCAAAGGAATAATGGAAACAGGCCCTGCCAGGTTGTAAAACTGAGAAAAGAGCAAGATAGAGTCAAGGAGAAGAGAACATTCTGCATTCCTAGTTCGCTTTCTGGCTTGAGATCTTTCTGGCATTGTGAAAAAGAGGAAAGGTTTCTGCTCGTTCTTCCCCTTGGTGGTGTTGTGTAAAATAACTTTGCCGAGGCTGGAGACTTCATCAGGAAAACAGGTTTTGCCATTCTAACCCTGAACTGTTATTATGAGAATTAAACAATATTGGACGAGTAAAGGGAAAATCTCAGTTTATGACGAGTAGGGTAGTAAGTGATGGAGAATGGAAAACAGACTGCCTGGGCACAAATCCTGGCATTGTTTCTTACCAACCATGAGACTTTGAGCAAATAACAGCCTCTGAGCTTAGGATCTCTTACTGAGAGAGCAGGGGTGAAAACAGGGCTCATCTTGTGGGAATAGTGTGAGAATTAAGCGCAAACATGTGATTCCTGTAACTTAGGAGAAACTCTGCAGATGTTTAAACATGACTATAAATGATTGTCATTGATGTAATCTTGATCCCTGTGTGGCAATATTTGTGAAACTGTCTTAAGAAAGGGAAATTATAGCCAGGCATGGTGGGACATGCCTGTAATCCCAGCAGCTCATGAGGCTGAGACAAGAGGATCACGAGTTCAAAGGCAGCCTCAGCAAAAGGGGGGCTCTAAGCAATGGAGTTGGACCCTGTCTTTGAATAAAACACAAAATAGGGCTATGGGTTTACTCATTCTCTACAAAAATCATACTTGGTGAATGCTTATAACTAATAATCAGGAAAAAATAAAGTGGTTTCCTCTAGCCAGAGGTAAATCTATGTGTCCTGGCTGGTCAATTTAGTAGCCAGCCCACCTACCACAAAATTGTTGCTTGTTGTCCCCTAGTGCACAACTACAAGATGGATTCTAAATCAGCAAGCTGTCATTTTAAATGGAGTCCAAAGATAATCAGATGGTCAGTTGCATTTTCCAAGGCACACAGCAGATTTGTTCAGGGATAGCCTCCTGAAGGAGAGTTCCCACATGGGCCCAAGGAAGAAGTACAGGATGGGTAGTCCATCATCATTTGAAACAACCACTGAAATTAGAAAGCAGCCACCATCTCCATTAGCAAAGGAATAGGCAAACACTTTGCTTTTTTTTTATTTTTAATGATGCAACTGTTAATATTAGGTCTCCAGAAAGTGTTATCGACAGAAAAAGAGGAAAAAAATTTTTCAGATAATTATAAAAATACAAGACTTTTCATGTCAAATAAACCCCAAACACAAAATAACACTTTGTGTTTTCTGTAAGACATATACATATGCAAATGCATTTAAAAAAAACTGAGAAAAGTGAATAACAAAGTAAGCAAAGGAGTTCATTTTGAGAGGAAGGGAAATTAATTTGGGTAGAAGATAAAGGAAATTTTGATTTCTGAAAATTCCAATTTTAATAAAGGTATGTAAGCATTGTTATTATTATTATTATTATTATCATGTAATAAAAATATTAGTTTGTTTTTCCAAAATAAAAAGCATGTTAGTCCATCTAGATCAGCTGCAATACTGTAGTGCTAGCTACATGAAAGTGGCATCAGATTTTACAAGTTAAAGGCACAGTCCCCAGCAAGACTGCCCTCTCTGTAAACAGCAGCCGCAAACTCCAGGATCCTCAGGCCACCTGAACTGCGGTCAGTGGGGTGCAAATCCAGGGGGTTTTCACGACTCCCCTCTGGTTTGATAATTTTCCTGAGTGACTCACAGAACTGAGGAAAATGTTTTTCTTGCTGTTACAATTTAATAATAAAGGATACTACTTCTCATGAACTTCAACCGAGTAAAGTCTGAAAGGGTCCTGAATGCAGATACTCCCTGTGTTCTCTCTTAGCCACCAGGACAAGTCATCCTTCAGACACATGAATGTGATCAACAACCAATACACAGCCAAGCGCACACTAATTCTCAATGTCCACCGTTTATACGGGTATCATTGTACAGGCCAGAAGGAATAAAACACCAGCCAGATGCTCCAACTCAATCTCCAACTGGCTCAAAGCCAATCTCCTAATGACACAGTGTTTCTCTCCAACATAAGGAACCCCCATCCTGAGGCACCTCATTAGCATAAAATCAGGTACATTCTGGGGGCTTACAAATGAAAAAGTCACAACCTAATTCAAAAGAAAGCCCAAGCCTTTAGTCTTCCTCCCAGAAACTCAGGATAAAGGCGGATGCAACTTTTCACTAAGCAGCACTGACCCTCACCAGCAGCCCTGCACCTACTCGCTGCAGCCCAGTGAATCTAGGAGGTGAAGATGTACTTCCCAAGACTGGGGTTCCTGCATTACAAAAGGAAGCTATGCTTAGACGTGACCACGGAAGAGCTACCTTGCATCACCTGTATGTATTTTGGAAAACCTATTCTGTTTCCTCAGTGAAAAATTTCTGCTTACTTCCCTGTCCTCTCCCCTTCATTATTACTCTTCATTATAAATTACTCTTCATTATATTTATATCTTGATTAAATATACATCGATTCTGCCATCTTTCTTGGTATTCCAATCAAATGCAAAAAAAAAAAAAAAAAAAAAGAGTTTCCTTTTATCTGTCCCAAATTTCCCTGCAGCGGTATTAATACTTCAAACACACACAGCATGGACAAGACCGCTGCATCAGATGGATCAGATTCGAATACCAGCTCTGCACATCATACTTAGCTGGGCTCTGCGTGCCTCTTAGTTCTCAGGAGGTGAGCCTGTGGTCTCTCTCATGGCAGTGAGCAAGATACAAGGGACTTGCCACTGTCACACTGTCATTTCCACTCTCTTTTTTTTCCTGTTGGGGGTTGAACCGAAGGGCACTTTACCGCTGTACTACATCCTCAGCCCTTTTTATTTTTTACTTTTGTTTGTTTGTTTTGAGAGAGTATCACATTAAGTTGCTGAGGCTGGCCTTGAATTTGCTATCCTCCTGCCTCAGACACACCTGGGATAACAGGCGTGCACCACAGCTCCCAACTCCCCACTGCTTTCTTCGCAACAAAGCAAGTCATATTGTTGAATCTTGAGCGGCAGCCGCTACGAGTTAAATGATAAAGAATGTCAAAATGGAGAGGAGAAGAATTGGGACATCACCACCATAGTCAACCCTTTTTGAGAATTTACAATACAACATGTCTTTGCTAAGTAGCTTATATGAATTAATATTCAACAGTGTTATTAGGATTTTACAGACCAAGGAAGTTGGACTCAGACAGCTTAAGTACCTAAAAGTCACACAGTTAATAAGAGGTAGAATCTGAGTTTGAATAAAAAAATTATCTGACTCCAGACCCCAGTCTCTTAAAATCATGTATCCTTTGTCAATCCCCCTCCTTTGATAAAGCTGGGATGTTAGACAGAAACCAGAACCATGAGGCTGTGACCCTGGGATGCCCAATTGCTATATGACATAACTCTTTGGGGCTGAGTATCACATTTTCCTCATTATATGGTCCTATTCATCCAAACTCCCGGGTTTTGAATTCCAATTAAATGTGGTTAATGGGCATGAGTTACTTGATATTCCTGTCTTTAATCTTTTTGTCTGTAAAAGGGGAATAAAATTAAAATAGCTACCTTATGGGTTACACAAATTAAATGATGGAATAATTCATGACTATGTAAAACAAGTCCATGTAGCATTAATATGGGGCTTACTATGTGCCAGGCCCTATTCTGCTGGATCAGCTCATTTAATCCCTCATGAGGATCTGTTTACCTCCCTCCTCCACGTACTATTATTCTTCTCAGTTTATGCAGGAGAAGACTGAGACATCAATAGCTTGACCAACTTTCCCCAGCTCACAGAGCTAATGAGTGGCCAAAACAGAACAGTTTGTTTCTTGATGTCTATGTTCAAATAAAGAAGAGTCTGCTGTGGTAGTGGATGCCATGTCACTGTAGACATGTCACTCGGGGTGATGCCCACACGGGTTCCCTCATGGGGCTGGTTGATCCCCTGGTGATGGAAGGACAAGCTAATGACCCAAACAGAACCAGGTAAGGGGCTTAAGGATTCTCATTTCCTAAGGAGTGCTGAACCCCCGGCTGTAGGCCTTCCATGAGGCTGCTCCTCTCACTGCAGATTAAAAACAAACAACCCTCAAGAGACCCACTTGTCAGGCCCTGAACTGGATCTTCTGGCAGGGAGCTGAGGAGGCACTTAACGTCATGTCCCTGAAGTGTCTGCTGCTTCTACAAAGATCGATCTGCACAGTTCCAAATAAATAAAAACGAGCTGGAGATGAAGGCCTCCTTGGCTCTCCAGCCCAGGACACCAGCACCAAGCTCCTCTTTCCCACAGGTGCAAACCTGGGGCCGCCTTATGGCTGAGGGGCTCCCAAAGTCAAGCCCTGCCCTTTCCAGTGGTTTTCTAAATAAAAACAGGTGAATCACAATAACAGGACTTCATTTTCCTTCCATCAGAGCTATATGATACTGCTAAGAACGTAGAGGAAAAGAAAGGTGGACGAGGTAGCCCAAGATCACGTTACTAAGATGTGGTAGGACCCGTGTCCAGCCCTATTTTTCTGTCTCCCTTTCCTCTACTTTATCAGCTACAGTCGTGTTTGGGGAGAGCGTGCCTTAATAACAGTGTTCATCTATCTCTAACCAACTGCAAGCTAGAGCCCCCCCTCCCAAACACTCCTCATCATTTCTGTCAATAAAAAGGAAAAAGTAAGAATCAGGATAAGGTAAAAAAGAAAAAAAAAAAAGATTGAAAATACGAGACAAAACTGTCTTCCCTTGAGCTTCTATCACTTAATGTGTGTGTAAGAAATCAGAAGTTCATTCAAAGTGGCGTTCTGGGATAAGCCAAGTGATAATGTAATATAAAGATATTCTAATTAGAAATAATGCAATGGTAATGTAAATTAGGAAGCAGGAGCAGAGGCAATATTTGCTCATGGCACCCTTTCCTCTTCCTCTTGTTAAAGTCTTCACTTCCCGGTCACCCTGAAATGAGTTGAAGCCATGAAGCTGATTTCTGGCCAATAGCCTACGGGCAAACATGATGGACATCATTTCCAGTCATTCCACCACCAGCAATTTATCCTAGAGAAATATTTGGGCAGTTGCAAAAACTTATAAACTCCTCCATGCAGCATTGCTCCTAATAGCATAAAGACCAGAAAGAAGTCCTATAGAGCCTAAATAATTACTTGATATGTTCAAGATTTGAAATTCTCTGACTTTGAGATGATTAAAACAGTTCCAGTTATTATGAGTAGCTTATATCATACTAGCTCTCTTCCTGAAAATGACCTAAAAGTTTAAGTGTCTTTTAAATAAAAGATGCCTCCATGGGATAGTTGGCATTTACCTAAGGGAGCAGATAGGGTGTTGAGAACGTATGACCACACAGAAATCTGAACATGAATATTCATAGCAACTTCATTTATAATTGTCAAACCTTGGAAGCAACCAAGATGTCTTTCAGTAGATTAGCAGATTTTTAAAAATATGGTATATCCCTGTTTTTTAAAAAGAAATGCTCTATGAAAGAATATGGAGAAAACATAAATGCATCTTATTAACTGAAAAAAAATCCATAAGGCCTACAAACTAGATGGTCACAATTATAGGACATTCTGGAAAAGGCAAAACTGTAGAGATAGTAGAAATATATGTGGTTTTGGGGGGATTCAAGAGTAGAAAGAGATTAATAGGTGGAGCACAGAGGATTTGGGGAACAGGAAATTTACTCTGCGTAATAGTATAACATAAATACATGTAATTATACATTTGTCAAAACTCATTGGGTGTAAAACACCAAGAGGGAACTCTACTATTAACTACAGACTCTGGGAGATAACAATGTGTTAATGTAGCTTCAGCAGTTATAAAAAAAAAAAAAAAAAACAGTATCCTCTGGGGTGGGAGGTTGATAATGAACAAATTGTGCATATGTGGGCCAGTAAATATATGAGAAATCTCTGTATCTTCTACTCAATTCTTCTGTGAACCTAAAATGTTCCAAAAACATAAAAGATACTTTTTTAAAGTTTAGGAAGAAAAAAGCAATATTTCTGGAAGGCGTCAGAGAACCACTAAGGTAGATCAGAACAGGGGTGTCTGAATTCCAGAGAGAAAGGAAAAATACTAAGATGAGCCTTACTTCCATGTCATTTTCCCCCCCTTTGGTGCCTTGCCAATCTGCAGCAAGAGGCAAGAGGATAACATAAAGCAGTGGTGTAGAGTGTGTAGCAGTCTCACCGATCTAGGAAGACAAAAGTTGGAATTAAGAATGGGGTTGTGGCTCAGCAGTTGAGTGCTTGCCTTGCATGTGTGAGGCACTGGGTTCAATCCTCAGCACCACATAAAAATAAATAAACAAAATAAAGGTATTTGTTCATCTACAACTAAAAAAAAAAAAAAAAAAAATAGAAAAAAAAAATGTTTAAAGTAGCCAGAACTGGGAAAGCCCAGATCCCAGAGGAAAGGGCACCACAGAAAAGTGAATCCCAAATTGCATGTGATGACTCTCCCCAATTACTTCTGACCCCCAAACTAGCAGTCTTGGAGCTACATAATAAAAACAGCAAGCCGAAGCAGCAATGAAGACGCTACAAAGCTAAGTAGATATTTAAACTGCCTTCAGGTGTGAACAGAAAAAAAGTGGAGTCCAGAATCCTACCAGGAGAAAGACCCTATTAGAAAATCAGGTCTTCAGCTGAGGACATTTAGAGGCCATTCTTAAGAAGGAAGGGAACACATTAAAACATGATCCCTAATAAAGCTCTACGCCAGACTTATTTGAATCAAGAGGTACTTCCCATATTCTGTATTTTGCTAGGAATAAAGTAAATCCCTCTCCAGCTTAGAAGCATCACCCAGAGCCTCTAAGATTTTCTATAAACTATTGGGCATTTAATAAAAGATTGAAAATCATATCAAGATGAAAGAATAAATAATCAAAAAGCAAAAGAACTAAAATCAGCATACTATAGTGATGTTTATAGCAGCCCAATTCACAATAGTCAAGTTATGGACCCAGCTTAGGTGCCTGTCAACAGAAGAATGGATAAAAAAAAAATGTGGTATATACAGAATGGAGTTTTACTCAGTTATAAAGAAGAGCAAAATTGTTTTATTTGCTGGTAAATGGATGGAACTGGAGAATATCACACTAACTAAAATAAGCTAGACTCAGAAAGTCAAAAGTCAAATGTTTTCTCTTGTATGTAGAAGCTAGAGAAAAAACAAGGGGGATGTGGGGCATGAAAATAGAAGGCAGATTGGTAGAAGATAGGAATGATGATTGAGGAAGGTAGGAGGGATGGGAAAAAGGAGTAAATGTAGCATAAAATTGATTAAATAAAATACTATACATATAAGAATATGCTATAATGAATTCACCTATACTCATATCTACAAAGCATCAATTAAAAACAGTAAAGTAAATAAATAGAAATTAGACTAGTAGAGTTGAGGAGGGGAAAAAGGAGAAGTGGAGAGAAAGAGGAAGTACTGTGGACTGAAATGGAGCAAATTGTGTTCCATGCTGTGGTTAATACAAGAATATTATGTATGACTATAATGCACTAATCAAAACTTATTCTAAAACCTAAAAGAAAATATAGACAATAGAAACTCACCCAAAGATAATCATATAGCTGGGTTTTCAAAATGACTTTAAAGAAATTATCATTAATGAATTCATTAAAATATGATAGTATAGAGAGTATTACCATCTAAAAACTGATATCAGAAAAATAACAAGTCTTTTCACCAAGATGGCAGCAAAAGTAAAGAAAGAAATTCCTGCCCCTCCCAAAGACAAAGACAAAGACTCTGGAGGCTGAGAAGACAAAGCAGAAAGGTGTCCATAGCCACAAAAAAGAAAATCTGCACATCACAACCTCTGGCAGCCCAAGACACTTGACAGCAAAGTATCCTTAGAAGACAGACCCCAGGAAAAATCAAGTTCCTAGGCCGTTATTCCACCCCAAGTTCCCCCTGACCACTGAGTGTACTGTGCAGGGGACACAAGGCAACAACACACCTGTGCTCATTGTGGATGTCAAGGCCACAATGCCAAATCAAGTAGGCCTTGAAAAGACTCTATGACACCAACATGGCCAAGGCCAACACCCTGACCAGCCTGATGGAGAAAAGAAGAGTTAGGCAAGACGCTTTGGATGCTGCCAACAAAACCAAGATCATCTAGAGTTCATCCAGCTAATTCTAAATGCACATTTTTTTGACAAAAACTCATGAGAAATTCCAAAACTTACAAAAAAAAAGAGCTGAAATTAAAATACAAATGTTTTGAACAACCTACAATAAAAATTAATTAAAAAAAAAACAAAGGCAGATTTATATAAAAAAAAAAGTAGGGAACTAATGAACTGTAACACAAATGTTTTAAAAATCTATATCTATGCACAGAATGGAAAAATGAATACAGAGAAAAAAAGTAAAAGAAATATCAGAAACACGGAGAAAAGGTCCAACACATGTATAATTGGAGTCCCAGAGAAAGAGAATTGATTAAAATGTATCTGAACTCTGGCTCAAAGTATTCCCAAGCCAGAAAAAAACAGAAAGCCACAGATTCAAGATTATCTCAGAACCTAAACAACATAGCTTGAACACACAAACACACACACACACACACACAAACACACACAAACACACACACACACACACACACACACACACACCATGAAAGGAACATCATAAATATTTTGTTGCAAAACATTAAGTGAAAATCTTAAAAGTGAAAAAATATTTCTTTAACTTCTTCACAAAAGTTATGAAAGCAAAAGACAATATAATAAATTTTTAAATACTAACTTAACAGTCTAGAAAGCTTCTGTCCATAAAGTAAGAATATCTTTCAAAAATAAAGACCAACTACATATTTATAGAAGTAAAAAATAGAAATAATTTTTCACCAGTGGATCTATTTAAAAAAAAAACACTAAAAGAAACTTGGTTACTCAGTTACTTTGTTCATGGGGAAAAGGACTTAATATTCTAAAGGTACTGGTTTATCCCAAATTGAATTATAGATTTAATTGCAATAAAAAAATTGTTAAAATTAATGAAATAATATTTATGAAAATAAATGTAGAAATAAAGGTAAAGAACAATGAATATAATCTTGAAGAAGATCAAAGTTTTAAAAAATGTGCATTACCAGATACCAATGCAGAAAACTACCATACTCATTGGTAGTTTTCTGCTATTGGAAATAAGATAAACAATATACTAAAGGAACAAAATAGAGACTCAAGAACCAGAACACATTTCTACATATTTCTAATTTATTGCAAGTTCTGTTCATGATAGGCAGTAGAAGAAGCAGTCTTTTCAATAAGTGCTGCTAAGTCAATTAACCGTACCCTTTTTTTCACACCATACACAAAAATCAATTTTAGATGCATTATAGACCTAATTATTACTTGTAAAAAATAACACTTATAGAAGATAAAAGCTTCATTGAAGTAGACAAATATTTCTTTGACAGAACACTGAAAACATTAAGCATAAAAGAATATGGAGATCAATTAGATATTAAGATACCTTGAAATGTATAAGGGTGAATTGCAAACTGGGAGAAGACATTTATAATACCTACATTGAATGATGTGTTTATATTCAGAATATTTTAAGAACTAACACAGGGGTAGGCAGATAGCAGTGTAGTAGTTCACTTGCTTAGCTCTACCACTAGGTCCATGAGGACCGGGGTTTGATCCCCAGAACTACCAAACATAATTACTGCACATCTGTGTGAATGAAGGGAACCCAATAAAATATAGTCACAGCAGTTGTCCAGGCACTTCTCAAAGGAGGCTACCCAAATGGGTAATGAGTATATGAAAATGTATTTAGCATCCTGGTCCTGAGGGAAATGTACACTAAAGCCACAATGAATTGCCATAGACAGTCACAACACTGAATACAGTTTAAGTCTCTTTGAAATGCTATACCACGTGTTGACAAAGGCATAGAGCAACTGGAACACTTCTGCACAACCTGTGGAAGTACAAATTCCTTATACCTTTGGAGAACTGCTGGCAGCAGCAATTAATGCTGAACATGCACACAATTTGTCACAGTAATTTCACTCCCACATATGTATCCAAGAAAAAAAATGTATACAGATAAATATATATAACATGCATGTATATGCATTCATCAAAAGATATATGTGTATAAAGACATTATTCACAGTAGCCCAAAATGACAATCTAAAAGTCCATCTAAAGTAGAATGACTATATAAATTATTGCATAATCATTTAATGAAATATTATATAACAATAAAATAGACTAGTATTCCATGCAATAGAGTAGAATAATTTCCTAGCCATAACAAAAAGAAAAAAGAAATCAAGACACAGAGTTTGATTCAATTTATTCAAATTATATTAATCTCAATAAAAGTAAAAACAACCTATGGTGAGAGAATTCATAACAGTAGTTACATTCAGGGAGGATGGTTAATTACTAAGAGGCATAGGGGGGAGAATTCAAGAGTAGTGAAAATCTATATCTTAAATAGAAGTTACATGGATATGTTCATTTGGAACAAAAACTCATAACTATCTACACTAAAATTATATTCACTTTACGGTATATGTTTTTGTTTTGTTTTGTTTTGTTTGTTTTTTAGTACTGGGGATTGAACTTAGGGTCACACAACCACTGAGCCATATTCCCATCCCTATTGTGTATTTTATTTAGAGACAGGATCTCACTGAGTTGCTTAGGGCCTCGCTTTTGCTGAACCTTGCTTTGAACTCGCAATCTTCCTTTCGCAGCCTCCAGAGTCACTGGGATTACAGGTGTGTGCCACCATGCCTGGCTACAGTATACTCTTTAAACATTACACTTTACTATGTATTTTAAATATCCTAAAGTTTAGATCTACATGTATTGGATGTGAAAATCAAATGTTTGATTTATTGCAAGTTCTGTCCATGAAATGCAGAAGGAGGAGAGTCTTTATATTATAGCTTAGGCTATGATATAAAATGAAAATAGCAAATTGCAGAACAATACAGATGTAAATGAATCTATGTTGGAAAAATAAACTTATAAAGCATGACATCTGCGGATCTGAAGGAACACACTTCCTCTAGTGAATGTTGCAAGGGATAATGAGGAATTTCTTCTCCCTGTCAATCATCTGTGCTCTTTACTATTTTAGTTTTCACATAAAGCATTAATGACCTTAGAGATGGGTATTATTTAGAATAAAGCTTCTGGAAAGTTTTTGGAAAAGGGACTTGAATTTAATTGTAACTAAAAGAAAGACATGATGTTAGAGAGATGTTATTAAAAAATAATTTGAATTTATACTTGAGCCCTGATGACTAGGCACCTGGGCACAGGAGGTGAGAGGAATCCAGGAGCGTGCAATGTTTAAAAAGGAGGCCACACCACTCAACCAGCCAGAGTAATCTCAGTGTCAACAGGATGCATTTTAACACAGTGCCAAAATTTACAGCCTATGTTCAGCTCTTCTGCCTCCCTTCCTCTCTGCCCTGCCTCCAACTCATTCCTGTATGCTATATTTTAACCAACTTTATTTCCCTCCAAAGTCTTCTGTATTTCTCTCTCAAGAGTAAAATGTATTCTGCCATATTACTTTCAATTACCATTTAATAATTTATGAAATTACTCAGCATCATACCTGCAGTATTTCAGTCAGGCCCCATTACATTGTAATGAGGTTTGATTTAACATGGTCATTATAAATGCTGCTAAAGGTTAATAGGGAAAAAAAGTTTCATTCCGATGCATTTGATTTCAATTACTTAGGAATAAAACAAGCATCTGTCATTAAGCACAGGACTTCCTCTTCCTGTAAGCAGCAGGGTATGATTATTTCCCTCACAAAAGTTTAGCAGAACATGAAGGACCATGATCAAGTAGAAAGACAAGCTGTGGGAGGCATGATGTCCTGCAGAATCGGCCGAGGATTGTGCCATACATTTTGGGGACAGGACGCTTCTTTCTTGTTCAGGACTGTCTTTCACATGGTACAACATTGAGCATGCCTGACCATTGCTGGCTCATGTCCATAGCATGACAGTTACTGCTCCAACCAAAACCAGACTCAAAAAATATCAAAATGCCCTCTAGGGGGCAGCACTTCTCCCAGTTCATTACTTGAGCACTAGTTACACAGACAGTTCAGCTTTGAAAGTACAGTTTATGCTAAATAATTTTTTAATATAGCAACAGAAAATCAAGTAGCTTTTTGTGATCTCAACCATCCTTTAAGGTGGGTAGATCCCTTGCAAGGTGAGCCCTTTCACTGGAGTGCCAGAGGCAGCCCATATCAGTTCCCAAAAACAAATCTAGCAGATGTGTTCCCAGCTCCATTTTCAGTGACGACACGTCACTGAAATCAGCCATGGTAGGAATTTCAGGAAAACCAACCATTAGGCATTCACCAATACACCATTGTTTTTCATGGATATACTAAATAAGCAACCTTCGAAGGAGCTTGGGAGACCTGAATTGTCATTTCTTATAGAAAGAAAAAAATACGCAGCTTCCAAGGAACAATGGAGAAAGGAGAACATGAGAGCAGGAAGAGAAAAGGAACAAAGAGCAGGAAATTGTTACCTTACTTTGTTGAGACCATCAATCTGCAATAAATTCTTCTTCACAAATTCTTGAAGTCACAGTGAACAGGCTGGATTTTTGCCAGAACGAGTCCATTCGTTCATTCCACCAATATTTATTGGTCACCTCTCAAGTTCAAAGTACTGTTGTAGACATGAAGATGTGTGAACATGCAAGTACAATATACATAATAGTAGAAACACCAGAGAGTGGGAATCCTTGGGAAGCACATTCAGAAAACACATAGAAATCTGGTGAGAGATTTCAAGTGTTTTCTTGAAATTAGTGAAACTCTGAGAAAATTGTATCTGGATATGAAAGGAGCAAGTAACTGAATTTTATATAGCAAATGAGAATTCCACAGAGTGGGGTCTGTAGCTTCACTGCTGAATATCCCCCAACAGCCCATGTGTTAAAGGCCAGGTCCTCAGGATGAAAGTATTTGGAGACCTTTAAGAATCAGAGCCTGGATCAGAGACAGCTCGTCTTCGAAGGGGATGGCTGCACCATCATTGTTCCTCACCCCTCTCTGCTTCCTGGCTCGAGATATAAACACTCACTCCAATGTGTGTTCCCGCCATGATGGGTGCTTACCATCTGGGTACTTCCCTTGCCAGACACCCAAAACAGCGGGATCCAGAAACTCCAGAACTGTGAGCCAAAATAAACCTCTCTTTAGCTCATAAGTAGCCAGTGTGAAGTATTTTGTTTTACTGATACCACAGTGACTAACATAGTGGGGGGTGAAGCAGCCAGTTTCTTAGCCTCCAAGATTGAATTGCTTCCCTTTCCTCAGCCGCAAGGACCTATCTACCAATCCCTGAACTCTGGCACTCAGTAGATGCCAATTTCAAAGGATCATGATGGTGAGGAATCTGGAATTCATGTCACATGAAGATATGACCCTTGGAAAAACTCAAAGAGAACACGGAATCTGTCTTCAAATGTCTGAGGCTGTCAGAATGGAGAGAAATTAGATATTGTTCTTACCAGCTTCAAGAGTAGGACTAAAACCAATGGTCAGAAATAACAGGATGGCATATTTAATCTCAACAAGAGAAAAATACTTACCAGCATCTATAGCTCATTGGCAATAAACCAACTGCATTGCATCCTGCTCCAACATGTTTACAAGAGAAAACCCAAGGGCTTGTGGCTCCTAGAGTTTCCTCATGATCTGTCTGGTTTCTGCCTTAAACACTGGCTCCAAAATCCCCAGCCCTGCCTGGAATTTAATGATCAGCAAAGACCAAACTGCTGGTAGTTTGGCAAGCTGTTTATTCTCATTGCCTTGCTTCTGCGTGAAATGTCTTCTCTTCATGATTTGGCCATTTTCTGCTTGTACCTTAAGGCTCAACCCAAGTGACTGTGACTGGCATGTCCCTCTTCTCTGCTCCCATGACATTCTCCATCCCTGCCCTTCAGCATGCACATAAATAAAATCAACTTCTGACAATATATCTGTTACTATCATGGTTGGAAAGAGCTAAATGGATTTTCAATTCATTTGGGTTCTTTATGGAGTGGTCTATATTAAAGCATAGGCTACTCAGCAAGCATAAAATTCCCTTCAATGACCTTGGTAGCTCTCCCAAATGATCACCTTCCAGAGCAGCTGAAGCTGAGGTACAAGAATGGCACACAAAAAAGTATCAATTCATGTGTATTTAAATGCTGTGGCTGGAAGGAAATAAGAATGGCTTTAAACACGAATTCCAAATCAAAACTTTCCAGGACAGATGCTCCAAATTGCTTTTTTCAAGGATGACATTGAGCCACAGTGGAAATGTATTCTCCATCAGCACTCAGTCTACTGTCTGATGATCTCCTCTTCTCTCCTCAGTCAATTGAATAAAGGCAGAGACCTTGTATGACTTGTTCCCTACCTAGAGGGAGAAAGGAATTCAAGTCACTGGTCTGAGACCCACTTCTCTCCCAGTGAGCAGAACACCTGAGGAAAGATGCTGCCAACTGTGTGCAGTAACCACAAAGCTCACTTAGAAATATCATTTATGCGGGGTTCATATTTGATTCTTGAAGGATAGAGCCAGAGAGCCACCGGGAATGGCTTAGACTTCTCCCTGTTTTACCTGTGTGAGCTGGTTGTGCAAATGCACGAAAGTATCAGTAAACCTTGAACCTGGGGGATACCTCTGATTCATGTGAGTCTCATTTGACAATCCAGTCTTCTGAGTTAGCTCCTAGTACAGTGCCTACCTCAATAAGAACTGGTTAAACTAACTGCCCAGATAGAAAATACCATTTTTTCTAAGTTAGTTTTCATTGCTAGAATTATCACAACTGCAGCCAGAAAACAATCTTTCAAAGATACCATCTGGTAAGATTCTATGTTTGATGGTGGCTCATACTAGATTAAACTTTAAAGGTCTCCAACATTAATATTCCATAGCACATAATCCATCTTTAGCAGCTGGAATCTCATGCACCTCAGCCTTACTTCCAACCTCAGCTCAATGCTAAGCAAATTGTAATAACATTCAGCTCAATTAACATGACTCCTACGAGGCAGAGTGGCTTGAGAGAGAGACAAGGGCTTACTCTTATCAAGTCACTATAAAAACCCCTGGCATCTTTTTGATATATTGATTTTATAATCATAATCACAATCCTGTAAGATTTTAAGAGAGAGAACATGTTATTATATCTATGAAGAAATAAAATGGAAACGTCATTTTTCCAAGCTCACACAGCTAATATTTGCCAGAGGTGGGTGTTAAATCCAAGGCTTTATCGGAAGCCAATGTTCTTTTCTCAACATTATAGTTTCTGCATTGCACCAGGACCTATCAGGGTCCCAACTGGCTGAGAAGCACAGCGCCAGAGTTCAGGCAGCAGAGCCTGCAATGAGCAGTGGCCCAGGGCCCCACCTTTGAAACTGTCCTGCCCCAGCAGCCCTGTGATGGGAGGGGCAGCTCTGAGGACTGCCCAATGGCCTTTAGGTCACTGTTTCATTGTCTGAGAGAATTCTGAGCTTTTCATTTCTGCTACTCTTTGAATTAAAATTTCCATCTTTAAATCGTTTATCTCCTCTCCTATTTTACTATGAGAGGCAAAGGGAAGGGGGATATTCCTCTAAAATTTTGCTTAGCTAAATCACCTCAGCTGAATATCCAGTTTCATTCTTCACAAGAGCTACTTCCAAAACCATAAGGGTGTACACACAGTTCAGTCAGGCCCTTGCCAGTTCATACCAAGCCTTGCCTCTCCTCCACGTGCAGAGACATGAGTCTCATTCCACTGAGTTCTGGGCAGAATGGCCCTTACCTCCCATTCTCTTGCCAACCGTCTGAAAACATGCTCTCTAAGAAGGCAGGTTTTCTCTGCGGCTCTTCTCCATTTCTCCTGAGCCCTCGCCAGAATCATCCTTAGTACATTCATGAACCTCAGGCTTTTCCCAGTCTGCACTTGGAACTCTTCCAGCCCCCACCATTATCCAGTTCCAAAGTGGCTTTCGCACTTCAGTGGCATTCACATTGGGTGACTAAAAACGAACAAACAAACAAAAAGAAAGAAATGTATTTCTCACAGTTTGGAGTCTGGAAAGTCCACAATCAAGGCCCTGGAAGATTTGGTGTCTGGTGAAGGCCTGGCTCCGGGTTCACAGGCAGCACCCCCTACTGTCACATGGCTGAAGGGGAAGGGAGCTCTCCAGCATCTTTCTCAGAAGGGCACCAATTTCATTCATGAGCCTTCTCCTTTATGGCTCCTAGAGGTCTCACCTCTAAATAGCATAATACTGGGAATCAGAATTCCACATACTGATTTTCAAGTGACACACTAATATGCCAGCCTCACACACAGCATTGGGAATGTTTCATGATAGGTTTTGTGTGTTAGGTATTCTGTTAAGTTTCATAGTATTAATGAGCCATTATAATGATTTTTTTATTTTTTATTGATTTTTTTAAAAAATAAATGAGCAGAATGCATTACAATTCTTATTATATGCACACAGCACAATTTTTTATATCTCTTGTTGTATATAAAGTATGTTGACACTAATTTATGTCTTCATACATGGACTTTGGATAATGATATCCATCACATTCCATCATCCTTGCTAATCCCTGCCCCCTCCCTTCCCCTCCCACCCCTCTGCCCTATCTAGAGTTCATCTTTTCCTCCCATGCTCTCCCTCCCTGCCCCACTATGAGTCAGCCTCCTTATGTCAGAGAAAACATTCAGCATTTGACTTTTGGGAGTGGCTAACTTCACTTAGCATTATATTCTCTAACTCCATCCATTTACCTGCAAATGACATGATTTTATTCTCTTTTATTGCTGAGTAAAATTCCATTGTGTATATATGCCACATTTTTTTTTATCCATTCATCAACTGAAGGGCATCTAGGTTGGCTCCACAGTTTAGCTATTGTGAATTGTGCTGCTATAAACATTGATGTGACTGTTTTTAAGTCTTTTGAGTATAAACCAAGGAGAGGGATAGCTGGGTCAAATAGTGGTTCTATTCCCAGATTTCCAAAGAATCTCCATACTGCTTTCCATACTGGCTGTACCAATTTGCATTCCCACCAGCAATGTATGAGTGTGCCTTTTACCCCACATCCTCACCAACACTTATTGTTGTTTGCCATTCTGACTGAAGTGAGATGATATCATAGAGTAGTTTTGATTTGCATTTCTCTAGTTGCTAGAGATGATGAACATTTTTTCATATATTTGTTGATTGGTTGTATATCCTCTTCTGAGAAGTGTCTGTTTAAGTCCTTGGCCCATTTGTTGATTTGGTTATTTGGTTTTTGTTTGTTTGTTTTGGTGCTTAGCATTTTGAGTTCTTTATATACCCTAGAGATTAGTGCTCTATCAGATGTGTGAAGGGTAAAAATTTGCTCCCAGGATGTAGGCTGTTTGTTCACCTCACAGATTGTTTCTTTTGCTGAGAAGAAACTTTTTAGTTTGATTCCATCTCATTTATTGATTCTTGGTTTTAATTCTTGTGCTATAGGATTCTTATTAAGGAAGTTGGGGCCTAATCCCACATGATGAAGATTAGGGCCTACTTTTTCTTCTATTAGACTCAGAGTCTCTGGTTTAATTCCTAGGTCCTTGATCCACTTTGAGATGAGTTTTGTGCATGGTGAGAGATAGGGGTTTAATTTCATTTTGTTACATATAGATTTCCAGTTTTCCCAGCACCATTTGTTGAAGATGCTATCTTTTTCTCCAATACATGTTCTTGGTAACTTTGTCTTATATAAGATAGTTGTAATTTTGTGGGTTAGTCTCTGTGCCCTTTATTCTGTACCATTGATCTACCAGTCTGTTTTGGTGTCAATACCATGCTGTTTTTGTTACTGTTGCTCTGTAGTATACTTTAAGGTCTGGTATAGTGATGCCACCGTCCTCACTCTTCCTGCTTAGAATTGCTTTAGCTATTCTGGGTCTCTTATTTTTCCAGATGAATTTCATAATTGCTTTTTCTATTTCTATGAGGAATGCCATTGGGATTTTGATCAGAATTGCATTAAATCTGTATAGTGCTTTTGGTAGTATGGTCATTTTGATAATATTAATTGTGCCTATCCAAGAGCAAGGTAGATCTTTCTGTCTTCTAAGGTCTTTCTTTAGGGTTCTTTAGTTTTCATTGTATAGATCTTTCACCTCTTTCATTGATTCCCAAGTATCTTTTTTTTTTTTTTTTGAGGTCATTGTAAATGGAGTAGTTTTCCTCATTTCCTTCTCAGAGGATTTGTCGCTGATATACAGAAATGCCTTTGATTTATGGGTGATCTTATGTATCTACATCGAATTTTGTAATTTCATATCTCTTTCACATTCTTTACTTCATTTTATTTCACCCAACCATCTTGTAGGATGAACCAGGTGATTAAACCCTTATGTTCATAAGGCTATAAATTCCCCAAGAAGAGAGAGAGTGAAATTTATTGTTTTTTTATACAGTTCTTATAACACTCGCATAGGGACTTTTACTCTCAGCTTCACACCTTTAGCTGATTTCTTCATTCATGAATATATGAATTTATAGATGTAAATATAAATCATTTATGTATGAATATATACAAATTGGTCAAACTTTGGGTCCATATTTCAAAATAAAAATTTACCAGAAGGAACTGGACTTAAATGGTTTAATAAATCAGATAAAGGTGAGGAACTGAGAGTAGTCAATGCTCCATGCAAGATGTTACAAAAATTTTATAAAATAGCAAGAAATGTTATTGCCTTCCCCCAGAAAGATTCAACCCATCTTGGAAATAAGGTGTGTGATTATGGTCTCAAACAGTGTTCAGTGATAAAAAGCTGTGGGAGCCTCTTCTCTGTTCAGTGTCAGGAGGAATCAGTCTTTAATCAGGAAGCCAGCAGAACTGTGGCAACCACACCACACGGGGGAGGAGCTGTGCACACTGTAGAGGTTCTTCAGATCTTTGGCTTTAGGAATAATTAACTTTTTGTCTGGAGTATAAATACAGAGATAATTAGGTAACCTTGAAACTTTCCTGCATTAATAGTCAATGTTTTCTAAAATAATCCACCTAGCCAGAGTTCCACGGTCCTTGTCAGTAGAACAGGGACTGGATTTTCTATAAGAAGAATTCCAACTCTTCACTAAGATCTTGTCATTCTTTCTGGATGCAGAACTCATCTGGATTTCTCAGCCTCTCCTGTAATTCAGTATGGCCATGTGACTAGGTTTGAGGCAACGGATTATGAGAGGAAGTTATGTGCGCCACAACAGGTTTTGGCCCACAAGGCTGTCCAGACTGTGCCATGTTCACTTCCTCAGCTAAAATGACAGGAATTGAGATAGCCTGGGAACCAGTACATTGAATATGGCAGAGCCAGTGAGTTCCTGAGTCCCTAAAAGACCACACAAGGGAGAAATACACCCCCTACTTCCAAACGGCAACCACCTCTGCTGACCTGGAATATCCGGCTAGATTCTCAGGTGAGAAGGAAAGTAACTTTGTATTTGAACTACTATATTTTTAGCTTCTTTTGTGCAGCTGTTGAACCCACATAAACTAATATAAACGATAAGGTGCTCTTTAATTGTGAAGGATAATTTTTCTCCAGCATAATTATTCTAAGCTCAGCTCTCTGGCAGTTTAATTTTTATGGTATATGTCAACTTAAGTCAACCTGTTTATTTTAATAACATGTTGTTCACAGGAATGAAAATCTCTGTTCTACCACTCGGCAGTTTCTCTTAAAATATAGCTTTTATCACTTCAATTCAAAAGCAAGGAAAGTCAGTGGCTCCTAACTCCAACTCTACACACTTTGGCATGATCTGATGTGAGAAATAAAGTAGTCACACCCTGTGCAAAGAGATAGTTTATGGAATAGTTTGACTACTACTTAAAGCCAAATAAACTGAGATCCAGAGAGGGTGATTTAGGTTTATCAAGGAAGCCCACCCCAATTAGCCTGGCTACTTTTAAAAGAACAAGGTGGGGAAAGACACCACATTGAAATTTGTTAAATGTGCTCTTTTGGAATACAATAGATACATATGGGCTTCTGGCCTCTCCTGCTCTGATGCATCCCAAATATCACTTTCACATTACTCCTCATGAAACACCACCTATTCTGACTTTTCCCAATATCAAGAAGTTACACCACCTCTCTGCTCTCCTTGAACTTGTCCTTTAAGAACCCCCTCCATGACCTGTCCCTACTTGCCCTCTACCTTATTTCCCATCATTCTCCCTTCGTCTCTTCCTCTTCTCCGTATTCACCAAACTTGTGATGTTCTTAACACTCCTGCCTGAAGTTCACTCATCTCTGCTTCTGCACCCTTCTAAGTCCTGCTCAGGTCGATTCTGCCTATGCTAATATTGGAAGATGATGCTAAAAATTGCAGCCATATCAATGTTTTTCCATTTCTGAAGTCAGTGGCCTTGCACCTCAGTACTATCCATGGCTGCTTCATTATTCTCTACTTGCTTTTAAGCATTTCTCTTTCGTTGTCTACTGTGGATTTTAAATTCCACAAGGAGAAAACTTTTCACATTAAGAGACACCACAGTTGACACCAAGATATCAAGGGAGTGTGGTTCTAGTTCTGGACCTTCTACTGACTGAACTTGAGAAAGTTACTTGAGATCCCTGGTCCTCATTTCTGCATTATTAGAAATAAGTTTGAATAAACTACCCAAGCCTATCATTGGAATAAATATACTTTATATTCCTGTGGTCACTAATTCCATTTATCAGCCTCTGATAAATGTCACACGTGACTCTAGCTACTGAGAGTTCACATGCCATTTATTTTATTTTCTTTTCATAATCTAGACGAAAAAGTTTGCTTTGGAAAGTAGTAAGCTCCCTGCAACTGATACCATTCAATCAGAAGATAATGGAAGTTGCTCAGAAGTAGTGGAAGTTGCAGCAAGGACCAGTAGCCTGCAGAGGCTTGAACAGATTGTGCTGTTGAGGAGTTAGGGTGCTGCTCATAATTCCTTTGGAGTTCTGACAAATAAGGTACAGTCACAGGGCCCATTTGTCAAACAGGAGGCAAACTATCAACTGGTGTGTGCTAGTCAGCTCTGGCTACTATAACAAAAGGCCCTAGGCTGGGTGCCCAAACAACAGGTGTTTATTTCTCATAGTTACAGAGGATGAAAGTCAAAGATGGAGATACTGACATACTCAATTCCTGATAAGAGCCCTCCTCCTGAATTAAAGACACCCACTGTCTCCTTGTATCATCCTCCCATGGCGGGGAGAGAGAAAGCATGGATCTTTCTTCCTCTTTATCTTAGAACTCAAATCCCATCATGGAGGTCCACTCTCATGGCCTCATCTAAACCTAATCACCCAATGGCTCCACCTCCAAATGTCATCACACTGTGGTTCAGGCTTCAACACATGAATTTTGGGAGACACAAACATTCAGTCCATGGCATGTTTTGATCAACTAATATAAATTAATCGCATGTGTACATGACTATATATAATCATATACATAACAATTAAGTACAAATATAAATTCATAATAGTCATGCAGGCATAAGATATTCCACAACCCAGTTCTGATAAAATCTGGACTGGAGAATGTGACTAGTAGGACAAAACCCCCTCCCACCTAGCAAACATACCTTGAGGGACATTGACAGGGTGGTACAGAGGGAAAATGAGTCGGGAGAACAACCTGAGTGACCTTTCCCAAATCTGATGCATAAAGAGGACCAAGGTCCACCTCTGCTATTGAGTCAGGGGTAGGACAAGGAGACAGGTCTCTACCTGCTTTAACTTTCCATGGAGGGAACCCATTCCACAGTCTAAGCATGAGCCAAGGAAGACACCTCCGATAAAATAGGTCCTGCCTTTTATCTTGAAGGGAAAGGGAACACCACAAATGATCCTTGCATTCTCCCCTATCAATGTAGGAGGTAAGGAAATGATTCACTTCCAATCATTCCCAGCACCCTTCAAAAATACAATATCAAGTTTAATCTTCTACAGCATCTAGCACAGTAGAGGGCTAACGATCAGACCATCTTTGTGCCACAATGCCAGGCCCATAATAAAATAAGCCTCCATTGCCATCCATGGTCCATGGACCTGTCCTAAAAGAGCTGCAGAAACTTCTGTAAATTAGGTCCCCATCTGTCATGGTAACCATCTAGCGCATGGTCTTGCACTGCTGGGTTCTCCGTTCTTAACTTCAGGCCCAATGCAGTTTAAGGTCTCCCTCCATCTCTGCAGCTCCAACCCATCCTGGGAAATGTTCCAGCCTAGCCCCAGCTTCTCAGCCAGAACTCTCACCCAACTCCCTCCTCTGTGCCTATGAGGCCACCCCTTGTAGCAAACCCAGACATGGGAGAGGAGTCCAGTAAATGGCTGCTCATTTTAACATATCATTCACCATCTTGAATAGTTAAGAGCTGAGTAATAAGCTAGACTTTACCTCCCTTTTCTTTAAATTCCTAATAGTAACAGTAACATAAAAATCAACTGCTCACTATGATTGAAGCTTCTGCAAATGAACTCACATGCACTATGTTCTTTGACCCTCAGTGCAACCTCTATGCTACAGACTTCTATAGTCAGCCCTCTTTTATAGTCAGAAACCAAGGTTCAGAAAGTCTGGGACTTTGGCCAAGGACCCACAGCACATGAGAGGTAATACAGCACAAGTTACCCTGTGTCATTCCAACTTTAGACCCTAACCCTGCACTCTTCATGGCAAATGAAAACACTGAGCCTTACCCTCAAGCCTTCCCCTTTTCTTGGGGATGATGTGGTCTACATCATACCTGGAGGATCATGAAACCCTCCCTTTCCATGTTCTGCTACTATTCTCCCAAACGCTTCTGTCTGTCTTCCTTCACCGGGTCAGATTGGCCAAGAAGTAGAAAGGCAGTTTCCAGCTCCAGCAGTGGGGGACCACGCACAAATTATACAGCCTTGATGATTTGTACCTTCTCATCGGAAAATGGGAACAACCTCCCAGCTTTGTCTTCTCCAGCCAATTACCTAAAGTCCTGTGAAGGTTCAGCAGGATGATGCATATGAGAGCACCATGAGAACACAGAAGAGCCAACACAAAATAAGATACACTAGGCTACTTGTCCTGCATCTGGCTGAGCGTCAGCATGACCCAGAGGGCTTGGCCTGTGAAAACCCAGACTGTGGAGCCCATCCTCAGATTCTCTGCTTGACTGTCTGGGATGGGTTGGGAATTGACAGTTCTAACAGTTCCCAGCTGCTGCTGCTGCTGCTGCTGCTGCTGCTGCTCCTGCTGCTGCTGGTTACCGGGCACGTTTGAGAGCTACCACCCTATGTCAATCTCCTCCCTGATCAGAGTACTATCAAAGTCATCTCCTTCTGTGTGAAGGAGGGTGATGGTGTGCATTGAAGTTTGATCCCTAACAGCCACCCTAGGAACATCCCAAACACACAATAGGAAACTGTCCTTCTCAGGGAAGTTATTTATACCCTGCTAGGCTCCTGATGGGTTGACTGGAGGTGTCAAGCTGGGGAGCCCCGGTGGGAGCTGAGCACCAGGGTGGATGAGACGCACAGGTAAAGTTACAGCAGCCCCCAAACAGGATGGGAGCATGAGTCACAGCGGCGAGATCTGAGAAGCAATATTATGACAGAGAGGACGGCAAGGCCAGGGACAGCTAGCTCAGCGACAAACTCTCTCATCCTCAGGAACAAAAGCACACCATGTGCTTCGAGCAAACCTCCAGGGAATGTTCTAGCCCAGATCTGCTGACAGGCTGGCGGGAGTTTTTCTCTTCTGCAGTGAGGGAGCCATTCTCCTGGATGCCTTTCAGAGGGTGGCTGTGGCCGACAACATCATCATTTCCCCTGGAAAAAGTCCTCTCCTTCTCTCGTTCTCATTCACCATCCTGTGCTCCCTAAAGGAGAAAGAGAGAAAGAAAATAAATAAGCAATCCTCCACTTGTTCCTCCAGCCGTCACATGACCATGGGTCTGGAACACCAGGTCGGGGGGTCCAGGTGCAGCCTCTCTCTTGCCCAACTCAACCGCCCACAGTGGGCTGCTGTGGTTCCAGGTGACGAGGGCACTTGGTAGCCCTATGCCCCAGCTGTGGGTACTGAGGTGCCACTATTATGTGGATTGAGAACTGTCTCCTCTGTTATGGGAAGACTGGGACTGGGACTAAGACGCCTGTAGGTCACTGGTGGCCATGGCTGTCCCCAGAATCTCCATGGGGAATGGGGCAAGTGCAGAGCCAGCCACCCTTGCTGCTCTTCCTTGATATTCTGCCTCCAGAGCTCTCTGGGGTATTCTACCGCCCTCTTGCCTGGTCACAGAACAGTCTGGACTCTTCAGATATGCAAGTGAATCATTTTCCATCCATCAGAGATGAGACTTAAATAAATAAAAAGGTACTTCGTGGGGCGGCTGGGCCTAATGATAAGCAATTATAGGAAGCCAAATGAAGGCAGTGCTTTGTGCGGGGCCTGTGAAATTGGTTAAGCAAAAAGAATAATGGCCCGTTTCGGTGATTCATCCCTTTGCTCATTTCAGAGGGAGCATTATCTCAGTTAAGTGATGCAATTAATATGAAAATGAGGGAATCATTGTTTAAGGAGATGAGGGGAGAGTGGGGAGGGGGCCTGGATGCCACTGTGGGGAAGAATAAGGGCCAGCAAGATGGAGATTTGCATAGGTCAGTAGCAATGTGACGCCTTCAGCGTGCATTCAAAGCTGAGCTTGCATTGTGATACGTCGTCATTAAATTCTCATTACGGTGACCTGTGTCCAGCACAATTCAATTTTTCAGAATCTTAATGATAAAAAGTTAATTACTTTAAGGTGAAAACCTTTTGTACTGGGCCCTAAAATAAAACACAGAAAGGGCACTGTGAGTCCCTTCAGGACACTGCAGGTAGAGCCAGGGAGGCTTAATTTACTGTTTTATTAACCATAACATGATTTGCAGGTTGATTTTTTTTTTTTGTAAGCTTTGCAGATCTTTTGTAACAGAGTCAAGAGTGATAAATAGGGTACTTGTCTTCTCTTCACTTTTTTTTTCCCTTCCTAGGTTCTCTGTTGGTATTTTTCCACTCAGTAACATCCAGAGAATATTCCAAGGACTGGTTGACATCCTTGGATGTAGAGTGGGAAGAGAAGAGGGAACTTGAGTGCAGCATGTGACAAGGAGAGTTGGGAACCCAGAGCTGTCTGGCGGGACTCTGGTGGCAGGGATGCATCATCTCTTGGTGTCCGGGTGCCCAAGACATTTCATTCCCACAGGACTCCAAGCAGAGGGGAGAAGGGCAGAGCCAGGTTTCACATCTAGCTTCTGCTGTCTTTCTTCTCTGTGTCCCTGAGCCAATGACCTGACTTTCCAGAGTTTCAGCATCCTCGTGGTGTGGGAAGGATGATGTCACCTTCCTTATAGGAACCGTGGAGAGGATATGACATCAAGCACATCCAGGGGTTCATACCAGGTTGGGGGGAGAAGAGAATCATTATGGTCTTCATCGTCACCAGGGCGTCAGAACTTACACCTCACCTGTGAGAGGGATGCAGTCAGCATCAGTTCCCCTCCCACCCCGAGTTTCCATTTCTTCCTTTTTAAATCCATAAGGTAAATCGTGATTTTTTAGGTCCTGACAGTATAGACCCTGCTGACTCCATTCAACACCAGAAGTCCTCAAAGTAGGGGAAGGGAAGCTGATGAGTTTCTCAAACTAGCATAATAATAATGAGGATCAAGGAGCAAGAGAAGGTGACTAGGCCCCCCAGAGGTGGGATGGACAGGTAGAGAAACATCAACCCAGAGGTGATGTCCAGGCCAAATCACTGCCAGCCAATGGACACGAAGACAGCGTGAGAATGGCACCTTGGATGCTTCGGTCAGCTGAAGGGGCATATGTAGGACTTCCTCCTCATCGAGTCTCTAAACAGTCAACTAAATAGTGACCCCACTTCTAGTCTTCTGCAAGAGGACAGTTGCCCTTTAGAGCAATAGAAGTGATTGTACTAATAGGGAAGGCAATAAAAGGAGCTGTGGTTCTTGGTGTTCATTTTGTGTTCTTTATGGTGCAGAGAATCCTTCACAATCATCCACACTAAGTCCACAAAAGCAAGAGAGATAAATATATTCATCTATAATAGATAAATATATAAATATATGTAAATATAATATATATATTTATTCAAGGGAAGTATGTATATATGTATGTATGTATGTATGTATGTATATAGGTACACATATATATTTCTTTAGTAGCAGAAAAACCTAATTTACAATTATGCCATCTTGATGAATACACAAATTCCCACAGATACCGACCCAGCATACCACTATGTCCACCTCGGAGGCAGAACATTTAGTGAGATGACACAACGTGCCCCAGGTCCTACTCTAAACACCTCCAGCAGAAGTTTCCCACAGTGGGCTCCACTGTGGAGACCAGGAAAGATTCCAAGACCTGACAGCACCATATCAAAGAGAGAGGGCAGGCATATGCAACCGGAGCAGCATAAAAGATTCCTTAAGCAGGGGGAGAAGGTGTCTTTGTAAAATGAGCAGCTGGGGCAGGGTGCAGTTTGAAGATCTAAAAGAAATTAAAAAAAAAAAAAAAAAAAAAAAAACCTCTCAGTGAAATACCAACTATTAAAAAAAGAATAGGGTATCAGAGAATAAAGTTGAGACAGGAGGAAGACTGAAATCAGAGCCTCCACCTGCACCTGTGCCTGCCCCTCTCTGGAAGCCACTGGTATGCTTCCTGCTGGGACCCAAAACAGGCCTGAATCCATTTGTGAGCCTCAGGAACTTGTGACCAAAATAGTAACCCTGGACTCACGAAGGAATTTATCTCATCTTCAACCAATTTGACTCGTCTTTTGGATCAACAACGTTGGATCTTAAAGATCCTCAGCATTCTGTGCTGGGGGGTCCTCAGCATGGTTTAGCATGCTCCCCCCTGGGGAGTCTGCAAGGTCCATGTGCCTGGACGAGATGCCTGGAGCTGAAGCTGGCCCTCAGTGTTCTCAGCAAGTGGTCCACAAAATTCTCAGGACAGACAGGAAGATGCCTGCAGGACACAAGCAAATTGGGGAGCACTCTTCCTTGGAGCCCCAAATGGTCTATTTCTCTAAAAGTCTAAGACTATATATGCGCCCTTGTGTGTTAACCTTCCTGAATTTATTCATTAAATAGGTGTTTAGTGAGTATGCACAATGATGGTAAGTGAAGAATGAGGTAGAATCCCTGATCTCTCTCAAAGAACGGAAAATGTGGTGTGGTTCAGGTCTGGACGCTAGGAATACAGCAGATCTAGGAGGATGTACAGCCTCGTACAGAGAAGGAAGCTGTGGAGTTGGACCTCCATCTTCTATGATCAAGAACGACTTCATGAAAGACATGGAGTTGGACCTGGGCCTTAGAGAATGAGCCAGATTTAAATTATAGGTGGGAGAGGGAGAAGTGCTCCTTGCTGAGGAAATGCCACAAGGAAGTTCAGGAAACAATGAGAAGGCACATGTGTGGGGACCAGGGCCACTGGCCTGTCGAGGGCACACCATCTGGGACAGATTGTGGTAGGCCTTGGAACTCTCACAGGATGTCAAGCTATTGCTGGCAGGCCCTGCGGTGGCAGTAAAGGTGTTTAAGGATGAGAGTGGTCCTGATTCAAACCCCGTCACGGGAATTGGAGTTTTCTACAGTATAAACCAAAAAAAATCCAAGAGGCAGAGGACCAGAAGAGGAGGCATCATTGGGTTGACTATTCGTGGTCCCAATGAGAAAATGCAGCCTGAACAGGGACAGACAGCTGCTCCAGGAGTGGGCGGGAGGGGCTGGGCCAACTGCCATCTCCTGTAGGCCGCTTAGGAGATGCGTGCCCTTGGGCAAAAGCAGTTCATCTCCCTGGGCCTCCGTGTTCCCCTCTGCAAATGAGATGAATTTACCTGTCAATTCTCCTTCTCAGGATTATTATGGCATGTGTCATCACAGAAATCCTGCAAAGGGCTTCATAAGTACACAGAATTATTGACATTAGAGATGATTCAAGGTGTCTGTCAAAGGAAGGGAAGGCCACAAGAGACCATCGGGAGACCAGCAACTCTGCAGGACTGAAGGCCGCCCCCGCCCTATGCTCAAGCCCCCCTCACCTGTGGGTTGATGGAAGCTCTTATCAAGTCTCTAAACACACCATTCAGACAACCCTAAATCAACCGCCGTTTCTTTGTCTTAGTCATTTTGGGCTTTAAGCTCTTCTTTTATAACACTAATGCATCTTAGCTCACAGATTCTCCCACTAGACACACATCCCAGCAGCTGGGTTTATTTAGAAAGTAACTGAAAAATCCACATCTTACCTGAAGCTTAATATCTGTAGGCAAATGAAGTGAATGGTACAGATTTTCTTATTAAGCAAATGAACCGTCTTCCCTGACAGGAGAGGAGAAGCCAGTACAAAATGTAGATCCTTGGGGACAAGACTTGGGCTGTTGTGCTGAATGTGTATTTCATTCTTCCCTGTCAGGCAAAGGTGCCTGCAGGAGGGAACTCTTCAGCATTTCAGTGATGTATCTGCCTTCAGCAGGAGACCTTGAGGGGCTTTCAGCAGGAATTTTCACCGAGTTCTCCACTTGCCCTCCATTCGTCTTTCCTCCCTCATCTGTCCCCAGAGCGCCCGCTAAGCCCCTCTCCCAAAGCCCAATCATTTGCACATGAATACCACACAGAAACCTCAGGTCCAAACACCCCCACCATGCAGTTTGTGGCTCCAACATGGGCTCTTCCCCTGTTTGCTTTCTGAAAAGCCCATCAACAACCCACTCCCCCAGCTCAGAGTCCGCATCTAAGCCTCACTCTTAATCCCTAAGTCCCTCTGGTACTGCAGTGGTCCTGAGGCTGATCTCCCAGGCCACATAAATGACAGGAGATGGGCTCAGTCAGGACAAAAGGGTCCCGACCTGCAACCCATTGCTCTTTCCTGCCACCCCACGGAATCCCTTGACTAACCTCAGGGTACGGACAAATGTCAAGGAGGAAGAAAGAGGCCTCTGACCAGCTCTGAATCAGGATGTGATACTAAAATCAGGAATGCAAAGTAGCTAAGCAATGGCCTACTGATTTATGGGGAGACCAGAAAACCAGGATATTAATTAGGATCATTATATTCCTTAATAATGAGATTCAATTGACTTATAACCAGTTATAAGCTCACTGTCTTTTGTTCTGCTTTGCTAATTGTACTTATTCATTTTTACAGTTGCTAAATTATAAGATATGCTATGGTTGTGAAAGAAAAGGAAGGATTTATGCATCTTCTATGTGAAGCTGTGCGATGCAAATGAAATTTAAAGTGTTAAAAGCGTTCGTGAGAAAGCCAATGTTATTCTCCCTCACTCATAGGTCCTTGGTTCCCTGGATAAAAATCCTTGATGAAGGAGAAAGTCAGGACAGACATTTCATTCCGTATCGATCTATTGCACGCGGGTGTCAGTGTGCCACTCGGGTGTTCTAAAGCAGTTTGTGATTTGACGATTGATCCAGAAATTGTTTCACAACCACCTGCCGGGGGTCCCAAACAGTCTTATCTACCCAAATCCTAATACAAGAGACCAGTCTCCAAAGAGCAGAGTCACAACCATTGTTTGTGTCATCGTGATCATCATTATCGATTTTCTCCAACATGTGCATGACCTGGAGAAAGCTCACGCCTCCATGTCTGGTTTGCGACATGGGAGAGAGAGGAGAGTGGCTCCTGCTTCCATAACAGAGGGCCTCAGTCCCAGAGAGCGCCCAGTTGGTAGGAGCCACTGGTGGCACCAAGCAGAGTAATATGTCAAGCCAGAGATTCCCTGTCATATCTCCACTACAGTCCCATTTCTGTCTTCCAGGGGAGCCATCTCCACTTGGCTCATGCAAGGAGAATGAATCAACTCAGCATTTCACTCCTCAGGATGCTCCCCAGTATTCACCAGGAGGATGCCTTTTTACAGCCCCAGATATGTGACCTCTCCAGGAATCACAGGGCTAGACACAAATACACATAGCACTTACGCATGTAATAATGTTGGGCAAAGGTTACTGACACAGACATTATAAGAATCTCCCTTGTGAAGGACCCTACCTTTTTGTTTTGTAAGAAGATAAACGTCTACTTAGGAAAATCACAAGTTCAAGGCTGTTCTGGGCAACTTAGCAAGACCCTGTCATTAAATAAAATAAACTACTATGTGACATAGCCACATCAATGTTTATAGCAGCTCAATTCACAATAGCCTAACTATGGATCCAATCTACATGCCCTTCAACAGCTGAATGGATAAAGAAAATGTGGTATATTTACACAATGGAATATTACTCAGTCTTAAAAAGGAATGAAATTATGGCATTTACAAGTAAATAGATGGAGCTGGAGAATATTATACTAAGTGAAATAAGCCAATACAAAAAAATCAAAGGCCAAATGTATTCTCTGATGTGTGAATGCTAGTTTCATAATAAGGGGTGGGAGGCTAGAGAAAAATAGAGATACTTTGGATTAGGTAGATGGGAGTGAAGGGAGAGGAGTGGGTATGGTGGGTAGGAAGGATAATTGAATGAATCAGACATTATTACTCTATGTGTGTATATATATATATATATATATATATATATATATATATATATATATAATTGCATAACAAGTGTAATCTACATCATGTACAAACAAAAGAATGAGAAGTTATACTCCATTGTGTTTGTGATATCAAAATGCTTTCTACTTTCATGGATAAATAATCAGAACAAATAATTAAAAAAAAAAAAAAAAAAAAACCAGGACAGGGGAGGTAGCAAGCAAGGTGCTTGCTTATCATGCAAAATCCCTGGGGTGCAGCTCCAGGGCCAGAAATGGAGGAGAAGGAGCAGAAGGAAGAGGGTGAAAAAGGAGGAAAGAGGAGGAGGAAGGGGAGGAGGAGAAAATGCAGGTCAGGCACTTTAGCTGAAGGATAAGGCCTCAAGGAACACGCACAACTAAAACAGATGCTTTCTGTGCAACTTCTTGACGAAGATTGGAAAGGAGGGGCAATGAGGGAAGGAGGAAGGAAGAGAGAGAGGAAGAGTCTGATTTTCCTGGCTGCGTGGACTTGGCTTGTTGAACGCCCACTTGTTCTTGGCTCTATAAATCTAGGGACACCAGCTGGAGAGGAGGAACTCTGCTTAACAAAGAGACACAGAACTTGGAGTTCTCTCAAAGGAGACCCAAGGAAAAGAGGGACGGAGGTTTCCTTCTGGATGGAGACCAGAGAAGGCAGTCACAGGGAGTGGCACTTGGTGAATGTGACTTTTTCTAGTCTTTAGATACATTCTGATAGAGCCATTGCTTCTGCCTGCCCTGGCTTTCTGCAGGATGGAAATCATAGACTAGGGCTGAGGTGACACCTGCAAAATACATAATGAGGTTACACTAGAACGAGCCCAGTGGGGTCTTCCCACAGTTGAAGGATTGAGCGATTGACATGCCCACACCGGTAGCCCCACCATTCCGTGCACGGGTTTGTCACATGTTACCGTCTCTGCGGTCAGGATTCTTCTTACACCTGACGGTGTGTTCACAGGAGTTGGAACCTCCACCCTTTTTTCCCTTTCTGTTTTTTAGAGGAAAGTAGAGACAGGTGTGTTTTACAATCAGTGTCATCTCAGATTCTATGAAAATGGCAGTTGCTTTGGTAAGCGCCGGTGGCCTCACTCTCCACGCCATGTTCCACCCACACTGGCATCATCAGGTTCAGGTGCTGGTTTCCAGGCCTGCAGAAACACACCTCTTCATCTTTTCTAACTGCCACCTCTCAGAGCCTGGAGAATCCCCTCAGCCTCCAGCATGTGACAGCACCGTCAGGTTTAATTCTGCCTAACACTTTTGCCCCCAGCTGCTCAGCCTGCTAATGACGTGCTTTGACTCACTTGCTGGGTCATGAATATTTTGACTTTTTTTCGCTCTCTTATCATCACAAGGAAGGTAATTTCAAACACCACACCTCCATAAACAAATACATCCCGTTGTATTATTTTGTGTCTCTGCAAGATTTGTGGTCCATTCTTCCTATTTGCTCCCCGAGCCTGAGAAAAAAGGGAACTTATATGCTTTTTTCCTTTCACATTTTTCTTCTAAAGGAGAGCCTTGATCTTTCTAATTCCATTTTAGCTTAGTTGAAGTCTTTGGGGATAAAAAATCCAATACAGAGTTTTTAGTAGGATAATAAGCATGGCACAATGAGACCTTTTCCTCAGTGATGCTACAAATCATTAATAGAACCTACAAAACACACACACACACACACACACACACACACACAATGCTTGACATATTTGGATTTTTTATTAAAGATCACAATTTTGTACCTAGGTAGATAAATAACCAGTGGTTGAGACAACAGTTGGTGTGTTAGTCAGCTTTTCATTGCTGTAATCAAATACTTGTCAAAAACAACTTAGAGAAATAAAAGTTTACTTGGGCTCATAGTTTCAGAGGCCTCAATCTATGGTCAGCCAACTCCTTGGCTCTGGGCCTGAGGCGTGGCAGGGGAAAACCGCTCAGCTCATGACAGCTGGAAAGACGAAAGAAAGAGATGACCCAGGGACAAAATATAACCCCCAAGGTCACTCCATCAATGATGTCCTTCCTCCCACCACACTCTACCTACCTAGAGTCACCACACAGTAATCCATTCAGATTATTAACCATTAAAGGGGTGAATCCACTGGTTGTGTTACGGCTCTCATCATCCCATCACTTCACCTCTAAACATTCCTGCTCTAACATACGAGCCTTTGTGGGACACCGCACGTCCAAACCGTAGCAGCTGGCATCTGTAATGCATGAGCATTAACCAAGACCCTTCATGCACACAGATTTAACAGGGCAAGGGCAGGCAAACAAGGGAGGCGTCTACCATGGACCTTGTTCTTTGGGTCACTAAATGGAGATTGGCACTAGTTGGCCTCACAGATCACTCACCCCACACGCCAGGCACTCAGATCCAGGATCACTAACGCTCGTGACAATTCCACAAGGGAGGTTCTGCCATCCAAAAGGTTATGTGACGTGCCCAAAGTCCTGAGATCAACATACACTAGGACCAAAATCAAACCCAGGACTGTCCACTGCCCAAGTTCTTACCCTCCCCCTCCACCCCTTGCCTCTGGGTTTTCAGGCTGTCAATCCAGCAAAGTCCCCCAGCAAAGTCCCCCAGCAAAGTCCCCCAGCTCCTTCTGAGAATGAAAACGGCAGCCACACCCCGTCTCCAGGTGGTGAGTCACCTGCTCTGTGCGTCTGACCTTGTGTTCTCTGTTCAGTGCTGACAGGTAGCAGCCGTCCTTCCTTTCTGAAAATGCCACAGAGCCATCCTCGTGGACAAAAGGTGATGCTGACATTCCACTTTTCTTGTGACTCCCTGGGGAATGCTTAATCCCCTTGACCTTGCAGCTGTTTAAAAGGAGCCAATCCCCAGCCTTGTCAGTCAGTGACAGCGGCACTTCTTCTAAGGGACCCGACAGGGGCACAGTTTGCCATGGGGGAGGGTAACAACTGGCTGGCGTGTGAGCAGTAAGTGGGGTTCTCAGTGATCATTATTCATCAATGGTACTTGAAGGCACGTCTTCCCTGTGTTGTATGGAGTCAAAGCAAATGCCGCGCACAGATACTCAAAAGGAGCTGACGAGATGCGGCTTTCTGCCAAAGAATTGGAGGATGCTCCCTCTCGATTTGATATTTTCTGGCTCCCAAAATTGAATATTACAATATCATTAAGAATCATTAAAGCACAATAGCTGTGGACATTAATTAATAACTATTCCTTACAAGGCCAGATGGTGAACTTGGTGCTTTATCTACATAATCCAATTGTGTCCTAAAAACTGTCCACATGTAAAATTACTCCCATTGTACAGGTGAAAAAAAGTTGAGACTAAGCCACAAACCTAGTACTCACTCATGATGACAGTATAGAAACTGAGGGGGTTTAGAGACTTTTATGAGCATCAGACACTGACATCACAAGCAAGCAACACTAAATTTTTCTAGCAATTTGTTTTTACTGTATTTTATAAAAATAGCAATTGAAATTTTATTTATTTATTGCTGTAGATGGTTCTAGAAACACTGTTTCAAGAACATTCTCCCCCTAGAATAATGGTCAAATGGTAGGAATCGAACAGACTGGCATTATTCTAACTTGCACTTAAATCATTAAGTTAGAATCATTGCCCATCAAAGTGGCAGGACTTCCAGAGTGACTGGAGGGGCCAGGCATCTGTATTAGGGAAGGCTCTGCAGAAGATGGGAGCTTTGTTTGGGTGAGGGTTCAGTCCGTCTTGTTCACTGATACATGCATAGCAGAACAGTGCCTTGGACCCGGTAGGTGCTTAATAAACACAGTTAAGTACAGGAACAAATGAACAACATCTGGTAGATGGAAAGCTTAAGAACCATTCCTCTTTGCATTTTGTAAGCCTCTACAAAAGGCTTTGCATTTTGTAAGCCTCTACAAAATTTTGTAAGCCTCTACCTACGCCAGAGGTCTGAAGATTTCCATGTAAAATACAGTGGTGGTGACCAGAGGCCGAGGTGCAGATATACCATAGTGGCCACTTCTCTGCACAGTGCAGAGACGGGGAAATGTCGGACAAAGGACACATAGTTACAGTGAGATAGAAGGAGTGGATTTCAAGAGAGCCATTGTGCAGCCAGATAATTATAATTAATAATAAGACATTGTAATCTTGAATACTATAAAGAGTGAATGCTATGCAATTGTCCTCTATGTATTCTGGATACAAATATTTTATCAAATATATGATTTGTATATATTTTCTCCTTGTCTTTGGGCTGTTGTTTCACTTTCCAGATGTTATCCTTAGAAACACTAAAGTTTTAATTTTGGTGAAGTCCAGCTTATCCATCTTCTCTTTTATCATTTAAATTTTAGCATCATAGCTAGGAAATCCTTGCCTAGCCCAAGATTATGCAGATTTACTTGTGATTCTTTCTAGGAGTATTATAGTTTGGACCCTTATATTTAGGTCTGTGAGTTGTTGTTTCTTGTGTATGGTGTGAGGTAAGGGTCCACATTCATTCTGTTGTATGTTAATGTGCAGTTTTCCAGTTTGTTGAAAGGTTAAATAACATTTTCATGCAACAAAGACAGGATCAATAAATAGTACCCTGCTGAACCACAATGGAGCCTCAGGCAAAAGGAAAAAAAAATCAGTAATACTGGGTTCTGTAAATATAAATTTTTGTAATTGGGTTTTGAAGTCTTTCTCTGGAGAGCAGTTATAAATTCCAGCCCTGGCAGGGCTCCAGGGCGGGTGTCTCTGTATATTTATGTAATGTGCCATTCAGAGGATACCTCTTTATCCTGCTGGAGGGTCTAATGCAAAAGCGTCTAACCCAGGACCAGGTACCTCCCTACAGGAAGCTTGTTTAAACTGCAGGATGACCTTATCTCTTCTCTGACCTGTGCCCAGTTTATTCCGACCAAGTTGGCGGCCTTTTAGAAGAGCCTTAACTATGAGAGAAGTTAGGTTCCTCTCTGTTGGTCAGGGGAGACACAGAGGAGCAGCACAACCAAACACAGGAAGTGAAAGATCCCAGAGAGAAGAGGGCCGCCCACTTTACGGGACCAGTGGGAGGGGGGAAGTCATGCAGAGCATGTGCACCCCACCAGAAAGAGGGGGGGTGTCTGAGGCCGAATCCTTCCCTGGGTTCAGGAGAGTTTCTCAAGCAGGTTCTCTGCAGAGAGTTCTGACTGCTGGGTTTGAGCAAGCAGATGCAAGTCCATGGGGTCACACTGTGCCCTAGAAGTGGCCACTATGGTATATCTGCACCATATGTGGTTACGGGGGGTTAGTGGGGCCAGCCAAGTAGATTGTGGCTAGCTGCCCTATAGGGAGCTGGTGACCAGGAGGTGTTAAACTGGAAACTCTGTCAAGGGTGACTGACCCTGTTTTTGACAGGAGCAAGTTAAACCAATATTCAAAATGGATGCTGAGGAAACATGAAATCGCTAGAATTCAGAACTTATGGATTCATCCTAACTTAAAATATTTACCTTTTTAAACATAGATTTTCATTAATTGTAATTATTTTAAATGTTGCATGAAAGCATTATCTATCCTGAGTAGTGGGTTAAATGTTGCATCTAAGGTAAACGCCTCCCTCAGCTCAGCCTGCTCCCAGTCCTGCTGACCCCTAGTGTATACCAAGCCTGCCACACCGCACCCCATCTGCTCCTCAGCCTCTGCTTTAACCCAGCACACCTCCACCATGGTCGCCAATGACAAAGGTGTCCCCTGCACGCACATGCTGCTAAGGCGTCTCTCATTTCACGCATACCTATCACTTGAGGTGGAGTATACTCTTCCTTGTCCTGCTCTGTCACCTCCTAAACATCAAGAATCAGGACCTCCAGGAACGCTGCCTTGAGCTCCCATGCACCTGCTCACCGCAACCTCCTTTACTCCCTGGAGGCAGCCGCTTCTCTGCCTCACTCTCAGACCCCTGGGACCAGTTCCACGTCCCACACTGTAAAATGTTTATTCAGTCCTTGTCTTCTCTCCCTGTAGATGGCAGCTCTTTGTCCTGTATGTCCAGCTCTGTCCTATGCCCCTGGATATCCCCAGAGCCTGTCACAGCAGCTAGAACATGGCAGATGAGCAAATCGATGTTTGTGGAATAGTTTGTCTAGACAGGTGTAGAGCAAGGAGAAGGCAGTCCTGTCTGCCCTAGCAAACAGACCTCCTCACAAAGCCTTCCTGGCAGGAGGACCCCAGCTAAGCAGCCGGCACAGAACGTCTCGCTGCTGGGAAGTGACACATCACAAAGAGCAGAGGCTGTGCTTGAGGCTTGCCAGAGCTCCTGGGCGGAGGTAAAGGCTCCAAGGCTCAGCAGAGAGTCATCCCAGGTTCAGACCTGGCAACTGGAGCTGGTCCTAGAAGCCTCCAGGGAGTGCCACAGTGACCAAAGGACAAGGGCACGTCCCACTGGGTCACTTCGCTCATCCATTTACTCACCAGTCATCCCATAGACATTTATGGAGCATCTTTTGAGCACCAGCCTAGGTCCTGGAATACAGGAATGAGGGATCCGATCCTTACCCTGGAGATGTTTATGGTGAGGTAAACCACTTTGTCCTGCAAGGTAGGACGCCAAGAAAATGAAGGTATGGAAACATGAAATATTCTGCAAATTGCAAATATTCCTGCAAAGAAAAAATTGTATCACTGTATTGCAGGTGTGGAGCACCCGTCTCAGGCTGGAAACCTAGACCTTGGGCATCTCGATTTGGTTAGTCTTCTATGAGCTCTGTTAGCATGGGTCCTTCTGCCACATCCAGCAGACACGAGCCCTTCTGTCTCTGAGCCACAAAGCCAAGGCCAAACCCCTGACTTGCGAAAAAGTCATGAATGTCAGTCTGCCTGGAGACCCTTGGCAGCCCCCACCCACCTGCCCCTGGACACACAGAGACCCTGTGACCCACTAAACTCCTTTAAAAAGTCATGGTACCAGGTCCCTTTGATCCCTTTCTTTAACAATGGATTGCCTGACCAAATGTCAAGACTTTACCTTTGTCCATTTTCTTTTTTATTTTTATTCTTTATTTTTAATTTGAAAAAAAAATACATGTAGATCATGTACAACATCTTGTTTTGCAACAAGCATACTTTGCAGATGGCTAAATTGAGCTAATTAGCATCCGCATCTCCTCACGTGTTTATCATTTATGTGATGAAATGCTTTCATCCATTTTCAGTCTCGTAGACTGACACCACTTCATTGTTCTTCTTGACCAATTCTGACAGTCACTGTATTCGTCGATGCCTCTGTCAGACTAGAGCAGTACACAAATCTGATAAGCAGATGTGACCCGAGTGACTGATACAGTGTTAAACAGGCGGAGGACTCCTTCAGTTCTCTCTTAAAAACTCTCCTTTTAAAACTGTCCTTTTCTCAACACTTTTCCTTAAAGTGTTGAGCCTAGAACTGTGAGCTCCGTGACAGGTGCTGCCTGGCCTGTGCATGGCAGTGAATGACTGTGACCTCAGTCACCGAGATTCTCGCTCCTGTCAATGTGGGCTGAGGTCAGAGATCTTCCCAACACATGATGGCTCATATTACTGCCAGTTAAACTTGGCCATCATATTTTATCCTGTAGGGAGGGACGCGGGCATATCAGTCCACCTTGGTGGTTTCTTCTGGACTCCAGTGGGGCATGGTTGGCTCCCTGTAGTTCTGCTCCTTGTGCTCAGAAGAGGGTAACTCCCAGGTGTTGAGATGTATGAACATCCCAGAATAACATCGGATCAGATATAACCTCTGGGAACTCACTTTTGTCTAACTCCCCAAGACCCCTCTGGCTCCACTTGTCTCTGCATCATAGGCCCAGCCTTATGAACTGCCTTGGCCCCCTGTGTCTCCTGGACTGTGCATAAGGAAAGTCTCAGACCAACACGAAGGGGCACACCCCAGGCCACAGCCCATTCCACTCGAGCTCACATCCAGGCTACAGAAGGCAAAAGCACATGGGAAGCCTCTGGGCCACGCAGCCTGGAGGCCAAGGTCTTGGAAGGTTGACATTGGCAGTAAGAGCAGGCAAATGGCACAGCAGTCTGCAGACGTACCAGGATTCCTCCTGCCTCTCTCCACCTGTGCAGAGGTTGCTCATTGCTCCCGAGCATTAACAGAGCACATGTGACCACCTAAAATGGCATTTCCAACTCCTTTACATCTGGAAGAGGGATTGAGATAAAGTTCTGGCCCATGACATGCAAAAGATGATATGTGAGTTATTTTCAGGGAGTGGTCTTAAAGGGGAAGGATCATTGTCTTCGACCACTTCTGTCTTCCATCTGCCTGGAATGTAAATATAATGACTGACTTTTCAGCATCCATCTTAGGGCTATGCAGTAAATCTGAGGTTAGAAACTAGCTCTGAGAACTGTGGAGGAGAATAAGCTTCTGCTTGTTTAAAGCATCAGGAGTTGCTTTCTGCTACATTCTGTGATCATATCCCTCGATGCTTAACTTTGCTCTTTGACCCTGTTTCTTCAACTACAAAACAAGACTGACACCATGATATGGGAACTGGTCCTCTCTCTTCAGCCAGCCAGCTTTTACTGCACTCTTGTCACATGCTGAGCATTGACAAGGCATTAAGAATATGAAAGCCAGCGATAAAAGGAGTCCCATCTGCAGGTGTTGTTTTAAGATCACCCCTCATTGATCACAGTCGCCCTTGCTTTCTTTCTCAACAAATATTTACAAGCACCAACAGAGATGGCAGCCCTGTTGAGATTAAGGTTGCCATCTTAAATTAAAAAAAAAAAAAAAAAAACACATACACACACACAATTTAGCAAATTAAAAAAAAAAACACAGTTCTTAAGATATAATTATGCCTTGTGCAATTCAAATTTAACTGAGTGTCCTATACTTTATCTAATGAAGCTACCTGGCCCTACCATGGCAAATGAACTGGTGTGTCCCTCAAGGAGCCCTTCCCGGAGGAAGTGACACAAAATAGACCAGCTCAATATCATACCTGAACTCAAGGACTAGTGGCATGAAGGAAGAAATTGAGCAGCTGCCATATAACAGGGAGGTGGTTCTTCAAGTAGTCCGAGATGCCCCCTGAGGAGTTAACATCTCCCTAGATATCTGGAGGTCACAATGGAGCCAGCAAGTCAGGGGAGGAGTGTCCAGCAAGAACAAAGGCCCTTGGGAGGGACCAGATTTGAAATAACTCGGAAACCCAAGGCCAGTTTGGTGAGAGCTGAGGCAGAGAGCAGGCCAAGGGGTTCAGTCTGTAGGTGAAAGAGAGATAAATGCGACTCATTCTAACAGCAGTGGACAGCAGCAGAGGGCTGTCAGAAAGAGGGATAGGATCCAGGTCCTGTATTTTTATTTACTTTTAAAAGGATTTCCTGCTTAGTGTGGACAAGACAGGGCTGGAGGGATAGAGGCAGAGGCAGAAGGGAGAAGGGTGAGGAGGCTTTTGAAGAGCAAGACTGAAGTGATTGGGGCTCTGACCATGGGGGCAGCAGAGTAGCTGGTGAGGACTTTGCTAAATAATTCACTTCCGTGTGGATCAAATGGGTTCACAGGCTCCCCAAACATTGTGGGGCTGGTGCATAATTTATAGAGCACTGCTCAGCCTCCCTATGCAGGGAGAGGAACCGGGCCTGGACACCTGCCCAGGTCAAGGAAGGCACCAGCTGCAAGGGAGAGAAAGGAAGCTCATGGAAGAGGTGTCCGAGAGGCCAAGACACCCGCTGAACCCTGAATTCCCAAGGCCAAAAGCAAGGCAGGAAAATGCAAGGGTCAGGCTGGCTCTGCACAGGAGCACAGCCAGCGAGGGGGGATGCTCGGTGAGCGCACGGTTGGATATTGGAGGAAAAGGCATCGATGCCACACTCTTCTAGCCTTGAAAGAGCTGCATTGCTTCTGGTAAGAAGTATCTTTAGAAAATAGCCCAGCATTTCGGGACTGGCTTCACCAAGGTGGACCTAGGGAAAGATAAACAAGACACACACTTCTCTATGGCTAAGGTGCCCTTCTCCTCATCCCTCATGTGCTTGACAAACCCTTGCTCCTTTTATAAGAACCATCTCCAGGGCCACCTCCTCCAGGAAGCCTCCCTGCTCCCTCAAGAAGACCTCATTCTTTATGGTAATGAGCTACATAACAGCTCTTATTACTTTGTAAACGTTAATTTCCTATACTGGAGTTTGAGCTCCTAGGTGACAGGGACTCTGAAATTTGTCATCGTGGTACACAATTGGGTCTTTGCACGTAGATAACAAATGGAGGAAATGACCAAGACAAATACCTTGATTTACAAGGTCTTTTTCCCAGTATTGCACAAATGTTTAAGAATGAACATTCCAAGCTGGGTGCTGGGGTGCACGCCTGCAATCCCAGTGGCTCAGGAGGCTAAAGCAGGAGGATCACGAGTTCAAAGCCAGCCTCAGCAACAGTGAGGCACTAAGCCACTCAGTGAGACCCTGTCTCTAAATGAAATACAAAATAGGGCTGAGGATGTGGCTCAGTGGTCGAGTGCCCCTGAGTTCAATCCCTGGTACCTCCCCCACAAAAAAAAAGAAAAAAGAAAAAGAAAAAGAATGAACATTTCTAACAGAAGAGATGGTAAAATATGCATAAAAGGAACCAACACAACAGAGGCCACTTAGCATCTTCAGGGACCAGTGCACTCTCTGCTCTGCCTGGATATGTGTCAGCTTCAGTTCTTTGAGTTCAGCATCTGGTCGCTGCCTCTTAATTGGATGACTAGGTTTCTGAGTCAGACAGGCTTACTGTGTTTTCCTTGTGCGGTTCCAGCCCTGCCACTTAGAAGCTGTGTAGCTTCAGCTTAGTGAGTTGACTTCTCCTGAGCTTCAGCTTCTTATTTGTAAAACAGGCACAACAGCAGGAGTAGGGGATGAGAACAGCACCCCCTCCCGTGCGATGTGGTGACATTAAATGAGATAGAACCTGTCAAGATCTTCATATGGTTTCTGGCATTTAATAAGCATCAAACAAAAGTTGGTTAGGGCTGTTGTTTTCATTTAACCCCAAGGTATTGGAGATCCTGGCTCTGTTCCTGCTTTCTGCTTCCTCTCCAGCACACACAACTTCACCTTGCCCAGGACAGTGTACCCCAAGAGCAGTCCCAGAATGCATTTGGAGACTTGGTGGTGATAACTTACTTGTGTCTCTGCCTATTTCTCAAGACTAGTAGTAAAGAAGATTTAAGTTAGGCAAAACTATTTTCAGTTGTCAGTCTGCCCTTCTTTGATATCAGCTCCCCACAGCCTGGACCACCTCAAGCCCCTGCTTATATTTAAGTTACTTGTGCTTAATCCTAAAGATATGGTGGCAGTTAAAATGTAAATAGTATTTACTATATACTTGGCACTTTCCTAAATATTTTATATGTAATGCTCAAAACAACCTGTTACATACCTGTATGTTTCCATTTTGCACATGGGAAATTTAGGCACAGAAAGATTTTTTAAAAGGTTAAAAAAAAAAGAAAGTAAGGCACAGAGAGTTCTCATTCGTAGGAAGTTAGGTCTGCCATCCTATAATCAGAAGAAGCTGGGGTATAAAATAAGTTCATATGCTCAGGGAAAGAAAAACATCTTTCTGATCTTTCCTGGCTTTAAACATCAAAGAAGAAATGGACCCTGGAGTAGAAAACCAAGCCTGGCAAGACAGGTCTTGGGTGGGCAGTAAAAAAGCATGTTCATTGGTCTCTGAATTCATGTTCTTTAGTTAAGATTCCAATGCTTTTAAACACACTTGAAAGAAAGTGGGTGAAAATTGTCTCTTGCCCCAAATACGTTTGTGGATAGGGGCCTTGACAAGGTGAGGAAAGCCCAAGCAGACTGCATCTCATGCATCTTATAAACAAAATATCAAGTGCTACGCTCTAGGTTAATTCCCTTCAGCTACCTGGGACCCTTGTTGACCATTCTTTCCTGCACGAGATGTACCCTGGGGAACGAAGGCTTGAACTGAGGTCCACCTTGGACACCTGTGTGAAAGTAACATCTTCCATATCTGAAGACAGCTTTGCTGGCAGCAGCAATAAGAGGCAAAAGAGAAGCTACATCCTAGGAATAAGAAAAAACCCTCCCTACCCATGGGAGCTTCTCCACCTTTGCTATTCAAGGTGGATGAAGATCTGAGCCCACTGAGGAATCTGGCACATCTCTTTACCTCCCCAAAGGTGAGAGTCCCATGAAAGAATGAAACTGGAGGTCCTTGGCCACCACACATGGAGGCAGTGGTGGGTCAGGCAGCTGGGTTCCCCAGGGAAGAAAGAAAAATAAATTGAAGTCCTTCATCTGGAAAATAAATACCAAATGGCAAGTGATCGTGTGCACTGCATGAGTGAGTAAAGGAGGTTTAATTCTTTAATTATTGCCTCTAGTTTCCCCATGGAGATCAAGAGCAAGTTGGTGGAGAGAGATAATCAAGGCATGAAATGCTGTGTCTCCTCCTCTGCTTCTTTTTCTTGATGGAGTAGTAAAAATATTTCCTCTTAAGCTCCCAGCTCTGGTAAAATATGGATTGTGTGTTTTCATGTATGTCTGTGTATGTATGTTTGAGACAACATTTGTGTGCATGTGTGGTACTGGGGATGAAACCCAAGGCATTGCACATGTTAAACACGCTTTACCACTGGGCTTCATCCCCAGAATGAGACAATATTTTATCTTATATTCTGTTCAAAAGGGATTCGTAGAGATTTACTGAGAAAGTTTTTACTATGACACCGTGTTCGTACTGAGGCGACTGAGCTCGGTGTGATGGCCTCTGCTCAGAAATTATAATTCTGAATTCTCCTTGACATTTCCCATAACACATACTCCCAACTATTAAGAAACTTTAGATAATCAAATATATTTTTAGAAGACTCCTTCATTTATGATATTCATGCCAAAGATTTTACAATTTTACTAACGTTCAAATTCGTTCTTTTGAAACATTGTGTCCAGCAATCTTCTATGTGTGTATTAAGCAAAATATATTTACTAATAAATAATTAGGATGCCAAGATGGCAAAACAGAGACAGCCAGCGCTAGTTTGCTTCTTCACAGGATGGAACCAAAGCAACAGGTGTGCAACTGCAGGTGGAGGTGAGAGGCTGTGGCGAGGACTGGAAATAAATGGTACAAAAAAGAAACCCTGGCAGTTGCAGAGAATCAGGAGAACAACAAAGCAAGAGAAGCCCAGTACCCTAGCTCCTGGCACCTGACCTCAGTTGGACAAATAGGATGATCCCCTGGAAGAAGAAAAAAAGTGAAGGAGAAAGAGTCATTCTGTGGCACAGAAGGCTGTACCCTGCCTATTAACTGCTTAAATAAACAGGTGGCCTGGAGTCTGCACAAGCTGGCTTTAAAGAAGGAATTCCCTGTGTTTCTCAGCATCGTGAGATGGGTCCTATTGTTAGGAATCAGACTGCTCTGGATCTCAGAAGACTTGGCATAGTCTCCCCTCTGCACTGACTGGGTAGGTAGTCAGGGGCTTGGGGAACTGTCTCTGACAGGAAAAATTACATACTTTTCAAAAAATAACCATAAAAGAAAGGTTTTTAATTCTTCATTTAAAAGATTGGCTAGTTGGAATTTAAAAACAATAAACAACAGTATGCTGCCTGCAAGAAACTCACCTCAGTAGGAAAGACACACAGACTGAAATCGCAAGAATGGAAAATGACACTCCAACAAATGGAATCCAAGAGAAACCAGAAGTAACTATATTCCTAACTGGTAAGCGAGAATCTGCTAGAAGAGGCAGCATCACTATATATTGATAAAGGGAAGAATTTTTCAAGAAGTTATAATGATTATATATATAATATAGTATATTATGTATAATATATATTATATGTAATTATTTTATATATAATGATTTTATATATATACACACACACACATACACCAACATCAGAACTCCCAATTTCATAAAACAAACACCACTGGGCATTCAGGAAGAGTTAGGCCAAATACAATAATAATGGGTACCTTCAATATTTCTCTCTCACCAAGAGATCATGCAGATAAAATATCAACAAAGAAATACCAGAAATTAAATTAATTAAATTACACTATAATCAAACAAATTTATCAAAATTCTACAGAGTATGTCATCCAACAGCTGCAGAATGCACATTTTTTCATGAACACATAGAACTTTTTTTTCTAAATAAGTCATGTTTTAGGCCATAGAGCAAATCTTTATGAATTTTTTAAAAGAAATAATTTCTTGCATCTTTTCAGATCATGATCATGGAGTGACATTAGAAATCAACAGTAATATGTACTACAGAAATCATACAAATATGTGGAGAATGAACAAGACACTTTTGAATGAACAATGAGTCATTGAATAACTGGAGGAGATTCTGAAAATTCTCAGAATCAAATGAAAACGGAAACACAACCTTCCAGAATCTGTGTGGTACAGTGAATGCAGTACTAAGAGGAAAGTTTACAGCTATGAGCGCCTTCATTATAAAACAGACTGATACAAATAAAATAAACAAATAAATAACCTAATCATGTGTCTCAAGGTATTAGAAAAATAAGAATAAACCAATCCCAAACTCAGTAGAAGGAAAAAATTAAGAATAGTTAGAAAAGAAAGAAATGAAATAGAGACAAAAAATACAAAGGATAAATGAAACAAAGACATGGTTCTTTGAGAAGATAAAAAAAATTGATAAAACTTTGGGTAAGCTAACCAAAAGAAAGAGATAGAAGATCCAAAAAAGTAAAATTAAAGATAGAAAGAGATATTACAACAGATAACACTGAGATTCATAAAATCACTAGGAAATATTTTGAAAAACCATATGACAATAAGTTGGAAAATATAAAAGAAATGGACAAATTTATGGATGCATACGATCTTCCAAAATTGAATCAATAGGATATAAAATACATAAATAGATCAATACTAATAATGAGCAATAAAGTCTCTAAACAAAGAAAAGTCAATAACTGGGCAAATTTATTGCTGAGTTTTATCAGACTTTTAAGAACTAATATCCATGATCTTCAAACTATTTCATAAAAAGAAAAGAAAGGAACCATGCCAAAACTCACTCTACAAAGCCAGCAATACTCTCCTACCAAAAACTCATAAGGACACACCATAAATAAATAAATAAATAACTATAGACCAATATTCTTGATGAACATATACAAAATATTCCTCAACACTTGCAAATCAAGTTCAACGGCACATTAAAAAGATCATGCACCATGATAGAGTTGATTTTATTCAAAGCATGCAAGAATTGTTAAACATACACAAACCAAGAAACATTTTATTGTATATGAATAGAAACAAAGATAAAAATCACTTGATTATCTCAGTAGATGCAGAAAAAGCCTTTGACAAAATTCAACATCCCTTCATGATAAAAGCCCTGAATAAATTAGGAATAGAAGAATCATACTGCGAAATAATAATATATGTATTTGTAGTCTATACATGGCAAACCCATAGCCAACGTCATACTGAAAGGGGAAAAACTTAAAGCACTTCCTCTAAAATCAGGAACAAGAAAAGGTGTCCACTCTCAACACTATTTTTCAATATAGTACTAAAGAATATGGCTAGAGAAATCAGGCAAAAGAAAGAAAATAAAGGAAGTGAATAAGAAAAGAGGAAGTCAAATCATTCCTGTTTACAGATATGATTCTATGCTTAGAAAACTCCACCAAAGGACAATTAGAACTGATAAAGTCAGCAAAGTAGCAGCACACAAGTTTGGCATACAAAAATCAGTAGTTTTTCCACACACCAGTAACAAACTTGCTGAGAAAAAAAATCAGGAAAGCAATCCTATTCACAAAACCCTTGATAAAATAAAATACCTAGGAATAAAGCTAACCAGGAGGTGAAAGTCCTCTACAATGAAAATGTCAGTAAGAGAGAAATTGAAGGAGACATGAGAAGATGAAAAGACCTCCCATGTTCATGGATTGAGAGAATAAATATTGTTAAAATGGCCATACTACTGAAAGAGACCTATAGATTCAATGCAACCCCCATCAAAATTCCAATGACATTCTTCACAGAACTAGAAAAAACAATTCTGGTGGGATTGTAAATTAATACAGCGACTATTGAAATCAGTATGGAGTTTCCTCAAAAAACTAAGCATGGAACAACCATATGATCCAGTTATACCACTCCTCATTATTTATTCTGAAGAATTAAAGTCATCTTACTCATAATAGCAGCACATTTCACAATAGTCAAACTATGGAATAGTTCACAATAGACAGCCGAGGTGTCCATCAATGGATGAACACATAAAGAAAATATTGTGTGTATGCACAGTGAAGTTGTATTCAGCTACAAAGGCAAATGATACTTTGGCATTTCAGGAAAATGGATGGAACTAGAGACCATTATGTTAAGCAAAATAAGCCAAACTTAGAAGGTTTGCTGTCATGTGTGGAAGCTAAAAAGGGGCGGGGGGAGGTGAAGGTGGAGTTTTTCTCATGAAAATCAAAGGAAGATCAGTAGAGTAGAGGGACAAAGGGGTATGAGGGGGAAAGTGCTGGGGAGTGAGATTGGCTAAATTAAATTATATATTGTGTATTATGTGCATGTACAAATATGTGACAACACATCCCACCAATATATATAACTATAATGCACTAATTTAAAAAGTGTAAAGAAAACTGAAAAAGCCTAAAAGCAAAAGGACAAACCAGCTAATCAAAAAGCTGGGTAAATGATCTGGACAGATACTTCTCAAAAGAAGCACCAAGCACCAATAACTATATGAAAGAATGCTCAATATCTTTAGCCACCAGCGAAATGCATATCAAAACTTCAGTGAGATTCCATCTTTCCCCACTCAGAATGGCTATCGTCATTTTGTACACAGTATTCTCTGCATCTTTTGTGTGTGAATACGCTATTAGGGATAAAACTCTGGGTCTCACTTATGCTAGACAAGTGCTCCACTATTGAGCTATATCACCAGCCCTTTTTTATTTTGAGACAGGTTCTTACCAAGTTACTTGGTCTGGTCTCCAACTTGTGATCCTCCGACCTCAGTTTTCCTAGTCACTAGGATTACAGGTATGCTCCACCGCACCCCATCTATGTATTTGTAACAAATAATAATAACATAAATAATAACAAAAAAGTTTCAAAAAAATGCAAAACAACTTTAACTTTTATGTAAAAAAGGATATTTAATATTTAATAAAGGATATTTAATAACAAAAAAAGAATGGCTATCGTCAAATAAATAAATACATAACAAATTGTGGCAAGGATGTTGGGAAAAGGAACACTTATATATGTTGGTAGGAATATAAATTAGTACAACCACTATGGAAAACAGTATTGAGTTTCCTCAAAAAAAAAAAAAAAACTAAAAATAAAGCTACCTTATGATTTCTTTGTATATATACCATTTCTGAGTATATATAAAGTCACAATACAAAAAATACGTGTGTACCCATGGTTAGTGTGACACTAAGCACAATAGCCAAGATATTAAATCAACCTATGTGCTGGTCAGCAGATAAATTAATTAAATACAGTATTTACAAATAATGGAGTATAATTCAGCCATAAAGAAGAATGAAGTCATGTCATTTGCAGGAAAATTCCTCATACATCATAAATTCTTATATAAAAGTAAAGCCAGAAAAAAAATTATAAAAAATAATGAGTTATAGTGTATATTATATGATAAATTCTATTGAAAAGCAAAGCAAGATCAGAAAGGTATCTATGGAGACTTAGGGGCTTGGTGAATGTGCAGAGAGTGCTGTAATTTAAAATAGAGTGGTCAGTATCTAATTCATGTAGAAGGTTCCAGTTAAAGGTGGTAAGAGAGGTCCCTAGAGATCTATCATTCTAAGGTGAGCATCTAAGCAAAGACTGGAACACTGAAGCCTGCCCAGAGTACCCAGGGAACAACCCCTCAGTGTGTCCAGATGGAATCAAAGCAGAGAGTAGTAGATGATGCAGAAGGTGGTGGATCTGGGGAAAGATGGTGCAGAGCCAGGTGGGATGACAGAAAGACACTGGCCTTTACTGCAGGGGAAATGGAGAACCTTGAAGGGTTTCAAACTAAGGAATAACCTGAGAAATGCGTCATTTCTCATAACCTGTGCAAGGTTCAGCCTACCATGAGGCGTCCAGCGGGTTTTTAAGAATATTGAAAGTACCTGCAACAACTTCCAGATCCACCTCTGAGCTACTAGAAAGGCCCAAGAACCTGGGTCCAGACTTCCGTTTACAAAGAGAAGAGGAAATGGGAAGCAAGAACAGGGCCTAGCCCATGGCCAATTCTGAGTTAGGAACAAGCCCAGGAATGGACACAGGGCTCCTCCCCCCTCCCCCATGCTGTACCATCAACTAAGTGAGCACAGTGGTTTGAATGTGCCGCCCAAAGTCCAGGTGCTGGAAATTCAGTCCTCGATGCAGCAGGGTTAGAGCTGAGACCTTTAAGAGATGACTAGGTACTGAGCGTGAGAGTGGAGGAGAGCAGTTATTACAAGAGTGGGTAGTTACAGCAGGAGCAAGTGTCCAACAGGAAGATGAATTCAGGCCTCCTGCTCGCTCACACACATGCAGCCCCCCTCCCTCCCTCCATCTCACCCATATCATGTCCTCTCATGCGTTATAATGCAGCAAGAAGATTCTCAACAGATTTGGCCCCCTCGATCTTGCACTTCCTAATCTCCAGAACTGTGAGCCCAATATATTTCACTGGAAAGCACTCTGTCAGTGTCCTCTGTCACAGCAGCACAAATAAACTAAGACAGTACCAGAAAGAAAACCACCTTTGATGCACTGATTTTGTTATTGCTGCTCTTCTTTGTTGACCAGGTTATTTACCTGGTGGAAGAGTAGCCCCATGTTGCAGGAGTTGATCTTCCTGGCTCCTAAATGAGGGACAGAGATCCACAGGGCTTACTGTGCTTCTTCAAGGAACACAACAGCCTTGACTAAGTACATGGTGGAACTAGGATCCAAACTCAGGCTCCCACCTGACTTCAGAGCCCACTCTATTTGTTACTGAAGAAGAGGCTTTGAGAGGACGTGACTCCATTTTATATTAAATTTGAATTCTGCATCATGTTACTGAGCTTCCTTTCTTCTTGGACTCTCAGTATGATTTCCACTATGTTGATTGGGCTCACAAGTCTTGGAATAAATTCTTGTGAAAAGTTAATGTCAAATGTCACTCCATACAAGACTTGTTAGATAATCTTCAATCTGTTTTCTAACAGATGTGAAAGATACATTCCCAGGAATCAAGAATTATCTTTCAATGTCCAGGTCAAGGTAATGTCCTCTTTAAATAGGGGGAAAAAAACGCTCCCAATTCTAAGCTTTTCCAGCTGCTGGTACACAGAGATGACAACCACCCTTCATAAAGACCTAACTGTGGACCGGGCATTAAATTTCTATAGTGTCTACACTTCTGAGCAGCCCCCTTGAGGCAGGTGCAATCATCATCTCTATCTTACAAATGAAGCCTCTAGAAAGTTTAGAAATTCAGTCATGATTACACAGCAATAAAGGGGCAAAATTCCCTGCAAACAGCTGTGAAAATCCCTCTTACTATACCGATGGTAGGAAATTTGAGTTAAAGTCTGTTTCCAGAACTCCTTAGCTGTGATTTAGTGCTATAAAGAGCGGGAGCTCCTCTCTTTCAGCCATACTGGATCCCTAGCACCCTATATTCCAGGGGAGGGCTAAATAGATATTTGCTGGATGAAGGAAGGAATGCCCGTCTAACGTTCAGATTCCTAATCCATAAAACACCAACTCCACGTACAGATTCAACTAAAAACCAAGAAGAGGATCCTTTGTGGGCCACAAATGCTTAAATGCTGATCATTCCAAAACTAGCGTGCTACGATTTGGCCTTTTGTTGCTGTCATGTCTATACCTTTTCTATCTGAAGAACCCAAAAGTAAATGACAGTGTCTAATGGGACTTTGTGCCACCATGTAAATAAATGATCAGGAATAAGGTTTTGTTTGAGGGATGCTGGGAAAAGAATAGAAGAATTAATCCAGAACACCTACGTCTCCCTCAAAGAGCACCTGTGCACCGTATCCTGCAGCATCTGGTCCTAAAAGAAAAAAGTGGTTACTTCAGGAGTCTGAGGTCCTCCTTCCAGTTCAGGACACCAGACTCGCAGGCCTTTCTCCTTAGGTGCCTGTACTGACAGGTGAAAATGAGTATTAGCATCAACAGAAGATGGAGAGATACCGTGAAACAGAGGGTTATGCTCCCTCAGAAGCACAGAGAAGAGAGGAAAGGAAGTGGGTGAGGGCGTTGGAGGTCACCCTTTCACCAGCACATAGGTCCAGATTCCAGCAGCCCAGGGTCCAGGAGTCTTTTCTCTGGTATGGCCACCAGGGCTACTTTTGAGCCCCATACTGGCTTCCTGCTATTCCCCAAGGACTTGATCTCTTCAAAACCACAATGTCAGCTTCCACACTCACTCTGCTTGACCTTCCTGAAACCTGCCTATGGAGAGAGCCTCTGGCTCACAGTCCCTAACCACCACCTTGGTTCTGCCATGCAGATGTACGCCGGGGCCCTTCACTGCCTCCTGGGAGGGAACCTGTCCCTCACAGCAGCCATGACCCTGCAGGGCTAACTCCAGCCTCCATACAGGGATCATCACCCACGGTTTCTGTCTGTCAGCTGCCCAGAGAGAGGTGACCTCCAGCCATCTTCTTTCACCCTTGCTATGTCCTCCAGGAAGTGACCCCTGCTCATCTCTGCAGTCTCCTTCCTTGCCACGTCCCCTCTCCACGCAGGCCCATCCTATGTTCAGCCTCATCCTTGGAACTGAATTCCAAGCCGCTCCCCGGGCCCTTTTATCAGGTGGTTTCCGATGGGTAGCAGGATTTGTTTCATCAGGTCAGACACACAGGCCCAGAAATGACTGCTGAGAGACAGCAAGAACAACCTGTGCCTTGAGGAATCGTCCCTTCACCATTTGTACTGTTCCTGGGCGACTTCTGAGGACCACAGCTGGGCACTTGAAGGGCTTGAGGAGGGAGAAGAGCAGTAAAACCTGCAGAGCCTCCCTAGTCCACTTCCTGTGGCTGCCCTAACACGGCAACACACACTGGGTGACTCTACTTTCCCGTAGTTCTAGGGCCCAAAGTCGCAAAATCTGTGTGTCACCTGGGCTGCATTCTGCCGGAAGTCTCCAGGGAAGAATTCATCTTGCTTCTTCCTAGTCCCTGGTAGTTGGTGGAAGTCCTGGTCATTCCTTGGCTTATCGCTGAGGACCCCAATCTTGGCCGCTATCATTCCCTGTCTATCATCCCTGCGTGACTGGGTCTCTGTCCCTTCACATGGCGTCCTCCTCTTTGTGTGTCTATGTTCAGACTTCCCCCTTCTGATAAGTAAGGTCAGCCAACCCTGATCCAGTGTGACCAGATATGAACACAAATACATCTACCAAGGCCCTACCTCCAAATAAGGTCAGCATCACAGGGATTGGGGCCAGGACTCAACATATCTTTGGGGGGCCCACAAATCAACCTGCAATTTTCACCCAGGATGTGTCCTATGATGAGCCAGGAGAGAACAGCACAGCCAGAAATACAAGTGATACCTTTTTAAAGCACAATACTTGGAAACAGTTTTTGGCACCTACATCCTGATGAATTACAAAGTTCTTTATTCACTCTGTCTCCCACTTCCCTCTCCATACCCTCTTTAATGTCAGAGGTGCTGACAGTCATTGCTAGCCGTGGCACCTCTGTGTCCTTAGAGAATGCCAATCCAGGTCACTGTGAAAATCAAGACAAAGCAAAGCTGATCACGTCTCACTTCTAGCCAATGTTGCACTGAAAAGAAATGACCCATGAATTCAGTTTATAAAAGGCATCTCAAAGTAGTACAATCTAGGGGAACCAAAAATCCATTTGCAAAACCACTAGAAATGTCAACTATTAAACTGTAGCAACACTGGCAGAAACAATGTGGTGTGTTTGTCATCTCCAATTCCTTTGCCTCTGGCAAATAAAGACAAACTCCACTTCCCAGTTGTCCCTCACTGTTAGGTGGGACTGTGACATCCATTGTGGAAAAAGAGCTGCAGGTAGATATGATGGATGCCTCATTCAAACCCAGCCTTTCAGCAATCTCTCTCCTCTGATGAGTGCAGAGAATCCAGAAGAGGATCCAAGGCCCTGAAAATGGTCAATCTGCTCTATGGAAGAAGCCTGGAGCCTTCGATAACTGCTGGGGCATAGCAGACCCATGTGTGAGTTCCTAGAGTCCCACACTGGACAGGGCTGAGAAAATAACATGTCAGGGTTAAATCACTGAGATTGGAGGGTTGCTTTGTATATCAACTGGTGTATCCCCAAGCAGGTGTGGCCTTTGTAAAAGAGACAGTGATGTGGGCTGAAGCCTAAGGAAGAAGTTAATGGAAGGAGATGAGACCAGAATTGTAGAGTTCAATTTTACCTAATTACATGGAGAAAACCGAGATCTTGTGCTCAGTGAAGGGAGACTGGGAAGTTGAAAATACACAATGGGGAAAAGAAAGGAAAACATTGCAGTGGCAAAGATGGAGTGGGTAGGAGTGAAGAGTGGCAGGTGTCTTTGGCCAACTAAGGACAGGGAGCTCTGTGTCTCAGGGGAAGCAGACTGAGTTGAGGGTCACTGCAATAAGCCAGAGCTTGCAAGCAAGAGATGGATAGATGAGTGAACACCTTGCTACCAACAGAGTACTCAGAAAGCGGCAGTGCGGGCCTCATGCCAGCTGGATTTGAGGAGGGCAGAAGCAGGACAGGAGACCACTGCAACACTGCAGCTGAGCAACAGCACGGGCTTCACCTGAGGCCGGGTCCCAAAGTGAAGGGGAGGACAAAGGGGAGATGGCAGCAATAACAGCTTTGCTTTGGGTTCTGCCAGGTAATTCATATACATCACATAATTTAAACCTTAAAATTGTATGCTGTAGGACAATCACTCTCTAGGACGATTGAAGAAACTGAGGAACAAAGAGGTTAAAGCTACTAGGTGAGTAAGTACTGGAACAGGGACTTAAACTCGGGCATTTAACTCCAGAACTCACACTGTCCCCTTACATGAGGAGAGAATGGTAGTCGGAAAGGAAGAAGTTCAGGTAGCCTGACTGGCTGATCTTGCTCCTCCACGATCTAGCAGCCAATGTGAGCTTGCGTGACAAATTCTAGATCAATTTTATTACCTTCAAAGCCTCTGCCTGTGATCACATAAGTCATCCTTTTCGGTAAACAATGAAAATGTGGTCAGACTATAAAAGCTTTCCTGGTCAGACCCCTGGGGCCATAATAACAGGTGCACCACTAACTCCAAGAAGTGCCTGGACAGGGGCAGCTATTCCAGCTACAAAGCTTCCCAAGGGAATAAGCTGCTCTCAGGACAGTGAGTGAGAAAAGGGCAGCCCTGCTCCTCTACGCAGTCAGGGAGCAAGTAAATTAGGAACTTAGCTCAGAGTTCTCCTGGAGATTGTGTGTCTCAGCCCCTCCTGCACACCAAAATTGCCTGAAGAGCTTCTAAAAAATACTAACACCCAAGGCTCATGTAGACAAGCTGAATCAAAATTTCCAGAGACCCAGGAACCACATGTTTAAACTGTCTCTGCAGGATGAGGATGGAGAAGTACTCCACTTTGGTAGTGCTGAGCAAAGTAGTTGCTCCTGTACAATTTGGGAACCCTCACCAAACAGCACTTCTTTGGACAAAATATAGAGAGCATCTCTCTGAGCCAAAAACTATACAATGCATGTTCTGGAGATGCAGGGATGCATGCCATGATCTCTCCTCAAGGATCTCACCATAGCATGAAGGAAGTGATTGTAGTGGAGCCCTGGAGCTGGTCAAGCGTGAGGACAGAGAGGAGGACAGAACACTGTGAGGGCAAAAGAGGGCAGCAGTTTTGGAGCAGAGAAAGGAGCTTCAGCAGGAATCAACACCTGCTCTCAGTGTTAAAAAAAAAAAGCAACAAGACTAAGCCAAAGGACTTCAAGGTTAGATAAAAGGTCCATGGTTGAGAGAACAGTTTGTCAGAAAAAAAGGAGAGGCAGGAGGCACAGCCTAGATGACTGAGGAACTGAGAGAAACCAGGCCAGCAGGAGCACCTGCGGCATGAGAGAGGTCCACAGGTGAGGGGTGAAAACTGTGGTGGGAGAGGAGTCCCCAGGGCCTGGATCTAACAAAAGAGACTGGATTTATTTTGGAGGGTAATCAGTACTTTTTGAAAATGTATCTGGGAATAAAGAAAGAATTGTGGAAAAAAAATTGTGATGTGACCCATAAATGCAAAATATTTATGTTGGTATCACATGTGCATTTATTGTACCACCAGTTAGCATTTATTGCACACTTTATTGCCGTTCTGTGAGCATTTCAAGTTCATTCATACAGAAATTCAGTATGATTTATTAGCCCTATACTGCTATGGGCCATGCACCATGGTAGGTGGAGCAAATACAACATTAAAGACTCAAAAATATGTTCTCATGGGGTTTACATGTTAATGCAGGAGCAAGACAATGAGCCAAATACGTAGAATCAGGAATTAGGTGTTGATAGGTACAATGCAAAAATGAAACAGAGAAAAACAATAATGAGGACTGGGGTATCTGGTCTTTTGATGTGTTAACTTCTCAGTGCCAATGCTACTATTTCATGCATTAATCTAGGTATTACTGCATTATTGTAGGGTATTTTTAGATGTGATTAAGGTCGATAATCAGTAGATTTTAAGTTAGATTATCCAGGACAGTCTGAATGGGCTTCGTTCAATCCATGGAAAGGCTCCAAGAGTTAGGCTGAGTCTACTAAGGAAGAAGAAATTCCATCTGTGGATGTGTCAGCCTTCCAGCTGTGAGTTGCAGCCTGCCCTTCCCAATGATCTTTTCAAGGATTTCCATCATGCCTATCCAGCCAATACAACATCACAATACTCACAAAACAACTCTTTACATGTAATTACTACAGCTTCAGTTTTTTTGGTTGAACCCTGGCTGATATACAGAGAAGTTATCATTTTAAATAGAAAAGTCCAGATAAACTTCCTTAAAAGATAATATCTGAGGAAGAACCCAAATGAAGTGAGAAAATGAGTGAATGAATAGCATGTGAATCTGGGAGGAGGCAGAGAATTTCAGACAAACCAACAGCAAGTTCAAAGGCATTCTTTCATCCAATACTCATAGAAACATTGTTCAGTAACAATAACATCCTCAAAGACTGTAAAGGGTCTGAAAATTTTCCCTGTTTGCCAACTAACAAGTCAACTTGCTACGCATAGACACTAGTAGAAGATACAGGCTTCTGGGTCAGAAGTAACAGACATTATTACTCTCGGCACTGTGGGCAACATGACCTTCATGTTTACATCAGTTACCTCTACTCTCCCCTTGGCCCAGGGGAACAATACAGGTGATTCCCTGGGGGTACTGTGCACACTCTGTAACTGTTTGTCACAGGTAAGGAATTCAAGCTTAGAAACTCTCCATTCTTACCCTGAGGTCACTGCCAATCCTGCCTAAACTTTGCCCATGATAAAGACATATTTATTGCCTCTATTATATTGATCAGAAAACAAATCTGTCCTCTGCACTGCAGGGAGATTTGCTTTCCAAGGCTATTTGCTATACAAATACACTTGGACAAGGATCCAAAGTGAAAAATATCGCAAGAGTTACAAAAAAACATAAAGCCTATGGATAACTGTCTTCCATTTTACAGAAGAGGAAATGAAGGCACAGAGGGGTTGAAATCATAGCAAGAGAATAAAGGAACAGGGAAGGTTCAGCACTGAAATTGACACCCCTGAAATAGATGTTAAACAGAATGGAATAGAACAGGAACATGCCTGCAGGTGTTCGCATACATGGAGAACAGCGCAAAGGTGGTTCTCGTTTACACAAAGCTTAGAGTTCAGACAGAGTGAGGCAAATGGAAAGCGTTAAATTACCACAGGGTGACACAGGTACAGTCGTCGGATTCTTGAAAAAGGTGCCAAAAGCTTACACTGGAGAAAAGACAGACTTTATGAAAAAGGGAAGTAGAAGTGGGATCAGGTAGGTCTTTCAGACTGTGATGGGAACGTTGGGTTTCATGCTGGGAAACTGGTTGTCCATTTGTAGAAGAATGAAACTAGACTCTTAGCTCTCACCTTCCACAAAAAAATCAACTCCAAATGGATCAAAGAACTCTGAAATAGACAAACCAACAGCAAGTTCAATGGCATTCTTCCATCTAATACTCATAGACATACTCATGCAACTCCTAGAAGATGATGAAGGGTCAGCACTCCAGTATATAGGGACAGAAAATTATTTTCTCAATAGTTTTTTTTTTGTCTCAATAGCTCAGGAAATAATGCCAAGAATTAGTAAATGGGACAGTGTAAAATTAAAAAGCCTTCTTCACAGCAAAGGAAGCAACTAGGAACATGAAGAGAGAACCCACATAATGGAAGAAAATCTTCTGACAGAGTATTAATATCTAGAATATATAAAGAACTCAAAACTTAACACTAAAAAATCAAATAAACCAATAAATAAGTGGGCAAATGAATTAAACAGACACTTCTCAAAAGAAGAAATACAAATACCCAACAAATATATTCAAAAATGTTAAAAATTATGAGATTTTATCTCACACCAGCCAGAAGGGCAGTCTCAAGAATACAAACAATAATAAATGCTAGAGAAGATGTGGAGAAAAGAGAACAATTTTACACCACAAGTGTAATTGCAAATTCAAAATCATATGGAGGCTTCTCAAAAGACTAGGCATGGAACCACAATATGAGCTAGTTTTACCAGTCCTCATTATTTATCCTGAAGAATTATTCATCACACTGTAGTTAGAATGCATACCCATGTTTATAGCAGCACAATTAACACTAGCCAAACTATGGAAACAGCCTAGGTATCCATCAACAGATGAATGGATAAAGAAAATATGGTATATGTACACAATGGAGTTTTATTCAGTCATGAAGAAAACTGAAATTATGTTATTTGCAGGAAAATGGATGGAACTAAAGACCATTATTTTAAGCAAAATGGCCAAATTCAGAAGGCCAAGGGCTGTATGTTTTCTCTCATATGTGAAAGCTAGAAAAAAAAAAGGAAAAGAAACATGGGATTTGGGGATATCATGAAAATCAAAGGGAGATCAGAAGAAGAAAGAGACTGGGGGTAGGAGATGGTGAGGGAGAGGAGAAGTGCTGGGGAATGATAATGGCCAAATTATACTTGTGCAGTTAGGAATATATAAGAACAAATACCATCATTATATACAACTTTAATGCACCAATAAAAATATGTGGAAAGAGGAAAAAATCATCACTTGAGGGGAAAAGAACTAAGATTTCATTTCATTCCATTTAGAATGGCAATTATTAAGAATAAAAACAATAATAAACTCCGGTGAGAATATGGGGGGAAAAGGTACATTTGTTCATGGCTTGTGGGACTGCAGACTAGTGGAATCCTTCTGAAAAGCAGTTTTGAGATTCCTCAAAAACTAGGAATAGAACCACAAATGACCCAGCTACTCCACTCCTTATTATTTATCCAAAAGAACTAAAGCTTTCATACTAAAATAGAGCCACCTCAATGTCATAATAGCACAATTCTCAATAGCCATTATGGAATCAACCCAGGTGCCCACCCATAGATGAATTCATTAGGAAAGGGTGGCATATACACACAATGGAATTTATTCAGTCATAAAGCAAGATGAAATCGTGGCATTTTCTAATAAATGCATGGAAATGGAGAATATCATGCTAAGTGAAATAAGCCAGTCTTAGAAACTGAAGGGTTAAATGTTTTCTCATATTCAGAAGCTAGAGTAAAACAAAGTAAAGAAGAACAGGAGGATCAGATATCATAAACATATAGGGAAGATCAGTAGAGGAGAAGGAGATTGAGAGGGAGAGAGAAGGGTGGGAAAGAAGAGGAAATGTGGAATGAATATTTAAAAATCATGCTATGTGAATATATAAATATACCACACGGAATTTCACTTTGATGTATAAGTAAAAGTAACCAATCAAAAATAAATAAGTAGATGAGCAAAAGAAATATCAGTAGAGAAAGGAGAATGGGGTGGGGAGAGGAAGGGAAAGGGGAGAATGAACTGAAATCAAATTCCAACCATGTCCAAATTTGTCCAAATGAACCCAACTACTGTGTATAACTGTAATGCTCTAATAAAAAATACATTTAGTCAAAAAAAGGTGAATAAGATTCACCCATGGTTCTACATAATAAAAAAAGCTATTTACATTGAATGAAAGCTAGCAGGCTTTGTGAAGTCATTTCACTTCCCTGAATTATCACCTCCCCATCTTCCAAAGGAAAAAGATGAATTAGATCACCTCTCATCTCCCTGTCAGCTTCTTTATTCTATCACAAAAGAAAGGAAGTCCTTAAAAAATTCTATTTGTTCATATTTGCTAAATTTTCCCTTTTCTCTCCAGTATTCCCTTGGGATTAGTATAAAATAATACTTTCTTCAATTGCCCAGAACACTATGGGGCAGAAGAACTTCTGTCTGTCTGGAATCACCACACTGAATTCTCTGCAGTAGTAAAGAAATATCAAACTCCAAAGGATGTGGGCAAAAATAATAGCAATGAGCAAGAGGGTCAGTGATGAGTGAGATGACATGAGAGAAGGAAGCAAAAGTGAGATCAGGTAGGTCTTTCAGATTATAATGGGAATGTTGGGTTTCAGGCTAAGCACCACAGGAAACCCAGGTGAGCTGGAAGAGAGCATAACTACTTGGCATCTTTGAGACATCACTCTTACAGGTGTGTGTAGAAGAACTCAAGGCAAGAGACCTAGAAGTGGAGAAACCAACTTGGAAAGGAGCACCATCACCCAGGTGAGAAATGGGGTAACTGGGATGAGACTGAAATCAGTGGAGCTAAATGGAGGTGAGCAAATGCAAATGTATTTGGGAAGATGAATTAACAGGTTGTGGCATTAAATTTAATGTGTGGGATAAAGGATAAGGAAGATAACTACCATGCTTCAGCAAGAGCAACTGGTTAATTAGTGCACTGAGGAAGTCTGGGAGAGAGGCATATTTGGGGGTAAAGTCATGACTTCTGTTTTGAACATGTTCATCCTGAGATGCCTGGGAGATACGAAGGAGAGCTGCTTAGACAGTACTGAAGCATGGGTCTACACCAAGACAAGAAGAAAGCTGGATGTTGGAGAGTGAACTGAGGAGTCTCCGACATCCTGGAATTTTCTGTTGCCAAATGAGTGAATGGAATTGTTTGGCAGGAGATGGGGAACGAAGAAGGAAAAAAGTCCCAGGACTGTTCCCAAAGATATCCCTACACCCAAGTATCTGGAGGAGTAGAATTAGCCATCAAAAGATTCAGAAGAAGCTTCCAGGCAGGTAGCAAGAACACCTGGAGAATTTGAAGTCACTGAAACCTCGAAAAGAGAGCATTTCAAGAAGGACAGGGTGGCCAACTATGGTAAATGCAACTGTCACACCAGATGAAAGTGAAAGCTTTCCACTGGATTTTGCACTTTGGAGACCACTTGGTCTTTTAGATGGGGAGAGCTGGAAGTGTGGGAAGTGGTGGAATCCACCTTGAAATGGGTGGAGGAGAGCTTTAGAGGTGAATAAGCAGAGTGAGCTTGCACAAGACACACCTTTCAAGAATCCTGGAAATGAAAAGGAGAGAAGAGGTGGGTAGGACCTAGACAGCAATTAGAGGGTCAAGGAATGTTTGAAGGCTCCAGGGAGGATCCAACACTAAAATGGAAGATTGAAAGAATAAAATGAAGCAGGAATAAACAAGAGAGTGGAAACCAGCAGAAGGAGATGAGATCCGCAGACAAAGCCGAGAGCAGACTTGGAAAGGTCACCTCTGATCAGGGGAGCAATAGTGGGAAGTTGCGGGGGGAGATGGGAGGAGATAGAGCTGAGGTTGCTGGTCAACCTTCCTAAGAGACCGTTAGTCCCTCTCCTTGTCAGCAGAATTGTTCCCATTAACCACCCTGACTAAATTCAGGAAACTGAATTTCAAAAGGATTCAAGTGATCCCCTCAAAATCTTATAAAATGTTAACAGCAGAAAGAGGATTGAAATCCGAGTCTCTACACGCAGCTCCCTCCCACCGCCCCTTTCTCCGTGGTCCTCACCCCACCCCTCTCTTTCCATCCTCCCTTTCTCTTTTCAACTCCCTTTCCTGCTACTCTTTTCTGAATGCTAGTCAGGTCCTTCCACAAAATCAATCTTGGAATTAGTGGACTGAAACCCTCCGGCGCACATTTCTCAGCCTAGATTTTACATGCTATCAAAGGATAGATTCGCCCGCAGATTAAAACTGTTTGAAGCCTGCTAGAGTTTTATGCCTCAGTTGTTTGTAGTTAGGGACCTCTCAAGTTCTGGATGTTAAAATATGGCTTCTTTTCTTCTTTTCAATTTTGTTGACAATTTCCATTAGAGCCCTGTTATCCCTCTGGATTGCTCCAATATAAAACTGCTTTAGAGGTTAAAGATTGCGTTTGCCAAGGTTGGAAGCTGACTGGAGCTTCCTGAATGCAAGGCTTACCTTAAAAGCTGAACTTGTCCGTGGTTTAAATTCATTCACACTTGACATCTGCTAGGACTTGAATGTCCCCTAGAGTTCTATGCAGTGGAAATTTACTCCCAGGTGCAAGTGTTGGGAGGAGGGACATAATAAGAGGTGATTGAAGTTGTTATCATGATTTTAACAACATATGCATTAATTATCATGAATGAGTTTGTTACAAAAGTGAATAAAGGTCCTCTTTATCTCTCCCTTTAGCTCCCCATTTTTTTTTTCTGTATGGGGAATAGAACGCAGGAGTTTTCTAACTTTGAGCTACATACCCAGCTCCTTTTTAAATTTCATTCTTGAGATAGGGTCCCACTAAGTTTACATGGCTGCCTGGAACTTTGTGATTCTCTACCTCAGCATCCAGAGTCACTGGGATGACAGGAAGCATCACATGCACCCTGTCCTCCAGCCTTCTTTTACCCTTCCACCTTCTACTATGGAATGATGCTGTACAAAGGTCCTTAGCCGATGCAGGTGGCATGCTTTTGAACTTCCCGGCTTTCATAATAGTGACCCGAATGAACTCTCACTCATTACAATGAATCATTTCAGGTATTGTGTTAAAGCAGCACAAAATAGATTAAGATATCATAATCAATACATTCTGTGAATTAAAAAAAAAAAAAAAAGAACTTCAAATACCCTTCAAGAAGGGCTCATAAAGCCGGGAGTCGTGGCACATGCCTTTAATCCCAGTGGCTCAGGAGGCTGAGGCAGGAGGATTGAGAGTTCAAAGCCAGCCTCAGAAAAAGCAAGGTGCTAAGCAACTCAGTGAGACACTGTCTCTAAATAAAATACAAAATAGGGGTGGGGATGTAGCTCAGTGGTTGAGTGCCCCTGAGTTCAATCCCTGGTACCCACCCTCCCACCCCCTACCCCCAAAAGAGAAGAATTCATAAGCAGTGAGTATTCAGTCATTAATCTAAACACCTTTCACATGTAAAATGAATAAGGACATGTAAATGAACAAATCTGTGAATGAATAAGAATCATTGAGCTTACATTTTACTTGAAATACACTGGGAAATAAACAAAAGGTTTAAATGCTAGTGTGAAGTTTCATAAACCCTAAAAACACAAAGTTCCAACCACTTCATTAGTATAAAATAATACATTAGATCAATTCACTTTGGGTGCTCAAGTGGAAAGCTCTGGTACAAATAAATTAGTTGTATGAAAAGATATCTGCTTCAGTGCACCAAACAGTGCTCTTGTGTCCCAAAGCATTAATGATGCTCCAAGTCACTTCTAATGACATGCACTAAAATCATGCTGGTGCTTAAATAATGATAGAGGGCTATTACCAGAGCTGGGACTTGCACAGTGGCAGGGAAGAGCATGCATGGATAGGCCTGAAGGTTCCTATCCACCATATTCTGGCTGGGTGACTTTGTACATAACATTGACTCAATGGATTCATTTTCTTGTTTTCTAAATAAAGATGAGAGAAATAATAAAGTCTCTCTCTTCAGGTTGTCATAAGGGATATGTGAATGAGGGCAGTGTGGTGATTGGCATGAGTAACAGTTGAATATCATTGCTCCCCAACTCTTAGCCTCTCTCCACCCCTATGCAGCTGCTCAATCAACTTTGGTTTTCGGTGAGAAGGAGCTGGCTCTGTGAGGCAGCTACACTACCCTCTACCTATGCCTCATTCCCTCTCCAAGTGCATGAATTTGCAAGACAGAGTCAGATACACCATGGAAAGAGCTCAGAGGTCATATTTTCTTTCCCCCTATTTTTTAATAATTGAGACAACTGGGTCCCCCACAAGGAAAGTATCTAGCTCAGCAGCCTTCAGCTAATTAGCATAATTTCTTAATGCTATAACTCCAGGACTGAATGTGAAGCAAAGGGGACATTTTGTGAAATGCACAACATGTCCTGTACCGTTTAGGCAATTTCTCAGGGATGGACCAGGGAATGATCAGAAGCACAATTGGGGAAAAACAGTCAATATCTGATCATCATTCAGTGCTTATTAAATCTCCTTCTAGCACAACCCACTGCTGGAGGTGAGGATCGAACTGGCTTAAAATAAACAGAGACATAAGTCCAGGAGATCTGACAAGTGTCTAATAACTGGATACTAATGAGAACACATGATTCAGCAAAGTCACCATGACCTACCTGAAGAACCAAGGTAGAGTGTCGCTATAAATTGCATGTGTTCATTTTCTTTTTAAAAAAAAAAAAGATAAGTAATTTTAAACATCAACTAAACAAGTATGTATGTATACCTGGCTCTGTAGAGTATTAAAGAAAATAAAGTTATTTAATATTGCTAGTGACTTCAACAGCTTTATGATTAGTTGAAAACGTAAAACAAGCCTTGACAATTAGCTGAGGTTCAGTAGATATAAACCAGGGGTCACTGAAGTGAACTGAACAGGAGGTCGCATGGGTTACATCAACAAGCAATGTCTTCTTAGCAGTTACAGCTTTGAAGGCCCATTAGTGCTCTGGTAGTGAAGTTTTAGGCAACAGAACCTCTTTCAGTGGTGCTTTGCCACAAGGCAGAACTAGACAGGTACAGTGGGGACTGAATAGCCAGCAAAGCAGAAGACGGTTACTCTCAGTCCTTCACAGAATGTTTAGGACTTTAGGCCCACAAATCCAACTGGGTCACTAAAGTATCCATGAATTGGATAAGAACACCTAGGAAACAAGGATCCCAGAGCCTAGGTACAGATGAGCAGATCAGACCTGGGACAGGTTTCAGTGCACTTCTTATTACCTTTGTGAGGCTGGATTTCTCTCTGAACCTCATTTTTTCCATCTGTACAATGGGTAAAATAATAGTGCTTACCATGTAAGGCTGCTCTGGGGATCAAGTGAGGTGACACATGAGATGGCAAGCTGTCATTAGCACAGTGATGAACACAGGATGTGGTTCAAAACTGTTAAGTGTGTTTATGTGATACTATAAATAGTATGGCTAATATTTAGCTCTTATTAAAAACACTTGACTAAGGCTGACTAAGGTCTCAGGTGTAGCTCAATGGTAGAGTGCTTGCCTCGCTGTACAAGACTTGGTTTCAGTCCCCAGCCAAAAAAGAAAACAAAAAAGTGCCTACAAGAAGATTGATTTAAGAAATATTATATAAAAGACAAACCATTCACATTTCCCCCAGGCCGGTGTTCTTCATATCTTTCCCAGAATGTAAAGTGTGTATAAATTTTGAACTTAAAATACAAGACTTCAAACGGATTTCATGCTATTCCCCATATCCACCCACCCCGATGGCCTCCAAACCCACACCACATACAAATTCTCTATGGGCTGTTGGATTAAAATGTTTGGAGAAAAGTTTATGAAGGCCTCCTACTTGGACCCCACCCCTCACCTCAGAAAGCTGGGGCAAGACCCACTTCCCCGACTCTACCCAGGAGCACCCTCTCTGAGCTAGGCTTTGATCTATGCTCCAGGGGGCCTAGCAACAGACACCACATGAAGCAGTCTAATGAAACCCATCTCTGCTTTTCCAGAATGTTAGAAATTTTGCTCTATCTTTCGATGATAAATTTGAATGTGATCTGCATGCAAAGCTTGAGGTGGAAATTTCCTTTAGAGTTCATTCACTGGGGAAAAAAAAACTTGGTTTTCCTGAGGAACTGGTGTGTTCCTTTCTGAACTTAAAGAGTACTACACATATTTACATATATATCAAATCACATATTACATTACAAATAATCACACACACACACACACACACACACACACACACACACACACACAAAGAGAGAGATCCCCACTCTCTCGTCTTCTCCACTGCCACTTGCAGAACAACAATGCCCACACACCCAGATGACCTGGGAGACCTGACATGGGGCAAGGCCATTATTAGACTGTGGCTGCCGAAGGGGTGCTGCTTACCCAGGATCTACACCTTCTGGACTCCAGTTTTATTAAGGAATCTGTGCAGCATCAGCCTCAGATCCTGGTTAGTCTAAACCAAGGCACCTGATGTTCTCCTAACTGCCTACTCTCTCTTGGGGTTGGAAGGTGACCTGAGTAGACCCCGTAGGTCTGCTTATGGCAGGGGTGTCCTACTCTTTCCCAGCTGTCTCTCCCTCCTTTCTCTTCCTCCTTCTCCCTCTCTTCTTCCTCCTCCTCTTCTCCTTCGACCTTCTTCTCGCTCTCTACTCCTCTATGCCTCTCCATACCTCCCTCTTATTCTGACTCTCTCTTCTCTGGACATGACCATGGGAGAGGGTCCGGGCATTGCAGGGAGCTGACTAGCAGGAACCACAGTGAAACAAAGGGGAAAACTAGGGAACAACCAAGAAGAGGAAGGTCCCTCAATTCCATGCCCAGAACCTACCTTAGTTCTGGCATTCTTGCCCAGTGAGATAATATGTGTAAGCTATGTTGGGTGGGACTGTTATAGGTACCAGCACTCTGACTGGTACAGACCTCTGGCTCAAGTCTCTCATGGGAACTAATGTCATTGAAAGTCGCTATAAAGCCATCCTCTGCAGATCTCCTGGGACAGAGATACTGGTGGCTGTGCTTCTGTCATAACCAATTCCTCATTCCTGTCCAGAGCTTGCCTGGACAGTGTCCCAAGCTCCTAAAAGAGCTATGTTAGTAAAATATGTACATATCAGATATGAGCCCAGAGAAGCCAAACTTATTCCTTCTACCAACTAAAAATACCTCCTTTGTTGGCCTTGCTTTGATCCTAAAAACTCCCCCACGACACAGTGTTGGATCACATTCACAAATTCTGTGAAAGGAGCGATGTGAATACTCGGTAGTCATGAAGGGCAGCAAGAGCTCTGGCATTGCCGTCCTCATACACTGACAGGCTGAGCCTGCTGCTGTTCACCCCCTCAGTCTGCACAAGCCCCAGGGACTCAGGTGGGATCCAGTGTCCAGAGGAAGTGTGGGCTGAGGCTGGAAAGAAAGAGGGAACAGGATGGAATCCAAACTGCTTCCTTCTGAAAGATGACACTTGTCCCAGGGTCAGAGTGACACCATGGAGACAGCTGTGCTCGTTTGACAAGATGCACATCCAGTCCTAAGCCTAATGCTGGGTCAGCATCCAGGACTCCCCTGAGACCTTTCTTCCCAGGTCTGTGTCAAGGGAGGGAGCAGGCAGAAGCAGATCCAAAGGATGTGCTTTGACGAGGACCATTTGGAGCTCCTGGAAGTCAAGTCCCCCAAATCAGGGCAGAGGCCTAAGAAAGGATAGAATTGCCTTGACGGGCAGCCCTGTTGGAGGAGACAGAGAGCTGGTCTTGGTTTCAGATCATCTAAATCTAGATTCTAGACTGCCAGTTAGTAATTTTTTGAATAAGTGTCCTCAAACAAGTCTCCATGCCTTGGTTATTTGAAGGTGCATGGGATCTCTGTTGGGGGTGTATAAAAATACAGCAGATGCAAGGAAAAGCCAGATCAGACGGTAGGTTGGATCTGGCCCATGGACCAGTTACTGGCTCCTCTCCTGGTCTCTTTCCCTTCCAACAATCCCTGCAGCCATCGCTCCCAGAACCCACTGCACAGAATATCAGAGATCAGTGTTGGCTCCCTCTTCCTTACTTCTGCATATCTTTCACACTTAGCTTAGTTCTGTTCTTAAGACACTCAGCACTTTCTAATCTACTATTTATGAATAATTGCAATCTCCCAAGCTAGACTGTGAGCTCCTAAGGGTGCAGGGGGAAGCCCAGGTGGGATCTGCTTTATATCCCCCATGTGTTTTGCATATGGTCTTGATAATAACCTTAGACAATGGAATGTCTCCAAAGGCTATCTCCCCTTTGTAGGCTCCCAGAACCTGTCTAGGGAAAATATTGAAATTTTACCTGAAATGTTGAATGTTATTCCAGAAATAACAATGAGTAATAGCAGGTATCAGACATAATAGGAATTCATTCACATTTGGGACTATAATGGGTAAATACCCAAAGATGAAAGGAACCCTAAGGAAGATTAGGATTGTATTTATTATTAAAAAGTCATATTTCTGGCAATAAATATTGGTCTAAATGTCTGTTTTATCTCCCAGTGAGATCAAAAAGCCTTGGGAAGACAGTAAATCAAATGGTTTAGACAGTGAGATCAGAGCTGGTTTGAATCTTTTCTCTACCAATTGCTAGCTATGTGACCACAGGAAAATTATTTGACATCCCTTAATTTAAGCTTTAAAATGGGAGTAATTAAAAAAAAAAAACCTTCCTTCATAGGGTTCTTGTGAGGATTATACAACAGCATGTGGAGTCTTTGGAACAGGAGCTGATGGTGAGAACTCGCACTATCTGTGTCAGATGGTAACGTTATTAGCATCGCTACTCCCATAACTATTATCAGTGCTAGGCACCAGGCTTTCTAAAGAGACTTTAATGTCCACCATTAGCATCTTTACCTTCATCCCCCAGTTCCCTGCCTGCAAGATTCTCCCAGGAGTCACTGGGGGTTCATCTCCACTCCTCTGCTAATGATATTGAATTTACACATCCATGCAGCCTCTACTACACTGGGGTCAGCAGCAGAATTTATTAATGTCTCAGGCAGACTTTTTCCCCTCAGCCCATAGAAGCTTCCTGAATCAAAATTTGAATAAGCCTGAGGTCTTCTGGCCCAAAAGTTGATGGCCACTGCCCCCATTTTAGATCTCATTTTCTTAGGGTCAGTTCTGCATAGTTATTGCTTCTTTGATCAAATTACCAGCACGTGGATAATAACACTTACCCAGCATTTTTCATCTCCGAAGCAATGTAAAGGCCTTCAAGTCCATCTGTCTATTCAGTGAATTTTCCATCCTTAATAAAAATAAGTTTCAGGCACGAACTTCAAAAGCTGATGTAAGCAAACCTGCCTCCCGGGGAGCAGGTGCACTACATGCATATTAATGTGCAAAAAATCAGAACCTGGAGGCAAGGAGGAGACTTCAAAGGCACAGGATGTGCAGTCAGAAGATAAAGATTCGCTTTACAAATTCTGACTTTGGGCAAGTTCTTTAAACTCGGAGTCTCATTTGCCTAGTGTGTAAAATGGGGATGATAAATATGCCTAACCCACATTCATTTGCTGTAAAAATTAAGTGAGATAATTTCTCAGAAAATGATTTATTATATGATGTGGATGGTATGCATTCATCAAGACTTCCCAAAGGGGTCATTTTTGTCCAAATATTGAGCCTCTGTCAATAAATCCAGATATTTCCCTCTCCTACTTCTTGAACAAAATGTCCCCCAAGTGCCTTCTGCTTCAAAGGAAAAGGGGGAGATAGTTATTCTATCATGTGCATTTACAGGCCAGGAATAGTAATCAACTTTGGTCATTCACTAAACTCTACACTCCACTGGCCGACCCAGGAGCAGGGAGTATCTTTATCTCCATTTTACAAAAATGTGGGAACTGAGACATGGGTGCACATAGTAGGTTGTCCCTCTTTACTCAGTTATGAGGGAAAGACTCAATTTTTCTTACGAAACATTCTTAGCATCTGGCCCAGGAACCCCCAGAGATGTTTCAGGGGAGTGCCTGAAAGCAAAACTGTCTTATCACAATGCTAAAGCATAATTTCCCTCTCCCCACCCCTCAACCTCATTCTCTCACAAGCATTCACTGGAGCCACCCAGAGCAAACAGACATGTGATATTCCAGCAAAGTGAAAGCAGAAACACTTAGGAAAGCCCGGCAGTCATCTATGGAATCGGAAGAGATTGGCAATCATGTGAAATCCCACCACTCTCTCACTGTTTCTCTGTTTTGGAAAACTTACTAATACGTGTCGGATCTGACAGGCACCCTAGAGGCTCATGCCTTGAAGGCTTGGTCCCCAGTGGAGCAATGTTCAGAGGTGGGGCTCCTGGGAAGGCACTGGGTCGTGAGGGCTCTGATCTCATCAGTGGATTAACCCACTGATGGGCTTAGAGCTGGTGGTGTTACTGGGAGGTGGTGGGAATTGTAGGAGGTGGAGCCAGTAGGAGGAAGTAGGTCGCTCAGCTTGGGCCCTGCAAGGGAATTTCTTGCCCCACCTCTTTTCTCTGCCTCCCTGATGCCTTGAGGCCCGCAGCTCTGCTCCACAACATAGTGCCGCACCACAGGACTAGAAGTAACAACGCCATCTGACCATGGACCAACCCTCTGAATCAGTGAGGCAGAATCAATCTTTCCTCCTTTACGTTGTTTTTCTCTAGTATTTTGTCATAGTGACACAGACTGTTTTTCCAGTTAAAATATTATATATTGTAAAATGTAGCGCACTTTCATTGTTATTTTAATGAATACTTTCAAACTCTGCTTTAATATTTAATAGTGTAAATATGATAGCAATGACAAGTATAAAAGGAAGCTTTCTGAAATCCTCAATGATTTCTAAGGGTTTAAAGTGGCCTGACACTTAAATCCTTGAGAATTGCTACTCTTATCTAGAAACCACAGCTGTATCATCATTTCTAGTTTTAGGTGAGTAAACTAGAAATAATAATAAAATAGAAAGAATAATACAGATGATTATTTGTTAATTCGCCACAACAAATATACCATATTTCTAGATTTTGAGGATGAAATTGAGTCTCAGAGATTGAGCTCTCCAAGGTCACACAGCTCATAACAGAAATCATCAAGAAATGGGTCCACTAGCTCTACTGGTGACTCGCATTGCCATATTCTCCAATTTACCAAGACTCTCCCTACCCTTGGGCCACCAGACACTTCGGCTAACAGAAAACTCAGCAACTAAATTTTACCCTCTGTGTCTTTGAAAGAAAGTAGAGCTTACAAAATTCTTCCAATGGACTTCTAAACCTAAATTGCAGAAAAACATCAGAGTCTGCACACGTTGTTTCTGACCCTGCTCGAAGAATCCCATCACACATCCTACAACATGAAGACCCAATAACATTACGAGGGCATCATTTTATACAGCAGTGCATGGACAACATTGCCTGTCCCTTCCCCACTACTGTCTCCCGACTCCCAGAGCCCAAATTCATCAGTCCAAGAAGTAAATTTTTCATTGGCCTAAGTCGGTCAGGGAAATTTTACTCAACAAGTGGTCAGTCCAAAAGAAGTCATGTGCCTCAGTTCTGCTAGTGACATGGAAAGTCACAGGGTGATACCTATTAGAAACCACTGCTTCCATTGGTGGGACCTTGAATACAACTGTGACGTCTGGAGATTTGCAGTTTACTGAAACAGTGAGGTTACCACTATATGAAAAACTATCAACAAAAATCACAGTAATCTTTATATTACAGAGCTATTAAATCAGAATCAGCAATTGCTTACTCCCACACACTTTAATGAGGCAAATTCCTTATTCTTTATATGATTATGGCTTTATGGCATTTGATTACTTGAAGCCAAACATTATTTACTAATACAGACTGATTTTCTTCTACCAATGGCAGGGATATTTTCACACACAAGCAGGAATCTCTTTTATCGCCCAAATGATGGAGAGAGTGGATTTGGCAAACAAGCACTTTAAAATTGCTAAAACAAACATGTTCAAGGACTTACCTTGAACAAAATGAAATAAATAAACAAATACCAAAATGATGAGGAAAGAAATTTTATAAAAACAAAGGAGATTTCTAGAACTGCAAAAAGAAAACATTTGAAATGAAAATTTTAATGCATGGAAATAATGACAGATTCAACACACAAGGAAAACATGCAGGGTGGTCTGAAAACGGCAGTAGGAGCTTCCTGAAATTAAACACAAAGAGAAAAGTGACAGGAAAATAATAGAGCCCAAAAAACATAAAGGGTGTACCAAATATAAGTGCAACTAATGTTTGAAAGGAGGGGGACAGGAAAAGATATTTTAAAAAATAATGGCTGAATTTGTATTTAAATCAGAATAAAACCATGAACACATACAGTGAAAAAAGATCAGATGCAAAAAATAAAGAAAGAAAACATTACCAATACACAACAGCATCAAATTGCTACAAACTAGTGATAAAGAGGAAAATCTTAAACGATGCCCACAGGTAAAAATGGCACCTGGCATTCAGAAAAACAAAGATACAAATGACTGCCACTTTCATATCATGAACAGTGCAAGAAAAAAGACAATAAAGTATCTTTAAACTGCTGAATGAAAAAAATGTCATTGTATTCCAGTGAAAATCTTTCCAAAGTAAAAGGTAATTTATAGTGTTTTCAGATAAGCAAAAAATAGAAGAGTTTAGTCATGAGGACCTCTTCACTATAAGAGATGCTAAAGGATGTTCTTTAGACAAAAAGAAAATGGTGTGTGGGAACTTGGATCTCCTCAAAGAATTTAGAATAGTTTAAATGACAGCTTTCTGTTTAAAGGGAGGGGGAAAATTTTCCTCGTGCTTTAACTTTTTCAAAAAATATATTTTTAGCCAGGCATGGTGAGCATCTCAGAGGGCTGAGGCAGGAAGATCATGGGTTCAAAGATAGCCTCAGAAAAAAATGAGGCACTAAGCAAATCAGTGAGACTTTGTCTCTAAATAAAATACAAAATAGGGCTGGAGATGTGGCTGGGTGGTCAAGTGCCCTTGAGTTTGATCCCTGGTACCCCTCCAAAAAATTTCTTTTAATTTGTTATATATGACAGCTAAAGGCATTATAATTCATATTACACTTGTAAAGCACAATTTTTCATATTTCTGGTTGTACACAAAATAAAGTCACACATTCGTGTCTTCATACATGTTCTTAGGGTAATGATGTCCATCTAATTCCACCGTCTTTCCTACCCTAATGTCCCCTACCTTCCCCTCCTTCCCCTTTGTCCTATCTAGAGTTCAGCTAATCCTCCCATGTCCCCCAAAACCACATTATGAATCAGCATCCTTAAATCAGAGAAAACATTTGGCATTTGTTTTTTGGGGATTGGCTAACTTCACTTAGCATTATCTTCTCCGACTCCATCCATTTACCTGCAAGTACCGTAATTTTATTCTCTTTTAATTCTGAATAATATTCCATTGTGTGTGTGTGTGTGTGTGTGTGTGTGTGTGTGTGTACACACACACATATCCATTCATCTATTGAAGGGCATCTAGGTTGGTTCCACAGTTTAGCTACTGTGAATTGTGCTGCTATAAACATTAATGTAGAGGTGTTCCTGTAGTATGCTGTTTTTAAGTCCTTTGGGTATAGACTTTTTTGAGAAGTGGGATAGCTGGGCCAAATGGTGGTTCCATTCCAAGTTTTCCAAGGAATCTCCATACTGCTTTCCATATTGGCTGCACCAATTTGCAGTCCCACTAGCAATTATGAGTGTGCCTTTCTCCCTACATCCTCTCCAAGTTTATTGTTGTTTATATTCTTTTTTTGTAAATTCTAATTTGTTATATATGAAAGCAGAATGCATTACATTTCATATTACACATATAAAGCACAATTTTTCATATCTCTGGCTGTATAGAAAGTATCTTCACACCATTTGTGTCTTCATACATCTACTTTGGATAATGATGTCCAACTCATTCCACCATCATTTCTAATCCAATGCCCCTTCCCTTCCCCTCCAGCCCCTCTGCCCTATATAAAGTTCATCTATTCCTCCCATGCTCCCCCTCCCACCCCCACTATGAATCAGCCTCCTTATATCAGAGAAAACATTTGACATTTGGTTTTGGGGGATTGGCTAACTTCACTTATCATTATCTTCTCCAACTCCATCCATTTGCCTACAAATACCATAATTTTGTTCTCTTTTATTGCTGAGTAATATTCCATTGTGTGTGTGTGTATATATACATATATATATGTATATATATATGTATATGTGTATATATATATGTATATGTGTATATATATATATATATATATATATATATATATAACATTTTTTATCCATTCATCTATTGAAGGATATCTAGGTTGGTTCCACAATGTAGCAACTGTGAATTGTGCTACTATAAACATTGATGTGGCTGTATCCCTATAGTATGCTGTTTTTAAGTCCTTTGGGTATAGACTGAGGAGAGGGATAGCTGAGTCAAATGGTTGTTCCATTTCAAGTTTTCCAAGGAATTTCCATACTGCTTTCCATATTGGCTATACCAATTTGCAGTCCCACCAGCAATATATGAGTGTACCTTTTTCCCCCCACCCTCGCCAACACTTATTGTTGTTTGTCTTCATAATAGCTGCCATTCTGACTGGAGTGAGATGGTATCTTAGAGTAGTTTTGATTTGCATTTCTCTAATTGCTAGAGATGATGAACATTTTTTCATATATTTGTTGATTGAATATTCTCTTCTGAGAATTGTCTGTTTGGGTCCTTGGCCCATTTGTTTATTGGGGTTATTTGTTTTTTTGGTGCTTAGCTTTTTGAGTTCTTTATATGCCCTAGAGATTAGTGCTCTATCTCATGTGCATATGTAAAATTTGTTCCCATTCTCATGAATCTTCATCAGTAAAGTGGGACCTATCATAATTGCTTCCCTGGCTGAGGTGGATGCAATAAAGACAGTGTGTACAGAAGCCCTGATCCATGATGAAGCTCAAGAACATCAGCTCAATGATTAGTACTCCAAAAAAAGAAAGAAAGAAAACATATCAGCTCCTTCTCTCTCCCTTGCCATTTTGTCAATTGAAGATGGTGTTTAATGGCAACACTTCTACAAAATGCAAACATCCTGGCACAGCTGGATTATTGGACATTTTTACACCAAAATAAAACAAGCTATTCTAAAAACAATTGTCTGCTTGTAGCTGGCAGAGCCTGAAGGGAGCAGATGTTACATTGGAAATCCTGCCTCCTTCCCCAGCTCCCACCACCCACACATTCCATTCTGGATTGAATCCTGCCTGAGGGTTAAACACTCTTGTCCTTCTACACAGGAGGACAGGGAAAAGGAAGACAGACAAGCATCAACATGTAAGGAAAGCTTCAACTTCCAACCTCTCCCCAGTACATTACACCCACACCCTATTTTCCTGGAGAAGAGCTGGGCTTCTTCCTTTCACTCTATCTCCCCTCCCCCAACATAGAGAGAGGCAGCCAGGGAGGAAGAGAAGGCCTAATTACTTTTGAAAAGAGATCTCCATGAGATGGGCCAAGAAGAGAATAGAGTTTCAAGCTCACACAAAGGGATCAGAAGGCAAGAAGATGGCATTGCTGAGAGAGAAGAATCACAGGTAGCTGCTTGTGGTACCCCTGTAATCCCAGCAGCTCAGGAGACTGAGGCAGTGAGACCCTGTCTCTAAATAAAATACAAAACAGGGCTGGGGACGGGGCTCAGTGGTCTAGTGTACCTGAGTTCAATCCCTGGTACCTAAAAAAAAAAAAAAAAGAAAAGAAAATCACTGGTAAAATAATCACTCTTCCCTCTGTTTTCTCCTAGTGTTGCTAGTCTTACTTGCTCTTATCTTTTTTTTTCCCACTCACTATTATCTAAAGGCTAGATGTAAATAAGAGGAGAGTAGGGCCAGGGGAGGACATAGGAGACTAGTGGAGCACCCCCATTCAAAGTCTCAAAGGGCACAGACGCTGCACTTATCTCACATAGCCAACTCCGCTCACAGAAGAGCCCTAGCCAGAGCCCAAACCATAACAACTGTGTGCTTCACTGAGATGCCGTCATTATGAGCTTAGTTGCACCCCTCCACAATCATCACAAAAATACATTGATTCCCTAGCTCCTAGTACCTGTGAACATGACATTCCTTGGAAGTAAGGTTTTGCAAAAAAACAAGTCATTTGGGTGGGCCCTAATCCTATATGACGGGTGTCTGGAAATTTAGACACAGGTGGACATGACACAGGGAGAGCTCCTTGAGAAAAGGAAGGCAGACATCAGCATGGGGCATCTACAAGCCAAGAAGCACCAAAGATGACCAGCAGCCCCCAGTTGCTAGGAAACACACATTGATTCTTGCTCATGGACCTTGGAAGGAACCAATGGTGTAGCACTTTGACCTTGGACTTCTGTCCTCCAGAGCTCTTTAAATCAAACAGTATGGAGTACTTTTTGACAGCTACCTCTGCAAACTAATACACCCTCTGGGGTATAGGCCATGAGATGAGGAATGAGGGTTCAGAACCTCTGCTGCATTCTCAGGAGGTTTGCACCAACACGCCATGGCTGTGTTGAAGGCAACACAAGGGACTCTTGTGGGACCAAGGGACTCTTCCTCTTCTTCTCCGACTTCACCCCTGAGAGGATGATTAAAATAAGTATCTGAAGTATCTGATCCACCTTTTCCCTGATCTTCTAAATCATGTCAGCCCTCCCAGGGCCCACCCTAGGAGCAGGCACTGCTCAGAACGTGGTACAGACCTCAGTGACTCCTATCCCAAGGAATCAGAAAGACCTGAGTACTAGCCCTGGTCCTCCCGTATTCCAGCCTTGTGACTCTGAGCATGTGGCTCAGCTTCTCTCCACCTCCATTTCTGGGCGCTGAAGCCTGCATCCTGCATTGGCTCTGAGGATGCTCAGTGCAGAGTCTGTTGTACAATGAGTGTTTAGGAAACATTTGTTTGAAAAATGCCTCATGGCAGTGACTGTTTTCACCCATCAATCCTGAATCTTTCCCCTTGCTCTCATTTCCCTTATTTAAAGGTGTGGCTCAAAATCCCAGGGCAAGGATCTGCTTTTAGTACTTTTATTTATAAAAACTTTACTGACACCCTTCTGACTTTGAATTTTGGCCTTCCACACTGTTCCTCCCAGCTTTAGTCTCCAGAGGTTTTCATTTCTATAATTAAGCCCTAACCTCAAAAACTCCTACTGGGCCTACCCAGGGATACTGATAATGCAGCTATACCACCCAGCCTACTCTGGAAAGCCCAGTCACCATGGAAAATGCCATTAAGAAGGTTACATAACTGTTTCCTGTGGAGGTGGGCCTCTAAAATGAAAAGATGAGCAGAGGCACAAGTTGGTAGGCTTAGAGCAAACGGAATATATAATCAATTTCACTACTCAATCTAAGGTTCAGAACTTCTGATGCTGGTCAGAACAAAACAACCTTGGATCAAAGTGTTCCAATTGTCATGCTTTGGCAAGCACAATGCAGAGACATAATTGTGCACCCTGCGTGCTTTGAAGTGTCGAAGACTACACCTCCCTCAAACACACAAGGGGCCGTGTCAGAACAGATGACTGACTGGCTCCCACAGACAAGGGCTATGTGAGTCACCTTGGGGAAATCAAGACCCCAGCTGCTGAGAAGCACAATTTCAAAGCTGAGAGTTTGCTGGAGACAATTTTGTGCACAGCAGAGAGAATTTCTGCTGGCTTCAGCTCAGTCTGTGCAGAGCATCAAACCAGTGCTTGTATGAAGCTGCCTACAACAGCAGTTCCCCATTGCAGGAGATCCTGCCCCCCAGGGTACAGTTGGAAATGTCTGCAAACACGTTTCTGTTTATCACAACTTGGGAAGCAAGCACTATTGGCATCTAGTGGGTAGAGACCAGGGATGTTGCTGAACAAAGCACAGAAAAGCCCTGAAGAACAAAAAATCACCCAGCCTGAAGTGCCAATAGTGCAACAGTTAAAAGCCATTGTCTCATAGGAGGAAGCAGTAAGGACTTCCATGGCTAGCATGACCCATAGGGGTCCTAACTACCCATGGTCTGGCCCCAAGTCGGTTGACCGGCCTCATCATTGATGAGAACATTTAGTTAAAAGGATGAACTTCTAAGCTCTAATCCATGTTATCCCACTTCCCAGTGTAGGAAAGACACTCCACTCTCTATGCTTGCCTTTTCCTCATCTACAAAATGGACATAGTAATTGTGTTAGTCAGCTTTTCATCTCTGTGATCAAATGCTCCACGGGGAAGGAAAGGTTTATCTTGGCTCACTGTTTCAGAGATTAAGTTCATTGCTCTGGGCCCAAGGTGAAGCAGATCATCATGGCAGGAAGGCGTGGAAGATGGAAGCTGCTCCATTCACGGTGGCCAGGAAGCAGAGGGTGGGGGCAGGGACCAGAGAGCAGATATGCCCAGTGACACACCTCTTCCAGCCACACCTCCCATCTGCCTACAGTTACCACCCAGTCAGTCCATTCATTCTAGGATATAGCTTTCAGGATCCATTCATTTCACCTTCAAATATCCCTGCATTGATGCATCTTATTTCCAAATCACAAGAGTAATAAAACTTGTCCATAGAGTTGTTTAGGGACCAAATGAACTGCAAGAAAATAGTGCATATAAAGTACTTCATTAAGTACCTAACTCTTAAGAAGCAATGTTATGAAGATTTCATTTAACCTCTGCTTTGTTTTTATTGTTATAGAATTATTTATTGTTATGTAATCTGTTTTTGCTTCACCTGACTGAGAAGCCCTTCTCCCTCCCACCCTCCCACCTGTGATCATTTCTTCTTCCCTCAAAGTTCAGCTCCACTGCTGTTTCCCTTGGGGAACTTCCTCAGATCTACACATGAGACAACTTGGCCCTTCCTCTGGGGTCCCTGGCCTCTTATTTTTCTTTGTACCCACCCTGATGACCTAGTTAATCACCCAGCCTCTAAATACCAGTAACACATCATATTACCTGGGTGCCCTCACCAAGCCACAATGAATACTTTTTAATTAAATTTCAATCTGTAGTTCTAGGCTTTTCTGCTGTTTCTGATCATTCTGAGAGCTCTTCCTTACTCCTTTGATTTTCTGCAACAAATAATAACCCATCCAAAATGCTGAGGTCATCTCCAGTGGTGAATGTCTCTCAGAAGTTGACGATGGGTCCAAAGACCTATAAAACATTCTGAGATGAACTTGGGAAGTCCAAATACCAAAGTAGATAATCTTTGGAGAGACATAAAGACCCCAACATTCACTAACCCTCATTAACCCAAGGGACAGAATTAGTTTACATGCAATTCAAAGAAATCAAATTAGCCTTTCCTATGAACTATCTTTTTGATATCCAACCAACCCCATTAGGGAGGTACCAAAGTTATTCCAGTTATAATTACTGGGCCAATGTTACACGGCAAGAATGCCTAGGCAGGCAGGTTATCTGACCTAACATCTGTGCTTCTAACCACTCTGATCATCTTTCAAACATTAAGTAACTTGGCACTGTTAAATGAAAAATAACAGAAACTATTCTTCCAACAAGTCTGATTTGTAGAACTCCTAACAAAACTATTCTAGGTTGAAGGTGGAGGGCTTCCTGAATCACTCACCTGTTACCTGCTTCCCACTTCAGGTGTCTTTAGAGGAATTCTGAGAGTCAGATGATTACACCTTTATATCCTGCAGATGTGGAAATGAGCCTAGACCTCAGAAGGTGAAGTGCTAAATGATGTGCTAAAGTTCCTACAGCTTGAAAGTGTCAGGGCCAGGAATTCTAGGTCTCCTGGCCCTGAATCCAAAGTTCTTTTGACAGTATATTGACTCGTGTTTTTGACAAGTCTTTCTTATTAAGAAGCACAGAAATAAAAGATAATCTCAAAATTCCACAAATAATTACTGTATTTCATCTGACCTAAGATGCCATTGGGTACAGTACACATCCTAGTTCAAGGTGTTGCTGGTTCTGGATGTCAGAATCAAGGACATGGCAGGTATCTGTCAGAACAGTGGTTTTACTGATTGTTGGTCTCTCCTTTAGCCCTTCAGCACTCTAATACAATGGTCCTAATCTTTTTTGGTAATAAAGTCTCCTTTGTAATCCAGTGAAAGCTATGGAAATTCTAGCTAAAAAAAAATGCACTTACAATACAGCCTTAGATGTAGTCTGGTGGTCCCATGGTGGTTCCACAAAACCCATACATTTTATGCATTCTGTATTAATCACAATTTCCACTTCTCGTTCTTTCCTACTTACTTTGTTCTGATCAAAAGGAATCTATTCTCCATCTTACAAACGCAAAATTAGTTTTGTATTAATTTTGGGTGGAAGGGCAACCTTATGAAATAGGAGTCACATAACAATGTGTTCTTAAATTTTCAAATTAGAAATCCTAAAAGGCAAAATCAAAATAAAGAAAGTGAACAGTATTCTGTTCTGTGATTTGATTACATTACTATTAATCAAGTTCCTCAGTTAATGAACATTTAGGTTATTTCTAGTTCTTTGTTATCCCAAACAATTCTGCAGAGAACATTCTTGTACATGACTGACTGTCCTTTACTGTGTGAGCGATAAACTTTATTTCATATCCAAAAAAAATGAAGAAAGTGAAATTGTGTTTGAAATTAATGGCTACCAATCAGAGAAAAGAATTATTCCACTGACTTTTAGAACGAATGTTCAGTATCTTCCCAAAGACAAAAATGACAACTGAAAAAGAATTGTATACTCTTTTAGTAATTATACTGTTTCTATTAATTTTACATTGCTATTTTGAAATTAAAAGTCTTTCACAAGTGTTTTTGGAGATTTTCTTTGTCTGGATTTCTACTAGCTTTAGAGTAGAAAACCCCAGAAGGTGTTCTCGTAAGTTGGAGAACTCCAAATCTAGGCTAGTCTCCCAGTCAGCTTTGGCTGTGGCAAGGTAATTAAGAGCAAACATATGTTGTCATAGCAATAGTTTTTCCTGGAGAAAACAGCCTTGTTGCCAATTATAAAAAGAATTTTTCCATTCACATGATATGTCCTGTATTCTTTTTAAAGAAATGTTTCCTTGGTCTTAGTGTCGGGTGGCCAATTTATCTTGGTTTGTGCAGTAATTTTCTGGTTTTACCTGGAAGTCTATGACCCAGGAGAACCCTGTGAGAATCAGGGCTGTTGTCACGGCGGTACCGGCTTCTCACTCTCCTAGCCCTAGCCTGGTGCTCTTTGTAAAGCCCTCCTCCATATTGACTAAGAATGATTTTGATTAAATCCTCCAGAAAAGTTGTCACCATACCAAAATGCCTCTTTTCCAACCCCACAGTTCTCCTTTGAAAGAAGGGAAGAGAACTGGGGGTGGGAGAACAGGGATTTTCAGTCTATTCCACACAACCCACATTGTCATATTAGAAGCATGATTTCTGTCTTTCCCATGCACCTATGTTTTTCATCGCTCTTAACAGTCCCACTTGCCTTCCCAAAGAAGTCATGCCACCACCAAGGTCCTATTTCATCGGCTCTGTGGAAGGGAATAGAAAAGAATGAACACTTCTCACACCCTTTGAGGGGGTATCTGGAACAAAGTAGGGGTGAGTTATAAATCCCAGAAAGCATCATGCGTGAAGTTATTTTGGGGTGGAGCAAGGCCTGTGATGAAGGTCGTGTCAGCCAGCTTTTTTTTTTTTTCCACTTTGACAATTACCTGGAAAAAAAAAAAACTCAGAGGAGGAAAGATTAATTTGGGCTCATAGTTTCAGCGGTTCGGACCATGGCCAGCTGGCTCCATTGCTTCAGGCATGACATGAGGCATATCACCTTGGTGGAGCATGGCAGAGGAAGTTACTCAACTCACTGAGCTGGGGGCAGGGAGAGAGGAGCGAACCAAGACAAGGAAAGCCAAAGCATGCCCCCAAGGCCTGCTTCCTCCAATCATGCTCCACGGCCTGTAGCTTCCACCCCTCCCACTGAGGTCAGAGCCCTCATAATTTTATCACTTCCCCCAAACCCCATCTCTGACCCAGTCTTCAAAACATGAGACTCGGGGGGACTTTCCAAGTCTAAACCTTAACAAAGATGGAGGCTGCCTTTTGAAAAAGGAAAAAAGAAAGGAGAAAGTATTCAGTGGCAACAGGGAAACCGAAACCAGACAGCCTGTCCAAAACTGTCATGACTCTCTCGGGCCTGGGTGAAGAGACCATGACCAGCAAATGGCCAGGGCGGCACAGAGCCCACAGCACTCAGAAGAGCTCGGGAAGCAGGGTGTGGAGAGCTCCATGAAAACAGAGTGTGGCCACCACTGCTTTCGCTGGATTCTAAAACTCTAACTAGAGAAAATTACAAGCATAATTACAAACAAGGATCAAGAGCCTCGTATAACGAAATTCCGTGTGTCCATTTCCAGCTTTCAAAAGTAGTGAATTCACGAGGAATCATTTTCATTCTTACCCCACCAATTCCCATATCCCAAAATTTCTAAGCAAATCCCATTTTACTGTGTTGTTTTTAAATATTTCAGTGTATATCTCTCAGCGAGAAGGCCTCTTTTTTCAAACATGTTCACAATACCACTACATGTCTAAAAAAGTTAATGACAATCCCACTGTATTATCAAATATCCAGTCCACTCATTCATCCATTTCTTTGTGGCAGCAGTTAACATGTCTCTTAATTTCTTTTTATCTATAGGTTTACTCAACCTCTTTTGTTTTCTCTAATAATTTGTTTGTTGACATGACATGTAACTTTTTGGGTAAGGCTTCTCACTCTACATTTGGCCAAGTACACACAATAGGTATTGTTTAGTGTATTCCTCTGTCTCCTGTATTTCCTGGAAACTGTTGGGTAGATTTAATAATTTGATCACATTCAAATTTTGTTAATTTTTATGATATGGTGAGGTTCCATTCGGTAGCACCTAATACCTAATTACCTCTATTTCTATGGTGTTAAGGTGGATTCATGAGTATCAGTGTCACCAGCCAAATCCATCTCTCATAATATTCTCCATTAGCATTCACCTATTGATTTTATTACTATTAATAATAATAATCTTTATTTGAATTTTCTTCCTTAATTTATAATCAGGAATACTTTTATAAAGAAAAATAAACTTTCTAATATCAACTACTTGGTTGTCTTGAGTTAATATTTGACGAAAAAAGACAGGGAAAATGATTCATCTTTTCTTTTATTTACTAATTTTCATAATAATTAATGGAGTCCCTAGAATTCTCCAACTGTAATAGTGACTCCTCTGCTTATCTAAAATAACATTATGAGTTCAAGGAATTTTTACACACATGATGTATTTCAAGGTATTGCAGCTCTTCTTTCATTTGATGTTCAGATTGCTCCTCTTTAGACCTTACAAACTGCATCCCATTGCTCCTAAGTCATTCTAACATGTCCCCAAGGGCCTCTGGTATCCCCTTGCCTTCTAAGGTGAAAAGATTGTCCAGAATTGTCTTATGCATTTCCGATCCCACACATGAAATGACCTACTTCTGGAAGAAGCCTCAGTTTCTCAGTAAGAAATTAGTACTTGGCGACAGCAGTTGGATAGGAAATACGCTCATTCCTACCAGGTTGATCCGTCATTCTTCCCAACCTTTTTCACTTAAATAGAAAAAACAAACCAGGAGTTCGTTTTACTAATATTTTTCTCTTTACTGAGGAAAAACTCAGTTCCTAAAGGAAGTGCAATTATAACTTCCAATACATACATAAGCTTATGCATGCTTGTGTGTATGTGTGTGTGTATATATATATATACATCTATTCTATATGGCAAAAAAGAGACATGGACAGGGACTTCATTCTCATGACAGAAGAAAGGAGGGCCCCAGTGGAAGGAGTAAAGAGAAGATACTGGAGGAAGAAAGGGAAAATGGGGGAAGGAAAAAAATTAAGAAAGGAAACTTCAAATGAATATAAAATTTGAGGTCTCATGCATGAGGTGAAGATGTTCATGTACCAGAAAACAACTTCCTGAAAGCAAAAAACTCCAAAATCATATTTCTCAATCATTTCCCACAATCATAACATCGTAGTAAGTACTCATTATACAAATTCATCGATTATCATAGCAATCTTAAGAAGTAGACATTATTATTATTATGTCCATCTTATCAAAGAAAAATTGGAATATAATAAGGGTGAGCCACTGGCTTAAGCTGGAATTACTGATGAATCAAAGCCAATATCCAACCTGGGCAATCTGAGTCTCACAATGATGTCACATGTCTTTCAAAATAAGGTATTAAAGAACAACACGTAAACATGCAAATATTCACATATGCATTTATGACTTGGAAATGAGAAACTATAACAAACCCAAACTAAAAACATCTCATTGTAAAATGGAATTTTGGAAACCCATGAAATTTTTAGGCAAATCAATAGCATTTATAAAAGTAGGAAAACTTACAGGGTTTAGAATTAAAACAGAGAGAGAGAGAGAGAGAGAGAGAGAGAGACTTATTCATTCATCCATCCATTCATTCCACAAAAGAGAACACTGAGAGCTAGAGACGTTAACTTCATAAATCACTCACCCTAAGACATCTACAAATTCAGAATTGTTTAGCCCAAAGACTTTGAAATGCCTTTAGCTTTGAGGAACTCGGTGTGACTGAGCCAATGGGTGGATGGTCTTGAAATGGGATCCAGGCTGTCTCTTCTCAAGGTGCAGCACTATGTATCCATGAGGCTTTCCTTCTGAACTTAGAATTCAACCCTCTTGTTCCATTACAATAAGCTAGAAATAGTCCCTTTGTCCCAAGTAGTTTCAGTCTAATGGGTGAGAAGGGGGAATCCCTCATGCAAGCCGGAGCAGGTGCAGGAAGTTATCCGCCTCCTTCCTTCATCCCCAAGGGCCAATCATCACAGCTTCAGCTGAGGATGCCTGAGAAGCAGAGCCTGCAGCTGGGCAGCCCTCCTGCCAAGAGTGTGTAAACCCAAAATGGAAGCTGGAGGGAAAATAAGGCAGGCTCAGCACATCAATCCTCCCACTTGCTCCCCATCAGAACTGGGCAGAGCAGACCTAAAAACATCACCAGCTGGTGTGTTTCCTGGCAGAGACATCAGCCACAGCCTCGCTGGCCCCCAGACACACTCGTGCAGCAAACAACTTCCATCTGTGGCTCCGTTTCCTTTATCTACTGGGGCTAATAGGAAGGGAAGAGAACAGACCAATGTTTCAGAGGCCCATGGGACCTGGGCGCTGCCTCCAGCAGGACAGGATTGATGGATGGTAGACTGACAGTCAACAGATGAAACCTCATGATGCCAGTAAACCCAGCTATGAAATGAACAAGTGCTCCTCTGGGCACCACCGCTGCGGTGCCTGCCCTCACCTCCCAGCTCTGCCCACACTTCTGCCTTCCAGAGCCCAGGCACATCAGCTGGGCTGGGAGGATGAGCAGGACACCTTTGGCAAGGGAACATTAGGAGAAGCCAAGGCCTGCCTGGGAGGGTTGGGGACAGAGTGGGAAAGACCTGCCCCTCCAGGCTTCCTCGGTCTTCCATCCCTGGTGGGTCTAGCTATGGTTTTTGGTCCCTGGTAGTCCACTGAAGAAACCATGGGCTTTTCACATGATCTTTTCTGAATAATCTTGTAATGAGAGAAGCAAAAAGAGAGAACTGAGAGTTAGCTTTCCTTCCAAGACTTGATGCGATTTTGTTTGCTTTTACCATTCCTCCATTCTCTTCCTCTTTGCTTCTATTTTAGATAGCCACCTACCGTCCTCTGTGTGTGCTAAAGCAACCGCTTCAGCCCTTCTCCAGGAGGACTCCAAATAGCAAGGTGTAAGAGTCACAGTGGTTCCTTCCCCATTTCAATTCCCCATGGCTTTTCAACCCCCAATTCAAGCGCAAGACACAACAAGAAGAGAAGGTGGTGAGCTGTTCTCCTGGTCCCAATTCAGAATGCGAGTCGTGTATTCAACGTCCATCCTTCCACCAACACTCACTAAGAACCTCTTATTTAAAATGGAAATAGTAAATTAAAAAACAAGTTAGCTCACTCTTTCAAATCAGCAAATGAATAATGAGAGACCTATTCACATTACAAGGCAGAATTTGTTTTTGTTGTTGTTGATGATGATTATCACTATTATCGGTTTATTGTCTTACTTTAGTAATTCTCAGAAAAATGGAAGTTCATGTAGAATAAAAGTTGCAAATGGCTGAAAATCACCACAGACTGACAAGGATCCAGGGATCAGTGGCAGAGTAGGGTGTGCTAGTGATTACCAAGCCAACCCTTGTGGGGCAGGTCAATGGAAATGCACATGGTGTGGCCTCTGGAGCTAACCCACCCAAGGACCGTGTCAATTTCTCTGATCTTGTCAAGTCACTTGTTTGTTGGTCTCATTGCATCCAAATCCCTGACTCAGTGTTTGGAACTTGAAGATGTTCAATAAAAGAACCCTCCTCCCCAGGCACACCCCCACACTCATTTTCCCCCCTCTAAAGGACATCGTACATATCTCTTAGATATAACACTTTTTATATAAATATTTTATTAGTTGTTGGTGAATCTTTATTTATTTTGATGTGGTGCTGAGAATCAAACCCAGTGCCTCACACATGCTAGGCAAGCACTTTACCACTGAGCCACAACCCCAGCCCCTATTATATAACACTTCTAACAATACATTTCATTTTCTGATTACTGGTCTATGTCTCCCATTAAATTATGAGCCATCAGAGAAATGAAGCCATGTCTTACATATTTATCTGATAACTAAGAGTGCACAGTAGTTACTCAATTCACCGGCTTTCAGATGGTCGAGTTTTAAATGTCTCAACTTACTTAAGGGTCAAAAATGACATCTAAAACATTGCCACGGCAGTGGATAACTTGGTGCTAAACCCTGTGCTACAGCAGACTTGTCAGAGGGGTCAAGTATAGAGGTGAAGGAAAAGATCAGATGGAGGGTCACTCGGGAGAGTTTCATGGGGGAGGCAGCTCCTGAGAGGGTGCTGCAAGATCCTGCAGCCCTAAGTGGAATGAGGAAGCCACTTGAGAAAGGGTGAGAAGAACAGGCAAAACCGGGGGCGGAGGTGAGCATGCCTCAGTGAAGAGGGAAGGAGCTAAGGGCTCAGAACCCAGAAAGCAAGGGCGCCTGCAGTTGATGTCGCGGGAATGGGGAGGCACTGGGATGTAAGAGGAGCGGAGGGGCTTGGCGTTCCTGTTGCAAGGCCATGGACATAAGGTCTGAAGCCTCCCAACCTCTGGAGGGGGGACACTCTGAAAGATTCAGGCTGCTTCTGGGGTTGTTGGGAAAGGAAGTTCATGGGAAGGGAAGGGAACCCCAGAGCTTCCCAGTGAGGGGTTAGGCACCACTGGGAGTCAGCGTCCATCCTGCTGGAGCCGTGTTCACAGCAGGAGGCCAGCCTGAGCTCATGGAGGACCAGCATCCCAGCCAGGGATGTGAGACTCGGGTGAGGTCTGCTCAATGACATGCTCCCAAGCATGGGGCCACTAAAGGTCTTTCAAGAAGGAAGGATGAAGGACGTGCTGAAATGTGTTTGGGGAAGGATCACGTGTTAGTCAGCTTTCCACTGCTCTGGCAAAATTCCCAAGAAAAGCAACTGAAAAGAAGAAAGGTTTATTTGACTTTGCTGTCAGAGGTTCAGGTCATGGCTGCCTGGCCCTGGCCCTTGGACCTCTGGCAACAGTACATCGTGGCAGGAGCGCATGGCAGAGGAGGCCTTCTAGCCTCACAGCAGCAGGGCAGCAAGAAAGAGGAAGGGGCTGAGGTCCCAGCATGTGTCCTTCCCAGGACACAGTGACCCACGTCCTCCCACCAGGCCCCACCTCCTAAAGGGCCCACCATCTCCCAGGGTGCCACCGGGTGGCCAGAACTTCAGAGGACCCACTCCGTAAAAGAACATTGTGTCAGAAATACAGTTTTGTTTTGTTTTTTGTTTTTTGTTTTTTTTGATGAGCCACAAACATGGGAAAGGCAGACAAATTTAAAAGGTAATTGTCCATTTTGTGTGCAAGTACACTCACACGTGTGTCACATTCTGCTCACTCACAACCCTGTGAGGCACATCTCACATCCATTTCACGGATGAAGAAATGCGAGGCGGTGACGTCAGTGGCTCTCTCAAGAGCACAAAGCTTGCAAATGGCCCAGCTGACCTCGGCCCCAGCGCTGCTTTCTCAACTCACTGTGCACATCTTTGAATCAAGCTGTCCGTCTCCAGAGGAGCTGAGCTGCTCAGAGCACAGAACCTAACTCAGAGGGGCAAAGGGGACAGAAAAGCAGACAATGCCACTGAAACCCACAGAAGCGAAAATGTGTGATCCGGTGAGTGGCTGGACAGGGGTGAGCTGCATCTTGGCTTCTTTGGTTAGAAAAAACAGTGCCCTCGCTGGCCGCAAGTTTATATGGAAGGAACAGGAAGATCTGTGAGAGGAGCTCTTTTCAGAACTTGTGAAACTCACAATTGGTCAGGTGCCCTGCAAATGCTTGGCACAGAGTTCAATTTGTTACCATTTGCAAATGACTAAAAAGCTTTTCCTTCTTCTGTGAAGGTTTGAAAATGGAACAAACCCAGAGGACACCATTCTCTGCTCACGGCTGTAACCTGCAGTTGGGTGTTCTTACGAGCACAAAGAAAAGAAAGGTCATCTTTCCTTTCCAGCAGAGAAAGTAAATTGTAAACTGTTTTGAAATATGCTAGTGCTATTTTAAGCGTGACCACAAATCCATGTACCTTCTAGGTTAGCTTGTAGTTTGTATAGACACAGTAACTCCAAACTGAGAATGTCTCATTATTCTACATGCCACTGAACAAGGTGCCAAAAGACCAGACTCAGCCAGGCCACTAATCAGCAGGTGAAGTTCAGGTGAGTGATGTGACCTTGCTGGCCTGCCTTGCCTACTTCTCAGGAGCATTGACATTCAGGCAAGTGCTTTGCAACTTACAGAGACTCACGTCCATGTAGGCCGTTATCATCAGTCTGTATAAAACAACAATTGTACTTATTTTATCTCCAGTTTGCAATTCCATGCCATCATCAAGCTGCATCCGTTCTGGTCTGTAGCCCTTGGAACCTGTGTGGTCAGTTACAGTGAAGCTGGAGAAAATCTGATACAAGGCAGGAAGGACCTAGAAGTCCCCAAATTGTCATGGAGCCTTTACTGATGGAATAGGACTGGTCAGGGTTTTTGCATCTGAGTGCAGCAGCAACCCCTACAACTTTGGAAAATAAAGAAATAGAACAAGGTGATTATCATAATCACTGATGTCAGATGGGACAATGATTTAAATCATGTCTCTGCTGTATAGTAGATGAGCAACATATCCTTTCTTGACCTCAGTTTTTTTCCACTAAAAATATAAGCAATTAAAAATAATTACATTAACAAGTGTATTTAAAGCAACTGAATGAGTGTCATTTATTTAGAAAATGCTAACTAAATGTTAATTCCCTCTCCCACTTATATATATGCCCTTTCTTCCATGATGTATCAAAACAGAAATTACATTATCCATGCCATATCTTTGCAATTAACAAGTACTGGGTTTCTTGGTTGGTGGGTTTCTTGGAAACAGGGTCTACCCATATTGCTCAGACCACTTCTGAATCACAATTCCCCCATCTTACCCTCCTGAGTAGTCAGGATGACCTGTGCGCATCATCACTGTGCAACTAGGACTTTCTTTTAAATGTCTAGTGCACATTTTGTCTGTCTTTGTGATATCTTTAGAGCTACATTTGTCTACATTTCTCTGTGATCTCCAGGAGCTGGAATCTGCCCTCCTCTACTGGCAGACAGCACACCCAAAAGAAAAGAAAAAAACAAAAAAAAAAAACCCCAGTTGAAATCCAAAGACATTCTTTGTAAAACAAGACCTATCTTGCTTTGTTTCAAGTAAATGACCCTCCAAACAGGAAGCTCAGTACACAGATCCAGCTTCAGGCAAAGTATGGTTTAGTTTCTGGTTTCAGAAAACCCACTGTGCTTCTTGGTGAACAATTCCAAGAATTGTCCCAATTTCTCTCCCTCATATTGACGGGGAAAGACCATCTGAACTAGTACTTTTCATTCTCATCTAGACCAATTCTACCTGCCATGCAACACCAACAGGAGACCAGTGACTGGTTCCTGCTCTCATTGTCCTTGAACAGCTCTTTCACACTATGTTTCTTCCTGACCTGTCCCAGTACCATGTCACCTCACACTACCACCCAACAAATTGAGAGATGCACTGTAGACCCCTTTGACTCCCCACTTACACATGCAAACTGTACAATATCACCTCACCTGTATTGAGCTCTGTGCTGGATGCTCTGTGATGTCATCCAGTCCATGTAAGAGTCCTCCATGTGGAGAATAGGATTGTCATCCCCATCTCACCAACCAAGGAACTAAGATGAGGGTTCCTCCACTCGTAGCAGCAGAACCCAATGCAAACCCAGACTGCCTGACTCTGGATCCTGGCACTTAAAGGTCACATTGCAGTGTTAATTCTGCCACTGTCAGGAAATGACATGCTCTTCTTCACCTTTCCATCAAAGGGCACCCACGCCATCCCTGTCTCTCGTCCCCCAGACTCCCAAGGAATACTTTTTAAATTAGCTTCCCCTTCTCCTTTCAGCATTTTCAACCACTGCTTTTCTATCAGTCTCCTACTCATATGAAATCATTCTCACATTGAACAAGATGTCCCTCGACCCTCTGTTCACCTCTTGCTCTGCACCTTCTGCCTTTACTCCTCTTTCCTTTACCACCAAGCTCCTTGGAAGATCTGTCAGCATGCAAGATCTCCAGTTCCTCTTTCCCCTCACTTTTCCAGCTCACCAAAGTTCAGATTCCTGATAATACCCATACAGTAAGGTGTTCCAGCTAAAGTCACAAATCCATCCACACAGATAGCTGCAAATCAGAGTGCCTTGCCACCACAGCTCCGAACCTGTGTACTCAGGACCTAATGGCATCTCCACTGGTGTATCTCATTGACACGTCTCTCAAGCTTGACCTGGTTCTCTTAGCTCCCCTCACACCCTCAACTTCTCTGTCTCTAAGGTCACCGTCATCACTCAGCTGCTGAATCCAATATTCTCCAAGACTCTTCCTTTCCTCTCAGATTCTAATGAGAGTCACTTGAACAGCAAGTTATGTGTTTACCTAAAAATATAATTCAGATCCTTTTGTTCCCGTCTATCTCACTAAGCTCTCCAAGTCCCACCTGACAACATCTCTCTCCTGGACCACAGTAAGAGCCCTCCACCTGGTGCCCCTCCATCCATGTCTGCCTCCTTACAACCTACTTTTTATCCAACCACAAAAGAAGCATATTCAAGTATAAATCAAAGTATGTCACTTCCCTATTTAGAACCTTGGGTGGCTTCTAATTGCTTGTAGAATAAAACCCTAATTCCTCAAATCCCTGCTGATTTGGCACTTCTTACACCATATACAGAATTGGATTCAAAATAGCTTATGTATTTAAATATAAAAGGCTAAACTTAAAATTTTAAATATATGCCAAAGAACATATCTTTATGAATCAGGGTGGAGAATGTTTCTTAAACAAGACACATAATAAATTCTGTAAAATTAAAATATGAGTCATAGGAGGTATTCAACATGTAAGATCTATAAGAGCTCTTCAATATTAAATATATGTAAGTATATTATTATATGTAAATATATGTAAGTATATTAATATATGTAAGTATATTATTACATATCTAAGTGTGTGTTTGTATACATATAAAAACAAAGAAGAATATATATAAAAATGATTACATAAGAGAATGTATTTTTAAAATAAGAACCAACAAAGGATTACTATTCAGAATATATGAAAATTTCCACAGATTAATAAAAAAATACAAACACCCCAAATAGAAAAATGGAAATGAGTCATAAATAAGTACTGCATAGAAAACATTGAATCGCTGGGCTGAGAATATAGCTTAGTAGGTAGAATGCTTGCCTCACATGCACAAGGCCCTGGGTTCAATTCCCAGCACCAAATAAATAAATAAAATAATCAATAAGCACATGAAAAGATGCTTAAACTCACTTGTGATTAAGTAAATGCAAATTAAGACCATATTTGGTCCCATTTGACACTCACTAGTTTGGCAAAAATTGAGAAGGAAATACTAAGTGTTGGTAATTAGTACAACTGTTTATGAAAACAATTTAAATTAAGTTGAGCATGTAGATAATCCCAGGTCTTTAGATTCACTGTAGTTTCTGCTTAGCACACACATTCTCAAGTTGTCTGTCTAGAAAACTCTTACTCTGCTTTCAAACTTTACTCAGATAGCATCTGCTTACTTGAAATCTCCTCAGAAGGCTGGGAACATAGCTCAGTTGGTAGAGTACTAGCCTCCCATGCACAAGGCCCTGGGTTCTACCCCCAGCACAAAAAAAAAAAAAAAAAAAAAAAGAAAGAAAGAAAGAAAGAAAGAAATCTCTTCAGATTTCCAGATGCAAAAATCCATCATTTCTTCCTCTGCACTTCTTGTTGAAGGTCGCATGATCCCAAATTACACTGTGTTTTAATTATGTACTACCCATCTCTCCAAACAGCCTGGAACTTCTAGAACGCATGTGCTGTTCCATCTCACCACCCCAGGGCTCCACACATGGCAGTAAGGAACAGGACTTTTGCTTCCTGTGTCCCTTTCCAAACCCCACACCCCTGACATTCTATGGTAGCTGCAATGGAGGCCTGAATCCCTTTCCTGGGAAAGTCCCCAGGCTGCTGCCCCCTCTCCTGTCTGTCCCTCAGCTTCCCACATTTCAACACACACAGTTCTGATGCAGTTTCACAGGACACAACCCCAAAGCCAAATTAAATGGTCAATGGAATCTGCCCACACTTCGAGTGAAACCTCAGTCAAGAATATCTCACTTGTGAGTGTTTTTAGACTCCAAAACAAGTTTTCATTTTAGAAGGACACTCCATGCCTACTTCTCCAGACCCCTGTGGAGACATTTGGTCATTCAGGACTTGGACGAAGGTGACTGCCTGCCATGAATTGAGATGTGTATTTGGTGTCTGGCAGCTTCCTGACCCATGCCTTCTGTCCCTCCATCCCCGGGGAACTTGCCTTGAGTAGCAGATGTGGACAAGGCTGTATTGATTTCCTTGTGCTGCTGCCTGTATCATTTGGCTGTATTTGTGATCAGCCCAGCTGCAGCCAGTGGGCAGGTATGGCACTTGGGAGATCAGCCATTGCTTTCCAAGCCAATACCTGGGGCTTGTTGGCAAACGAGAAAGAACATTACAGAAAGAGCACTAAGGTAGATTTGAGGCTCCAAGGCTCCGCCATTCGTGACTTTTCCCAAAAACCAACCTCCCTGGACATCACTGTGTCTGACTGGAAAGTGGTGGCTACCCTGCCAATTTTCTTGGGATCAGGGAGAGTTTTCAGAATTAAATGCAATAATGAATTTAAGATTCCATTCAAATATTAATATTAGCCAAGATTTTTTAAATCTCCTTTGTGTTAGAAATGACTCTAAGACCTTTATTTTTGTTGATTTACTATCAGCAATCGGATTTAAGTATTTTGAGTACCATTTTGAATATGAAAAAAAAAAAAAGAGGCACAAAGGAAACTAATTAAGAACTTGTTTAAATGATACAGCCAGTAATGCAAGATCCAGGATCTGAGACCAGGTCTTAACCACGATACCACTGAACACCCTACAAGTTGCTTCTCTGTGGCTTTAGATTTGCTTTTAATAATATCTATAGCACCAAGAAATCACTTCCTTACCCATGCCTCAATAAAAACACTTGCCATCTTGCTATAATTTGGGCATTATATATCTGTCTCCCTCACTAGACTGTGAGTTCCTGGGGGAAGGGAACCACATTACATTCATCAGTAATAGTTCCCACCCTGTGTGCTGGGCCTGGCCTATTGTACATCACTCTCTAGAGATTTGTTGGGCTAGAAACATAAGGAAGGGAAGGAGTAAAAGGTGGGTGAATAAAATGGATGATGGATGGATGGATAGTGGTGGAGAAGTGGGTGGGTGAGTGGGTGGTTGGATGAATGGATGGGAGGTGGGTGGATGGAGAGATAGTGGGAGAGTAAGCAGGTGAGGCTTCGTGGGTGGATGGATGGGTGAAGGATTAGATGACTCACATGGTCAGTTTTACAGGGAGGTATCTGATCATCTTGAAACTCTATCTTTTCCTCCATCTTCACTGCATATGCCCGTAATCTTTAATTATTTTCTATCTTGGAGCTATAGGGAACCCATTTACTATTCTCATAGTTTTAAATTAAATAAACAATGATATGTACAGGACATGAGAAATGAGACTGAACCAGGAAAGGAGAGAAAATTTCCACTTAATGTTAAAGCAGGGCTATTCTAGAACCTTGCCTGGCGTTTTAAAGCAGGGTATATTCTACAACATTGCCTGGCACCTTGCCTTCTTTGAGAAATTTTGAGAGTAAGAACTGGGTTTTGAATTTCTTCAAATCCCCAGCATACCTACTGCAAGGCAAAAGTAGATAGTCAATAAATGTCAAGTCAAATTAATAAGTCAGCCAGGCCCCGGCCCTCTGTGTGGCCTCTTCTGTCCTGCACAGCAGGTGTGTCCTGCTCATGCATCTCCCTCCCTTGGAGGAAGGTGGAGCCAGCGGCCACTCACCTTCGAGAGCAAGTACAACCAGCATAGGAACCTCTCCTTGACTTCCATGTGAAGGTCTTCCCTCCCATAGAAGAAACTTCTTCACTTAAGTATCAGCCAATTTCCCCTTTGGGAAGAGTGTCATGAAGTTGTCCCAGAAGCCTCCGTCTTCCAAAATAGCTACTGCAAAATGACACCCAGCAGAAGCTTCCCTCCTCTTGTGGGAGGTCAGGCTCCTTCTCCACTCCCTCTCTTCTCCTCTCCTGCTGGGGTATGTGCACCCTTACCTTCCTTGGTTTCTTCTCTGAGAACACAGGAGTATAGGGGAGGGGAAAGCAAGGTTACTGGAGGAGAAATGGAGGAAGAAAAGGCACGGAGGAGGGGGCAGATAAATACACAGCACTAACATTCATTGAGAACTTGCTCTGGTGTGAACGCCCTTATCAAAACTGTTGGGAAAAGTATAAATGGCAGCCACACCCCAGAGAAAAACCCCAACATGGCTCCTAACGACTTTCTCTTCCTACTTTCCCCCTTTTTTTTACTGGCAGGAAAAGTTCCCGCTGGTGTGAACTCTCCCACAGGCGCCAATTTCAAATCTGGCTGGCGGGGAACCTTAGCCCCAATAAGAACTAATTCCTGGGTTCAGGAGCTGATATCTGGAAGAACTTGCCAATAAACAGGTGGCCTGCCATTTATCTAAACCCTGTCATTTCTCCTTAGATCTATATAAGCACAAGCCTTTTGCAATAAAATTGGAATTCTCCCGGCAAAGTGTCTTGCATGGAGGATTCTTTCAAAAACTACTCATGTTAAAATAATCTCCATCTGGGCTGGGGATGTGGCTCAAGCGGTAGCGCGCTTGCCTGGCATGCCTGTGGCCTGGGTTCAATCCTCAGCACCACATACAAACAAAGATGTTGTGTCCGCCGAAAAATAAATAAATAAATTCTCTCTCTCTCTCTCTCTCTCTCTCTCTCTCTCTCTCTCTCTCTCTCTTTAAAAAAAAAAATAATAATAATCTCCATCATGAAGTAAGAGGTGGGACCAGGTGGGTTCTTTAGAAAGTAATCCGTGTTTTAACTCTGGAAAGTAGTATGGAGAGTCCTCAGAAAACTTGACCCAGTTATCCCACTCCTCAGTTTATACCCAAAGGACTTAAAATCAGCATTGTTTATGGCAATCAATGTTTACCACATCAATGTTTATGGCAGCTCAATTCAAAATAGCCAAGCTATGAAACCAACCAAGGTGCCCTTCAACAGATGAATGGATAAATAAAATTTGGTATATATACACACAATGGAATATTGCTCAGCCATAAAGAAAAATGACTTTATGACTTTTGCCAGTAAATGGATGGATCTGGAGACTATCCTGCTAAATGAAATATGCCAATCCCCAAAACCAAAGGCTGAATGTTCTCTCTGATATGTGGCTAACAAACAACCAGGGGATGGGGGAAGAGAAGAATAGAAGTTTGTTGGACTGGACAAAGGGGAATGAAGGGAAGGGAGTGGGGATGAGAATAGGAAAAGCAGTGGAATGAATGGGACCTAACTTTCCTATGTTCGTGTGTAAATATAGGACCAGTGAAACCCCACAGCATGTGCAACCACAAGAATGAGATCCTAATTAGAATAAGTTATACTCCATGTACATATAGTATGTCAAATACACTCTACTGTCCTGTATATCGAAAAAGAATTTTTAAAAGGAAAGTAATCGGGTTTAGATGAGATCGTGAGGGTGGGGGCTTAATGATGAGTGGGTTGATGAGAAGAGAAACAGAGACCCAAGGTAGAGAGCCTGCCCTGTTTGACCAAGTGAGGCCCTGAACCACCTCAGGACTCAGCAGAAGGCCTTACCTGATGCCAAGAAGATGCCAGCACCATGTTTTCAGCCTTCCGGAACTGTGAACAAAGTCAACCTCCTTCCTTTATAAATTACCAAGCTGTAGTATTCAGTTAAAGTTACAGAAAATAAACTAATATAACACATAAGTACCAGTTATTTAACTATTATCTCTCAGCTCCAAATCCACCCTTTTATGCTCCACTTTGATGCTAGTTCTGAAAATCAAGGAAACCCATTTGCTCTTTGCCTCCTACTACTTCAATATCTGCCCAGGGGTGGTACTAGGTGAAGACTGACAGGTGGAAGGCGGGGAGGAGGGACCAGCTCCTTAAAATTTTGCTTCTGTTCTTGTCTGGGTCACAACATCACAAGCTCTTCACCAGGGAAGTTGTAGTTGGCAACACATTCCAGTTCATTTCCCCCGCACACACTCAACATTCACCTCATTTTGGTCTCTCAGAAAAACTAGTACCCCCTCCCCAGAGACTCAGTCTCAAGCCCTACCTCCCAACTTCTGGGTTCTGATCACCCCAACCTCCTCTTTCATTTCTTCAGTTTCTCTCTCTGTTTCTTCAATGTTCCTTTCGCTTGTTTAATCCTTCAATCCCTGTTTAACTGATTCTCTGTATTAAATTCTTTGTGTTAAAATATCAGGTGGAGTTTCTGCTTTCCTAAATGAATACTGGCCGACTCAACTGTTGTAACATTTGTTCTTTACAGAACTTTGTCCTCCTTTTATGGATGAGTAAACTGAGACATGGAGTTATTAAAGTCTTGCTCAAGATCACATAAGCTTGAACTATAATGCCAGTAGCTTCTAACCCCATGCAATCCTGTCTAAAAATATCTATTTGAATAAGACTCTTGGTTCCTAGGGTGAATCTGTATCCTCAGGGTCATTCGTAGAACTAATACTGTATGCAAAGTTCCCTGAATAAAAAAGCATGAAGTTCTCCACCTCCACCTCACAGGACAGTCACGCAGAGACTTGCCACCAACAGATGGCTGCAATATAGGAGTGAGACACAATGTGCCTGCACCTCTTGAGGCCTACACAGCAATCCCAGGTAATTTCCCACCTACACAGCCAAAAAGGAATCAAATTCCAATCAAGAAATGATTATGTCTTTCCCCACAGTTTCTGATGAAAAAAAGCAAATAAAGTTCATTGACTTGGCTAGAAGCCACTCAGACCATAATATCTTCTTTTCCTTCATAATACACAACCCCTCTCCCCAACCTTTTGGGCATGACTCCATCTCAAAGTCTCCTTCATGGTTTTTATCTCCTCTTTTTATTATATTATCTCCCCATCTCTCTGTTATGTAAGTAAAATACATTCTTGGAAGACAGCTTAATCCTTTGAGGGAGAGATTTGGTCAACTTTTTGAACTTTACACAGAAAAATATTCCCCATACTCAGTTTTTCATCAAAAAGTGACCTGTAACGTAAAACCTCCTGAAGCCTCAGTAATTCCTCCTATTTGATTTTTGGCAATGGAAAGATGTGTGCTGGGTGTGTAATGACAGACTTGCTCTTATTCAGAGCCATGCACCTCCGAAGATTCATTGTTTTTCCTTTTCACGAGAAACTGTGATCAGCCATATCTTTATCTATAACTAAGTTCCAGGTCATCTCCAGTTATTTAAAACATTAACATCAGAATAATGTCTCATGTGTTGGTCACCAATGGTTTGCTATTGCCTTTGGGTTTTGACCATCATTTCTGATCAGACTGCAGTCCTTCATTTGCATTCCCCCAGTACGGCTTTTTTCTTATCATAGTCTGAAAAATAGCCATTTTTAATGGAGCACACCTAGTATCTCAAGGAAGAAGAAAATAGCATCATTTCACATCAGGAGCTTTATCACCAGAAGCCAAAATTGTTCCCACAAGGAATGTGGAGTGAGCCAGTTATTCTGTAGTACTTTAACAGGCATCTCCTCTGGCCTGACTTAGGGCCTTCTGAGAGGGACTTGTGGGTGACACAAGTCACAGCCTCAGTTAACATCTCCACCACAGCAGATGTCATGCAGAGCCCCTGTTGTGGGGATAGAAAGTGAATTATACTGGGAGTGAGAGGAGCCTGCCCTTGAATCCCAGCTCTGTACCACACTAAGGCTCTCAGAGCCTCGGTTATCTATCTCATTTTGTAAAATGAGATCTTTCCTACTCCCTAGAGTTAGCAAGAGTGAACCATTATCGGTGACAATATTCGCATGGTGAGCTCTGAATTTTCTCAAGTTGGATATTAATTACCATCTTTATTTTACATATGAGGAAACTGAGTCTCGGATAGTGAATTAAGTTTTCTGAGGCTCTTGAGTAAGAGGTCAATCTCAGTTTAAATCAAATTGTCTAACCCCAAAGTTACAGCTTTCCTGCACACCACTCTGACACCTATCAAAGACTAGATGGGTCGTAGCAGACAGGCGGAATGGTAATAAATGGGAAGCCTTTCTCCAGGGCTCTTTAAATTACATCAAGTATTGCCTTCAAGAATGTGACATGCATGACCACAGAAGAGTGTGGAAAGGAAGGACAGGGAGGGAGCCTTGTCACATCAGGGAGACACTCTCACATAGCACAGGGAGGTGGAGGCTGGCAGAGTTTAGTGGAGGAGTCTGCCTTCACACGCATGCATTGAGGGCATGCTGGCTAGCGCTCTGTGTGGCTGGGGTTATAAGGCCAGTGTCTGTCCCTCTTCTCTCCTAAGGACTCTGGTCCATTGGGATAGACCCAGGAACCAGGCAGAAATTAAAAGTGTCTGATTTATAACCCAGCTGAGGCTGGGTTGTGGCATGCTGTTTGGACCCAAGGCCAAAATAAGCTACTATAATGATTTATTCTTTTCTTTCATTCACATTTCTCCAGATTCTATTGCCAAAGGGAACCAAGAGATTAATACAAAAAAATCAGTTTTCAACACTTTGACCCAGGCTCTCATTCTTCCTTAAAAGGGAAGAAATCTTGGTAGAATTGACTTTTTTATGACCCAAGACAGTTCCAAAAGAAAGGGAGCCTTTCTTTCGTAACTACATTAACATAGTTTTATAATATATATACAGCCCCATTTATTAAGACAAAATAAAGTAAAACTCTGTATTTTGGAATGCACTGATTAAATAGACTTGCCTAGAAACTTAACTTCCATATGTAACATTGTTTCTGTGGGAAAACACACACACACACACACACACACACACACACACACACACACACACATTCCGTCTTCCAAACAACCCACAAACCAAAGTTTGAGAACAGTTATTTACCAGTATAAATATAGCATTATATTCCTGCGATATTCTTTCTTAAGAGACAGTTGGCTCCAAAGATCTCATTTTTAGTTGAAAAAAGACAAAATCCAATGCTAAACTCTAGGAACTGTCATAATAATGAGGGGGACAAAATCCCAATTCCAATGACTCTCTCCACCATCCTCTTCTCTGCACACAAAATCCTCTTCTTAGGTTTGTCTCCATTCCAACAACCTAATTATAGAGGAAACAGAAACATTTTTAATGACAACATTGCTTATAGGTGTGATATGAATTTATTCTGTTAGGCTCTGGGAAGTTAAATGCCTGAAGCACTCGGGGAGAAGGAAATTATGAAGCAATTCCCTCAAACAGTTAACTCATCACATTCTATTGTTAAAGGTTAGTATCCTCACTTGGGGTCTCTGCAGAATGGGATCCATTTATCTCTGCCTTATCCATTCTTACATCTTTTGTCTTAGATTGTGATTTGATTGTCATCATGGAACAACTCTTTGTTCAAAAATAGTCCCTGAGAATCTCTACACCATTCTAGGAGCATTCTTTGATCCTGACTCTCTCAGCAGCAGTATCGACAGTCTCAGGCAGGCAACTTCAATATGCATATAAAAGACTCAGCCAACACTCTGCCTTCTTTGATTTCTCCTTCAATAATTATCCATGATCCTCCTCCAGGCACCCATTCCACTGACATACCCCAGACTGCCACACTACCACTATCGCTTCAAAATATCAAATGCAATAATCCCATATTTACCACCAACCCCATATGGAGTCCTCTCCTGCTTGCCCATATTCAACTACCCTTCACTGCAGTGCAGATTAAAATGTATCATCTCTTTTCACTTGTTCATGCCCCCCACCCCTCATCCCTTTGTTCATAGTCAACTTAAAATTCATGGTCCATCAGTGACTGTAGAATCAGTCCCATATGTAGACTCTCAACCTTTCTCACCCCCCTGGGCATGGGAGGCAAGCCACGTTGGAGGACAATTTTCCACCTACCCGGTGCCTGCAGACATGGCAGAAGGAAACACACGACCACGTGGATTGATTCCACTTTAAATTCATGAGCACGATGCTTTAGAGGGTCCTTACTGCTGTGGATGGAATCTACCCCACACTCTCTGTTCATCTGTGGTTATTTTCTCTTCTGGGTCAGCGGCATCATGCAGATTTGATACAATTTCCCCCATCAATCCCTTCTGGCCACCATCCCAATCTCTTATAGAAACACACTCCTAAGAGTGGTCAGTATTCTTTCCCTACTTTCTTTTTTTTTTTTAAAGAGAGAGGGGGAGAGAGAGAGAGAATTTTAATATTTATTTTTTAGTTATCGGCGGACACAACATCTTTGTTTGTATGTGGGGCTGAGGATCGAACCCAGGCCGCACGCATGCCAGGCGAGCGTGCTACCGCTTGAGCCACATCCCCAGCCCTCCCTACTTTCTTTATACTCTCTCAAACGTATGCCACTAAGGCTTTGAACTTCAGGTCTCCACTGAAACTCATTGTCTCGAGGCTACTCATGGTCTTCATGTTGGCATTCTCCCTCGGTGCTCCATTCTTGCCAGACTCAACCCATGAGCTTCATTTGAGAAGATGACCTCTCCCTCCCTTGAAATACCTTCTTGGCTTCCCTTCAGAGAGCACTTGACTCTCCTCCCAGCTTCTCCTTCTGGAATTCCTTCACTGACACCTCCTTTTTTTTCCTGACTTCTGAATTTGGGAGTGCTCAGGACCCCCTCCTTAGATTTTTGTTGTAATTTATATTATCTACCCTTACTCTCTGGGTCATCCGATCCCATGACTTTAAATATCATTTGTAGGCTCTTGGCCTCTAAATCATCGTGAATCTGGTCACCACTAATCTGCACTTCTCCCCCTAACGCCAGACTCTTCCAGTCAACTTCTTCAGATCTGGATGTCTTGTGGACATCTCAAACTTCCCATTACCAAAACTCAGCTCTTTGTCTTCTATCTGCCAGCCTGCTTTCCCCTTTCTTATATGTGCAAATGGCAACTCCATCCTTCCTGTCTCTCAGGCTCAAAGCATTGGAGTCATCCTTCAATCCCATCCCATATATCTTTGTTCATAAATCTTGCTGACATTAATTTTGAAAGATATCTCAAACCTTGAGCTGCTTCTCACAACTTTCCCTGCTACCACCCTGGTCCAAGTAGCCATCACTCACTGACTAAATAATAATTGCAACATCTTTGAACTAGTCGAACACTCTTCGGACTTTCATTCTTATCCCCTTGTTTCCCACATAACAGCCAGAATGACCTCTGAAAATCATAGCTCACATAACTTCTCTCCTCTGGCCAAAACTATTCAATAGATTCCCATAACACTCAGCATACTGAGTCCTTACCAGAACTCCAAGGCCCCTGGCGTCCCAGCCTGGCTCCCTTCCTCTCTAACTCTTCTGGTAGCAGCTCCCTCCTCTCTGTGCTCCTGCCACACGGGCTCCCCCACTATTCCTCTTTCACCCAAACACACATTTGCCTCCTGAACTTTGTCCTCACTGCTCTCCATGCCTGGAAATCTCTTCCTTCTGACATCTTCTGAAGAATTCTTCTTCCATTTCACACATGTCTATACTTAAATGTCACCTTCGAAGAATGACAACTCCTGAGTAACTTGCCCATAATAGCTTCACACCACCACTGTGTCCTCCCTGGCATGTTTGTCTTCTTAGCACCTGTCCCCACCTGGCATACTGTAATGTCACCCCCTGCCTCTGATAGAGTTCCATGAGACTACGCGTTCCATGCCCTTTTTTGTTTTCAAATACCACATTGCCAATATGAAGAATAACATCCCTGGAGGCACCAAAAAATTAGTGGAGTTGATGAATGGCTGGATTAATGAACTTGTAGGCTATGGGGCTCTTTAAGCCTTCCAGAGAGACCTTTCGTATGCCAAGGCCACAAAAAAGGCAGGAATAAAAACTCAGAATCGGCTTCTGTACTGTGATGTTGTGGAGATTCTCCATGCCCTTCATCAGAACCTTCTTAGAAATGCTAAGTTAAGGGTCATCCCAGACTGAGAGGGTTCACAAAGAGCCTGCTCTGTTTTCTAAGTCAAGTCAAATAATTAGTACCAACTGTGACTTGAGTCTCACACTCCCAGAAAGATTAACCTTGCTTAATGATGGAAAACGATCAAAAGGATCGGGATGTTTTAGCTTGTTCCCTCCTATATTCAGGTCATACTTAGCCAGCTTTGTTCCTCGCAAGGTCTGTCCCATGCTGGTTGTACTAGCAAACATGCCACATCCATCATGCGGAAGCGGTCTTCTTTGCTGTCTCCCAGATCATTCAATAATCACCCTTTGCACTTGATGTGCAAACTGACTAATGTGCCCATCCCTCAAATGCCTGGCACTCTAGAAGTGTACATTTTCTGGAAGGACAAAGACCTGAATGTCTTATAGTTACTGAAATATATGAGTGTACAACATTACCAATGCCTTTTTGACTGATCCCCTATGTGAAAGTCCTCTTCTTCCCAAATTAAAAAGCATCAAATGGATATTACAATTCTTTGCTAACAAGAGATTGGACACCTTCTGTGTCCAATCCCTGGATCTGCCCAGTGCTGAAGCCAAAGCCTTTATTCTCTTCAGAAGGCATGTTTCTCTCTATCCTAGGTTGCTGTTATCTCCATATGAGCCAGACAGAGTCAGACAGAGATGGGTCCCATCTCAGCTCCTTAGGGACAGTGTGACCATTGCTAATTATTTCACCTCTTTGAGCTTCAGTTCTTTCATCTGTAATGTGGAGATAATAATAGTACCTGCTGCACGAGACTGCTGCAAACTTTTCTTAGTTTGACATGTAAAACCTTAACACTGTGCCAGGCACATAGGAAGGGTTTAACAGCTTAGAAGCCTCAGAGCATCTGTTTCTCTCGGTTGGGAGATGGTTGCTGTGTGAAGGGTCTTGGACTTAATCAATGCAGGGAGGCAACATGCAAGCAGAAGCCACTGGAGGAAACCACGGAAGCCAGCCAAGAGCCACCATCAAGACCCAACGTGCTTATCCAGCCTGTCTTGGGTGCAAGCATTGGGCTAGTTCAACATCTCTCTCTAGTCATGTCTGAGTATTTGCATACTAAAATATTTTGTATATATTATTTTATCTTAAATAGCTTTCCTTTAATTCCTCCATTTGTTATTTTGTTACACAAGGGTATTATATTAATTTAGTTTTGAAATAATATTGTAGATGTATTGTACTGTCTTTTCAGTAAAGTGAAGGAAGTGCTATGAAATTTTGTTAGAAAAAGGGGGCATGAAAAAGAAAAATCCCTGCCTCTGACAGTCAAATCTCATACTCCAGGTCCAGGAGTGGCCTCACTAATGCTTGGTTAAGTGTATTGTCAGCATTAAAAACAGGTTTAATTACTCATGGACCCAACGAGTCATTTCTTCTCTCTAGGCCAGGGGTTCTTAACATTTATTTTTTATTTGTTCCAATTTTCATTTGTTGTACCTGACAACAGAATGCATTTCGACTCATTGTACACAAATAGAGCACAACTTTTCATTTCTCTGTTTATACATGATGCAGAATCACACCATTCATGCAATCACACATGTACTTAGGGAAATAATATCCATCTCATTCCACCATCTTTCCCACCCCTATACCCGCTCCCCTCCCCTGACTCCCCTCTGCCCAATCCAAAGTTCCTCTGTACTTCCCTTGCCCCACCCCCACACCTCATTATGGATCAGCATCCACATATCAGAGAAAACATTTGGCCTTTGGTTTTGAGGGATTGGCTTACTTCACTTAGCATGATATTCTCCAACTCCATCCAATTTCCTGCAAATTCTGTAATTTCATTCATCTTTAAGACTGAGTAATATTCCATTTTGTATATATACCACAGTTTCTTCATCCATTCATCTATTGAAGGGCATCTAAGGTTTGTTCCATGGTTAGCTATTGTGAATTGAGCTGCTATAAGATTTTTAATGTTTTTTTAATCCAAAACTATTTTTGTCAAACATGGAAACAATTTATCTGTGGCTTCTGTCTCTCTGTTCATGTCTGTCTACCATCTCTCTCTCTCTCTCTCTCTCTCTCTCTCTCTCTCTCTCTCTCTCTCTCATACACACACTCACAAACACACACACTCCCATATTTTGCTGATTAAAACCTGATCCTCTGCTCCAGCTGAAGGCCTCCCTTCCTCATCCCAACTCTAGATGGTGTCTGCCTCCCTGAGGATCAAACAGCTTGATGAATTTCCATACTCCACTCTTCCCCAACAGCACCTACAATAGCATCTTGCACTTAATAAACATTTGGTTTATTTCTTCTTGGTTGACTTCATAAAGAAGAAGTAAATATTGCCTGAAATTAATATCAACTTGTACAAATTTCTGATTCATTGTTTCTAATCTCCAAAGGTAATATTTACCTCAATACCTCCTTCCATGCCCATACAAAAACCAAGAGCCCTAAGAATCCCTCTCTGATACAAATATCTTCACATTAAATGCAATTTTGCACAAAACCAAGTTAATGACCTAGAAATCGGGGAGGTTGTATTAAAATTTTTAATGAGAGGTTTATAAAGCATCTTTATGTTTGAAGAGATGACTATTTATTGAATCAGGCACTTTACATAATTTTTCAATGCTCACAACTGTTCCTTAACGTACCTATTATTTTCCCTATTTCATAGATGAGGAAATCAATGGAGAATGAGCATTAAGTGGCTCAAAGATCAAGGTCATAACCTGCTGAACGGCAGAGCCCATGTCTCTGAAGGCTGAGTCCAGGGTGCTTTCTGCTACGTCCCAACTACTAACAACTGTAGAAATGCTACATGACCTGGAGACATTACCTCATTTTTTTAGTCTTCACTTTTCCCATCTTAAAATGAGGAGGTGAATGTCACTAACATCAGAGAGTTACGCAGACCACAGGAGCTGCTCCAAATGATCTGCTCAGACTAGCACCTGCCATACCATAAGAACAGGCCACCATCTGGCACAAAGTTAAAACAGAAACACAAATTGGTCATCATTATAGCTTGGACTCTGCTGCTTTCTGCAGAAGGAAGTTCTTTGTGTCTGCAAACAGCAGACAATACTTCAAACATTCATTCACTGGAGATTGAGTTCTGCCAAGGATAGAAAAACAGGAAGTAAACACCCTGGACCAGGTGTGTCTTGTAACAACCTATTTTGTTTGCCCTTGAAAAGTGCTTTCAACATTGGGCGCAATCCAATGCCTATGTCCATGATGCATGTATTATTCTCACCTTTCAAAGGGTATATTCCAGGAGCCATGGAAACCCACATTCACTGTGTGGCTTTGTGATGTGGAGAGAAGCAAGACATTCAAGCCATGATCCACACCTGGACTGCAGGGAATCACAGAATGGAGGGTTCTTAGTCACTGCCCTTTTAACACCACCCACGTCTTACCCAGAAGGAAACTGAGGCATGGAGAAGGAAGGAAGCTGTTTTCTCAGGCTTTGCTTCAACAGCTCTGTGAAGCGAATGGCCCATCTGTTACACATGTCTCCCTGCTCTCCAGTGCCCACCCATACTCCCCCTGCAAACTGTGAGTCCCCTCCCTATACTGTTTCTTCCAGAAGGGCTTTTCCTCTGCTCCCCAAACATGCAGGATCTTCCTAGGGCCGTGGCTTTTGCCCCTGCTTCTCATCCTCCCAAGAACTCCTGCCTCGGACCTGCAGAGAGGTGACTCTTTCGTGTCCCTCAGGCCTCTGTCCAGCTGCACTGTCTTACACCCTTCCTATCACCACAGGATTACTCAGACTCCCCATCACCCTCTGTATCTCTGTGGCTGTGTGGCAGAGCGCTTGTCTAGCACGTGTGAAGCACTGGGTTGGATCCTTAGCACCTCATACAAAAATAACAAAGAAGATAAAGGCATGCTGTCCATCTAAAACTACAAAAAGATAATCAAAAAATAAAAAAGAAAGCATTTCCACCTATCTGAGGTAACTAGGCTCGTGCACTTCAACCCATCCCTCCCACCCAATGCCCTGCCCCATGACAGAAGTCATGTGCTCTTGTTTGCTGTTAATCTCCAAAACTTAGCACAAGCCTGACACAGAGTTGGTGCTCAATAAATGGATAGGTGAAGCCACATCCAGCCCTGAAGGGCAACCCCTAAAGGCTGGTATTTTCAAAAAGCTACAACGTGGTAGTTACTGTGTGTGGCAGTGACCCTCGAGTTCCTAAGTTTCTACCGTCTGTCAGCTGAGGGTTCCTATGATCTCGCCAAAATTTTGGTGGTTATCTTGAAGGTTTCAGGAAATGTTTTTCTTGAAGTAAGTCATCATTCTCCCCACTCATTCTTACCTGAGAATTTGGCTTTATCTACTCATCACATTGGTGTTTGTTTCGGAAAGATGGATAGAAGAAATTGTCCATTTGGTAAAAGATACAGGAGAATCCAGTGTCAATCTGCTCCGTGATCTCCTGTGTTGACAGGGCAGAGACTTAATCTCAGAGACAGCCCCAGAGGGGAGGGGACAGATGATCAGGGAGACAGACACCTTGGGGTCTCATTCCCTTAGGGGTGACTTTGACAATTATCCAGGGCTCATTATCTTTATCTTCTAAGGTGCCTTGGATGTTCTCCAGGGTTCCTTCCAAGGCTAAAGTTAATATTCATTTATTCAACAAAGGCAAATATTTGCTCCATAACATCTGTGCCAAGTACTGTCAAGGTGCTGGAAATAGAGCTTTGGAAAGCAGAGGGAGGCCATCTTCACCCTGCAGGACTTTATGTGATTGTTTACAGCATAATCCATTTAATTCTCAAAAGTTTGATCTTATTCATGGAATACTTTAATTATGAGAGAGTGGACTTCTTATGCACTCCCACTCGGGGATGAGACTTCCGCTCTTTGCTTTCCAGTCTTGTGCTCTGCTTTCTATCATGAGTGGAAGAAAACCCACCCTGTCTCCTCTTCTGTCCCGATCAAGTGTTTGGTCCACCCAGTGAGCTTCTCTGTGCTCTTCCTTTCCTACCAAACAGCCCCAGACAGATGGGGGCAGGGCAGGCAGGGGTTGGGGAGGTGGGGGGACATCAGAAGTACAAGTAGAGTCACCCTGTGTCTTAAGAAAGCATTCAAGTTAGGGTGCAGGATCCTGACATTAATCCACACTCTGCCAACCACTGGGCATCAGACCTTGAGAATATCCCTGAACCTCTCTGGGTGTCAGCTTCATCTCCTCAAATTAAGGTGTGGTGGTCATGAGAATGTTCCTGTGAGACATCCCGCTGTGTCCCGTGGAGTTGATGAGGACCTTAGTTCTGCCTTCCAAACTCCGTCACCACATTGGCACCACCAAGAGCCCCCAGCTAAAATCCAAGCATGGCAGGGGCATTGCTGGGAGAAGCAGGTGTGTTTCCGGAACACAGGGGACTCCTCTGACTGCCAACTCTGGCCCAAGGGCTCCATCAGCTTTACTAAACTTTCTTCCAGCTGCTCGTCAATCGGAGACTTTGTTCCTCTCTCCTCCACGTGAGCAAGACCCACATGGCCCTCTGATGGCCTCCCAGCCTCCACTGCCCCTTCCCCACTTCCGCTAGAGATGGTCCCCCTAATCCATCTCTTGCCTGTTGTACCCAAACTTAACACCCCCTTCTCAAGCTAGCACGTTGGCTTTTTCCTCCCTCACTGTTGGGAAGACAGTGTCAACAAAAATATTTTACAAAGTACACGCGGCTTTCTACAACACCAAGACTCATACCAAGGAGACAGTGTCATTCATTTACTCACTTAAGAGTACTGACCAACCATCCTGAGCAGGGATCCGGAGATACAAAGGAATGATGCTCTTCCCTGAGCTGGTCACAGGCTGGAGGAGCCTACAGCTTCATCTGCCTTCTAAACTCCGTCACCACGTTCATCTTCACTTAGATGATTATATCTTAGATAATAAGTCTTAGTCGTGAAATGAGATGTGGGGGACATAAAGTAAGAGGAAAGAGGGAGAAATGACTCCGCCATCCCACCAAGGAACCGAGTGTGTTAGATCCTGGCTGTTCAAGTGGATGTGAGAGGTTTTTCAATTGTGCTCCCATGTAACCTGATGCTGTCCTCCTGCCAGAGCCTCTCAGCACCAGGGGGACTTGTTGGGATGTGATGGCTGTATCGCTTTTGCAGGGAAACTCAACTGTTGTCACCATTTCATGGCTCTGAATATTCAGCTGTACAACAGACCTCCAGGAGAATATGCTCTGAGTTGTAATTTTCCAGAGGCAACACGATTATAAAACCCAAGCAGATGGAAGGACAATTGCAGCGGACGGGAAAGCTGTTAGCAGTTTCCATTTGTAGACAAAACCATTATTTTTTAACAGATCACTGCCAGAATTTGATGAAGCCGGTACTCTTTGCATCCTCTGCTTTGCAAAAAGCCCTGTAGCTCTGTAAGACTTTGCAAACAGTTGAAGAATGCTATTTTTATACATTTGTTTATGTCAAAGGCACCGGCTCATAGGGTTTCACATTTAGCTTGCTGTTAATCTCCAAACTTCCATTAATATAGAGTTCCCAACCCTGAAAATTGTACTTCAAAATAAATGGTGGTGCGATCATCTTTTATTTAAAATATCACTGCATCCCATCATTCAGTGTCAAGGCCCAGCTTGTTTATGGGAGAGCTTGATTACATAATTACATATTAGGAATCATTTGTAAGGAAAATTGATTGGGGTATTTACAGCAAGGATTTCACCAGAAATAACCCTGTCTCTAGATGTGGGAGTGAAGCATCAGGTTGAAATGGCACAAGAACTTCAGGAGCTTGTCACCATCTTGGTTATTTCTCATCCTAGGAAGAAGTTCTTGCCCACAAAGCAACGGGGGACCAACTGTCAGCTTTGATACACTGTGTGATCCACAAATCAAGTTTTAGGTGGTGGGGTTACAGAGTACCGGAAAGAGTGCTTCAAAGGGATTGGCGAGTCTCAAGTTCAAGTTCTGACCCTGTTGGTAACTGGTAGAAAAAAATCGTTCTGTCTCTCCAAACCAATAACAAATGGGAATGAAAACATGAGTGGTTAAGTGTAAAAGTTAGGCAATGCCTGTGTGGATGCCAGGAGCTGAGAAGGACCTAAAGGCACAGATGAGCTTCACTCCAAACAGGAAGATTGGTGGACGATGGAAAGACAGCCTTCACTTGGTGGTTCCTCCTCAGTGGTGACAAGAGCCCTAAGATGGTCCCCATTCAGCTTCCCTGCAGTCCCAGAGACCCCAGGTCACATCTTTCCATTCTTCTCTATTCTGATTTTCTGTCTGCTCATTTTCTTTCTCAGGCTGCTAACTCTTTTTTTTTTTTTTTTCTTTGCCTTTCATGATATCTGGCCCCAGGAACATTTGGTCAATAGAATATGTCCAAATTTTTCTATGGAACCTGTCTGCAGCCTTTGTCTCTAGTACTGAAGAAGATGAGTTCTGTCCTTCTTATAAGATAAGCATGAAGAAAGCATACTGATTTAAACCTCAAAGTAGTCTCGGTCCCCAGAAAGGAAATGATAATGAAAATTACAGCAATAGCAGCAGTTATAAGATTTGTCCTTCCAAATGTATTGGACTCTAGAGGGAAAAAGAGCATAACTGGAGGACTGTCACCATGTCTCTGCATCTGTCCTTGGCCATTTCCGGGTCCCCAGCATTTTTCTGAAAATGTTACTGCCATTAAGAAAGGCAAAACTTAACAACTGTGACCAGGCCAAAGATAATCTTAGAAAGCAGATTAAATTGAGCAAGGTTGCAAGGGAGACCTTTCCCTATAAACTTGTTGGTCTCTTTCTTCAGGCAGGGTATCAATCTTCCAGGCCTCTGCCTCCTCTACCTGGTGTATTATACCTGTAAGCTTTCTGAGGATGGAAATGGGGATTTGTTCACCTCGTCAATACCACTGCCCATCCTGGGTCCATCCCACGTCACGCCTCAGTAAATGAGAGTCAGACCAAACTGAACTAATCCCTTTTCCATCCATGGGTAATGCCTACTCATCCTGCAGTAAGTCCCAACTCAAAAACCGCCTGCTTTTTCTATGAGCATGTAGTTTGTGTCTCCCTTCACGGTAATTCTACAGGGTTTTATCCACAGCCTTCGGTAGTCATCACAGTAGATTTTCTGCATCTGCATATCTGCCTTTCTCTGCATGCTTCTTCCCAGCACTCTGGTTTAAGAAGTAAACTGAATGAACAGTTAGAGGATGGGTTTCTTTGAAGCCCGCACAGTCATACACATTATCAGTACTTAATAGATGCTTATTGAATTGAATTGAATTGAACTGAACTGAACTGAATTAGTGCTAGGGTTTCCAATAGTGGAATTGGATAAATTGCTACCTCTTTAGCTCTAGTTTTACCCTTAATGATCTTACTGATGTTCGATGATGGATGAGCACAGCATAAACTGTTTCCCCTTTATCACCTGCCAAATCCAAAAATGCTGACACTTTTCATGCCCTGTTGGTTCTTTTCCTTCTTACAAAGGATAAGGTCAGACACGGTTTACTTGCAGTGATTGTATTGATCTTCGTTCTTAAGATGCAATTGGAACTTCCCCTAGCAGGCAAGTTGTCATTGACTTTTACTTGGAGAGACAGATACTGACCATGGATGCTTTGGAGGAAGCCAAGCTCAGTCTTCAATTCTGACCAGTCCAGTGAGCTGGAATTTTACCCAGACAGAGCTAACCTTCATTATCTTGTTGGATGGGATCTTTTACTTTGCTTCCCAAAGAGTTTTCTACAATACAGATTTGTACAGTGGGAAAGGGATATTGAATTATTTAAACTTCCCAATCTAATAAAATCTGCATCCTTTTCAAGCTCACAGTTGTCACTGTTACGTCACACATGTTGTACATCAAAGAACAGTGAGGACAAGAGCTAGCTGAGTGAGCAGATGTGCATAGAGGAAGAGTACAACTCTTTCCTTTGAACAGGGATGTCTTGTTTTAGAAAACACGCATTTATAAGCATTGATTTGTTTGTCCTTGAGAGAACCCTGGCAAGAAATATACATTTATCCCCCTTTTTACAGAAGAAGAAACCAAGGTTCAAAGAGAACAGGAATAAATGGAATACAACATAGCTGAGAAAAGGTCTATGTGTCAAAGCCCTTGCTCCACTACACCTTGCCACTATGTGATTTGGCTTTTGTGACATGTGGCTGTTCATAGATACCTTCCTTTGCAATATCTCACCGGCTACAATAACACCATGAAGAGATTCATGATCCCTTTGAAAGCAAACATCTGTGCATTGATAAAGCTATTCTTTTTAATGTAAACTTGAGCTAGAATCTAACAAACATGCATCAGACTTGCATGCTGAAAACTATCAATGCTGACAAAAAAAATCAAAGAAGATTTAAATAAATGAAGAGAAATACTTTTTTCTTGAAAGACTCAACTTAGTTAAAGATGTCAATTCTTTCCAAAATGAGATACACATTTAACACGATGCCAGTCAAAATCTTAGCAAGAGTTCTGAAGGTATAGACAGAACCTAAAATGTCTAGAGAAAACCAAAGAAACTATAATGGTTAAATAATTTTGAAAAGGAGAAACAAAGCAAAAGAAATTAGTCTACCCAGTTTTATAACTTCTAGTTAAGGTAATCAAGACTGTAGAACTGGCAAAGGGAGAGACCCGTGGATCAATAAAGCCAAACACAGAACGTAGAGATAGATCCTCACGAACATAACCACTGGTTTTTCACTAAGTTGCAAAGGCAATTCAGGAGAATATGCTTTTTCCAGAAATGGTAATGGACCAACTAGACATCCATAGTCAAAGAGGAGAAGGATAAGAAAGAGATGGAGAGAGAACAGAATGAGGAGGAAGAGCCAGAGGAGGAGGAGGAGGAGGAGGAGGAGGAGGAGGAGGAGGAGGAAGAGACGAATCAGCAGTGGTGAAAGCTTAAACTAGGGCTCACCTTCTTCAAAAATCAACTCAAAGTGGGTTATGAACTTAAGGCACATGCACATTATATAAGAGAGAATATTTTGGATCTAGAGCTAAGCAACGAGTTCTCAGACTCAACACCAAAATTCAGTCCTTAGAAGAAAATATTGAGCAGGACACAGTGGTATGTGTCTATCATCCCAGTGACTCGGGGGCTTGGACAGACGATGGCACATTTAACCCTAACCTCAGCAACTTAGTGAGACCTGGTCTCAAAATAATGTTTTTTAAAAGGGCTGGAGGTGTAGCTCAGTGGTAACGCACCCCTGGGTTCAATCCTTAATGCAAAAAGAATAAGAAAGAAAGAAATTATTAATAAATTTCACTTTAAATAAAAATGTTGCTCTGTGAAAAATACTGTTAAGAAATGAAGAAACAAGTTATAGATTGAGAGGAAAAAAATTGAAAACCCACACAGCCAACAAGAAGTTCATATCTAGAATATGTAAAAAAGAAAAAAATCTCAGAACTCAACAGTAAGAAACAAACAATTATAAAATAGGCGAAAGATAGGAAGAAAAACGTAACAAATAAGCACATGAGAATATGCTCACCATTTTTAGACACGAGGGAAATGAAAATTAAAACCACATGAGATATAATTACACACTAAAGTAATAATAGTGACAACAGGCTAAAGTAATAATAGTGACAACACCGTATGCTAGCAAGAATTCAGAACAACCACTTGGCTCATACGTTGCTGGTGGGAATGTAAAAATGGTACAGTCACTTTGCATAGCAGTTTGACATTTTCTCAAAATACTAAACATGCGACCACCTTACAACACAGAAATGGCACTCCTGGGCATGCGTTACAGAGACATGGAAGTTTATGTTCACACAAAACAAAAACTGAACACAAATGTTTACAGCAGCTTTATTCATAACGGCCCCAAACTGGAAACAACCCCAATGTCCTTCAGTGGTTAAAATGTGGCACCCATTCACCATGGAATACTACTTACAATAAAAAGGAATGAACTACTGTTACATGCAACCTGAATGAATCTCCGGAGCATCTTGTTAAGTGGAAAAAGTCAGTCCCAAAAGGTCTCTCGCTGTTATTCCATTTATTTACCATTCTTGAGATGGAAGAGTTTTAGACAGGAACAAAAGACGGGCTGTGGCCAGGGATTGAGGGAATGGGTTTGGGAGGCAGGGAGGGTGGATGGGAAAGGGAAACGGGGGGGCATCCTTGTGGTGTGGACGAACCTGTCTCAGCTGCAATCTCTTAATGATGGTGTTCACAGAATTTTGCAAGATAGTGCCACCAGGGGAAGGTAGGTAAATGACACACAGAATCTCACCCATGAACTTCTTACAACCACATGGGAATCTACAATTATATCAAAATAAAAATCTCCATTTTAAAAATAGAAGTTGAAAAAGAAGCCTGAAAAGGACTAGTTCAGAGGACTCAAGGCGTTAGGTTTCTACTAGAGACCTAGAACTCATCTTGTCACCTCTTTTATATTGACTTGTTTCAATTTTCTCTAATCAAAGCATCTGGTGAAATAATCCCCCTCAGCTACCTAACAGTGCCCAGCACGTCATGGATTCGCACTTGCTCTTTCTTCTGGACCAGACTATACCTTCTCTCAGGCTCCCCCAGCAGACCCCTTGTGACTGGAGTCAGTGCGGGTACCTGCTGGAGAGCTCACCTACATGCACACCTCAGGCCCAGGGGGTATCTACTCCTTTGGGCATATACTTGAAGCTGCACACTGTCATTATCTAATGTTTTTCTTGACACATTAATTGGACATATTGTGGGTTTCGGCATGCATAAAGTATGCATCAATCAAATCCAACCTCCCTTATTCCAGTCACCACCCGCCACAAACCCTTCCCAATTTCTAGTAATCAACACTCTACTCTCACGTCGACATTTTTTTAGTTTGCACCTATGACAGAGAACATCAGATGCTTGCCTTCTTGTGTCTGGCTTATTTCACTAAACAGAAGATTCTCCAGTTCTATTCATTTTCTTGCAAATGATAGGATTCCATTCTTTATGGCTGACTAATACTCCATTGTGCATATATGCCATGCTTTCTTTACCCATTCATCTGTGGATGGGCATTGAGGCTGATTCCATGTCTTAGCTGTTGTGGATAGCTGCCATAATGGGTTTGCAGGTATCTCATTAGTGGTTTGATTTAATTTCCTTTGGATTAAAACCTAGAAATGGGAGAGCTGAAGCATATGGTGATTCTATTTGCAGTTTGTGAGGAACCTCCATACTGGTCTTTGTATATAAGTTCCTTTTCTCCACCCTCACCAGCATTTTGTTTGTTTTTATTCATATAGCCCCTCTCTCTGGGAGAGAGGGACTCTCCTTGTCTCTCATTTCTCTGATGACTAATGATATTGATTATTCTTTCCTATTTTTGGCTTTGCATTTCTTTGAGAAATGTCTATTTCTTCTGAGAAGTGTCTGATCAGATCATTTGCCCAATTTTTAACTGAATTACTTAGGCTTTGTCAAGTTTTTTGGGTTACTTATTTATTCTGGATATTAGCCCTCTGTTTGATGAGTGGTTGGCAAATATCTTCTCTCATTCTCTAAATTATCTCATTGCTCTGTATTTTCCTTTGCTATGCTTTTTAGTTTGATGCCATCTCATTTGTCAATTTTTGCTTCTATTTCCTGTGCTTTGGAGGTCCTATTCAAAAAAATCACTGCCTGTACCAATGTCTCAAGGTGTTTTCCCTGTATTTTTTCTAGCAGTTTTAAATTTTCCAAATCTTACACTTAGGTACATTGTCTTTTGACAGTCTTGAAATTCTCTCTCTGTTCTGCTACATTGGCAATTCCTCGCCTATCCTAAGAACAATTTTGAGCACAAACCAATGCAGTGTCTTTGAGGAGGGGATAGACATGCTCTGCCCACTGCCCACATCTCCCTAATTAGCAGAGGACAGACTCTTCCTTTCCTCCCCCACTGCTGGAAATATTGGCTGCTGGTCATTCTCAGCTGAGTCCTTCTCCAACACCCCGCGCAGGGTGAGTGCCTCACCCCATTCAGCACTCCTGCATCAGGGACACCAGAAGATGTCGAGGTACAGCTGTCACCTAGATTTGGGGCAACTCTAAAGGGCCATCCCAGCTCCAAAACTCTGTAAGAAATCATCTGAGGTCTCTACTTCCAGTACATCAACTTGTCCCTCTGACCAATTTTGTTTCCCTCCCTTTTTACCTGGTGTTGTTGTCAAAAGTTTCCTTCAATAAACTCCTTACACATAAATCTTTATCTCACAGTATTTCCTGGGAGAACCAAACTAGAAACAGTATTAGGAGCAGCACACACAAAAAAAATGATTTTGAAATGGTGTTTTTTAGCTGGATCTCCAGCCAGCTGCTTTACAATGGGACTCCATCATAAGTGGTAGATGAAGTGCTAATAATCTTCCATGTATTGTAGCTACAATCATTACAGTCTTTGCTGGTAGAGAACTGAGATGGAATACCAGGGGATGAACTAGCAGGGGCAATGCTGCAGTTGTTCAAGCAAAGCAATAATTCCAAGGACTATGGAAGTGGTTGGCTCTTGCTGGGGTTATTATGTATTGAAGAAATAGCAATGAAAGGTTGAAGATGATGAATCGCAAACTCAAGCCAAAGAACAATAGCCAAAGGGCCTTTTGGCAGCATATAAGAAATCCTCCATATTCTGCAGCCAGAAGAGAGAAAACACTAAGGATCAGATCCAGGATTTAAGTAGAGTAATGGAGTTCCAGAGATGACCATCTCAACCCAAACAAATCTGTTCCATCTAGACCTGAATTCTGATTACAAAGGACTAGGGCCCTGGCATATGGGATGGAAATCTTAGGCTTTGTCAAGTTTTTTGGGTTACTTATTTATTCTGGATATTAGCCCTATCAATGTACTCAGAAATTGTGAATCCCCAGATTTTCCTAACCCCTCTGCACTTAAAGAAGTTCATTCCTCCATGCAAAAGCTAAGTTCTCCACCCCATCATAAAAATAATGCAGAAGCCTCTGCCTTAGAACAAAACATGACCACTCCCAACCCCCAGGGTCTATTTCTGTCTCCCTGGCCACTGGACCTAACTAGGGCCAAATCATAATGAAGCACTTGGCCTGCTGAGGGAGGAGAGAGACCTGCTCTGAAGGAGTGGGGAACTGGTCCCCTTCACCAGCATTGATAGACGGGAACACACGGGACTGGACACTGAGGCTGCTGCGCAAATTCGGATATGGGTGAAGCTAGGAGACTTCATTGAGGTGAGGGTCCTCTCTTGAATAAAGGATTTTCCAGAATTAGGACAAATTTCAGGGCTAACAGCAGATCCTCAACCCCTATTATGGGTTCATGTGATACTACATGTAACCAAGGAAGAATTGAAAGTTTTTGCTTTCCAAGTTTTGATCAAATGATAAAATTTCTACCATAACACAAGGTGCCGTGTGTCTGTACGTTGAGAAGTCCAGGTAGCTGTAAGGTAGAAAGAAAAGACCAAGTACGGAAACAGTGAGGAGGAAATCTAAAGCACCTGATGGTCACAGAGTTCTCGAAGGTAACATTGATTTTGAAGAACCAATCTGCTCGTACACTCAGTCAAGTTCAGGTTGGAGGGGACAACAACAATCCATTGGTAGAAAGAAAAATCTCCTGGAGAAGTTTCATAGGTGAAAGGAAGTTTGCCATATGGCATATTTTAAACAATCAATTTAATGACTAGTATGATATTTTGATAGAATAGACAATACATATATATTTCTTATTAATATTTTATATGTATGTTTACACATATAATCATATAAGAAAGATATGTATTTACATATATATAAAATCTTTGCACTCATTTCTAAAACAAAGGTTCTGAAACTTTTGGAATTAATTTCCCGAGTAATAGGGGTGAGAGGCTTGTCTTTTGTTGTCCATAATAAGCCCTTTCAACCTGCTGAGTTGATGCTAACTGAATCTCCGTGAGCACCTAGATGGCTGCAGGATTGGGACTGGTTGCCAGAGGAACTGACCACTAATTAGAAGGTTGGCACTTTTAGTCTTACTCCCCAGACTTCAGTGATGGGCGTGGAACTGAAGATTGAATTAATTACCTATAACCGATGACTTCATCGTGCCTTTGTAATAGAACCTCCATTAAAACCCTGAAGATTGCTTAGAGAGGTTCCCGGTTAGTATGTAAATGGAAGAGTTGTGGGGACAATGTGCCCAGAGAGAGCGTGAAGCTCTGTTCCCCTCCCCCACACCTTACCCTTTGCATCTATAATAGTCACCTTGTCTAGATTAAGAAATATCTAGAAAACTGCAAACCATTATTTCTGAATGCATCTGTGTAGGTGTATGTAGAGAAAATTATCATGAGTTGGTGAACTGAACCGGTTCGGGCCACCATCTGCCGCAGTCTGGTTGCAGCAAAATAACTGGGGGGTGACGAGCAACTTGTACATTGATACAGCAGGAGTGGGAGCCATTTATTGTAGGACAGGAAGGATATATATACATTCCACACAGCTTATCTTAATTAACATAAACTAGATACAGCAGTCAACCAATAAGGAATCTCCACATTTAATGGCTCGCTGGCGTTACTTCACAAACCACTCCCTCTGGCAAAATGCCAGGCACCATCTTGACTTGTTTACAGACCCTAACACTCCATCCAATCAACTGCAAACCCAGATGGCACAGAAAGGTGAGGGAAAGGTGAATTTGCACTCACTCCATCTGTGTGTGTGTGTGTGTGTGAGTGCGCGTGCGCGCGCGCGCACGTACCCTGAGTTTGGACATTTCTCCAGCCCTTGGATATCAGAATTCCAGGCTCTCCAGCATGTGCACTCTGAGACTTGCCTCAGTACCACCATAAACTGACCACCCCCCACACAGAGTTCTTAGACTTTCACCCTCAGAACTACACCATTGACTTCTCTGGTTCTAAAGTTTTTAGACTTGGACTGAGTCAGGCTCCTAGCATCCTAGTATCTCCAGCTCACAGCCATCCTGATGTGAGATATCTCAGCCTCCATTATCACATAAGCTAGTCCCTCTAACAAATCTCCTCTCAAATATCTAGATCCACTCATCCATCCATTTGTCTGTCTATCTATCTATCTATCTATCTATCTACACACACACATACACACACACACGTATAGTACATATACTTAGAATGTGCATTTTTTGCAAATTCATGCAAAAACATGTACATAAGACTTGAAACAACATGGAGGCAGATTACTATGAAATTCTGCACTTACCTTGTTTCAAGATTTGAGGTATTTGCTTCAAGTTTTATGGAAATGTCTTTTGCATGAGTTTAAATATATACATGATAGATAATTAGTTGGATCAACCAATCGATGGATAGATAAATAGATCCTATCAGTTCTGTATGTCTAGAGAATACCGACTAACAAAGTATATCTTCTATTTGGTGATTCCTGAGATGCAATGGCAAGTGTTAAAGCCTGGGTCTGTAATGTTTCTCAAAAGCGCACAGGCTGAAGGCTTAGTCCTCAGATGGTTGTGCTATCAGGAGGTGGCAGAAACATCAGGAGGTGGGGCCTAGGTGAAAAGAGACGGATCACTGGGGACATGCCTTAGAAGGGTATATTTTGTTCCTGGACTCGCTTCCGCTCCTCTGCTTGCTTCTGCTGTGAGTTGAGCAGTTTGGGTCCACATGCCCTCCTTCCACCATGATGTACCACCTCACCACAGGTCCAGAAAAAAATGGAGCCAACTGATAATTAACTGGAATCTTTGAAACCATGACCCAATATAAGTCTTCTTCAAGTTGCTTTTCCAGTATTTTGTCACAGTGATATAAAATGCTTTCGTGAGTTCTTGAGCCATTTGCAAATTATCAAACTACACAAGACAGTCATGGGAACTACCAGCTTTATAGCACACAGGTTGTGATTGGCAGCTTGTGAGGGCAGTCTTGTGAGATTAAGTCCTTCACCTCTGTGGGACCTGTGGAAGTTCTAGGTGGTGTTAGAATCACTTAGATCATTGGAAACCCAGGTAGTGCCCAGAATTGTTTTATGTGAGAAAAAAAAATACACATTTTTTATTAGATGTGTTCTGTAAGGAAAAAAAACTTAGGGAGCTCATGTTTTTAAATTGCTAAATTAAATGAATTCATTAATTATGTTATTAGATAATATAGAAATAAAGATTACAAAATGAGGCCAGGTATACAGATTCTCTACCTCCACAATTCTACTTCTGGAAAACTAACCTAACAGATATTTTACTAACGTCTGTGACCATGTATGCAAAGGTGTATTTAAGAAGGGTGTTCATTTTAGCATTACTTGCATTAGCCAGGGGAAAGAAGGAAAAACAACTGAATCCATAGTACTGTATAAATAAACAATGTTTAATTCATGCAAAGGAAAGCCAGACAGACCTTTCCAATAGTGAGTTATATCACTCAGAGAAAAGTAGACTTGTGTAATAATCTCAGTTTTGTTTCAAGCTATATTTACATGTTTTGCATGAATTTACACAGACACTTTCTAGACAAATACAAAGTAAATGTTTAATGCTGACTTCTTCTCCAGTGGGAAAAGGGCTCACACTTTAACTTTCAGAATTTTGTTCTGTTTGTACTGCTGAAATGTTTTGATCTGTTCATTTACTTAATTATTTTTAAATAATAGAAAAGGTCATTTTAAAAAACGAGAGCCAAGAAATATGAATCTATTTTAAATTGCAAAATAAAATGTTGAATAGCATCGGGAAGTCGTCCTCATGGCTGAACAAGGTGAGCAAAGCTGAGAAAATTGGCCCTGAAATTCAAACTCATCACAAGGAATCAAGTAGGCAGCAGTCACTGGCCTTGACAGGTGAACACTGTCTGCAAGGTGCATTAGTCCTTGGCCTGATCACTGGGAATCACAGAATAAAACAGGAGAATGTTCTGACCACACTCCATGGCACTCAAGTGTCTCCTGAAAGCAAAAGCAGCCAGGCAAAAAGACACAGTGGCTTTCAATCTTAAAATCTAATGTGAACCCTTGACTGGTCTTTAAATTACCACATGGGCATCTGGAATGGGGAAGCACAGTCTGTATGTTCTGACAGAGAGATGACATTGACAATCATTATGAATTCCAAGTAGGGCTATACCTAGCAAAGAATGGCAAACTTAATTATAACAAAAATGGAATTTAAATGGTCACTATTCCCCAGAATCCACTGAATTTACCTTTACCATGTTTACTGCTTATGTCCCCAAACAGGACCAGCATAATTTAGCAGAAATGTCAACAAATTTGGATGCAGAAAGCTTACGTTTCAAGCCTCCAGTGTTCCAAATAACATTCAGTTAAATCATGTAAATTTTAAGCCTTGATTTTTTTTATTAACTGAAAAAATTAAAGAGAAGTATAAAATTTCACAGGTAACTCAGGTGTTAATTAGAAAAGGAATCCAATATTCATACCCACCTACAGAATGAGACATATCACAAACTCGAACAGACACACACAAATGTGCACCCACACAAACACATTTTCAACACAATTTTAGAATACTCGTAGACCCCGTAAAACCTATTCATGGACTCTCAGTAAGAATCTCTAACATTATGTCCTCTTACAGAAAATGAGATGTCAGCGTTTGATCAGAACAACAAATTAACACTCCCCTTGGAGAAAATAGAATTTTATTAAATGTATTATTTCTTGCTCCCAAAGAGATCAATGATCACTTCACATTAAATATCCACATAACAGTTGGTGATAATGTCAACTTCTGTTTTTGAGGATTTACCCAACTTTTCACAAATCATCTTCCCTGGCTTGTAAGGAGGAGCCTGGACTTTCATCCAAATCTGTCCAGCTAACAAGCCCATTTCTTTTCACTACATCACTTGGGCAAGTAGCTATACGGACAACCAAATGCTGATCAATTTCCCAGTATACTTCTCAGACGTTTGCACACAGAACCCAAGAACACCTCATAGTTCATAACATTTTAATATGTTGATTCTCTTCTATATCAAACTATTGAAACAAAAGCAAAATGCCTACCATAAAGAATGCAAAACAAAGAGGGCTCTTCCAACACTTAAATATTCATGTTATGGGATGCTTAGTGCTCTATCCATCTTTATACAATATTCCGATCAGCCATGGGATAATCACTACCAAATATAATAAATTTTGGTTTTTTCATTCTTTTTAGACAAAATAAGTCTCACTGCACAACCTCTCCCACTACAATTGTGTTGTATTTTGTATCCCTAACTTGATTTGTCCCCATCTACTAAATGATATTGATGGCCATCAGTTCCAGTTTTGAAGAAAGAGATGAACATGTGACAACTCTGTGCCATTCTTTCCTTCACATGATACCCTCTGCTTCCAGTGCCCTCTCTCCACCTGATCCTACCTACACTTACATAGCTGCCAAACTCCTAATTAAACTGAACTTCAATGCAAAGTCTCATAAGGGCCTGTGTCTGTGAACTCCCCCACCTATAGTAAAAAAAAAAAAAAAAAAAAAAAAAAAAATGACTCTTCTTCCATTTGCATTGGGTAGAGGAAGTGATTTTAACTCATTATGAATGAGGGACATGAGCAGGGAGAGAAAGATCCAGAATGATTTTTGTTTCATACATAGCAAAAGCAGTTGCAAAAATTGATCCTGATCATAGCCAACAGCCTACTGGTCTACCCATGGGACATCAAGGGTGAAACAACTTCCTCTTCACTCACAGAAGGCCCCAGAGGATACTGATATATCCAACCTCACCTTCTTCTCTGTGAAGAAATGAACAAAGGCTGTTCCACACAACCAAACTCCATTTATCAAGGTTAAAAGAGAGATTAAGGAACTCAATTTATTAATATAAATGTACATGTTAGAACTGGAGCATTTTTTTAAATTACATTTTGATGCTTCCAACCGTATACTTCATAAGAAAATTTGCTTCTTTTTTTAACTATTATGTGTAATTTTTAAAACAAATTATTGAAAATAATGTGAAAGATGCAGAGAAGAGAGTTTGTCTTTTCACTTTTAAATATACTTCATTTGAATGAAAATTTATTTTATAAATTGACCTTAAAGAGTAATCATACTCTGATGATTATTTTTTGTCCTTTGAGAACATTTTTAAATGTCATTATAAATGCTTTAGTTAATTAATTTTTATTTGAATAAAAATCTTATAAATGCAATATATAAAAAAAAAAAAAAGACTCCCTTGGGGACAACTGTCACACACTCAGGCTCACAAAGAGAGGCACAAACTTACCTCTCACCTGACCTTCCATCAGGAAGAAAGTTTTGCTGCCTGAGCCCTCTTCTCCTCCATTTTTCTCCTTCATGCAAGAAAGAGACAGGTGTCGGGAATGCCAGTGGGCTGACCAGGAGATTACTGCATCCCAAAGCCACCAAACACCACATGCACCTGTGCTTGATAGTCTCTCTCCCTGTTACAGCTGCACAGGCTGATTATGGTTCATCAGGCTGGCCACAACTCCACACTCCCTACATCCCCACCACCATGCAACACTTTTGGGGCATCCTTAGGTACTTGGTTCCAACACCCATCCCCCCAGAGCATCTCCCCAGACAAACCCACACCAAATGGGGCTGGAGCTCTTTTTTCTGGGCTTGACCTTTATGCTACCTTTACTTCCTAGTTAATACAGCTATCTTGTTAGTCTTATTTTGTACCTTGTTAGTCCCCACCCACCCCTACACACACACAAAATAACAGTGAGCTTGGCACTGAGTCCATTAAGAAATTAGATAAACTTAGCTGGACACTCACTCTGCACCTGGCATCCTGCAAAGTGCTTCCTATAGATTATACAGATTAGCTCCTTGACTTCTCCCACCAAGCACACTACTACCTCATTTTTCAGATAAGAGTACTAAGGCCAGGACAAATGACAACTCGTCAGAAATTGAACTCAAGCAGCCTGATGCCAGGTCCACATGTTGACTGCTGTAAGGTGCAACTCAACCCTTCAAGACGTGGAATTGTAAAGGAAGAAGGGCAGTCTGTGGGGCGGGCAGTGAGAAACAGGCATTTTTGTGCTTAATGAGTAACTGATGTAATGGCTCAAAGGTACAAAATAAGATGGTATTAAGGAGATGGAGGAGCAAACAGTGGTTGGTGAATCAAAGAACTAGGTGAGAACAAAAGCTCCAAAGACTTTTTTTGCTAAAACAAAGGATTTGGAACTTGAACTTTATCCTTTAGAAAGTTGGGGTCATTGAAGGGTTTTAAGTAGAAATTGGACAAGATCATGTTTTAGAAAGATATTTTTGCTGACCATATATGGGGTGATTTAAAAAGTAGAGGTGAAAATTTGAACTATATAATAAAACCGAATGATTATTATGTACAGCCTGGTAACCAGGTTTGGGAGTGGGAGGCAGAAGGTATAGGTAACCCAAGAAAAAAGACTAAAAGTCTTCAACTTCAAGACATCTACAGAGTGACAATGGAAAGAGACATGCAATGACAATAAAAAAAAAACATGATTACCATGTATTAGGTGAAGGTACTAGCTAAAATATGAACAGAATTCCAAGCACACATCAAGAATTCTTCCTGAATTCTGCTAATATCCTGCAAGAAGATAAAAGGTAGAGAAAAGAACCAGGCAGCATGATAGAAAACTGGGGCTGGATGAGGTGAGCAACATTCTGATGTGGGAAACATGCGGCACCAAACATCAATCCACGTCCACAATGGACCTTGTAAGTTGACCACAGCTTTTCCTGTGGACGCTAGATGGAAGCTCAGACCCTTTCACAGAGTGTCTTATGTACCAAGTTAAACCAATTTTACTCCTCAAATGGCTAGAACTTGAACAGGTAGTTGTACTGAAGGATGGCTGCATTGGAAGGGAAAACAGTCTGGTTTCCCCTCTTCAGTTTATCCTGCCATTATAACTAGCCACAAATTTTGTTTTGTTTTGTATTTATTTATTTGTTCTAATTAGTTATGCATGAAAACAGAATGCATCTTGGCACATCATATATATATGGAGTATAACTTCTCATTCTTCTTCTGGTTGTACATGATATAGAATCACACAGGTCGTGAATTCATATATGTACATAGGGAAATAGTGTCCGATTCATTCTACTATCCTTCCTAACTCCATACCTTCTCCCCTTACTCCACTCCCCTCTGGTGGCCACCAATTTAAAAGTGATTGAGAAAAGGCTTTCAATAAGGGATCAGGAAAATGAATATCTTTATCCCATAACAAACAGTCAAGCAGATTTCCACGTATGACTTTATTGATACCTAAAGTAATCTTTATTCTATGAATTAAGCCTAAGAGTTCATAGCTTGTAAATCTGTATGATCATCTAAAGACAACTATGTATGATTTAAAAAAAAAAAACAGGAAAATAATGTTGTCGTTAAAATGTATTAAACAAAGCTACATTCAAAGCCTTCTTTGTCCTCTTTGCATAATATTCAGACCACATTGGTGATGAATTTCCTCTGACTGCCGCCTCTTCTAGGAACATCCAGGAACATTCTCCCATTGTGAATGACCAGAGAAGAGAAAGAAACTCCACCTTCTGGAGCTACTCATATAAATAAACCCCCAGGAGCCCTAGAAAGTTGGTAGGGACATACCTATCTCATTGAGGATGTGGGGAAAGCTCAGAAACTTGCCAAAGGATTTAGCTTTGCAGCAAGACCAGAATGCATCCCCAGGTCTGTCCCCTCCAAGGCTGTCCCCTCCAGCCGCTAACCACTCACTCCTTCAGCAGCTGGAGCTTTATCTTGGTAGTTTGTTCTAATTAGTTATGCATGACAATAGAATGCATTTTGGCACATCTCTGGAATAATGGCCAGAAGAAATGGGACAAGCAGGAAGATTCCTCACAGTTGGCTAACTGGAGAGGAAAATCCAAGATTCAGCCCTCGAAAACAAGCGGTTGGCAGTCTCCAAAACCAAAGAGGACTGGGCTGCCCCCATATAAGAAACCATGTTCACTTAGATCTCAGACGACCCATGCTCTAATTTATTGTGCTTCCGGACACTCAGGCCTAGCATTGGCTATTACTTGATTCTGGATTCTTTATTCCCTTACTCCCTGGTCCATCCTTCCAACAAAGAATACACACATATGCACAGACTCATGCAATGGATCAATATCGTTTCATCCATCTTTGGATTAATTACCACCCACAGGAGAATTGCAGTTTTCCAGATACTACCCTAATATGATTTTCATCCAGTAGATGAACAAAACCTCCAGAAGCTATGCAATTCATGTCACAGATTAGGACTCTGATGCCTCTTAAAAAACGTTCCCAATCTTGGCTAATATTAGGTCACCAAGAGTTTTTAAATTACCATGTTTGAAAAGTAGTCATAGAAATTCCAATATAACTAGTTTGAGAGGGGACCTGAGCATCAGTATTTTTAAATGGACAGCTGGGGTTGAAAATCCTGCAGGAAGTGTGAGGTTCACTCTCAGACACATTTCTCTGCTCCTAGCTAGTCTGGAAAATCGTGCATGATAATGGTTAGAAAAACCCACAGGAATGAATTTCAAACTGTCAAGCTGCCAGGTGTCCAGGTGGTCAATTCCAACAACAAGCCAAAATGAAAGTACCAATCAAGGCTTCATTCACTTACTGCAACACTGCAAACAATAGACAGAAAAGCTGCCATCTCCTCGGCGTCCACTTTTCTCACAGAATGGCACACCTGAGAATCAGATGGATGCAGCACAGGTGGAGAAAGAGTCTGGCTATGAACGAGCCCTGAACAAAAGGCTCCTGCCTCCTAGGAACATGTCAGCTAGGAGGAGAAGGACAGAAAGGCTAGGAGCAGAAAGGCACTGAATCAAAAGGAGAAAAGCACCTCCACCAAAACTCTCTATGGGGACTTCCAGAAGGAGGCACCAGTCTAGGAATGCAGCCAATGAACATGGCTGGCCCCAGGACTGAGTCCCTACTGCATCCCCCTTCAGACAACCGCAATGTGCTGGCTATTTGATGTGAGGAGAGCATCTTCCCCCTGAGGACTGCCAGGCAGAGCTTTCTAATTGCCTATAATCATGCCTAAAAAAACACATAGGATTTTGGACAGGAGACAGATCCTCAAAAATGTCTATCATTCTTATAACAGTGTTAGAAATCAGGAGTCAATACATGCGCCCTGCTTTTTTTATGTAAGTCTATTCTGAAAAACAAGCCGGCTCCTGATCACTGTGATTAGACAAAATAAGTCTTCAGTAGTCCTCTTTAACACCTTACCTGCCTTCTTCTATAGGGACCTCTTCATTGTATGCTTCCTGTGACACCAGAACCCTCATTTTATCCACCCATTCCAAGTAAACATTAGGGTTTTTTTTCAATCAAAAGGCAAAAAAAAAAAGGAAAATTAAACAATAAAGGATGTTTATCAAGCAGTCAGAAGAAGAGCAAGGGTGAACTTAAGCATGGTCCAATAGATTCAAAGGTTCCAATACACCATGAGTAATCTTTCTTTTTCTTTCTTTCTTTTTTTTTTTTTTTTTGTTTGTTTGTTTCACTTTCCATCATGGGGGCTTCATCCTCAGGAGGCTCTTTCTAAAGGCATCAAAGACAGCCACCAGCAGCTTCAGGCTCACCCTTGCTCACAGCTAGAAATCTCAGCAAAGGGTGCTGCTCTTTATCCACTGGCAACCACAGTAAACTGCAATAAAGACTGTGATTGGCTCTTCCTAGGATCATGTGTCCACCCTGGACCAATCACTGTAGTAAGGAAGGCAGAGCCACTCTTTATCAACCCCCACAAGAAATGTGTGGAGAGAGGGAAGAAAGTTCCCAGAAGGAAGAAATGCCAAATACACAGAAGAGGAACAATTAGACAGCATGCTATTAAGGCTTGCTGGAAAGAAATAACACTGAGAACTTCTTTCTAAAGCTCTGATATTTGTTCTTGAAGATCATAAACCACTTTCAAATAAGATGTTCCTTATCCCAGAATACCTTAACATGTTAAATCATATTGTTAACTCAAAAGAGAGGTGAGAAGAAAGAAGAGCTTCTTGTCCAGGACTAACTATACAAAAGGCACAAACACTGGGTGTGACACTCTACATACATCATCTCCTTGAAGCCTCAGAACCACCACCAAGAAAAATGGGAAAACTGGAGCCCAGGGATTTAATGTACTTTCCCAAGAACCCAGAACAGCTCTGGTAACCCAAGCCCATTCTCTCACAGAAACACAATCTTGTCTTCTTATAATGAGCTCTATTTCCATAACACAATCACTTACTTAATATTATTTGATTGTACCAATGGCCAATGAAGAAAATAAGACAGGCACTATTGCAGTGATTTAACTATACTTCCTCCAGCTCAGTCCCTATCAAGATCACTGTGGGCCCAGCCACCAGGGGAAAAAGTCTTCAGAGCAGCCATAAAGACTTCCAGGCATTTCCAAAGAGCATACCAGGAAGTGAGAGGAAAGCAACATTCGTGGGTCTTTCTGTCTTCCGGGGGTCTCTTGTGGGGGAAAGCAACATATTTCCTGACAGCTCCCATCACTCATTACTCGCCTACCATGGAATCTCCCTGGAGGACACAGAAGATGACCTCACTCCAGAGCTGTTTTCCTCCCTAACTGTACTAGCACTTCACAACTGAGAGTGTTTGAGTTACCTATGAAACCAAACCTACTTGATCAGTTTTATGTCACTGCACCTGGAACTTACAGTTTTGCATCCAGGTATCAAGAAAGAAATATTGGGAATGGAAAGAATACAGTCCTTGGGATCAAATACATGATGGTTTGGATTCTGTGTAATATATTTTCTGGCACACAGTAGGAAAACATTAAGTTCTTTCCTTTCTTTATCTGTGGGTTCAATTTGAATGTAATATTATAGAAAGAAACTTGAACTAGAAGCCAGAAAAATTTGTAATTTGTATTCCAGTCCTTCCTCTGCCACTAGTTTACTCTGTGACCTTGTTAAGACAATATAGCCTCAATGTTCTTTGGCTTCCTCATTCTTCAAATGAGAATAATAATGCCAGTCTAGCCTACCTTCAGACTATCATGGGGATTAAATAAATGAGTGTTCATGAATTCATTGTGGAAAGTCTAAAGAGCTACACAAATATTAGGGATCACATTGGGCCATGCCCCCCCATCAATAATCTCTGGGACAGCCTTTGGAGAGCATGATTGCTGGCAGAAAGAAATGCAAAGTGGCTGTTTCACTTTGCAAGGTCACTGCTGTGCTACAGGCATCGACAAGCCTGAAAAACGTGGAGGTCGAATACCAGGGAAATCCTTCATGCAACAGCAGATTTTTGTCAGCAGAACTGAGCAGAATGCCAAAGCACAGACAGTCCCCTAAAATCCTGGTTAATTCCCTGATCTACCTTCCAAAATGATCTAGAAAAAAAATCATTGCAAACCATAGACTACAAGAAGGATAGATGTGAGAGACAACCTTAGAAGTCAGAAATTCAAAATCTTCATTGTACGATTGGGGAAACTGAGGCCCAGGCTCACACAGCTAATTTAACATTCAGATTTTTCCTACTGTGCCAAGCATATCTCTGTAATATAATTAAGGAATGAAATAGTCTCAAAATCCTGGAGTAGAGTTAGTACTGTCTCCAGAGGGGACTACACCTCCACAGGATTCGGAAATATTGAATTAAATGTGGTCGGGATGCAGAAGCTCTGTATACAGCACAATTTCTAAAATTAGCATAGCACTTAAGGCACTGTGGATGAAATTCACCACAGAACTGCCCATATTTTCATGAAATGGCATTGTAATATGTCCCAGAAGATTTTCATTAAATTTCAAAGCTGTCCTGTTGGTTAAAAGAGTTTGATTTTCTTAAACATACAACTCTAGAATTTTAACTTTCCTGTGGTACTTTCAATATGACCATGCACATTTGTTTTTCCTTCCCTCAGGAAACAAGGACTGTGTCACAGAAAAATTGCCTCAGGAATGATGGTGACCCTCAAATATGGATTATGATTCAAAAGGGAGATGGAAGTCCTCTTTTTATTTGTTGGTTTGAATGGTACCATCTTACTAAATTACTGTGTTCACTTAAACAAATAAAAGTAGCTCACTGAGGACATGCTCATGAACACATGTGTGTACAATGAGCATATGCTTGGAACTGAGCCCCTCTCCACCTACCTACCAAGTACACACTTGAAGCAACTCTTACGCAACCTCAGGCAATTACAAAGGATGTCCAAGCCTTCATAAATATGGTATCCTTGGATACCTTCTGCTTCCATTGCTTTCCCAAAAATGATTTGCTGAAATCCCACTCCCAATGTCTTCTAATGTGAGCTTGTTTGGAACTAGGGTTACCGCAGATGCAATTCATTAAGAAGAGTGGGGTGAGCCCTTAATCTAATATGACTGGCATCCTTATTAGTAAAGATACAGAGACAGATACAGACAGGGAGAACGCAAAGTGACGACGAACGTAGAGACCGACCAGAGTGTCACAGCTGCAAGAGGAACAGTGTGGAGGATGGCGGGCAGCACCACAAGCTCAGAACTTCTCCTCTAGAGGCTTAGGAGAGAACACGACTCTGCCAAGTACCTTGCTTTCAGACTTCGAGCCCCTACAACTATGAAAGAAGCATTGCTGTTGAACTCAGCCACTCAGCGTATGGTACTTTGTTATGGCAACTCAAGGAAAATAACACAGCTTCCAACTCCAAGAAGGACAAAAACTCAGGACCAGAACAAGGACGTGCAAAGGCAAAGGGTGCAAAGCAATCTGGCCATCAGGCTCCACACCCGCCTCACCTGGCAGGCTGGGCTCTCATATGCAGGCTTGAGAAATGGTCTCTCCTGTCACATGGCTAGGAAAAATAATGAAGAAGGAAGGCCACCTTTATTGCTGATCTGGCCTCATAAAAATAATTAGCAAATTGCCACAAGGTGCTTCCGGAAGGTGATTCAGACCTTCTGTTGTTCTGCCTGAAAGAACAGTGCCGAGTGGCCAGCCCAGCTGCTAATGCATCACTTTCAGAGGAAACGACTCTGTTTATGAGCAGATATTACTCCAAATTGTTCTCCACAGCAAAGAACTTCTTTTCTGCACCTGGCATATCCATATTTGGCTCACAGAAAACAGCCTCAGGTGTGGAAAGAAGGTCACGTCGGTCTGAGTAAGTGGAATGACAGCTCCAGTCCAGTTCCAAAACCCAAGGGCAGCCCGTCCACCTGCTTAGACTCAGGAAGCTTGATTGTGCAGTTTCCCTGAAACAGACCATTACACAGAAAGCTTAGCGTGCAGCTCCAGACCCTTAAAGTCAGTCACTCACAAGCCTGATAGTGTTGAGAACATGGAAAGTTAAGTACTTTGCTCTACATATGTCTATTAAGATGCTCCCAAAACTTTAAGTCTCCTGCTCCTCATCAAGTTCTTGTAATCAAAGTTTCCATTTTTTTAATTTAAACCCAAGATGTTTGATCTATTCAGATACATATGTAAGGAATAATTCTATGGCTGTCTCTATAATTTTCACTTTCTATTATCAAAAACATAAGCATTGACCTTGAATAAAGAGATGAAGCAAAATAAGGTAACGGTCTCACTATACCCTCATTGACTGAATTGAACTTCAGTTACCATGCTGAACGCATTGAGTGTATTATTCTTTAAGTCCTCGCCAAAGCCTTTCAGTGAGGGCCCACTATATTCCTTAATTTCAAATGAAGAAACTGAGATTCAGTTGATTCACCTGCATTATCTATCAAACTTCCACAGCAAGTTAGGGCAAAGGTGAGATTCAGCCCAGGTCTCTCTGCCTTCAAAGTCTGCACTCTTACCTACTGCATTACCTGTGCCAGTTCATCTTTGAAATTGGAAAATCCCCAAAACTGTGTCCGATTTGTGATTATAATAGTGAGAGAGACTCTCCATGGACCCTGTCAGGGATGTCTATGTCTGCCTTTCCCAGGGCAGGTAAGTATTTATAAACTGTAAAGTGCCAAGTGCCGAAAATGAACAAGCTTCTATTTTGCCCTCCCTGGTTATATTTGGCATGTGCCCTGCAAGCACTATTTTCTGGTTCAAGAGAATATTGCTAGGTGCGGTGCTCATGCCTGTAATCCTGGCAGCCAGGAGGCTGAGGTGAGAAGATCGTGAGTTCGAGGCCAGCCTCAGCAATTTAGTGAGGCCCTAAGCAACTTAGCAAGACCCTGTCTCTAAATCAAATATTAAAAAGGCTGAAGATGTAGCTCACTGGTAAAGCACTCTTGGATTCAATCCCCAGTACCAGAGAGAGAGAGAGAGAGAAAGAGAGAGAGAGAGAGAGAGAGAATATTGATATAGTACATCAACTATAAGTTAATAATAACATATTATATATGTGAAAATTGCTGAGAATAAATCTTAAATATTCTCACCACCAAATAATAACCATTCGAAGCGGTGGGTGTGTTCCTTAGTGTGATTATGGTGATCACTACACATTGTGTGCATATATCAAAGCATTTCATTGTACACTGCAAATATATGCAATGTTTATTTAACAATTATACCTCAATAAAGCTGGAGGCAGGATGGAAGAAAGAAAGGAAGAATGGAAGAGGGAAAGAATAAAGGGAAGAGGAGAGGAAGGGTGAGGAGGGAAGAAGAGGAAAGAAAAGAAGGAAGAAAAGAGGCATAGAAGAAGGGAAGAGGGAATATAAGTTTAGAATTACCAAAAAATAGGAAGGCATTGGACAAAGCCAATGGCAATAAGACATGGCAGCAGGAAGAAGCCATTGGTTTCCAGATGAGTCGGAGAGCAAAGGAAGGAAGCACGGCATGGAGTGGATTCTGTACCATGTATGGGAACAGAAGGGCAAAGGAAGTCACAAGAAATAAAGTAATTCCAGCAACACAACCAGAGATGGGATTGTCCCTTTGCCACCTGGTAAGAGGTGGTAACCCATTGGGAGAAAAGTCAGTTTAAAGCTTTGAATAAAAAGGAGTACATGTAGGATTGCTGGAGATCTTTCCTCTCCTATTTAGTACATATCAAACGACTCATCCACCTGCTCATAAAATTAAAACAAGAAACTGTCCTCAGTAAGTGCCACAAATGGTTACGTTAATTATGGTACAGCCATAAATCGGAATACTATGCCTCTGTTAAAAATCATATTTCCAAGAATAGTTAATGACATGAGGTAATGCTAGCAAGAGAGAGTCAAGCATGAAAAACAAGGTTCAAATGCGTCTCTGCAATAGAATATATTTTATTAAAATAAATGTCATTTCTGCTCATTTGAATAGAAAGAAGATTGGGAGAACATATACCTAAATTGTTAATAATGTTTATCTCTGGGTAAAAGAACTTTTACCCAGAGATCGTTTTTGCATTTCAATTTTTATTGTTTTCTTTTCGGCTTCTCTGTTTTTAAACATATTTTATAAAGGCCATGTAATATCTTTAGCATAAAATACACTTGACAAATGCTGAAGAATCATGAGGACCTGAGGGTATAGTTTAGGGGCAGAGCCTGAGTTCAGCATGCACAAGGCCCTACGTTCAATCTCCTGCACCAAAAAAATAATTGAAAAATAAGGATACTGGATGGTGAATCACAAGAGGCAGGTTTACAGTCTGACTCTGCTTCACATCCTGCTTTATATGCCTCAGTTTCCTGATCTGTGAACTCTGAGGGTTGCTCTTAACGTCCAAAGGTTGTTGCTTCCGTTACCCATAGTAGCCAGTTAGTGAGGAGAAGATGCATGGAAGAAAGTGAAGGGAGAAGGAGAGAGGAAGCCATCCCACAGAGAAGAAAGAAAAGGGGGAGAAAGAGAAAGCTGGTAAGAGAGGAATACAGACAGGAAAGTGGAAACTCAGAAGACTTTTCATTTTAAGTGGCCGTCATTGCTCACCAGGGCCCTGTGTTCTTTTAACCTTCAGTTATTCACCGGCTTTCTTCTGTTTTAATAGCTAAACTTTCAAACACCTACCAGGGTAGTTTTGTCACACTAGTCCACCAGGATATAAATTAATCTCTGTGCTAAAGCAGGAGTGACCAGTGACCATAGGAATGCAATGGAATCAAACTGAAATCTGGACCTAGTGCCCCAGGCCAGAAATGACTCACCCTTGAAATAAAGCAATTATTTGTGTTATCTGCCCACTTCACTTTAGCCCTTGGTTTATGTGGAAAACAATTCAGTTAAAGATGGTACTGATTAACCCCATTCCACCAAACCCAGGTCCCTTCTCTCCAGACCCTCAGGCCCTAGGAACCTGTGGACAACACTTCCCTCCTGTCCAAGTTGACAGCTTCCAGAGCCTCGATATTTCCAGAGGCACAATGTGGTTAACCGTAATTTTCACTCTGCTAATAAAATCAGGATCTCTACTTTCTCTCTTCTGTCCTCACAGCATTCAGTGTTGGAAACACAGAACATGATAGCTACCATAACTCTTGGAATATCATGTTCCTCACCTTGAATACATCGTGGAAAATCAGTGTCCCATTCGAATCAGGGACAAGGTGTGGTAATCTTTAGGGAAAAGCCATGGAACTTCAGTTACTGATTTCTTCATGTCACTTTAAGTTACAAGCATACATAACCTGGGAGTAGGCAGGCCAGCACTTACCCTCTAAGGTTACAGGGTCCTACAGATTTCAGTATCCTATTAGTCTTTTTATTTCTATAGAGGCATTGAGTGAAGTGGTCAAGAAAACCAGCTCTTGGGCAGACTGCCCGGATTCAAATACTAACTCTGGAATATACTAATCACTCAACCTCCCTATGCCTCAAATTTCTCATTGGTTAAATTGTAACAGGGGTTCACTTGATGTTTTGACTACGTGTTTTTCTTTTCCCTAAACCTTCTTCCTAATCTTCTTTTCCCTAAACATCTCCTCCCTGATCTTCTTTTCCTGAAACTTCTCCCTGATCTCTCCTCTCTAATCTCGTTTTCTCTGAGTCACCTCTATAAAAGGTCCCTGTGATGGGAAGAATCACAGCCTTTGGGACAGGAGTCCCTTGTGTTTCTCCTTTGCTAGCAAAGCAATCTACCTTCTTTTTCCTTTTTCTCAAGACTTTGTCTTCATTATTGGATTGGCGTCAAAAACAAGAACCACGCTTTCGGTTACAAAATGGGGCATGATGGTGTTGCCATAAAAAAATATCATAAGTTGGGGTTGTGGCTCAGTGATAGGAGCACTTGCCTAGCATATGTGAGGCATTAGGTTTGAGTATCAGCAGTGCCTAAAATAAATGAATAAAATAAAGGTCCATTGACATCTAAAAAAAATATTTTAAAAAAGAAGTTACCATGAAATCAAATCACTAAACATTTGACCTAGTCCCTGGCACAGTCTCTGATATTATCTTAAGGAAATAAATTACTTACCAACCTGATTTAATTGTAGGTTTGCACTGTGGCCTGAACCTTTGTGCCCTCCCACAAATTCTTAGGTGGAGATCCAAACCCTAATTTGATGGTACTTAGAGGTAGAATGTCTGGGGAGTGATTGGGGAATGAGGGCGCAGACTCCATGAAGGATTAGTGCCCTTGCAAAATAAGCTCAGGAGCTCTACATGCCTTCTATCATGTGCGGTGGACTAAGAAATGTGATTTACCCCTCCTCCTAATCCTAAGAATTTGAGGAGACTTACTGTAAAGACAAGTGTGTTTTGTAGGCTAATCAGCATATATTAAAGATGAAAGTACTGATAGATTCGTAAGGAAGCACTTCTTCTTTATAATTCACATCAGAAATCTTCCAACAGGAGAATGGACAAAGTGAAGTATGTTCATACAAGAGAATCCTCTTCAGCAAAAAGAAAAAGAAAAGACAAAAAGACTATGGCTACATCCATTGATTGGGCTGAACTCACACAGATTCACTGCTACATCACAGAAGCCAGATGCAAGGGTACATAGAGTCTGACTCCATGAAATGAAGTTCAAAACCAAGCAAAGTTAATCAGTGATGACAGAGGTCAGACCTGAAGGGATGTGGGTGACAAATTGTCCTGTTTTACCCAGGATTTTCCCAGCTTTCCCTAACACCCCCACATTCCAGTAAATCTCTCAGTTCCAGCAACGCCATTCTCAGGCAAGCTGTGACAACCTGTCACCATAGTGATTATTCCAGAGCAGGAGGTTTGAGACTTGGAAGAACCCAGAGGAAACTTCCAGAGCAGGGATTAGAAATGGATAACATTTGACCTCTGGACTCCAGGTCCTGATACCAGGCCTGTCTTCTATGTGGGGAGGGTAGATAAAAGAGCCATGGATTCATCAATCCATAGTTTTTTATTCATGGTCCAAACCAGTTTTGCACCATGACAACAGTGACCCTCCCACAAATCCCCTGGGGTTATGCCCTCATCCAGTAGGGGATCCGGGGCCTCCCAATTAGGCCACACTCACATCCCCCACCCCCATTTTATTTGACTTTAGTCACCATTTCATGGACCTGGTTTCCACTGCTGCCAAGCCTCATCTTGGATAAATCAGTTTCCTCTTTGAAAGTTTCTAGAAGAAATGGAATCTGGTCTCTCCAGTCCAGTATGCCTGAATATTCCCAGCAGCACCATAGCCAAAACTCATGACACTAGAAAAAAATTCTAGTAGTCTAAAGAATCCAGCCCCCGTCCAATTTCCTCAAGTGAAACCTCGGGCCAAGAGTAGTTAGCCAATATTCGGCATACATGCCTCCAGCCTACCCTATCACACCCTCACAGACATCACCAATCAAAGCTGAGTCTCCTTTTTGAACCAGGATGAGGTCTTGGTGTCCTCATTTACTCGCTGTAGTACTCATGGATGAGAGAGGATGAAACCTATTTGTTATCCCCACGCTGGGATCCAAGTTCACAGAGGGACTTTCTCGGCCTTGTTCCTGGCCAGAGGAGACAACAGCATGCTCCAGTGCCTCTGCTCTGGTCAGTTCATCTACTCCTCGCTGATGACCTGGACCTCCCAGATGCATTAAATAAATGTGACCACTCCTCCAAACATTAATTCTGACTCTGACAATTCTAGCACTATTTGCCCAACTACTTAATGGCTGTTAATTTGCCATTGGGATGGTAGCAAAGAGGAGAAAAATATTTATTCTGCTCTTCTCTTTTTTATTATTTATGTGATTTTTATTGACATACTGATATTAATACAATATACTGGTCTTTGATGTTCATTTTTATGAGTTTTAACGATTGTATACTCCCAGGCAGCTACCATCCAGAACAAGGCAGACCATTTTTGACCTGGCCATCATTTAGTTCCCTTGCTGAAAGGGACACTTCTCATCACAGTGATAAGTCTAAAGGAGCCAGGTCCAGTGGCATGTGCCTGAAATCCCAGTAGCTCGGGAGGCTGAGACAGAAGGATCACAAGTTCAAAGTCAGCCTCAGCAATGGCAAGGCACTAAGCAACTCAGTGAGACCCTGTCTCTAAATAAAATACAAAATAGAGCTGGGGATGTGGCCCAATGGTCAAGTGCCCCTGAGTTCAATCTCTGGTACAAAAAAAAAAAAAGTATAAAGGAAGTTGTCCATCAGTTTTCTTTACGCAGGTGGGATCAGGATCCTAGCTGGTTGGTAAATTGCCCTCCTGCAAGGTCCTCCTCTAATAGCAGCTACAAGTTCAAGCAGCGCCTTGTAATTTTCTATCTAAGACACAGAAAACTCCATTCCATTTCTATCTGTCCCTATACTATTGAGTTTTATCTCCCCAGGCTTAGTTGACCTTCTAAAAGTTTTTAAATTTCTTACATCCTTGTTCTTCCACTTATCTTATTTATTGAAGTAACCGTTTCTCAGAATAGACTGTGCAGGTTCTTTTATAGCCCTGCACAGCAGTCTCGTACGTTAGGTATCTTGTGGGAGGGCCATAAACACAGGAGATTGTGGTAGGCCTACTGCTTGAGACTTGCTGTCATATTTTTTGCATCTTGTTCCCTGCAACATCAGAGTCTATGACTTGAAATCCGTGGTTTTCAACCTATGGGACATGCTTAATACAACCTTTCCATACTACTAGAAATTGCATAAATTTCATCAATCCAGAGAAAGAAGTGTTAGAAATGTTAAAAATTAAGGCATAATTTATATACAAAGTTCATGGATTTTAAAGGTAGAGTGTGATGAACTGTGACAAATGTATACATGCACATCACCCTCATTTCATTCAAAACATAGACTATTTTCATCATTCCAGAAAGTTCCATCCAGCCCATTCCAGCCAGTTGTATCCCCAAACCACTTGTCTGATCTGTCCTACCATTGTTCTGTTTGCCCAGAGCTACGTGTAAATGAAATCATACAACATGCCCTCTTCTGTGCCCAGTATTATTCACTCAACGTAATATTTCTGTGATTCATTTTTGTTCTGTGTTTCAGTACTTTTTTCCTTCATATCACTTCGTATTCATTGTGAGAATGTACAACAATTCGGTTATTCTTCTGCAGATACCTATTTGGGCTATGTTCTACTTGGGACCATTATTTTTAAAACTGTCATGAACATTCTTGAAAAAAAAAAAAGGTGCATTATAACATTATGAATAATAGCTAAAAAGCATAAACGACTTAAATACCCACAATTACTCACTCCAGTAGTAATATAACAATATAAAAGGAACTATGTAATCATTCAAAATTATGTTTACTAAGAATTATTTGTGGACTGGAAAATATTTATAGGAAAAGGATGAAGGGGAAGAAGTAGAATGCAAAATCATTTTTTTCAGTGTATTCTCAATTCTGTTAAATATATGCATTTCACCTACACTACATATTTTCATGTAAATATGAATGAAAACACACTAAAATATCAATGAGAAAAAAAAGAAGCGTGGCAAGGGGTTTTGAACAGCATCCCACTATTAATAAAGCAGAACTATTTTTTCAGATTTAAAAGAACATGCCAGATTCTATTATTCCAGTTATTTGTCAATCTCTGTGCCTAAGCAAGTGAAAATTAAATCATTTCTAGATATCTCCACATGCTAGCCAGCAGTGACCTAAATGTGAAAGACACCCAACCTGATTTCATCTGGAAGGAGACAGACATAAGCAAGAGGTGAAGGAAATAGCCATCAGGATCTGTCCCTGTTACCTCCACAGTTCCCCCCCCCCCATTCAGTGGTTTTTTGAGACCCTCATTATTTCTTGCCCAGATTATTTCAATGACCTCCTAACCAGTCCTCTGTCACTAGTCTCACCCACCTCCATCTTTCACACTATTGAACGTGTGATCTTTCCAAATCACTTTCTGATCAAGGACCTTGCTATGACGTTCTGCCGCCACTTCTCCCTACCTGCAGAATGACACTCACCCTCCGTTCGCGCTCTCCACAGATAAGCTCTGCTCCCAGCCATGCCTGCTTCTCTACCCAAGTGTGTCCTCCTTCCATTCCACAGTCCAGGCCCAGGACAGCCCATGTTCTCCTGACCCCTTTAGATTTGCAACCACTTTTTCCTATGCCTGAAATTTAATTCATCCCATCTTCCAGTTAATTCCACATCTCCATGAATTCACTTAAATGTCACCTCCTCCGAAGCTCTGAAAACGCTTTTGAAGAGCACTTCCGATCTCCTCCTCTGCATCCCGCAAGTCTCTGTTCAAGCCTCTTCTGTTCTTCTGTGTCCCTCAACTCCAGGGACGCCACTCAGATTCAGTGCAATGAGAATGGGACTCCCTGGAGCTGTGTCATAGGGACCCTGAGTCTTTGCAACTGCTTCACTTTCTCTCCCACCCTCTTTAAGCCCCCTCCTGCAATCCTTTCACTCATGGACAGTCCTCAAACTCTCTTCTGGATCTGCCCATGTTTTTGAACAAATTTACTGCATTAAACTCATTCCTTCTGTGAACCCTGGGCTCTGGAATATTAAAAGTTTGGTCTTTCCATTAACTCTGAAGTTCAGCCTCACCTGGGGCAGTGCATTGATTTCCATTGGAGCCGTATCTGACTAGGACTGAAACACAGACCCTATGGGTGACTAAAGTCCCAGGCCTCCTGTCCCCCCTGAGAAGAATTCAGCCACAGAGAAGCAAAGCTGTCCCCACCATTATCACCCTTCAGAGAGGAGTGATGCTTTCAATTTCCTCAAAACTCTTCTTTGTCCCCAAATTAGCTAGTTCATATAGTGTGCATCATAAATAGTCATGCAAGCTTTGGGAGTGAGTGTGTTTATAAATTAATTATGTGGCGCAAAGAAACAATATTTATCTTTGAAAGACATGCATCTTTAAAACAATAAAATTCAAAGGGTTTTTTGAAACATAAAGAACCTATGAACCGTTTTTGTTGATATTATCATTATACATTTTCCGCAAACTTGAGATTTTCTAAGTCAGCTACCTGGAGGGACTAACCACATCAGTGCCCATTTTTGGTGCCTATAAGCACAGACACAATCTTTTTGGCAGAGAGCATTCTCCACAGTGGATTAGAGAGTCATTTGTCTTTGGTTTAGTGTTGCAGATTCTCCATTTATTTCCAGAGACACAAGTATAATAAAGTCTCCCAAAATCATATATTTAAAAAGATCAGCTGTTAGGGAGAGGGGGACAAGAAAAATGGGTTAGAAGAGGTGCTTGTGTTTTCCTGACTATACAAGAGCATCACTACCTACTCTGACCTTGATCGACCTTGAGTGCAACCTTGAGTGTGCAGCTTTCTGAGACTGCCCACTTCCCTAGGGAATCAATCTGCCTCACTGAATTTTTCTTCACTTAAAAAAATAAATAAATAAATAATCTTTCTGCTTTGAAACCTCTAACAGTCAAGTGAAATAACCCCTGTCTTTCTCCGGAGTTCAGACACTGCCAGGCAATTACAGGTAGCTAAGGTATCTGCCATAGACCCTTGTTTGGTCAGAGTTCAGATCCTATTCAGTTCTTAATCTTTCATCATAAATCAGTTCCTCTGGCTTTTTAATAACTCTTCTTGCTGGGTTCTGAACCAGTTCCAGGATAATAAATCAATTAGGAAACTTCGTAAAGTGTTTTAAGTGATAAGAAGGGTGCATAAGAGCAGTATATTGTGGAAACAGCGGTGCACTTAAAAGTGAATCTGGTGTTCCAGGTGCGGCCCAGTGAGTGCATGGGGGCTTACATTTCACAGAAACCTCACTGAGGTGGATTGATTCACTTCTCCTTTGATATTTCTCTTACGTTGTAGAAACAAAAACAAATCATATTTCTTTGAGATACTTGTTCTGGCTGAAAGGCAAAAGCAGCCACATTTTTACCACAGGAGAGGTTGTATTTGGAAATAAGAACTTTCTAATAGCCAAAGGAGGAGAATTAAGAAGTGATCAGCAGGAGAGTGTCTCTATTGGTAGAAAACTAACAAGCAAGCAAAAGAAGAATACTCTGGCCAGGTGCAGTGGCTCATGCCTGCAATCCCAATGGCTGGGGAGGCTGAAGCATGAGGCCTATGAGTTCGAGGCCAGCCTCAGCAATTTAGCGAGAGTGAGACCCTAAGCAATAAGCAACCTGGGTTCAATCCCCGGGAACCTGCCCCCGCCCCGCAAAAATACTCTGGAATTAATAGAGTTTAACTTTCAATTTAAGGGCCAGTTCTGATCAGTTGGTACTAGCCACCTGTAAAAACAGCTCTAAAAAAATGTGGAAGCTATGCCCAGGCTCTGTGGGACAGCATCATGGTCAATTGACAGTGTTCATCTTAGTTTTGAAGGAGGCAAGTGGAGGCAGGACATTATCTGTTTGCCATTAGACCTTGGACAACCTCAAGGCAAGATAGATAATGGTCAGACACAAGACAAGTCTTCTCATGCTCTAAAACATTCCACATTTTGATTAAAACAGCCTCATAGTTCTGCTCTACTTTGCACCCAGGACTCATGGACTACCACAGCTGCGTGCCTACTCTCCAGAGAGGTCTATGCTAAGCTTTTGGAGGTGGAGAGAACAGAGTATTTTGCATTCGCATCATTCCCTAAGTTTACAAACATTTGCACATATGTTCTCTTGTTTTCCGCTCATTCATTTTTCAGCAAGTATTTATTGTTCCAGGTTATATGCTATGAGCTGGCGGTAATTGGTAAATCCATAAATAAAATAAATATGAGCTCTGCTTCAGTAGATAAGATCCCAGATGGAGATGACAGGGAGAGTCATCGTAGCTGTCGGGGATGGCAGTGTAGGAAGAAGAAATAGCATGAAGTAGAAACTCACAAAAGAAGGAAGTGATTCAGGGAACAATGAGTATCAATAGGTTTGATTCATCCAAAGGAAAAACCAGGGGCCAGGTACTTCCTGAAAATCTATTTTATACATGAATCCTCACAACAACTACCTGAGCTAGGAAGGCAGCCGGCATCCCTCTTCATAGATGGGGTAGACACTGTCCTTCATGGCCAGGTAACTTGTCCAATTCTGCAAGCAGAACAGGCAAGCCAGAGTTCACGCCCGTGTTTCCCTCTCCAAAGAACTCCTGCACTCCTGCTCAAAGAACTCATGGTGGGGTGTGCAAGGCTCTCCATGCACAAGAGGGTGAGATTTGTGGAAAGTGTAAAAGCAGACATCAAAATCAGACTGGAGATAAGGAAGACAGACCATCTTGGCCAGTTTGCTGGTACCTGCTCCTGCCTAGCATGCAATATGCCGATAGGAAGGTCAGCACCAACGATTTACCCACAAATCCAAGTCTTCCATCTGCCACGAGGAATCTTGACCATTGCTACTTTAAGGAGTGCTAAAAACCTGGAGATGGGTTCTTCACAGCCCTCTCTTCTCTCCTGCTGCCTTTTCTGCACAGCAGCTGCTCTGCTTACCCCTTTGCCTCTTGCTGAACCCACAGCTGGTTGGCTTCTTCATATCAATCCCCTGTCCATCCTTCCTGTGGAACCTCCAATTCATTCATTCACGTCAACCCTCCCCACAAGATGTGTTCTCAGCCTCAGCAGGTGACCCTGGCTTGACCTAAGCCAGTCATAGAGGCCCCCTTGCTCCAACCTGGGTTAACTTAGGTGTGATGCTATAGAGCCCATGAGACTTGAGGGTGAGTATGCTGGGAGGCACGTGGGAGAAGGCTCTTCACTCTCAAGGGGATACAGAAAAAGAAATGGCCTCTGCTTCCTCTGGATACCATTCTCTCTGCCTGGTATACCTGGAGACATGCAGCCATGTTGCAATACCTGACGGTATTGCTCTTACCTGGTATGTGTTGAGGGGAAGATGGTGCTGAGTCACTGGGCATCAAGGGGACTGAAGAAGAGTTTGGTAACCAAGGTTATGAAATGGGGGTGTGTAACAGCAGGATACAAAGTGTCCTTTTAGTCATAAAATGAGTAATATAAATATCTTTTGAGAAAAAGGAAAAAATAATGAAATTCTAAAATTTTTTTGGTTTTTGAATTATGCTTTTTGAATGTGTCACCTCTCAGAAAATAGGCCACAATGATCATAGCTTTTATAGCACTGAAACAGGTCAGGAGAGCGTGAGTCACAACACAAGAGACAGCTGTTACTCACACATTTGTAAATTTTGTGGAAATTATTTTAGAACAGGGTCAATGAACTAGGGCAGTAGGGCCAAATCAGACCTACTGCTTATTTTTGAGAATAAAGTTTTAGTGGAACACAGCCAAAACCCATTCTCTACCTATTGCCTGCATCTGCTTTCATGCTAAATGCCAGAGTTGAGTGATGGCCACAGAGACTGCACAGCTTGCAAAGCTGAAAATACTTTCTCTCTGGCTCTTTACAGAATGCCTGCTGAGGCCTGATCTGGAAGGAACAAGACAGACTGACAGACTGAATGCACACACAATGGACAGATGGGAAATTAAACTGACCTTCATGGATCCATAAGAACTCTGAACCACAATCTGGAGCAGCCGACCCAGAAAACCCGTCCAGTGTCTTTAGAATCCGCCCAGGAACCCGGCCTGCTGTCTGTGATTGAGGCTATTCCAGGAAGTCAGACAACTGTCCCAGCAATTGGTCCAGAAAGCCAACCAACAATGACTCCCTGGCCCCCTACAATCATCCCCAAACACTCAAGACTTGGTTAATAACTGAAAGCCTAACTGATTCTTGTCTTTGATTCCAACTGAGGACCAAAAACCAGCATTCCCGGCCAACAACCTCCAGCCCCGGAACCCCTGACACCCACCCTTCCTTCCACTTCTGTCCACTTCCTGCTCCTCTGCCTACCTGTAAGTTTGTACCAAAACACAAATGTCAGGGCTGCCTTCCTTGCCATGGCAGCTCCAAACAAAGAGCCTTCACTTATACTCATCTGTTTGGTCTTTACTTATTTCCTTAGAACTTGGAGACTCAGGATCTGGACCTGATCTTAGACCTGTCGTGCACATACACGTCATATGTGGCTTTAAATAACTCACCTCACCTGTTAAAAACAATTAAAGAGACAGTCACTGCTCATACCTAACACACAAGCCACATGCAATATAAGGTTGAGAGATTATTGCCTTGCCTGAAATATAAGCAAAGGACAAAAGTGGCTCTGAGGAAGGAGTAATTGATTGTACCTGGGCCATGCATCAGGAATACCAGTAAATACCTGGCATTGAGTAGCTAATAATCACTATTAGCTTTGATCACTCTTAATATTGTCTTTAGGAAAGTATCTATCCCCTAAGTTCACAAATTTCTTCCTTTTCAAGTATAACCAAAACCTACTCATTTTGAAAAATGGACCAGCCATTGCTTTGAAAATATAATTCCACAAATGGCTCATCTATTAAAATAATATTTTAATGGATCTTGATTCAAACAGAGCCCTTGACTTGAACCTTCTTTTCTAATGTTTCCATTAGTGGAATAATTTGAGTTTTTCCAAAGTGCTGTCTAGTTTGGTTCATAGATGGTTAGAGACTCCCACAAAATACACTTTTGAATATTTTGAATGCCTTAAATCTTTCATAAAACACTTATTTGATGTTTGATGTGCAAAATGAAACCCAAGTTGTGCCGAACTTTTGCTGAATCAAGCCCCAACCATCTGCATAAGTTGCAGAAAGTAACCTCATATCTTTGGATACCTATTTTTTCTCATGTAAGGTTCATTTCAAGACTAAAAAATCTATAGTCAGTGAGCTGTGTGAATTTTAAGCACAGGTGGAAACAACATTTTGATGTGTTCAGCCTAAGCTCATGGAATCTCAATAAGATTCACCTCAGAATCAAGTGAGAAGCACTGGATTCAAAGTGGATCTAGAAAGATTTCACTCCAGGTGATGCTCCCAGACAGAACAAGGCTTTATTAAATCATCAGGAAAGACTATGAGTATTGAAAAGGTCATGGGGGAGATGGATCGCTGTCCCTATATCACTCAGTAAGCAAGGGCTGAGCTGAATGCTGGGAATAGGGGTGAGCAAGACACAGCCCTTCCTGATGTGCACAGGAGGTGAGCAGAGAGGTATTTTGCAAATGAACGAAGACCACGCACTTGGCCTAGATCTTGTTCTATGACCCCTTTAGGTAAGAAGCAGGTGTCATACTGTATTATCAGTGTGGCAGTTACCAATAAGATATCTACAACCAAGCTTCCTGGGTTTTAATTCTCATGACGTCACTATCTGTGTAATTTTGAGAGTTTCCTAAATGCATTATGCCTCTTGCTTTCTTTATCGATAAAATGAGGATGTTAGCCAGGCACAGTGGTACTCTCCTATAATCCCAGCAATTCCGGAGGCTGATGGAGGAGGATCACAAGTTTGAGGCCAGCCTACACAACTTGGTGAACCTTGCAGCAACTTAACAAGACACTGTTTAAAACAAAAAACAAAAAAAAAAAAAGGACTAGGAGTGTAGCTCAGTGGTAAAGCATCCCTGAGTTCATTCCCCAATACAAAAAAATAAATTAAACATGGATGATAGTAGCATCTTCTTTATGGGGTTTTCTGAAAAACAGCATATATAAGGTACTTTATATTGTACACAGAAAACTATAAGCACTCCTGAACTATTAGTAAATATGAACTATTTTTTGGCATTGTCTAAACAGTATATGCATGATGCCATTTAATCTTCACTAAAGTAGGTATTAACATTCTCATTTTACAGGGAAAAAATGAGGTTCAAATGTCTTGAGCAATATCATGATCCCTACTGGTCATTTGTTTCTAAGGTTAGCACCAAACCATGTACCATACAACATTTGGGTTGATGAGGCTAATGTATATCTTTGCTTTACCATAGCCAGTTGTTATTGCTCATTTTAACTCTCAGAATTACATCTCTTAAACTATAGATATCGAAGAACTGTTATGGTTTAGATAAGAGGTGTCTCCCAAAAAAAGAATGTATGATACAATGCACAGACATTTAGAGGTGAAATGATTGAGTTGTGAGAACCATAACTTAATGAGTGCATTGATTCACTTGAATGAATTAACTGAGTGGTGACTATAAAGAGGTAGGGTGTGGCTAGCAGAGGTAGGTCCTGGGGAGGTGCTTTTGTGGGATACGTAAGGTCCCTGGTGAGTAGAGCTCTCTCTTGCTCTGCTCCTTATTGCCATGTTCTGAGCTGCTTTCGTCCTCCAAGCCCTTCCACCTTTATGTTCAGCTCAGCTTGAACTCAGAGCTACGGAGTCAGTCCTCTATCTACTGCGATCTGAAACCATGAGCCCCAAATAAACTTTTCCTCCTCGACATTGTTCTTGCTGGCTCTGTTGGTCACAGCAGCAAAACAACTGACTAAAACAAAACAATAGTTTCAAAATATAAGTGATGCCAATATTTTCATTTCCTACAATGATGCTAACAAAATACCATAAGGTTTATCTGAGAATGTGCAACTATTGAAACTAATGATGAAACAAAACAGACTGTCATTTATATTTAATAAGTATGAATAGCAGCTTGTGAAAAGCACAACTAACAGACTGCCCTGATGGCATGTGCTGAGTCCTTCCAGAAGACAGAGGGAGAGCCTGATGCCTGCAGGCAGCCGTGCCTGGGATGTCTGCCTGGGCACCAAGTTTCCCCCTTTGCAAACTCCAGTCCTGGGGAATTTCAATTTTTAAATGCAAACTTAACCCCCCAGTGATTCACACAAAAGTAGACATACATGGTGTTCAATTGTGGAAAGGAGGAGAAAGATAGAAGGAAGGAAAGAAGGAGAGTGCTATGGTTTAGATATTAGGTGTCCCCTAAAAGCTCATGTGTGAGATAATGCAAGAAGGAAGAAGGTTTACAGGTGAAATGATTGGGTTAGGAGAGCCTTAACCTAATCAGTGCATTAATTCCCTGATAGGGATTAACTGGGTGATAGGGTATGGCTGGAGGATGTAGGTCACTGGGAGTGTGACTTTGAAGTATATTTCGTCCCTAGTGAGTGGAGTCTCTCTCTCTGCTTCCTGGCACTATGTTCTGGGCTGTTTTTCTGTACCACACCTTTCTGTCATGATGTCCTGCCTCATCACAGACCCAGAGCAATGGAGCTGCTGTCTATAGAATGAGACCTCTGAAATCCTGAGTGCCAAATAAACTTTTCCTCCTCTAAAATTATTCTTGTCTGGTCTTTTAATCCCAACAACAAAATAGTTGGCTGAAGCAGACAGCCTATGCAAGTTTGCATAATTCATCGATAGGAATTACAAAAGGGATACTCTGTGAATTTTTTTTAAATGTATTTTTTTGTTGTTGGTGGTGGTGGTGCAGGGTATGGAACCCAGAGCCTTGTGTATGTTAGACAAGTACGTACCCTTGTCACTGAGCTGGTATCCCACCGTCCCCCAACCTATTTTTTAAATCTGTCCTTCCAAAGTCCAGGGTACAACTCTGACTGCATTTCTTTTCTTCTCCCTGGCACTCATAAACTCCATGAAGCTGTGGTCATCCCCAAAGGATAAATCCCATCTGGCTTCATGTTAACACCCCTGTGCTTTCCACTTCACCAACCAATTAGCAGCTCATTATTAGGTTCCGAGTGGAAATTCTTTAGTCACTACCTCCAGGAAGTGAAGTAGCCAGTAAAGCTCAACAAACACCAAACATTTTCAGTTAGAGAAGCGTGGAGCAGGTATCTAGAAAGTTGGCAGCTCCTTTACTACCGAATGCTACCTGTAACAGCTGCTCACCACCCTTGTGGCCTCAGTAAGAAGGACATCAGTTCTCTTGGAGATTCACAAGAATCCTTTCTATACCTTTAAGAATGTCTCGCCCATGAATCTTTATATATGTTTATATATCTTCACCCTGAGCTCTGTTGCCTGTTTCCCACCCTCAAGACCTCAGGTGACCGTGAGTCTGTCTGAGTTTGTTTTTTAATGTCAAAATATTTTCCTATTTAATATCTGTATGGTTATTCCTTGATATCCACAGAGAACCGGCTCCAGGAACCCCTCCCCATATGAAAACCCACCCTGTAAAATGTAAAATGGTGAAGATTCACACCTAACCCACCCACATCCTCTCTCATACCTTAAGTCATCTCTAGATTACTCACAATCACCAATACAATGTAAACGCTATGTAAACAGCCGTTACGCTGTATTATTTAAGAGATGAATGATAAGAAAAAAGCCTGTACATGTTCAGTTACAGAAACAGTTTCTTTAATGTATTTCCAATCCACGGCTGGTTGATGCTGCAGATGTAGATACTGTGGGTCTAGAGATCGGCTGTACTGCCTGTTTCAGTTCAGAGCCATGCTGAATTCCAGCCAACTCTTGACGACTAGAAAATATCACAGCTACCACCTTTGCCATTCGTTTCTTTTATTTCTTGGGCTGCCCATTTGTATGGAGATTCCAAGACCATAATTCCCACCCTCCTCTGAAATCTTTCTTTGCTATAAGTCCTCAGATACTTGCTAACGTTCATTCCTTTCTCTGAGTCACATGTATTAGCATCCAAAGCAATTATTTTCATGAATCGCTTTCCCTTCCCATCTGTATTAGTTTTCTAAGGTTTTTGTTAAAAAAAAAATTCCACAAACCTTGTAGCTTAAAATGGTGAAAATCTAAGAATCTAAGGCCTGGAGACTGGAAGTGCAAAATCAAGGCATCAGCTAGCTCTGCTCCCCTCCTGCAGGCTCAGCAGGATAATCTGTTCCAGGCTGCTCAGCCAGCTTCTGGTGGTCGCTGGAAATGCTCAGTGTTCCTTGCATGTAAATCACTCAGATTTCTGCATGCCCTCCCATGGTGTTCTCCCTGTGTGTCTCTGTGTCCTCAGACTTATAAAGACTTCCATCAAAACACTTAGGGCTACCCTAACTCAGTGTGACTGCTTCTTAGTTAATTTCATATGCAAAGACCCTATTTCCAAAGAAAGTCATATGTACAAGTACCAAGGTTAGGACTCTGTCATATCTTCACAATTCAACCCACAATACCATCCAGATTCCCTTTAGATTCCTGCAGTTTTGGACAGCTGCTTTTCATAAAAAGTAACTCATCCATCCTCGGGATGAAGCCAGCCTGAGAAGCCACCACCCTTTCCACGCTCTACCTTGTCTCATGATGCCAGATCCCATGGTTCAACCTCATGTATGGAACCAGCTCCACACCTCCCAGACCCGATCTCCATTCCAAGATCACACTATTAGAAGAAACAATGAACACCTGCCTGTGGTCAAAAGTTCTCCTGCCTCTGTAGATCCTTCCCTGTTGGTGGTGTCTTCCATGTGTAATTAGAAGAACCTGATAATAATGTGCATGTCGTAGTTTGTTTTCTGTTTCTGTAACAGAATACCACAGGCCAGATCATTTATAAAGAGAAGAAGTTTACTTGGTTCCTAGTTCTGAAAGCTGAAAAGTCCAAGTTTACAGCACCAGCTTTTGATGAGAGTTTTCGTACTGTTTCAAAACACTGTGGAAAAGCAGATGGGCAGGCAAGCAGATGTAAGAAAGGTTGCTTTTGTAACAGCTGCTCACATCAGAACTAACCCAGTCCCATGAGAAAGGACTTAGTCCATTTATAGCAGTGAGTCCCGTGAACCAAACACCTCCCATGAGAACCCACCTCCCAACACTGTAGCACTGAGAATTAAAACCTCCTGCACGTGGGTCTGGGGACAAACCTAAACCATAGCAGTGGAACAGGCTCCTGGATTCCCCAAATATTAGGTAGGTTGGGTGGTAAGAATGAAGACTCATCAGATGGGCCTGGGGACAGAGGAATCCTGGCTCTGTGTCACCAGCAATGTCACCTTAAAAAAAGATCCTGATTTCTTTTTGCCTCCGACTTTACATTTGTAAATGAAGTTATTAGTAGTACTAGTCTTGGGATTTCAGTGAAAATTTAAAATGATCATGTAAAATGTTTAGCTTCACCAAGTGCAGTGACACATACCAGTAATCCCGAGACTTAGGAGGCAAAGGCAGGAAGATCAAAAGATGGAGGATGGCCTCAGCAACTTAGCAAAGCCCTGTCTTAAAAAATTAAAAAAAAAAAAAAGGTATACGGATATGTATCAGTGAGAAAGTACCACCAAATAAAGAAAGAAAGAAAACAAAAAAGAAAAAAATTTTAACAAGGAGAAAGAAAAAGTTCAGATTGGTGTCTTTTGAATTGTGTCCCCTCCCCCACATTTATACATTGAAGTCCTAACCCCAGAGCCTCTGAATGTGAATGTATCTAGAGTTAGAGGAATAGGCTAAGTTTAAACAGGACCACTGAAGTGGGCCCTGATTCTATCTGTCTGATACCTTTATAAAAGGAGGAAATTTGGACACAGAGAGAAAAACCAGGGAGGGGCTGCCACAGAGGGAAGACATGAGTCAGACTCAGGGAGAGAGAGGACAGCTCTCTGCAAGGTGGGCAGCGCGACTGCGGGGAGCCAGACCCGCCTCCTCCTGGGTCCTGGTTTTGCCACCTTCAGAACTCTGAGCAGATCTGCTGTTGCTTCGGCCGCGCCCAACGGACGTCTTCTGCTGTGGCAGCCCAAAAACCAATGCAAGAGCCAGCAGTTCTTAAGTGCTGGATGGTCCTTAGCTGTCACTGTCAAGATGGTTCTGGCTTCCTCTAAACCTGAGCCATGTGGGATGGCAGCCACGGTCTTGTGTGTTCTAAGCACTTGCAACATGGTTAATCAAAGTGAGATGCACCTGAAGTGTAAGATACACACAGGATTTCAAGGATTTGACACAAAAAGTACATACATGTACACATCTCCTTAGAAATTCTTCATTTTGATTGCTGTGAAAAGATGATATTTTTGGATATACTCAGACAAATCAAATGCATTATAAAATGAATTCCACATATGGCTTCTTTCCTTTTTAACAGGACTATTATGTGGCTGGTGTCATATTTTTAGCCAAATCGGGCTGCTCTCAAGCCTTCAATTGGAAGTGACGACCACAGCCCCCTTCTTGCCTTTGAAGCCACCCCTTGGAAAATCCCTCTCTAGAGCCAAGGCATAGTGAAGGGGGCCCAAACACTGAAGTCCAACGAGTCTGGAGCTGCAACCCACCCCCAGTGCTTGGCTAGGCCTGTGACCGGGGACAAAGCTTCTCTGAGACTCTGGGTTCCCTCCTCACAAAACTGAGAGTAATGAACACTAACGAAAAGCAGTGACATTAGCGTTGTCTTTGGCACACAGTAGATGCATGTTACAGACTGCAAGTTCATGCTGCCCCCAAATTTCTGTTGAATTCCCAACCCCAATGTGATGGTATTTAGAGATGTGCTTTTGGAAAGTGATTAAGTTAAAGGGGTGTTACCCCAAGGATGATATTAGTGCCCTTATAAAAGACCCAGAGAGCTCCTCGCACCCTATGCCAGATGAAATTAGTGAGAAGGTACCATCTATAAATCAAGAAGGAAGTGGCCCTCCCTAGACACAAAATCTGCCAGCACCTTGACCTTGGACTTGTCACAACCACGAAGGATAATCTCCCATTGTGTATCAGCCTCTTATTCTGGAGTTCTTTCTCATAGCAGCCTGAACAGGCCACTGCAGTGCACAATAAATGTTGGCTCCCATGGCTGACCTCATGAGACACAAATAGCCAACCTCTGTGTAGTTGCAGCAGGTGTAGCTTCCCCAAAGTGATCTCCGACAGAAAGAGCAAAAGGAGTGTCCCATGAGGAAGACACCTCCCATGAGGGAAGAGCATCAGAGCCGTCCTTTCCTCGGCTACAGACACAGACTTCAGGCTTGTCTGAAATCGTCCTTTGCCTCACCTTGACCTTCCTCATCCCCTTGCCTGAGTTCAGGTGCCTCTGGCTTTCACAGATGCATTTCCTTGTCCTTCGGTTAAAATCCCAACATCTTTCGAGGCCTGGCTAAAGTTCTGCTTTCTTGATGAAACTTCCACTGGAAATCCTCTGCCCTTTCTCTGCAACATCTGAGAGATGTGGAAATGGAATCCAGACACACACACACACACGCACACACACACGCACCCAATTGACTCTCCCTGTGTTGCTGAGCCCAGAACCTGAAAGATAAAATCTTAGTGGAATAAAGCAAAGAGAATATGAAGTTGCCTCCTGGAGTAGAGATGGGGAAATGCCAAGACATTGTCTACTTAGGAAATGGCTTTATGTTTGAAAACTTGGCAAAATATAAAAGTAAACCCTACAACTTTGATTATAAATCTTATTGTGTTCACAGGGATGGAATTCTACCAACTCTTGCAAGAGATGTGCATCCCTTAGGCACCACAGGGGAAAGGCTCCTCCTGTGCCCCAGATCCTCAGCTCTTCCTCAGTGAAAAGGAGATAGGATAGTCTAGAAAGAAAACACAGTGTGGGCCTCAGCCCCAGCAGTCTCTGCAGAGCACAAGATGCACAGTTGAAATGTCTTCAAATAGCAATTCAAATGAAAACTGAAGAAACTCTACGTGCTGCCAAAACAAGTTGCAAAAGTCTAAAATTCAGAATGCACTGCCTAAAACATACACTGAGGCACTGAGGACCCAACCATGATGTAAGTGGGCACTGTGCACCGTAGACAAGAGCTAGACCCATAACCACATGGTCTGCACCCAAATCTCAGCCCCATCTCTTCCTTACTGTGCAACTCTGGACAGGTTACTTCACCTTTTTGGTCCTCAGTTTCCTCTTATCCAAAAGAAAAGTAGTCTTATAAGTTAACATTAATGAAGTTATTACCATTTGCTGAACGTTGTGACAAATGCAGTATGTAACAGGATCGAACAGATGAGCACAAATGAAGCCCTTGGTTCAGGACTTGGCTACTGTGGTCTGAATGTTTTTGTCCCCCTGAAATCTACATGTAGGAATCCTAGACTCCAAAGTGATGGTATTAGAAATTGGGGGCTAGAGGAGATGATTAGATCATGAACAGTATTGATGCCCTTATAAAGAGGACCAAGAGAGATTCCTTGCCTTTTCTACCAGTTGAGAACACAGAAAGGAGTCACCATCCGTGAAGAGAGCAGACCCTCACCAGATGCTGAATTGCCCAACACCATGATCTTAGACCTCCCAGTCTTCTGAACTTTAAAAAATATCTTTTGATTTTATAAGCTACTCAATTTATAGTATTTTTATAGCAGCTCAAATAGACTAAGACAGAATTGGTACTGAGAGGTGGGAGGGCTGCTGTAACAAATACCTAAAAACAAGGGTGGAGCTTTGGGACTGGTTAATGGGAAGAGGCTGAAAGTTTCAGGCTGGGTAAGGTTCACATTGCTATGAACAGACTGCTGTCAGGGGATTGTCTTGAGGACCCCGGATGAAAAGAGGAAAACTATAGAGAGAGCCTCAACCTCCTTAGGGAATAGTTAAGTGGTCACCAACAGAATGTCGGTAGAAATGTGGATGGTAAAGGCCATTCTGATGAGGTTACAAACAGAAATGAGGAATCTGTTAATGGAAATCAGAGGAGGGGCCGCTCCTGGTAACAAGTGGCAATGAACTTAACTGAGTTGGGTTCATGTCCTAGTATTTTGTAGAAGGTAGAGCTTACAAATAATGAACTAGGATATTTGGCAGAAGAAATATTTAAGCAGTGTTGAATGTGCAGCTTGGCATCTCTTAACTTATTATAATAAAATATGAGAAGAGAAAAATTACTTAGAGACAGAATTTTTAATCAAAAGAGAAGCAAAACTTAAAGGTTTAAAAAATTCACAACCTGTCCACACTGAAAAAAAAATTGTATTCAGGAGAGAACAAAATTCAGGCCAAGCAACCTTTTGATAAAAAGATTAGTTAGAATCATCCAAGACCTATTGTCCAAGACAATGGAAGAGTGACCCAAGATATTTGAAAGATCATCAGGGCTGCCCCTTTCTGATAGCCAGAGTTCCAAGGCCTGGAGCACAAAGCAAGGTCAAAGACAGGCACACAGAGACTCCCATGGGACCTTAGCACTGGCTACCTGGCACCTCCTCAGTGCTGTTCTTCCCACACTCAGAGGCAGCCCTCCTCAGTCACCAGGCTCGAGTGCAGCATGGGCCATGTGGCACGCCTCCAGAAGGCACAGATGATAAACCTCAGAGCACTCTGGAGCTGCCATCTATACCAGCACAGAGTGCATGAGCCATGGGTGCCTGGCTACTTCCATCTGGATTTAGAAGGATGGAGTTGCTCAGGGCTTTAGGCACTGACCCAGGCAGAAGGCTGTTGTGTGGATGAGGCCACTGCAGAGCCCCTATGAGGGCAATTCTCCGCCGAGCCATAGGCAGGACTTCTAAGCCATGTGGGCAGGGCCACTATGCCAAAGAGCCTTGAGTGAAAGATTATTCTCAAATCCAAAGGCTTTGGACTAGTTCAGACCTGTGGCTCCTTTCTTCTTCCCTGTTTCTTCTGGGATAGGAACACCAGCTCTATGTCATCCTACCGTTGTATTTTGGAAGCACATAACTTGTTTGCTTTCACAGGTTCATAACCAGAGGGAAATTTGTCTCAAAGTGAATTATATCATGACTCTCGCCCATATCCAAATCTAAATATAATCATATTTAGTTGAGAGTTTGCTGCAGTCTGGCTGAGCACAAAATCACGAGCCACTCAAACAGGAACAAACTTTATTTTTGAAACTCCCGCCAATGCCCTGTATCCTCCCGGGAAATATGCCAACCCACACACGCAGCTTTCTCCCGGACACACACACCAACAGGAAATCCCTCCTCCGGAATTCCCTCCTACCGCACTTCCCCAACCAATGGGAATTCTCCAGGAGTCCCTAAGCAGGCCAAGGGGGACAGCAGGGGTCTGATATCCAATTGAATGCATATCTTAACATAATCATATCAACTCAATGGCTTGCTGGCCTCACCTTACAACCAAAAATGCCATGCATCATTTTTACTTGGCTATGGCTCTCAGCAAGAGTTTGGACTTAAACTTTAAAGTTGGTGCTTGGATGAATGAAGACTTTGGGGACTGTTTGGTATTTTGTATGTGAGAAAGGTATAAACTTGGGCTAACCTAGGGCAGATTGCTATGATTTAAAGATTTGTGTTCCACTAAAATTCACATATCGAAATCCTATTCACCCCTGCAAGGTGATGGTATTTCGGAGTAGGTGCCTTTGAGAGGTGATTAACTAGTGAGGACAGAGTTCTCATTAGTGAAATTAGTGTCTTTAATCTCAAGGGTCCAAGAGGGATCTTTCACCTCTCTCATCATGTGAGTATGTGATGAGAAGATTCCATCTGAGAAGAGCTTCTTATCAGAGACCAAATCAGCAAGCTCCTGGATCTTAAACTTCCCGGCCTCCAGACCATGAGAAATAAGTTTCTGCTATTTATAAGCCACAGTATTTTGTTATAGCAGCCATAACAGACCAAGACACTGGTTCAGGGTAAATTATACAATTAAATGGTTGTTAGGATGGTGATTCTTTTCCTAGTTAAGAAAAGACATCCCTATAGCTTACAGTCAAATGAAGAACAGGCCTTTCATTATGAAAAGCGCCAGTACTGACTTTGTCTTGAGTGGCTGTATGACCTTGGCTAAACTTCTGAAGCAGCTCAGCCTTTGCTTCTCTGATTTCTCAATCGTGCATAAAAAGCTCCATTTTACAAGGTTGTTGGAGAACCAGGTGGGAGATTGGAGGTAAAAGGCTATGAAACTTACTGTGCTGTGTAAATAGATGAGATTGTTCTCATTTCTGCTGCCAACATGAGGTCATTTCTGCTCCATTCCAACAGTAAGCAGCATGATAGTGTTTAAGGGAACATAAGAGATAGCCAGCCTACCCTTCCTTGGGTGAATTCATAGTGGCAAGTTTATACCCCTTGCACTGTCATCTGGAGATCTGAGCCTGTGTCCTTCATATTCAGAGGATAACAATAAACCACATCTAGAAAAAGTCAACAAGGAAGAATGCATTTAACCAACCTGACTGTCATTTCCAGGTGCTGTCATGCCACTCTGCCTGCCGGAAGGGCACCCAATGAGCAACATGGTGGCCTTCACCAAACAACAGGGGACATGGACATGAAAACATGGATTTTAGAGGTGCTCAGGAAGTGTATACTCCTTGAAGTCAGTTAAATCAATACCTTCTCAATAAGTACTTAAGAAGTACTTATTAATAAATAAATAAATGATTCAATTAGTCAATATCTTAATAAGTAAACAACCAAAACAATCACTTTTCCCCCATATATCTTTATCCCAAGAACATATGTAAGACACAATTTCTATTATGAATTTGAGGAATAAAGAAATTTTTAAAATTTATTTATTTATTCTAATTTGTTACATATGACCGCAGAATGCATTTCAATTCATAGTACACATATAGAGCATAATTTTTCATGTCTCTGGCTGTACAAAATAGAATTGTACCATTCATGTCTTTATATATGTACTTAGGGTAATGATGTCCATTCCATGGTCTATCCTACCCCTCTGGCCCCTCCCTTCCCCTCCCTCCCCTTTGCCCTATCCAGAGTTTCTCCATTCCTCCCATGTCTCCCCACCGCCATCCCGATTATAGATCAGCATCCTCATATCAGAGAAAAAATTTGTCATTTGGTGTTTTAGGATTGGCTTACTTAACATAATATTCTCCAACTCCATTCATTTACCTGCAAATGCCATGATTTTATTTTCTTTTACTGCTGAGTAATATTCCATTGTGTGTATATACCACAGTTTCTTTATCCATTCATCTACTAAGGGCATATAGGTTGGTTCCACAATTTAGCTATTGTGAATTGAGCTGCTATGAACATTGATGTGGCTGCATCACTGTAGTATGCTTTTTTAAAATCCTTTGGGTATAAACTGAGGAGTGGGATAGCTGGGTCAAATGGTGGTTCCATTCCCAGTTTTCCAAGGTATCTCCATACTGCTTTCCAAAGTGTTTTCATCAATTTGCAGTCCCACCAGCAATGTATGAGTGTGCCTTTCTCCCCACACCCTCACCAAGATTTATTGTTGTTTATATTCTTAATAGCTGCCATTCTGACTGGAGTGAGATGAAATCTTAAAGTAGTTTTGATTTGCATTTCTGAGATGTTGAACATTTCTTTATATACTTGTTGATTGACTGTATATCATCTTCTGAGAAGTGTCTGTTCAGTCCCTTGGCCCATTTATTTATTGGGTTATTTGTTTTTTTAGTGTTAAGATTTTTGAGTTCTTTATATATCCTAGATGTTAGTGCTCTATCTCATGTATGTGTGGTAAAAATTTGCTTCCAAGGAATGAAGAAATTTTGACATTGAGAAAGTTTAGCGAATTGATGACACAGGGATAAAGGTTAACCAGAGACTAATGCTTCGAGTACCCTGATTCTACACCAACCATCATGCAGGATCTAATGATTTTCCCAGGCTTCTCATCATTCATTTCACAAATAAGCATTAAATCCCTGCTCTGGGCCATTCATTGGGTTCCACTGTCCCACCCAAAGACGTGCTGTCCATAACCCTGTGCTATAGCCCTCTTTTGTGATCACACTGTGTCTATAGGAAAGCAAGACTCATAGCAGGCATCACAGCAAGGAGGAGGCAGGAGGCTGAGTGAGGCTCCCCAAGAGCAGGCTCTGAGTGTGGATGGGTCCTTTCTCCCTCTGACTCCTGATTTTCTCATGGTTGACTATCCAGGCTAGAATTAAATTGCCTCAGGACCAGGACATCTGGGTCTAGTTTTGGCAGTCTGCAAGTACAGCTTGCAGCTTTGCTAGTCCAGCAGGGGTGTTGAAAACCAGCACAACTGGGATGCATTGTCCCCGACTTGCCCTTCACTTCCTAATCAGTCATGGAATTTGTTCAAGCTTGATGCTGGCCTACCGTGCTTCACGCCACGTTCCTCAACAGAAGTCTGCAGATGCATTTATTGGGGGAACCAGCCAGCTCTTGCCCTGGCTGTTGCAGCAAGCCTGGAAGCTGAGGCTTAGATGATTTTCCCCTCCTCCTTATGTCTGAGTGCTTATTTTGGACAAAAGTTTGTTTCCCTCTTTCCCTACTCCTCCTGTTCCTTCCTTCCCTCCACAAGGCCAAGATAACCTGACTATTTACAGTCCCCAGCAGCTTGACCTCTGGGCCAATGTGCTGCCCTGCTCCAGTTCCATCCCACCGGGATGTGCGCTTGCATTTGCATACATGCGCTCTCACACCCACACACACGCGTGCACACACAGAATGTGAGCCAACGAGACACTGTATGGCCTCAGGCCAGTCACATTCTTCTCAACCTCCAATTGTACAATTCCAATTTTCCCTTAATTCCCAAATGATGATGTTAGAATTTTTTAAAAAAATGCCTGAGATAAAAGACATGTTTAGAAACAATCCACCACAATATTCCCACATTCCAATCATTTGAGTGCCATCTTCATCATTCTTGCCATATTTACATACCACTATCCTATCATTCATTTAACTATTATCCTTTAAATTATTTATTTTTACTTAAATTCATGTATTTAAATGGGACATTTTATCACTATCACAAACAGAAAACCATGATCATTTACCACAAATGCAATAATGCATAAAGAACAATAAAACAGTGTAGGAAAGTTCTAGTAGGAACATCAGACTGCCAGAAGACCCCCACTGGCTGCCTGTCTTCTCTGTTGAAATGACAGACTTTGTTTTGACACAGCAAGTGTTAAAAGGTGCTGAAGTCACAGTCACACTAGCACTGAAGGAGACTTGTTTCTTATCCTAATCAGAATCAGAAACAGCCGCACTCTCTCCCCAAGGGCGTGGATATTATTTAATACAGAAACCCAATATCGCCCGAGATCACCCCCAAGAACTTCTCTTTGATGCAATGTGGTCACTACGGTTCTCTGGGTTCACTGTTGTGATCTAGGTTCATCCAGTGCTCACAAACTGACACAGTACTTCCCCTGCAGGCATTGCCAGGAAGCTTGGATTGGAAAGTGCTCAGAAGCAGGCACACTCAAGAGTACAACGTGCTCTCAAACAATGTTTTGAACAACATAGTCCTTTCCCTGGCATTTCCCCAAGTCCATAGCTCTAGGAATCTCTGAACTTGGGCAGTTCTATGTTATTCCCTTTCCTAAAGGAACTTCTGCCCACATACAACAGGGGGCAGTTTCCATTGAGCATTTGGGGAGCTCTGAGCTGGTTTCCCTGTCTTCCTTTTCACTCTCTCTAGATACTCTGTAGAGCAGGGAGCAAGTGGAACACCCTTATGAGAAAGCCAGAGACTGCCAGGGGAAGACAGACAAGTGACAGACCCACAAGGGAGGTACTGCCTTCCACTTGTTTAGTAGGGTGTAGGGATAAAGTATTTAAATGTTTCAGCTTTTAACATGGTCTGCCTTCCTATTTCCATTCTACCATTTTCCAACAAGATAAAGTTGGGCAAGTGCCTCAGTCCATCTGAGCTTTAATCTCCTCCTTAACAGAATGGCTTTAGTGACCTTGGTGCACCATGGTGTATTAGAATATAAGAAATTGTGGCAGGCACAATGCCAGGACACAGATAAACATTCCAAAAGAACTCAGCCTCCTCCCCTTTTACCTTTTTTTTTTTCTTTTCTTTTCTTTTTTAAACTTTGGCACCCTCCACAGAGGTCCAAAATCAACCCTCTTTTTATTTGTTTGTTTGTTTTGCCTTCCAAATCCTGAGTCTCATCTGCACAATGAAAAAATAAGCTGTGAATTTCCATAATTTAAGTTTTGTTTTCTGTGACTTGATTATGGCAAGTGCTGTATGGGAGCTGAGTGGAATGATAAGGAGGGGCAGAAAGAAGAGAGAAGAAGGACTTTATACAAGCAAACCCGACAATCAGCCCCTTTTGAATAATCATTAGCAGCCTGCTGGAAGCTCCAAGTCCCCTCAAGATTTGGGGGATGAGAGGGTAACAACATGAATCTAGCAAATGTGGTGCATTTTGTGCATAGATTTGAATTAAAGAATTCTTGGTCCATTTTGCATACCAAGTTGGGGAGATGGAGAAAGGTGCAAAGAAAAACAGAGAAACACCTCCCCCTGCTGCCTGGATGGCAAATAGCAGCATTGATGTAAAAACAAATTCCATGATCCTCTGAAAACGCTCATCCCCACCCCTAATATTTGCAAAGGATTCACCAGGTGCAGACATTTGAATGTTGTGCAATGCATTTTCCCATCTAAAGCTTCCTTCAAAGGTTGTAAGAATGATGATAGGACATTATTACAATGATTATGTTCTTCACTAGGCATTTCAGTACTTATGTCTTTATTTGAACAGGAAATACATTGATGGGATTTTTAAAATCAAAATGATACACAAGTTATGAATTGGAAAATCTTGGTTTTGCCCTCCTTTTCCACATCCAGATACTTTTATCACATTATTATGCATATAAAGAAATGTTACTATGTACCCCCCCACATACAACACTTATTTAGGACACTGTTCTTTATTTTGCTCTTGTCACTTAACAACAGATTCCAGAGTCTTTTTCCATTTCAGTATAGAGTAAGCATCTTTATTCTTTCTTTTATGATCTTGTTATATGTGAAAAGAACACATCTTCAATTGGGAAGCCATGTGAGTTGTTTATTGCAAAAAATGAATGACTTATACATTTTAAGGTAGAAGTACCTCCTTGGGCCCACAGATAGACACTCCCTATAACCCCTGCCTAGTTTTTTTTATGATGACCTTCTGATTAGAACCTCCCATCTTGGTACCCCCTGTGCTCCATAGAAGAACAGAGCTGCGACATCACTGAACTTCAGAGTGCACAGAATTAAAGGACTGAATGTCACCAAGATTTCTCTTCAGAAGCTCAAAGTGAAGGAAAAATCACTCTTTTTTTTCCAGCTGAAATGTGCCTATAAAGGGCAAAATGGAAAATACAGACACCACTGGCTTTATTGGCTGGTTGCCATAGCCATTGGCACCTTGTGACAGTGGCAGGCCTGCCAGTCCTCCATGGAAGCCAGGTGTGGCTTGCTATATTTGAGAGAGTTAGAAAACTGTCTTCCAATGCAGGTAGTGAGCCAGCAAGACTGTCAAGGTCAAAGAAAAATCCAATTATACACAGCAAACACCGACTGTACAATTAAATTACACCAGTCAGGAAAACATTTGATCTTCTGCAACTATCTTTTCCAGAAAATTCACCCTCAAATCAATCAGAGCCACTCATCAGCATCCAGCTGACCAGTTCCTTCAGTCACCCAGCATCCTGCAACATGTCTGCAGAGACTGGCCCTTGTCCACCCACATCCTTTTGACCCCCATTCCAGAGGTCACTGCAGCTTTAGTGAGCAGTTCCCAAGCACATAGACATCTTACCAGGAAGAAATTACTTCTCTCTTCCTGGGGCTTTTTCTGGCCTCAGAAGTATGTTCTTCACAGTCCAGGCATGCAGGGCAGGACAGGGAGTTGTCCCCAAGAGCAACCTTCCATGAGCTACTTCTGTTTGCCCCTACTAGGGCAAGGCTAAAGGTCATGGCATGCAGAGACTTTCAGAGGAACTCTGGTGGGTCTGAGCCCTAAATGTGCACAGTAGAGACTCCCCTGTTCGCATACTGCTTATTGTTTTCTTCCTGGGATAGTCTCCTACAATAATCTTGGTCCTTAGAAGACAGAGGCCTCACAGTAAGGTAACTGGTCTCCTGTTATTCATTATTTATTTATTATCATTATTTAGAACAAAGAATCGATAACTAGGAAGCACTCTTGGGCTGAGGGAGAGCACCCAGGAAAAAAAGCAAACTTGAGAAGGACCCAGACTTCTAGGGGAAGGTTTGGTTCAGCCCACTGGATAGCAGAGAAGCTGCTTTGGCTGGGCCGCAGGTGGCCTGGAACCACTGAGACTAGGCCAGCATCCGGAGTGCAGGCTGGGGTGCCATCAGGATGAGATCCCGGAGCAGGTCAGAGCATGAGGCCTTCCGAGGGCGCTGGAGGCAGGACGTTGTAGGAGCGGCAACTCTATGAGCGACCCACTACCCCGCACAGGTCACGCAGGAACCTGCGGGGCGAGGCCGCCACCCACCTGAGTGCAGCCAGGTAGGGAGTCCGAGCACTGGAGAGCGCAGGAGCCCTTCAGGGAGCGCAGGCTGTGCTGGGGGCTCTGCTTTCCATGCCCGGGGACGAGGGGGATGCACAAAGGTTATCAGCAGGCGGAGGCTGCTCTGTCCCAGAAGGAGCGATCCTCCTTTACTCACACCTGTGCGCGCGGAGACAGCGGGGACCCGGCTCCGGGTGCAATGTCCTACAGCGCCCTCTACTGAGAAAGCTTAACATTGGGCTCACTTTAAAGGAGAAAAGCCTAAAAGGAATCCTTTTGTTTGCCACAGAGCATATATTGAAGGGTACCAAGCTGAGACCAAAAATTGACAGCAATTTCGGAATAGACCACTTTCAGATCTAGGTCGCAAGAGCCTGCTTTTGAAAGGCTCCAAATCAGAACAACTCCTAACAGACCCGATTTCAGTCCGTGCTCTGAGTGACCTGAAAGAAGGGCCTCAACATTCCGGAATCCTCACTTTCTCACCCGTAAAATGCAGGTGATAGATAACAAATAAAACATGCCTTAGGATGTTGAGAGAATGGGCGACGCGGGGAACTGACCATCCAAAAGGCATCTGGTACAAAATAAAAACTCAGAAAGTGTCATCTTCCTTCCACCTTTGCAAACCGAATTGCAGCCACATAGTTCCTTTCTCCATTTCTTAAGAGTCAAATTGATAAGGTGATTGGAACTGTTCTACCCAAGACACTTTATCCTTGAAGGTGGCCCAGAGTTGGCAGGAGGAGGAGCTGTTCTGGAAAGGGACTGAAGAGTTGGAAATAAAGAACAAAGATCAACACGTGTTTCTGTTCAGAGAAAGATTCAAATGGAGAAGAAGTTTTCCAGGATTATGATACAAAACTTCCTCTTGGCACTCAAGTAAGTAGGTTTTAAACGTTAATAAACGGTGTGATAAGAGCTATCATTCACTGAGAACTCTCTGTTAAGAATTCAGTCACATTCTCTCAATCCTTAAAATAACTCTTTAAGATAAATGCTATTTTTTAATCTCGGTTTTGCAAATGAGAAGGCAGAGACTCAGAGGAAGCCATTTGCCCAAGGTCAAAGTCAGAATTTGAAACTATGTGTACATGACTCCAAACCTCAGCTCCAACTGCAAACCAGAACCCCAGTTTGGACTAAGAATTCAGCAGATTGTTGCTCTGGTCCACACTTTATCTTTAAAACCCTATGTGTTCTAGGGAGTTATTCTTTTTTTCCGGAGGTAGTGCATCCCTCCTTCATAGAATAAAAAATGAGTGCTTTGTAGGAGTGGTACCAACCTCAAGGATGTTTTGGAAATGTATGGGGATGTTGGGCTCCATGACAGGAGGACACTCCTGGCATTTCATGGGTGAGGGCCAAGCAGAGTACCCTATGACTATAATGCGGAGCTATCCACTCCATAAAGACTAGGCTTCACACCCATATAACCCACAGGTATTCAGGTAGTTGAAAAAGTTGTCAGAACTTAGGCTCCAGCTCCTTTTTTCATCTAAAAACGGAGCATTTTTATATAATTTCTTTTCTGTATTTTATGTTTTGTTGCCCCCACCCCCCAGTGCTAGAGATAGAACCCAGGGCCACATGCCAGGCAAGCATTTTGCCACTGAGTTACATCCTCAGTTCTGTGCAGATTTAATATAATGAATTTCCCAGACTCAACAGAGGGGAGATTCGTACTTTATGAGAGATCTTGCCATGCATTGGTCACCATTTAGAAAATTCCACACATGATACAACTTATCAGAACATATCAACTTTTTCTCCATGTTTCTGTCTACCTTGTGTATAATTCCAAATACCTGTGTATTTCATGGGGTCTTTAAAAGTAGGAGTAGGCATTTGTGTGTTGAAATATTCATTGCCTTACTGTAAATTACTTTCTTTTCATTTTCTCCCTTGAAGAATGGCAAAGATATCATATTGACTTTTTAAAAAAATACATCTGTGGACAAATTACATGATCTGTGAACATCATTGCAAGACATTTCAAGAAGCATTATAAAATATTTGTTTTAAAAGGGGAACTCTGGGCACAGAAACTCTGAGAGAGGTTCTGACTGCTCTGTTCGCTGAAATTTAACAACTTCAATACGAAGCCAAGACCAAGACGTACACTCTGCAAATATATTCTGTTATTCCCAAAAGACTTATTAGCACTGACTCTGAGTCAGGTACTGCCAAGGCTTCTGGGGATACAGGAGAGAATAACAGGAACTGACTTCCTGACTTTATGGAGTTTCTCCTGAATAAAACAAAGCCTTGTGTCTTAGTCCACCCCACAGCTATTCTCTCTCTCTCTCTCTCTCTCTCTCTCTCTCTCTCTCTCACACACACACACACACACACACACACACACACTCACACGATATCATAGATTGGTAATGTGTAAACAACAGAAATTTACTGAACATAGTTCTAGAGGGTGGAAAGTCCAAGGTCAAGGCATCAGCAGATTTGATGCTTGGTGAGGGCTCATTCCTTACTGATGGCACTTTCTGTGTGTTCTCACATGGCAGAAGGAACAAGAAGTTTCACACATGCATGTTTTACATGAAGCATATTTAATATTTACAGTTAAGAGACAACAGATACTCTGGATTCATGCCAGCCCGTTCCCCAATGCTCAGGAAAACTGCCCTGGACAAGTAGTCTCAACTGTGTGTCCTCAGTAGCACAGCAGCTGAGGGATCCTGAAAGCAGCCTTGGGTTGTGCTGAACAAGCCAAACACCAGAAACACTGGGCTGAATCAGCAGTGTCCAAGTCCATGTCTTGTTGCTATAACAGAATCCAGACTGGACACTGTATAAAGAAATTTATTTCTCACAGTTTTGAAGACTGGGATTTCTAGAAGCTAGAAGATGGCACATGATAAGGGTCTTCTTCCTATTCTTCATATGGGGAGAGAGAAGAGAAGGCAGATGAACTCATCCTCTTACCAAGAGCCCACTTCTACCAATAACTCACCTGCCCATGATAACAGGATTAATCCATTAATACCATCTCTTAAAGGATGCACCTCTCAACACTGTTGCCTTGAAGGCCAAGTTTCCGGCACAGGAACTTTGGGACACATATTGAAACCATAGCAGAGGGCATCCTGTTTCTGGGGAGGTCAACTGGAACAGAGCTCAGATTGTCCAGCCTGTCTCTCCTTATCTCAGGATGCTGTGTTCTCAGGACATTCTCTGGTTATTGTTGAGACCTGCAGGCAAGAAAGGAGGAAAAACTGGTTTGGTCCAAAGCCACCTGAAGAACTGTTCATTCCTTTCTGGTTTGCCAACAGGCCTCAAGACATGACACAGTGGGCACCCCTACCTCCGTCTTCTTGTGCAATAGCTATTTTTGTTTTGGACAAATATCACACTGTATTAGCTTTGACTTCTTAAAAGTAGGGTTGTGCCCAAGGTGGCATATGTGACATTCATGTTCCCAAATGCCCCTTCCTGAGCCTTGGAAGACATAGCTAAGTGACTGACACTCTTCTCTGCTCACCCTTCAAATCCCTCTCACAGCAGCTCTCCCTGAGTCTGCATCACTTCTTGAGAGCTGGCACATGAAAGAAGACTAATTTGCCACTCTGACCTGAGTGTATTCATCTTTGCCTTGTCTGTAGCATCTAGTTCTAGCACTTGTCAAGCTCATAAAAATATTGAAAAAAGAACTGATATTTATTTAGCATCTAAAACTCAACAGCACTCAGGCTGAGAATTTTTTTATATGTATCATACTTCTTAAATCCCTACAATAAAACTCCTGTCGGGGGCGGGAAATGTAATTTGCAGAGCAATCAAAGAAAGTGAGACCCATTTAAGTAAGAAACACCAACTCACAGATGGGATGGCTAAGACAAGTTCAAATCCAGGTTTGTCCACCTTGGAATGCCATGCTTTATCAACTTTGGACACTCAGTAACCTCTAACATCAGAAAAGAAACATGCAGTGGCTGGTTTCTTCCCTCCACTATTGTGGACAAATCATCTAGAATCCAGATCAAGGAAAGCAGACATGCATGAACCCATTAGCAGTGAGTTAGAAAGAGCAGATTATAGATATCTTCATGCCAAGAAGTGAACAAAAATAAGTAAGGTCTTACACTAAAAATAAGTGAGACAGAATCTGCAATCTTCAAGATTGTTTACTGGCTGTTAATTCTGCAGATTTGCTTTTCAAACACATTGTCTTCTGACAATGTAGTTAGAGAACACCTCCTGCAATCCCAAGTAAAGTATGGATGCATATTCTCTGCAGGACTTTGGTTTTCTTGTTTTCATTTTGGTTTTCCCCCTACAGTTCCATGTACCTCATCAGAATTTGGAGTTAGGAAAACAGAGCTGCACCTGACAAAGAAGAGGTGACTCTTGGGAGAACTGAGAGGACCCTTTAAGCACAGACTTCAACAGTCAAGGTCACTGTTTTGAATCTGAATATAGATGTGCCACCCCCTCTCCTGGACAGCACATGGCCACAGAGAGGAAACAGGAGAAAAGACAGGGAAGAGGGGAGGAATTCTAGAAAGTCAATCAGAAGGTCCTTTTGCCTACTTTCCTAAATACCAGCCATGCTCCTTATTTCTATACCATCACTACTATTATTTAATTGAGTTTAGTTTCTTCCTAGGGAGTAACATCAATGAAATCATACACTGGATATTTTTCATACTTTTTCCCAAATAGACATTAAAAAAACGGTAACTCCGAATACTAAAATGTCCACCTGAGTATCAGTATCAGTTTATATAGCTCTCTTGGGAAATGCACCATACATTGAGAAATACTATCAAGTTCATTGGATTCATGACTTTCTACTTATTTTCTTATTATTATAATTGTATAAATTTATGGAGTACATTGTGATAATTCAATACATATATCATACACCTGCTTGTTTCAAGCACCATTTGAGGTCAGAGAAGAGGAAACCTAGGGTTAGAAAATAAGGCAGTGAGCAGAAATTGGACAATTATGACTGAAAGATCTTTTAACAGAAGCTATAGTACCAATACATCAATGAAACTCAAATTCACAGCTGAAATGCCTCTGGATCATTGGAGTCCCTTTATTCTCCCTTAAAGGACACTTCAAATAGTGACAGCATCTAGAAATACAATCACATACTCAAGGGCCACTCCAGAAGTGCTGAAGAATAATCTGAGACTTGCACACCTCTGACTCCTTCCTCACCTGTAGTTCCTCCTGTCTCACCTTCCAGCCACACCCGCCAGCAGCCTACTTGGGATCTGCCCTCCAGTGGAGCCCAGCATCTGTTCCCATGTAGAAGAAATGAGCTGCTCTACAGAGCCATTCCATCTGTGGGTTGGTGTATCTTACTATTTCTTACTTGAGAAATAGTCTCCTCCACCTAGCTACCTATCGGGCAGAGAAAACCATCCTGCCAGGAATGAAGTCTTCTTCCTGCAAAGGCTGGAGAGGGAGTCATAAATATTAAAAATGTTGCCAATGTTTCTTGACTATACTAGAGTTTAGCTTGTTACAAGAAATCATTTTCCAACAGGCAGAACTTTCTGGCTCATAGTAGTGATGGTACCTCAGGCACAGTGTGCCTCACCCAGGAGGGGAGGGCATGAAGAGGCGGCATTGGAAGATTCTACACAGATGAGGAATTGCATTAGATGACCACTAATGCACACTTCCAACCTTGGCATTCTCTGCCTCTTCAGGGCTCTTGTGGCCTTTGGTTCACAGTGAGGAGAATTATGAAATCTGAGGTCATTTGGAGAAGCATTTGGGCTGAGAAGAATCTTTGACTCTAAAGCAGGAATTGGCAAACTTATTCTGTAAAGGGCCAAATAATACTGATTTTAGACTTTACCAGTTGTATGTTCTCATTTTCAATTGCTCAATTCTGTCATTGTAAGCATGAAAGAAGCCATAAATGATATATAAACAAATAAGAATGGTTATGTTCTAATAAAATTTTATTTACAAAATGGGTGCAGGTAGAGTCTTAAAATTATTTCAAAATAAAAAGCTGAAACTGGTGGCAGACTAGATGTGACCTTGTGGATGTAGTTGGCTAACCTTGCTCTAGAGGAAGTTGTCAACCTGAATACCTCTCTCCTTTCCTGCTTCATCCACTGACCACCAAGTCAGTACCACCAGTACCACCTCCTAAATATTTTTTGTGACTGCCCATGGTAGAAATAAGCCAGAGTTAGGTAAGCTTACCCAAATCATCCATGGCTGTAACCAAGAAAAGTCTAAAACTGTCCTTCTCTTTGGGGGACATGCACACATTTCTTAAAACATCAATGGTGGTTAAAACCCTAGGGTGGAAGAGTCATGGCTTTCTATCTGAGACAACTATTGTAGGTTTAGGGATGCTAAGATCAAGCCATGACCTTCCCAGATTCCTAACTAATAAAGAGCAGACCCAAAGAACCGTGAGAGAATCAAGACACAGTATTCCTAAAGGCAGGCAAGTACCAAACAACTCCCATATTAGTGCCTTAGTATGACTGTGTTGAAAGCATAGATTAATATAGACTTACTCCAGTTTTGTCCTATTCCTTGAAGACCTAAAGGTCTACCTAGAAGTAAACAGAAGTTCAAGAAGCAACCCCAAACCACCTGACCAAGAGCTATTCTCTTGAGTTGTTCTCACAGGAACAGAAGAGAGTGAGGAAGGATTCCTGGGCACATAGCCCTGTGCTTCAATGCACAGGCCTCATCACTGGGTCAGGGTGACTCCTCTGATTGATGATGTGGTGACAACCTGGAATCCACTGGATTGTATTGACTGGGTGTCAATACAATTCACCACACTGAATTCAATACAGGGGCAGGAGAAAGAAGCCCTGGGACTCTTACAACCCAAAGGAACAACTCTGATTAGATATTAATTAGCATAACTAATTAATGATAGTGACAATAATTAGTCCTTTTGAATTGATCTTTACACATCTTATCTCATTTATTATTCTGAACAACCCTGTGAGAAAAACATTCATACCAATCTAATTGTCATGTAGTAAGTTGACTAGGGCAATAAAACTTAAAATTGGCTGTAACTAAGAAAACTTGGGTATTATAAGTTCATAGTGAAAATTTGAACTTAGCTTTAGGGCAGGTTGTTCTTTTGTTCTGGAAATACTCGTCCCAATAGCCCCTATAAGTTACAGAAAGTAAGATCATCCCTACCCATTGGTTCAAGGATAAGAACATTTTTATGGGACTTGGAAATAGAGCATTGAAAGAGCTTGGGTTCAGAAAAAGCTGGTAGGTAAAATGATAATAGGTATTCTCTCTTATTTTTTATACATATGAACCCCTACACACATAAAGAAGAAACAAAGGAAACTTCTGAGAGAAGAGGGTTTGGTGTTTATTGTTATATTTACTAAGACACATCTTATAGATGAGAGAAGACCTACCTGAAGCCAGGTGGCAAAAAGAAATGGAAGAATGATGGAGCAGAAACATTCCAGGAGCATGGGCTGGTAACCCAGGCTTAGGTGGTGGGAGCAGAGTGCTACACTAGGTGGGGAGGGGAAATGTTACAGTCTGTTGTGAGGCTGCTCCTCAGGTGCTGGGCTCTGCCTTGGGAAACATGGCTGCCCTGTGTGAAGTGGAGGAGCTGATCTCTTAAAGGCTGTGTCCCTGAAAACCGAGGCCAACTGTGGAGAATGGTATCCTTAAGCAACGGTAACCCAAGAGAATGACCAGTGTCCACTGTTCTCTGAGGAAGCTCTGGAAGGGCTGGCATTTGTCCAGACTACGAGGGACTTCTCAGTTTCAGCAAGGCCAAAAAAAAGAAAAGAAAAGAAAATCCAAAGAATTGTTATTCATCTGCAGAACACCAGGGAATATTCTTTGGCATTTTGTGAAATGGCTTCTAACAATAAGCCATAGGGGGAGGGTACCCACAAAGCTGAGCAAGTGGAAGATTTTTGTCACAAAGTGTCTCTTAGAAAAGGCACATTTTTATATTTATGTGAGCTGTTAGGGTCCAGGGACTTCCAGATTATGAGCATGTGAGCCAACTGAGACTCAGAGAGAATTAATAAGAGGATCTTAAAAGTTCTTAACATTTGCGGCACACAGAATTACATGGGGAGCTTCTAAAACAGACTGATGTTTGGGCTGAAATCCAGTCCAGTAGAATCAGTCTTTTGGAGTACAGCCAGGAATCTACTATTTCTGAAAAGCTCCCCAAGTAATTATAATGTGTAGCCATGTTGTGAAGAACAGGCCTAGTTTGAGGTAGAGAGATCAGACAGAGACAAAGAGTGAGACAGACACACATTATGGGGGAAACCATGTAAGATGGCTGTTCTGGGGCTTCAGACCTCACCAAAGAGGCCCCCATGAACTAGTGCTTTACCAGAGCCTTCTGAGTATCTCTGAATACTTAATAAGTAAAAACACAACATGATCAGAACTCCTGTTTATGGAGACCCTATGCACCAAGTCCTAAGCACAGACTTTAAAGGTAAACCTCTCACTGGCCTCCTACACCTGTGTCCACACCCAAGGAGGCTGGCAGTGATGAGGATGCCAAGGCCTAGCGGCATGTATAACAGAACAGTCCAACCCACACAGCAAGCCGTGATGCTGCTCGGGTTCCATCTTAGGAGAAAAAATTTGTTTTGTTACTAGGGATATGGGGTCTGATTAACTTTGAATTTATGGCAATTTGTGACAGGGAAAAATGCAGCCAGGAAACTGAAACCAGCCCAAAGTCTGCCCTGGTAGCTTCCCTCTGTCTTTCTATGTCCTTTCCTGGGTTTATAAGTAGGAATAAAATAGGAAGAACCAGAGGGACACTTGCAGTGTTGTACTACTAAGTGTTTAAAAACTAGCCCTATGGGAAGAGAAAGGCTGATTTGTGTCATTTGCCAATTTCTGTCCTATAAATACTACTGTGACGGTCAACTTGTAGGTACAAAATTGGCATTACCTACTTCACAAATTTCCTAAAAAATTAGCATTTGAGTTGATTTAGCCAGCTCTCGTTCACCTCTGGAACTGATTCCATTCTACAAAAAAATAATGCTTTTTTTTTTAATTAGAAGTAGAGCCTTCCCCATCCATAGTAGAATCCAGATCCTCTTGGCATCCTTCAGTGATCGTGTCACTGGGAAGAGGGTCTGAAGGAGTTCCAAGAGTGGAGTGGGGACTTGCCTTAGAACATGTGGAGTCCTTGGAAAATATAATGGAGAAAAATTTCAGCAAATTCCAGTCAAAGACTGTTGTAGTCAGCTTTTTTAGTGCTGTGACCAAAAGACCTGACAAGAACAATTTTAGAGAAGGAAAAATGTGTCACTCATAGTTTCAGAGGTTTTAGTCCATAGATGGCCAACTCCATTGCTCTGTGCCTTGATAGAAGGGTGTGGAGGATAAAACAGCTCAGGTCATGGATACCAGGAAGCAGAGAGAGAGCTCTCCTTGCCATGACAAAATATAAATTCCAAAGGCACGCCCCCAGTGACCACCTCCTCCAGGCCCATACTACCTCCTTACAATTACCACCCAGTTAATCCCTATCAGAGGATTAATGCGTTATTAGGTTAAGACTCTCATAACCCAATCATTTCACATATAAACTTTCTTGTATTTTCTCACATCTGAGCTTTTGGGGGAACACTAACATCTAAATCATAACATCACACTCTTGGGCCCCAAAAGCTCATGCTCATCTCACAGCGCAAAAATATCTTTAGTTCATTTTCAAGAGTCCCAAAATATCAACAGTTCTAAATTCACCCAAAAGTCCAAATCCAAAGTCTGCACGGAGATTCAAGGCAAACTCTTAGCATGAGCCCCTATTAAAACCAAAAGCAAGTTACACATATGCAATATCAAAATGCACACAGTAAACATTTCCACAGAGAGAAACAGCAGCATAGAAAGAAGAGATAGGCCCAAAACAAGACTGAAATCCAGCTGGGCAAACAAGTTCTATAGCTTCCCTATCTGGAGCCATGGATTCACGAGGTTTTCTTCAAAGGCTTGTGTAGCTCTGCCCCTATGGCCTTGATGGTTGCAGCCCACATGGCCTCTCTCGACTTGTTTCTGCTTGATTCCTGCATGTTTCCACATTACTGGCATTTCTTAATCTTGGTAGTCCCAAATGCATCTTTGGCTTCCTTCTCATAGCTCCATACATTGCCTTTTCAGGAGCTGCCTGCAGGGACTCTGACTCTCTTGCACTTTGCCTGGAATCCCAGGACTTGCTTTGAAATCTTGGTGGAAGCCTCCATGACCCCCTAATTCCAATGCCCTGGATTCCTGCAGAAACAACACCACATGGTTGATGCCAAGGTCTGCCACCTCCTCAAGCAGTAGTCAAGCCTCCTGGGGCCCTCATTGCAGCAACCTCTGAGTACCTGGATGGCTGAGCACGGTGAAACAACTTCCTAAGCGCCTCTGTAAGTACGCCTCACTGGTCTCTGCTTAAGGGAATTTTTATTTTTACACCTTTGAGCCTGAGATGGGTAAGGTTCTACAGATTCCTGCAATCCCCTCAATCCATCTTTCCCATTGTTCCTAGGTAAAGTAATTAATGTTTCTTTAGTGGCTATAATGTCTTTTAACTACCACACCTTCCCTAGCCCATGGTTACTCACAGTTCTCTGGCCAAACTACAAGTTCTTCAAATTTTTCTGCTTTGCTTTCTGCTCCTAATTACTAGAATAAACTTGGCTAAAAGATGCCAGCAACATCCAGGATATCTTCAGGAGGTGTCCTGAAGGCTGTCTTACAATTTCCTCCACCATATTAATTACCCCATCACCTTTAAATTCAGTCTAACAGAAAGTCTCAGGACATGTACAAATTATAGACAACTCCTTAGCTAGAACATAACACAAATGACCTTTAGTCCAATGTCCAATAGAGTCCTCCTCCTGCTCTGAAAACTCATGAGCTCAGACTTCACCGTTCACAGTCCTATTGGCACTCTGGTCTTCCCAGCTCTCACTACAGTCACTCACCACAAAGCTCTGCTTACAACAATCTAAAACTTTTCCAGCTTTAAATCTCTAAACTTTTCAGAATTTCTTCCCAAATTTTAAAAAGCTCCAAAAGCTTCTGAACCACATGGTCAGGTTAGTCCAGCAACAACCCCACTTCTTGATACCAATTTAAATTTTAGTCAGTTTTTTGACTGATGTGATCAAAAGACCTGACAATAATTTTAGAGGAGAAAGGTTTCTTTGGTGCTCATAATTTCAGAGATCTCAGTCCATAGATGGCTGACTCCATCACTCTGTCTGAGGTGAGGCAGGACATCAAGACGGAAGGGTGTGGAGGAAGGTTCCTGGGGACATGCATAGGGGGTTTGTATTTTGTCCTTGTTGAGCAGAGCTCTTTCCTTCTGCATCCTCATCATGTCCTGAGCGGCTTTCCTCCACTGTACTCTTCCACTATGAGGCTGAGCCTCACCTAGAGACCCTAGGAATGGAGCCAGCTATCTATGGACTGAGACCTCTGAAACCATGAGCCACAAAATAAACTTTTCCTCCTTAATATTGTTCTTGTTGGATTTTTGGTCACAGCAGTGAAAAAGCTGACTAAAGCAATAACCAAAGGTCCTAATAGTGGTAACAACCGTCTGAATTTAGACAAGTAAACCTATACCTTTTACATCTGTATACATCTCAAGATTTGGAATTTTTCAATAGCAGTTCTATTAAATCAGAATCAAGCTAACTCAGAATAAACTTGTAATTTCAACACAGTCTCTTTTGATAGTTATTATCACATATCATACATCGGAACCTTTTTGGCTTTTGTAGGGCTGACATAAGTGTACATCTTAAGTTATATTTACAAGGACCTTGTCTTTCTCCTTTTAAATGTTCATGCCTACATAACCGTCCTTTCACTTTTCTTCTTCCCTTATGTGAGTATATTTGTCTTCAGTTATACTTCCATGTTGGGCATTCAAGATCACATACATGACCCCTGTGTTGGTCAAAAATTAATCATTTTCTGTTCTACTATTAAGGTCACCTGAGACTCCCTGGGAGTTACTTTTAGGAACATGTGGAGGTCTCCTGGTTCCTTCAGTCTTTTTCTTCTTCCAGTTGGGCCATCTGTCAGTATGGGTCAGGGACCTGCTGACCATGTGGCTTACCTTGGAAGTTTTAGGGATATTTTCCTTTTCAACGACCCTCCTCTATGCAGAACATACACTGATTGACTTCCTGTTCTCAAATCCCCCTATGCAGTAGGTCAGGTGATTCACCAAAGTGACAGGCCTTCAGGGGGGTCCCATAGTTCCTCAGGTCCTAAAAGACCTTGGAAGGGAAGACCCAAATGTTGGCTATTTTTCCTTAGCTCTGTTGTTTCCTTGGCTTTCAGCTCCATGTCTCAGTTGTTGAATACCTGGGAGGTCAGTTCTACCAGTCATGAACTGGGAGTAGTAGGTTTTAATTTAACATATGCCATTTTACAGTTACACCTTCCATTACCTCAGGGTCAGTATTAGTTTGGGGAGTCAGTTCATATCAGTGTCATGTAGGTGATGACTCACTGTCTCAAAATACCTCAGGTTTTTCTGTTGGAAATTTTACTTTTGCAAAATGCTACCAGGCAACAATTTCACAAATAAAATACAAAATAAAATTAATAATAGCAAAAAATATTCAGTTTGTATAATATTTCTGAACCAAAAAGCATAATTTTATAACATTAAAGTACCTTATATGACTGTTTAGCCTATACAAAAATCCATAATTTGTCAACTCAGTCACACATAAAATCTTTTACAAGTTCTATTTCCTTTTAAAAATCCTTTTACAACTTTCAAATTCCTATTATACTCACCCAAATTCATACTTAATTTTGTATTATATCAATTTTGGAATTGTAATATTGTTTATGCCAAACATTTATCCTTTTGAACAGAACTTAAGATGAAATTAATTTTAGGGGACTTTACAGAGCAATAGTAAACTTCTTTTTTTTTTCATACACCAACAATTTATAAAAACACATTTATTAATAGACCCAAATATGTATTTTAAAATATTTAAGATGTCAAGAGTACTTGAATCTATAGTTAATGACTGACAATTTAGAATTTTAACTTACACATGACTCAGGTTTTTTTCCAATACATTTACCAATGCTTATCCCATTTCTATAAAACCTAATTTACCTACTTAAACAGCTAATTTTAGCTTACCAATGAAAAACAAGATATCAGACAAGTATAGTTATCATTTTAAGCATATTTTTCCTGCCAAGGAAGAACCCTAAAAGCAATGGACATTGTAATCTAAACATCTTAACAGAAAAATACAGTCTCAATTGCCTAATAACTTAGTAAAAAAATGTGTATTAATAATTTTAAAGACAAGTTTACTTTCATCTTGCCCACAAATTTGAGTTAACTTAAGATATATAACAAAGATATATTTAAGTCACTTGGTCTACAAGGCATTTGGTGTTATGTCTTTTTAAATTTATGAGTGCTCCTTTGTTTATAAGCCAATTTGGTGCCATGTACACATAATATACTGTATACACATATATACATAAACTTACATAAAAAGACAAAACAAAGATTTTACAGCTCGCATTTGGATTCACCATTTGCCAGTTTTCAAAAAGTTAGATTATTGATGATTATCATAGCCCCAAGCAATCCTTAATATCATATCTGTACTTCCAAAGATATAATTCAGTTGAAGCAAGGTAGAAATTTTACATATACAAAATCTCAATATCACTAAGAAAGGCATAGGCAAAAGCCCAGTGAAAGCAGAAGGTTTAAAAAGGAGACTTTTATGCAAATTTAATATATTTTCCTATTTTATGAACTACTCAGTAGAGTAGACCCTACAAATGAAAAAAAAATTTGTAAAGAATTAAGAAAATTATATTTTAGAGAACTATTTACTTGCTTTCTAATCCAATGTAGCACTTAAATGAGTAGGACAAAGAGCACTATGTCCACCAACTCAGGAATGCCTCCTTTGATATTTTGAAAGCTTTTTGAATTAGATTTCTACCCAATAATGTTTTTACGACTCATTTTGTTAGTGCTTAATGTATTGGCTAGAGCAAGAATTCATTCTAGGGCACAGAAACATTTCTTTCCAGAGTCACCAATGGACCAGGTAGCCCCTTTAACAAAGAAGAAAGAAAGAAAGTTTCTCAGGAAACAGAAGAAGGAAAAAGACAAAGAAACAAAAATTTGGTCTTTAAATTTGCATAAACCAGGTATCAGATACCCTTAGGTACACTAGAATCTAGTCTGCTTACTAAACAGACCATGCACCAGATTTAGAATTCCAGAAACCAAAGTAGAGCCTGTCACAAATGTCTATCATGTGAGAAATAGATTATAGCATAGGGAACACAGACACATGGAGGCCTGTACAGTTGGGGACATCCAGGGCCATGTTTTCCAACTATAACTGACAGTGAATCAATGGTTCAGGTGGCCACTTGTCATTCATGAGGCAAATCTGCCTTGATCATCACTACTGTTTATTTTCTACTTCTAAAGGGCAAGATCCCTCTTTGTCCTTTAGTCCCAACTGAGTTTGAGAGTTAGCCCTTGGATTGCTTGAGGTAATAATACTTGAATAACCAGTTTTCTCAGAAAAGGTAGCAGGGAGAAAACAAGCTAAATAGATAATCAGATCTTGTACATTTCTCTTCCCATTTATAGAGTAAATCTCCATTCCCTAATTTATATTGGAACCAAGCCACATCAATTTCTTTTTTTTTCTTTAATTGTGTACTCCAATGACTTTCTTCTGTTATTGTAAAAATTAAAAAAGAGAGAATTATGATATTAAAGATCTTAGGGTACCTTATGAGTCTCCACCAAGATGGGACTTTTTATTCTGACCCATGTTGTATCTTTGATGTACTTTATGAGCCAATTTACTCCAAAGTATTGGCAGTATGAGCATCCTCATTCCTGATACATCTATTCCTGCTTCCAGGCATTCCTGGAGCCCCCAAAAGCCCAGTCCCAAATTTGAACTCTTCAAGCAAAAGCAAAATAGAAGTCTTAGTCTCTTATTAAAAGAATATTCGTGAGGTTTCAAGTAATCTAGGTGCAACTGAAAACTTACACTTTTTAAAATAGGACACAAAGACTTTATACAGAGTATTTTAGGAGGATTTGGAAATACTAAAGACAGAGTTAGACAAGCTTCAATAAAAGAAAATCTATTTATAGTTGATGTCTTACTCTAAGTAACAAATAAGATCACCTAAATCTTATAGCAGTTTAGATTTAAAAGTGATACCTTTGATTTCAAACGTGGAGCAGGCAGCCAGTGTGAGAAGGCTGAGAATTCAAGATAGGAAGGTGCCAAGCAACACTCTGTTTAGATCTTGAGGATTTTGTCTTTGCTTCAACCTACTTTTTTTTTTCTTAATTTTCTTTGGGAGTAAAATTTTTAGACCAAGGGGGCTGCCTCTTTTATGCCCACCCTAGAAACACCTCTTGTAAAGATTTATCCTAAGCCTGGAAAGTTACCCCCTGGACTTTCTATGAAAAGACTTATTGGGCTAAGTCTCTATTAGAATAAATACATTCATTCTAATAAAATTTGATAAAAAGTAAAATATATCAAATGTATGTTCAATCAAAAAGAATCTTTGCTGTTACTCAGATTTTTTAATGTTTATCTAAATTTCACCTAGTAATCATCTCATACTCTTGTCACAGAGTAGTGACATTTAAATACAAGTTCCTCATTTAGGTCCAGGAAAGTACAATAGTCATTTTGGTGTCCATTGTCTAAAATAATTACTAAAGGGGATTTTTATTCAACTTTCTTTTAAGAAGTGGCCCCATTTTCTCTTTTTCCAAATAACTGCTCCCACTGAGACATGCCACTAAATTCCACAGAAACCATTCTTCAATAAGTTCTTGCTTTTGTAAGATGCCACTCCCCAATCCATGGTTTCCCTGGAGTAACTGAAGCACTGTTATGAAAAGAGCAACCCATCTGGCTTGAGGAATATCAGCTCTGTGTTGGCATTCTGGTGCAAGCCGGCATCAATTAGCAGGAAGTGCCAAGGTTATGGTTTGTTTACAAATGGGTAAATATTGAGGAATGTTGATATTCATTAGTCCCTGTGCATGCTGCACCATTCCTCACAATCCCTTGCCATTTAGTACCCTTCTGTTACCATAGCAGTGCACATTCCAATTCAACAACACTCTATCAGTTTGGGTCATTTTTGGAATTTGTTCCACATAATCAAATGAAGTGTAGGAACAAGTCTAACTGGGCTTCAGGAACATGTGGAGTGCAGGCAGGGCATTTGCTGTCCACCCTACTTCCAGTGGCTTCACAAATGTTTCTCCTATTGAGACTGGCTCTGTTCAGAGAGCAAAGGCTCTGCTGCTGACTACTCCAGACTTCCACTTATGGCATGGACATTAGTGGGCTACCAATTATCTTCAGAACTCCCATGAAAGAGTTCTGATTGGTCCAGTTTGGGTCTTGTGCTCATCTTCAGATTATTTACCAATATCAATAAATGTTTGCCTTTACTTAGTTTTCTACAAGGAACTTGTCACTGGTGTAACCATTAACAATTTCAATAAAAAATATGGCCAATTCAATTAGTTGTTACCTGAGATAGAATAGTTGGGTCTCCCAAACAGGTCCCACAGCAATACTTGGAGTTGGTGACCAACGTGGGGCTCAATCTTCAGTCTTAAAATGTCAGAGATGATTGTCTACACAAAGGGAGGATCTGAATCTCAGCTGGTTTCCAAGTCCTTAGAGTCATATGCATAAAAATCACTCATGGGAAGATATAACCTCCAAGTAGACAGCTTCATTTATTTAATGATCAGAACTTTTTCTTCCTACAGGCATTTCCAAATGTGAAACCAAATGTAATCCAAAAAGTACTTAATGACCATACAGTCAGAGAAGGAATTAATTAGATGATTTTAATGGCTGGCACCCAGCAGCTAATGCATATTCTCTGTAGAGACCATGCCAGTTCTCTCATTTTGGATTCCTCCCTTTCATAGATGCAATCTCCCCTCTGAAAGGATTCTTTCTTCAAATATATCAAACTACTTTGACTCACATATCTAATTATTTATTTATAATCACTATTTGGTCATATCTCTCAGAATTTCTTCTTGAACGCCCTGGATTAAATTTGGGGTATTCAAATAATATTGTTTCTACAACTCTTACTTCAATTTCTACTTTTCCTAAATTCATTCTTGTAGGTAGGGCTTTAGTTTTCAAGCCATCATGTACTATGTAGAATATTCAGGAAACATACATAAAAACTGTTTTAAAAACCAAAACAATTTTCTTATACACTAAATGGTTATTAAACTAAAATATTCAGGAAATATACAGTAAGGTTATTTTTAAACAAAAATATTTTTCTTGAGAACCAAATGTAAAACTTCTTTCTAATAAGCATATAAAGGGATATCTTTTTTTTCATGACATCTACAATAGTACCATCCCAGTTTTCAAACTAGTGAGCAATTCAGTAATATTTAACACCCTCCAACCCAGTGCTGGAGATCAAATCCAGGGCCTTGGATGGACTAGGTAGATAGGCAAGTGCTTGACCACTGAATTATACTCCCAGCACAAATCACTAGTATTAATAGGGACCAGCCATCTAAATTCACAATAAAGACGAATTTGGAAACCTTATTGCTATTGTTAGTAGGAGTTTTAATACTAAAACCAAAGAAATATGAAAAAGAGAAATACTAACTCCATAAAAGGAATAGCCTCTTATAAAAAGAAATGTTCAAAGTTGAAAGAATACAATAAAAATATTACAAAAAGACTTAAATGAACCATAAGTGGCCATCAGGAATCAGGGTTCTCCAAATATTGATGAGAAAATTCAGATTTTAGAAGTTGATCTCGCCAAGCCACCAAAGCCAGAAATAATTTTTTCACAACATAGTAAATTTGCATGTGTGTTAATGGAAAGTTTAAGTTTACTATTAATAAATGGGCAAGATCACAGACTAGTTTTTTGTTTTTCCTTTTTAGTGGTGGTGGTACTGGTAATTGAATCCAGGGGCACTCTACCACTAAGCTACATCTCTAGCCCTTTTTACTTTTTTTTTTTTTTTTTTTGAGACAGGGTCTGAATTGCCTAGGCTGATTTCAAACTTGTGATCCTCCTGTCTCAGCCTTCCCCCACAATAGATGGGATTACAGGTGGGTGCCCATGTGCTGAACCAGAACAATTCAATAGATATAAAATATACTGTAGTAAATGTTCGTTTACTGAGCAGATAATGTGTGCCCAAAACATACAAGGGACTTTGTTTCTATTCTCATTTACAGCATGACCAGAGACTATAACAAATGGTCTCACTCTTTTCCTTTAACCTTGTTCTTTCCTCAACATGGAAATCTTCTCTTTTTTCTATTTGTCCAAATTTCACTCATTCTTGTCCCATCATTCTAGATATGGAATATCTATAAAATTTTTATGTGATTATATATAATATATAGTAACATAATTATAATAATTTTAACAATAATAAAATTATATTGTAACAATTTTTAAATTAATGACAATACATATATAGACTCTAGATTATTATTTCCAGGCTATTTTAATGTACCTGTTTCAAGTTTGTTGAAACATTTGCAGAACTGAACACTTAGGACTTTCTGGGTTAACATTCATTTCATCTAGTGGGCATACTATAAACACTGTCATTTATATGACTTGACCTAGATCTTCTAAAACTGAATTAGGCAAATCTCCACTTTTCAGAGAGGCAAATTTTTACCTAGTAAAGGCAGAAATTCTCACATACTTTCTGACTCATCACTCTCACAAACACACCTTTGCTGCCTCCTTTGAACCCAGCAGTTGGCAAACTTGAAAGGGCCAGATAGGTCAATATTCTTAGCTTTGCAAGCCATGCAGTCCCTGCCTGAACCTGGCATTGAAGCAAAGGCAGGTATAGATAATAAGCAAAACCAGTGGGCGTGGCTGTCTCAGTAAAACTTTGTTTATAAAAATAGGTAGATTTGACTAGGCCTGTGGGCCATAATTTGTCCAGTTCATTGTTCCTCAGATAAAAATCTATCAGAAACTGTTAAAGATGGAAAGTCCCAGGTCCTTCCCAAGCCCTACCAAATCAGAGTCTCAAGGAAAGAGCCTGGTCCTGTGTCTTTAAACAAGTCTTCTAGGAAATTCTGGTGCAAGCTCAAATTTGAGTAACACTATAACTTTCTCATTACCCACAGAGAACCTTCTTAAAATATTAACAACTAAAGTAGTTAATATGTCTGACCTCAAAAAGAAGTCCTCCCTCCCCCTCCCTCTTTATGATCCCCCTCCTACCCCAATATGCTGGGGATTACAAAACCAAATCCTAGTCTATTTTGGTTGTGACTGCTATCATGCAGCTGCAGACCCATCTTCCTTTTTCTCAACAGCTGGGACTCAGTCACTATCTTGAATTCTGCAGCTCTTAAGTAACACAAGCTCACACCACTTAACACACATTCACCATTTCACAAGCACCCTCCTCTCGGGCTCTTCCAGAATGACAGGGAGTGAGGAGGTTTACAGTCTCTGTCACAGGTCTTGGAATCACCTCTCTCCCTCCCTACCTTACCATCCCTTCCAGTTGCCTCTCCTCTTCTCCCATACCAGTGTGTAAGGCTCTGCCCAATCTCTGTGAAAGTGGAGCTGGTGAAATAGAAAAACACACAACTGAAATTGAAAAACAGCTATGACCACGTAGTTTGTCTCATAGAGGCAAATGACACACCTTTTTTATCCCCCTTTGAGCTCTGCCTGTGCTATCATTGAAAAGATTCTACAGGCTTTAGACTGATAAAGAGTTGCTTAGAAAATGACAGTCATTCACTTTTTTATAACAAAAGACTTAGTCAAGATGGGGATGCCACAGAGTGAGGATACAAGGAAGGAAACAAATAACTCTGCCTGGAAACCAGACAGGCTCCCCAGGGTTGGGAAATCACCAACGTTTGACTTTCACTAGATATCCTCCCAGAAACAGTGTTGGGAGGCTTGAGTGGGGTGGTGAGAAGGCTAGACAGCAAGACAAAGAGGAATCCCAGGAGCCAACTACACGGCAGGAGCTGGGTGCACAAGGACACAGACAGCTACCAATAATGGCTATCACAAAAACCTACCTTTGCCTCCTCATTCCCAAAGTATTGCTAAAATTTGTTTAACTGTGACCTTATCTCACTTGGGAAACAAAATGAGAGTTTATCATGTTCAGGGAAGAAGTATTAGGACTTGTTGGGATGTTCTAAATTCAGGACATACATACAGATGGGTAGGGGTATGATGGAGATTATTTTTTTGTGTGAAAACCTCACCTCTTCCAGGACCTAATATAGTCAAAAATTTTTACATTTTATATTTTATTTTATTTTTTGGTCCTAGGGATTGAACCCAGGGGAACTTTCCCACTGAGTTACCTCCCCAGCCCCTTTTATTTTTAAATTTTGAGACAGGGTCTCTCCTTGTTGCTGATGCTGGGCTCAAATGTGGATCTTCCTATCTCACCCTCTGGAATTACTAAAATTACAGGCTGTATCCAGCGTGTACCGCTGCATCCAGCACATTTAAATTTTTTTAAAGTTATTTTAGCCAGGTGCAGTGACCTAGTCTGTAATCTCAGTGACTCCAGAGACTATGACAAGAGGATTACAAATTCAAGGTCAGCCTCAAGAAATTTGGTGAAACCCTCAAGTAACTTAGCAAGACCCAATCTCAAAAAAAAAAAAAAAAAAAAAAAAATGTGAAAGGGATAAATTTTAAAATAAATATATAAAAAAGACTGGGGACATAGCTCAGGGATGAAGTGTCCCTATGTTCAATCCCCAGTACCAAAAAATAATAATAAAATAATAATTAAATATGTGTCTCCTTCACCCCAGGTATTTTGCAATGCTCATCCCTAGGACCCATCTTCAAATGGAAAGAAAAAGAAACTTTGTACAGCCAAAGAAGTACATATCAGTGACCTTGATTCTTTTCAATGTATCCAGAATGTTTTTCAAGGCTACAACATTGTTCTGGTTACACTGTGTTTAGTATATTGCCAGTAACAAGTGTAACTTGAACTCATGGGTACAAATGTGCTATTTCTTTTAGCCTAAGACTGTGCTATTCAATAAAGCAACTATCACAAGCCAGGTATCCCTTATCTGTTTATAATCATTCTCATATTAACACATTTTGAAAAACTTTTGAGAATTTTCCTACAGGCTATTCACAAAATAATAATATTTATTAGCTACTAAACAAGTTCTGGTTTTGGCAGAAAATCCCTTATTGTTTGACTATTTTCTTTTTTCAGTTATTTTATTGGTGTATTGTAATTGTACGTATTGATGGAATTTGTTACATATTCATACATGCAAACAATATAATATGGCCAATATAACTCCCCAGCCTTTCCCCCAAGTTTGTTCATTATGCCTAATTAAATTTATGAAATTTTACATAAGCCTTACAGACAATCCTTAGTTATTCTCAAAAGGATGAATAAACGTGATATACACATCCACATATACCACAGAAATACCATACCTTTTCCATAGTATACACTTGATAAATAACAGAAGTTTTGCAACATATTGTACCCCATTGGTGGTCAATTAAGTGAAGAGAATCATGTTGTAGTCTCATCTTATTTTCAAAACTAATTTTGAAAATAGTGTAATATTTTACACTACTTTAACCTTGACTATTTTTAGTTAAAAATCTTTAAAGACTACTTTCATGATTTTTGCTCCCTCCCTTTCCTGTGTCTCTCTCCTTCCCATCCCCACCACCCGGCACCCAGCCCCAAGTCTTCACTATGCTCCCTAAAACACAGGACAATATTTAAGTTGAAATGATGAAGTCAAAAGGACTCTGATGGGGAAAAAAAAATCTGATTTGGCAGATTTACATGAAAATAGGTCCTGTTAATTAGGTTACATGATAAACATTTGCAACTTGAATGAACAAAATCAATGCTGCAAAAGTTTTGACAAAAACATAACTTAAACGTCTAATAATGAAAAACGTTTATCCAACACTATTCTTAAAAATGAACAATGTTTACATTTTCACCAAACTTTAATTATATCCAGTTAAACAAGGCATATTTCATTGAAAACGTTTAATTTATAGTTATTTGGTATTGGATAAAGCTTCCAGAATCTGAAAAAGTTTCTAGAGTAAGGACTAGGTAAACAAATCCTTTGGTAAGCCAGTTGATTCTCATTTGGTCGCTGTCAATAAAATTGAGGGAGGACCTAATTGAATATTCACCTTATAAATAACCAAAATAATTTTTTGAGGTTAAGATTGTAATAAATGACCTTGCTACAACAAAATTCATCCATTTCCTAGTTCAGAACTTGCGTATGTGAACAAGGTTTCTCAGGCCATACAACTATAACAGTTAAAAAAAGGGAAAGAATTGATGCTCTACCCTTTTTCCCCTCTAAGAAGAAGAAATACTCATCCATAGATGCATGAATTTTAAAAGGAACAATATCCATCTTATGGATGCACATTTTCTAATAAAATTTACATTCTATTCAATAGTTACGAAAATTTGTAATTTTTATATTGCTTTGATACGGCATTAATAATAATTTTAAAGATAACTCAGCCCAAAATCAAGTGATCTGCTGGCTGTGAAACCTTGTGCAATTCAACCTCTTTGGGCCTGAGTTTCCTGGTTTGTGAATTGGGGATAGCAATGTGACCTAGCCCTTAGCATTTTTCTGAAGATTGGATGAGTTGACCTACTGCGCAGGCTACGTGAGCTTTACCTGTTATTTTGGTAATCAAGAGCAAAACCCTTCACCCTAAGAGCTGGGGGTGTCTTCCCCGGCGGGAAAGGGATGGAGGGCAGGGGTCTTTTCGCAGGCACACATCCCGGGTGGCACGGACTGGGGGGACTCAGCTGAGACCTCCGGGGCAGAGCACGGGGCAGGACCGCAGGCTGAGACAGAGCGCAGCCTCGCGGAGTTTGAAATGACCTGACCCGCCTGACGCACACGTTTGCTCCAAAAACGTCCACGGTCTCGGTGGCTTCAAGAAACCGGAGCAAGAGCGCCCTTGCAACGCCTGGTGGGCGGAACCGGCCAGCGCCCCACCCCGCGGTCCGGCCCTCGGCCACCAGGTGCCCTGACGGCCCCTGGAGTCCCTAGGAGTGCGGCAGGTTGAGCTCGCGATCTTCCTGAAGTCCACACTCGGGTCTCTGCATCAGACTTGTGACCCGCCGCCGCCGCTGGGCCTTTGGGTCATTGCCGCCACCGCTTCCGTCGCAGCCCAGCCTCCAGAGGGCGCTCGATCCCGGACGCGGCCGGAACTGGCTCCTCGCGGCCCCCGTAGCAAGGCTGCACTACTCTTATCACCGTCTTTTCCTTCCTTCCCTCGGTTCCTTTTCACTTCCGGGGTTGCTCTGGATCCGCTGGTTCCGTAACAACATCCCGTTGGCTTCCCTCAGGCGGCGGGACCTGTGTAGCCGCCGCCTTCCAGGAGCGCTCGCCCGGGTCCGCACGCTCCCCGGCCCAGGCCGCCATGGCCACCAACCCGCAGCCGCAGCCGCCACCTCCGGCGCCGCCGCCTCCCCCGCCACAGCCGCAGCCACCGCCGCCGCCGCCGGGCCCTGGGACTGGCCCGGGAGCGGGAGGGGCGGGCGGCGCGGGGGCTGGCGCCGGGGACCCGCAGCTCGTGGCAATGATCGTGAACCACCTCAAGAGCCAGGGGCTCTTCGACCAGTTCCGCAGGGACTGCCTCGCCGACGTGGACACCAAGGTTCGGGGCGCGCGGGGGCTGGGGTCGGCGGGGCCGGGGCCCTGGAGGCGCCTTCCCGGGTGCTGTCCCGCACCCCCCCCCGGGGCCGGGGAGCCCCGGCTTGGCCAGCCCGGCTCCCCCGAGTGCGCCTCTCACCGAGTCCTTTTGCAGCGCTCCCTGTTTGAGCTGCAGCTGTGGCTCGCTCCGCCAGGCGCGGTGTGTTCATTCATTCACCTGTCCTTGTTCCCTTGACCGACCGTGTTTATGAAGTGCCTGCTCCTTGCCGGACACGACCTGGGCTGTGCAGTCACGCCCTTGTGCTGAGCCAGACTGAGTCGTCGTTCTTAGGGGGAGCGGTTTGGGAGCACTAACGCCGGGAGTGCCGTTTTGTGTTCGTTCTTGTCTCTTGACAATTTTATTCCTTGGTTTACTTTGTATCCAAGTTAATTCGTCTTCTCTCTTGAAGGTTCCTGGGCAGTCAGGGCCTTGTCTTTGTCTTTTGGAGAAATCACTCTGATAATTGAGAAAATTACTTGCAGTGTGTTTGGCTGAACACTGGGGGCGGGGGCAAGGAGGCAAACCCAGGCAGCGAAAAGTTGGGTGAGGAGATGGGATTTTTAGTTCTGTGTCTAGCAACGACTGCCTGGCTAAAGTGGAGTAGGCCAAGTCATTTCTCTAAGGTGAGGGACAGGTAGAGAGAACGGCGCCATTCATTGGGGAAAGGATGGAGAAGAGGTGACAGCAAATACTGGAGAGGAAAAGCAGAAGAGAGTGAGTTCTGGAGAATAAGGGGAAAGGCGGAAAGATCGGCAAAAATGTTCTCTGCCCAAAAAGGTGGGGTAGGGAAGGGAAGGGACTTTGTTCCAAATGTCAGAGTAAAGGGGGAATTTAGCAGGAACGGGTGAACTTACAGGGTTTGGCAGAGAATGAACAGAAGACAACAGGAAGGAGCAATTACTGAGAGGAATGGAAAAACAGAACCTAGAACTGGAGGCAGGTGAAGCTGGAAGCATATTGGAAAACTGTTATTGTTGTTATTTTTTTGGCTTCAATTCTGGTGTGTTTTGGTGATGTTGGAGTGTGTTCATAGAATATTTGGCTGGTCTGAGAAAACTTGTTTCTTTAGGGGGGAAAAAAAAAAGGTGTTTGCAGTATTTGCAGATTCTTCCCAGCCTTTGAGATAAATGCACTCAGTTCCACCACTTCTAGGAAAAGCTCTCTGGAAAATCTGGCTGTATCTTTCCCTGTAAGAACCACTATGTAGAACTAAAGAGAATTTGATTTATTCAGGAGAGTTACACTGGCATCTTTTTTGTTTCTTTATGGTTTGTTTTGTTTCGTTTTGTTTTTGTGGTGCTGGGGGTTAACTCCAGGAACTTGGACATTCTGGGTAATTGCTGTACTGCTGAGCTATATCCCCAACCCTTTTTATTTTTTTATTTGAGACGGGATCTTGCCAACCTACACTTTTTTAAAAAAAAAAACTGATACCAGTTGCTTTTTTATTATTACTTAATGGAAAAATATTAGACATATCCAGATAAATGATACCCACATAGAGTTGATTATTATTCAGTAAGTAGAGATTTTACTTTGCTATTCTCAGAAACCCACAAATCTGTGTGTTGTTACTTGTGTATGCAACTGGAAATTTTTAATACATGGATTGGAAAGAGCTGCAATATCTAAAATTCAATTTTTATTTATCCCATTCCCATTAAATGTTATTATTGTGTCTATAATATTCCTTCCAGACCCTTGAAAGTGGATTATTGAAACCTTTCTTGGAGGTGAGGGGAGGCACAGTTGCTTTGACAGTATAATGAATGCTAGGGCCTTCTCCCAAGAAAAAATACACATATACACATTAAGATACTGCTTTAATAGTTCAAAGTGGTCAGGTATAGTCACTTCATGTGGTTCAACCAAATCTGTGGGTGTTCAGGGAATCACAAAATAAGAGTAGAACTTGCAAAAAGCAGGAATTCTCTGGGTATGCTTGTAGTTCTTCCCTTGCTCCTCATATGCTGTCACAAACTCTCCTGAAGATACTCTCTCCTTCTATTCTTTCTTTTCCTTAGCAGTTTTGTTGATTTTATTTTTATTTATGATATTGAGTAGCATTTTGCATTCCTTTTCTTATTTGGAAAAAAAGTAAGTTTAAAGATATCAAAAGTACTACAAAAAAGTTTTCTTCATTGTAGCTTACTATTCATAATAATTTGATGACTAAGCCAAAGTATAAATAAGATGGCCTATCCAAGCAGAGGAGCTTCCTTGATTGTCATCTACCACTTACAATATGGTGCTTTTGATGACAGACCCTAAGAGACTGACCTTTTGTCAAAAAATCTTACCACTAGCATATAGGGTTGCAGCAATATATGTTAGTCATATACATACATAAGAATCAAGACAATTACCTGGGGCTTTCCAAAAGAAAACTGCCCAACCCCCAAAAAGCTATCCTGGGGTCATCATCGAAGGTCCCTAACCAAGGAGATCTGACTATGGCAGATAAATCAACTCTTCCAAGCAAGGAATTAAAGCCTTGATTTACCCAAAGATCCAACTACTACTAGGATTTCTTCATTGTAGACTCCAGTTTCCAGATCTCTGGAGCAAGCCTCATGATTGTGAGCCCACTATGACTCCTTTATATTGATTAGCAACTGAAGAGGGTGAGGAGAAACAATCTAGAGGCCCATCACTGTGACCTAGGCAGTGAGCTCTCCAACAGTTAAGTGTGTCTCCTCTCTCCCCAAGTTATAAAGGCAGATTTGGGGGATTTTTCTTAGTTTTACATGGCTCCTGATCAATTTATTAACCCGAGAAACATTCACTGAGCAACACCTACATACCAGGCATAATTTTCAGTGCCAGGATACAGCAGTAAACCAAAAGTCCCCCTGTTATGGAGTTTGCATCCTAGCAGAGAAAAATGGATAATAAATAATGCATGAAGGCTTCTATGGGAAAAAAATAAATAAAGCAAGACTAGAGGAGAAAAGACTTACCATTTTACTTTGATCAAGTCATTCAGGGAAGGTTTCAATTAGTTGATATTCGAGCTCTCCCTGAAGGAACTGATGCATTCCAAGTAAAGACATGGCAAGTGTAGAAGATCAGAGGTCTTGGAACCTGGTGAGAGAAAAGATTCACCTCCCTCCACAGATTTGCAAGCTTTAGACACCAACCTAATTGGTTTGCCTTTTTCTTGAACTGAGAACCATTAGCAGGTTTTGAGCAAAAGGACATAATCAACTTGTATTTTAGGAAGGTTGACCATGGGTAATTATTAATAACATACCCTTTTATGCTCATTCATTTTCTACTTTAGACAATGAATTATATGGTTATTAGAAGATCTACTGGGCTGGGGATGTGGCTCAAGTGGTAGCGCGCTCGCCTGGCATGCGTGCGGCCCGGGTTCAATCCTCAGCACCACATACAAACAAAGATGTTGTGTCTGCCGATAACTAAAAAATAAATATTAAAATATTCTCTCTCTCTCTCTCTCTCTCTCTCTCTCTCTCTCTCTCTCTTAAAAAAAAAAAGAAGATCTACTGTACTCTGTTGGAAAATAGACATTAGGTATGCAAGGGTAGGCAGATCAGTTACTGGAATTCATAACAGGAGATGAGAATTCCTTAGGCCAGAGTGGTAGCAGAAAGATGGTAGAAAGTAGTCAGTATCTGAGTGTATGCTGATGCTAGTTCTGTTGGCATTTGCTCATGAAAGGAGGACTTGGAAATAAGAGGGGGAAAAAATGAGCTTATTTTGGAGATACTATAATGCTAAATACATTGGAATACCTGAGACTGATGTTTGCTGGATTTGGAAATACTGGGAAAAAGTATTATGCTTTAGAATCATTTGGCAGAAGAAATATTAGTTTAGTTCACATTCATAGAATAAGTGGAGAGGAGCATGAGAAATGATTATGAGACATTCCTGTAGAGTAGAAAACAGGCATCAACCGAAGTCTGAGTGTTGGAAGTGATGAAAGGACATCTCATAGGTATGCAATCTTTGTCATTCTGTGGTGGAGATAGTTAACCAGTATCTAAGAATTCTTTTAATTGTTTATCTGCTAAGCAATATGAAAACAAAGATTAAGAGAAGGAGAGAGTAAGCTTACACCCATGTGGAGAGGTAAATAGTTCCCCTTCCCCAAAATACTGTGCAATGGAAGGATTGTTCAAATGTTGTATGTATAGAAGACAGTAGGAACATGGAAGAAGGGCAACGTAAGCCTACCCTGGGTGTCATGATGACTTCCCAGTTTAGGCTGAGCTCTGAAGGTGAGAAGTTTCCCACACAGACAAATAGGGGGACTGGTAGGTGCATGAGATTTATTGCTGGAGTTTAAACTTTGAAAAGCAAAGGTAGCAAATGGCAGAAGGGGAGGCTGTACTGTTTTTTCCTAATATCATTCAAGGATACTCAAACTCATCTCTGTTAAGAGCCATAGGAAGGAAAAATAAAGACCTTCAGTGGCAGGGGCAACTTCTAGGGATTGGGGGCAGTACTGAGTGAGTGGTTGCACATTCCTTCTAGAAGATGGCCTAGTATGTGTCCTCTCTCTCTGTGCTCCCCTTCTATTAGCACTTTTGACATTCTGGGCAGGATAGTTCTTGCTTGGGGGCAAGAACTGTGCATGGTAGGTTCAATAGCATTCTCACCTTTTCCCTAGGTACCAATAGCATCCCCCTCCATCGTGGCAACACGAAATGTCTCAGACATTGCCAAACTTATCCTTGACCACGGGAGTGGGGAAAGTTTGAAATCACTTACAGTTGAGAACCACTGCCTTATATCACATTTGATGCCATATCTCTGCCACCCTGGCTCAGATCTTCATCACTCTAGTTATTGCATGCTTTTCTAAATACATTTTGTGTCTTTTTACTCTTTGACTGTAGAATGAATAATCATCCAAAGACCACTATCTCATCACTGTGCTCCTTTGTATAGTGCATTCCTGTTCTCAGCCTTGTAACCTCAGACTTCTTGTCCAGGTGCCCAAAGGCTTCTAGCATCAGACCCCAATCTATATCTCCAGTATCACTTCTGCTTTTTGTATTTTCTTCTCCATCCAAATTGGATCATTAATTTGGGGGGGGGTCCCCCAAATAAATGCTCCTGACCCTGCAATTTCTTATCTACTTGCTCTTTGCTTATATTGTGGGCTGTATCTTCAAAGAGAGTGGTTCTTATCCTAGCTACGTTGTGAACCTTTGGAATTGATTTTTTTGTAGCTCAAATGCCACATTCTCCGTGAGGGCTTATTTCCTCTGCCTTTCTCCCTTTATTTCACATCATCTAAATTAAAATATATTTGTATTTATTTTCTAGTCCTTTGTGTGTAGAAGGTGTTTTTCTACTTTGTGTTCCTCCTCTCAGAATACCTTGTCTTAGATAAATTAGGCAATATTTGAGTAAGTATAAGTTACAAGCAGGATTGTCATAGGTTGTGAAACTTTGTTGCCTTATTACTAACACTATAAGAACTATTAACACTTCTAAAGATACACAAATTCCTGAGTCTGATATGATACTGATATTGTATAACCCTGGAGATTTCTTAACATGTATGTTTGTTTGTTTCTCATTCTAGCCTGCCTATCAGAATTTGAGACAGCGTGTTGACAACTTTGTTGCAAACCACTTGGCCACTCATACATGGAGTCCCCATCTCAATAAGAACCAACTAAGAAACAATATTCGGCAACAAGTCCTTAAGTAAGTCTCAAAATTGGCATTTCTTGGCAGGTTTTAAACTGCAATAACCTGCTCTGCCTGAGAGCTGAAACATTGCATAGGAGTTTGTTCGCCTGATGTTGTTGGCAGTTTTTATCAGGTTTGGTGTGGCTATTCCATATGATGTAGTATAATTTTGGAATATGGTCCAATTGCTTCACATTTCTCCCATTAGTTTTAACAATTTTATTTTATTTGTTTGTTTTTTGCCTCTGACATATGAAAATATGTGAAGAAAGGAAATAATATATGATTTTTAAATAAAACTTTTACATATAATATTAACGGCTGGTAAATGCCATAATGTCATAGAGCTGCATTTACAAATATTTTCTCGACACCGAAAAAGTAGTCTTTATTATTTTTATTTTATAAATAAACATTAAAGATCACTGAAATTAAAATATTTCCACATAATTTGAGACCATGTCTTCTTTATCATTTTATTGACTTTTAACTCTACTATTTTTTAATGATATAGAAAGGGAGAAAAAAGTATTGATCTGTCAGAGGTGTTTTGAGTGAACACAAAATAAAGAGAATACGAGTTGGAATGTTTAGGTAGGCCTGAAAAATGATTTACTACAAACAAATAAACCTGATTTACAGTGTCATAGTTGTTTTTGAATTTAAATATTTATGAAGACAAGAAGACTTTTAATCCCTGTTCTTCACCCCAAAAGGGTAAGTTATTTAAATAGTTTCTAGTCTTCCTGCCTTGACAGATACATTCAGACACAGAAACATTTAATTTTTGAAAATTAAATCTGGCTTTTAAACAATTAAACAGTCATTTTACACCTGCTACCTCTTAATTCTCTCTAGTTCAGTAGGAACTGCAAACCTGTCTAGTGTGATAGTTCCAAGCCACAGGAAGCCCCAGAAATAAAAAATTCACACCGTAACTAAAGGATGCATTTAGTCACAGGTAATACTAGAAAAGGAGCCTGGGGGCTTGAACTGTGTCTCTTGGTGAATAGAGAAGAGGAAAATTAACAACAGCTTTGTTGTCTACATTTTAAAGGATGTTTGAGGAACCTGTAAGAGAGTCCAGGTGAGATCAAAAGATTTCATTAGAGGACTGCATCATAATACGTTGGGGTAAAAAGTCAGAGCCGTTGCAGGAAAAAGAGACAGAAGACATTTGTTGGGTGACAGACTTGGAGGGCTATTCATTTCCAAAAAGACCTTCAGAACAGTACCAAAATAAGCTACAGGAAAGGGGCTTGGGCAAGTGGGGACAGTGTCCCCCCCCTAGCAGTGTCCCCCCTACATTCATGCACAGCTGTACTAGTTATATGCTGCTTTCATTTAATACTTTGACTAGCTGCCTTCCTTTTCACAAATGATTGCATTGCTTCTTTAAAGCATATTTTATATATTCTTGCATTCTTTTTCTTATATGTTGAGAATATCAAATGGAAGGCAAACTTCTTTCTTAAGCAAGAATCACTGTTACATATTCATATGTGCACATTATATAGCAATACAATTTGATTAATATCATTTGCCAGTATCTGAAGTTGCATTTACTTTTCAGCATACAGAATCTGTAACATAAGGAAACAATGTTTTATTATATTTTATTTAAAGGAACTGAACCTTGTGCTTGTGAAAATCAGACACTTAAAATATTTGTACCAATATGAGAGATTGTTACCACAAAATTGCATTTGGAGAGGGGGTAAGGTGTTCTCTGAGGAAATCTGGAGCAGAAAACAGCTGTCTTTTCTTGGATAACTTAGGCATTGCTCTTCCTAGGACATCTAAAAATTTTCCCTTATTTATGTTATTTATTTATACTATTTTCACTTAAATATCATTAGTAAAATTTTCTGTTATAGGGAAAATAACATTTTAAAGCTTCCTTAAAGAGAGAGATTTAGTTGTGTGTAAACTAATGGTATAGGGATAGATTAGCTTCTACAGATATATATAATTTCAGTTTTTTATGCATGGACTTTGAGAGATTAAGGTACTATTTAGTAAGTTTGAGCTATCTGCAATTGCCATTTTTGTTCTACAGAAATGTTCTAATATCAGCAGTCTCAGATGACTTGACTTGATTGCTCATCTCAACTTTATCAGAAGGAAATTTTTATTCTATATATGCTTTTATTTGTACTGCTGAATTTGAAAATCTCAGATAGTTTTGAATAATGATCTTAACTGAACTGAATCTCAAAGAAAAACAAGGAAATAACTTTAACCAGGCAAATGCCAGCTGCTAACATTTTGGCTTTGACCTTGAACCTTGGTCTGAGGTTTCTTTGCACTCTTGTGAGGCAGCTGTGGCCACAGCTCAAAGCATTGAGCCCACTCAGAGAAATGTGATTGTTAACACTGACTCTATTCCTCTTTAAGATCAAAGCTGACATCCATGGGAGAGAGGACTAATGTAAATGTGTTTTCTTTGTTCTCAGAACAGACATAGAAGTGATAGCTTTGTAATGGGTAGACTTTATTTTCTATTTTATGCCTTTGTACTTATGTCTTAAAACATTCTTAAAATTGCCTCTCTATTTCTCTTCTTCCTCCTGCATTTTCAAGACACCTTAAATTCAGCAGGGTTTGCAAGATTTGCATTGGGTTTTTTTTTTTTCTCTCTTTCTTTTTTTTCAATCTTAGAACTTTAAAAAGCGGGTAACCTACTTTGTGCTGTATTGACTCATTTTTCTCTATGGCCCACTTAAGTGGAATTATAGTATCACATGGTAGCAGTGTGCCTCAGGAAATGAAAATAAAATCCATCCTCCACTCCAGACAGAGCTATACTCAAAAATAGGTCTTGTCAAGTGTAAAGAGAAACGTCTTCTCACCCACTTTGTAGAGGGAGACTGAGGCCTAAAACCTGGAAATGACCTGCACGCATCTCTATTTCCCAACATAGTCACTTCTCCAGTTCTGTTTTATGAAGAAAGTGTGTTTCTTAAAATAATTTTATGTTCACTTATTTTTGCTCAGATAACTCCTCCATCGTTACACAAGGTGCTTGTGTCAGATACTATTGTTTGCCCACTCATCTTTCTGTTGTGTGTGATATTTCTTCAACCTGAAGCTCCTTTCTTCACTTTCTCTTCTGTAGAAATCAACATTCAACTCAAAATGTCTCCTTTGTGGAGCATTCCGAAGTTACCTTGGACATATCAAATGACTACTCACCCCTCTTTTCCTGCAGTACCTGATGTACACACATGCTTGTCATTTGTGTTATAATTGTTCATGTCTGCTCCCCAACCAGAACAGAGGTCAGGTCTGATTTGTCACTGCTGGGTAGCCATATGGCAGCTGTTATGGAGAAGACAATTGTAATATGATTATTGAATGAATAAATTATCATGTCTCTATATCAGGAAGATAATAAAAAGCCAAAAGTCTTAAGTTTTATTTGTATTTTTTTTCTTTTTTTTTTTAATAATTTGATGGACTAATACTTTCTGCATGTGTTCTTCAGTTTTCCTGGAGACTTAGAAAAAGCTTATGTTTTCTATAAAAAAATAAATAAAAGTTATAGAGTTCATTGATTTAAGACACTAAACTCAACTTTAGTGATTCTTTATTCCTGTGTACCATGAGCAGAGTGGAAGCGAGAAAAGAATCACCTATATACCTGGGCTCTGGTACTATGGCTAGTTCTAAAAATATTTTGTTTTTGTTCTGTCTGTTTTAGTTTTCAACCAGTGGTATAATGACGAGCAGTTTACATACTTTTTTGTATGTATAGTAAAATATCACTATAGCATGAAATTATTTTGTCTTCTCCACTTCCTATATAATCAGATAAATGGATTGGGACAATTTAAGGTTAAAAACATATTTACAAGAGGTACAGTTTTATTTAAAAGTAGTTAGTGCAAATAATACAAGATTTTTTTTTTTTTTTACCCTACTCTAAATTATGTTATTTCAGATCAGGAATGCTGGAGTCTGGTATCGACCGAATTATTTCTCAGGTTGTGGATCCAAAGATCAACCACACATTCAGACCTCAGGTGGAAAAAGCCGTGCATGAGTTTTTGGCCACACTAAATCACAAAGAGGAATCAAGTGGCAGCACAGCTCCAGATGACGAGAAACCAGACTCCTCTATTGTTACACAAGGTGCTTTGCTTTTACTCTTGGTCAGTCTCATTGTTTTTCTTCTTGAACTGAGTATCAAATTAGGGATATTTGGTTCTTTAAAATATTACCCTATATCCTGCTACTTTGCTGAATTCATTTATTAGTTCTAGAAGTTTTCTGGTGGAACTTTTTTGGATCTTCTAGATATAGAATCATGTCATCAGCAAATAGTGACAGTTTGAGTTTTTTTTTTTTTTTTACCTATTTGTATCCCTTTAATTTCTGCTATCAAACTCCTAGGTTTATACCCAAAGGAACTAAAATCAGTATACTATAGTGACACAGCCAATCAATGTTCATAGCAGCTCAATTCACAGTAGCTAGACTATGGAACCAACCTAGGTGTCCCTCAATAGATGAATGGATAAAGAAAATGTGGTATATATACTCAATGGAATATTACTCAGCTTTAAAGAATAGTGAAATTATGGCATTTGCCAGTTGGAATTGGAGAATATCATGCTAAGCAAAATAAGCCAATCCCACAAAACCAAAGGCCTAATGTTTTCTCTAATATGTGGATGCTAATTCACAATAAGGCAGGAGGCACTAGGGAAGAATAGTATTACCTTAGACTAGGTAGCGGGAAGTGATGGGAGGGGATGTGGGGATAGGAAAGATAGTAGAATGAAACAGACATTATTACTGTATGTATGTATGTGACTACATGACCAATATGATTCTGCAATATGTACACTCAGAAAAACTGAGAAATTATATACAATCTATGTATGATATATCAAAGTGCATAAATGCATTCTACCATCATGTATAACTAATTAAAACAAATTAACAATTTAAAAAATATATTGCCCTACTTGGCTGCTCAAGTGAAATTATACTTACTTTAAGTATCAGCCAAACTCCTCAACTGAAGCAATATTTTTTTGAGATTAATATAAAATGATAAGCATTTTAGCAATTGTGAGTGTGTGTGCAAATTATAATAGAGGGAGTAACTAAAATAGAGAAGATACTCTTCTTCTGGGAAATAGACTATTCTGGGATTTGTTGGTGCCTTTCCCAATATGTTAAAGAAGTAGAACATTCTGAATATGTGTACCAGCACTGGTATTTGAAAACCTAAAGGAATGCAAATGGTCTGCATAATGTACTCTAAAACTTATTTTTTCCTTTAAGGTGTCCCTGCTCCTGGTCCCAGTGCTAATGTAGCCAAGGATGCCATGTCAATCTTGGAAACTATAACTTCTCTTAACCAGGAAGCTAATGCTGCCAGGGCTTCAACAGAAATGTCCAATGCTAAGACCAATGAGAGACAATCAAAAAAACTCTCATCTCAGCCAAGCAGTGACATTAGTACTGACAAAGAGAGAACTTCAGAGGACTTGACTGATAAAGAAAAAGCTACACCTGACACTGGAGGGGAAGGACTGGAAGTAGCCCCAAAGTCAGAAGAGCATAGTGATCTCCCTTGTCCAGTTGAAGAAATTAAAAACTCTACAAAAGAGAACAGTAGCTCAATTCTACTCAATAAGGATGTTCAGCAGGAAAACGGTGATCAAAAAAATAAATCAACAGACAAAGGTGAAAAGAAATCAGACATCATTGAGAAAGGAGAAAGAAAGAAAGAAAAGAAAGAAAAGACTGAAAAGAAATTTGATTACTCAAAAAAAAGTGAAGATACACAAAAAATAAAAGATGAAAAACAAGTAAAAGAAAAAGAAGTAGAGAGTATGAAACTTCCTTCAGAAAAGAACAGTAACAAAGCCAACACTGTTGAAGGGGCAAGAGAAGGTACTTGAGAATTTGCAAAAACCTGCAGCAGTGTATAGATACAGCATCGATTGGGGAAGGGGAGTATCAAATTTGCCTCCAAATTTTAGTTTTTCGAGACTTGTTTCAAAACTATGAATATATTTATTCCCTTTGCTAAAAGAAAGCAATAAGCATTTATGTATTTCTTTTCATATTAATGTATTTACAGAAAAGTATCAGAAAAACTATAATTTTGTAATTTGTCTTGTACTTTCATCATATGCATTATTCCAAGCAACTTAATTCATAGTTATACATCCTAACTGCTGTAAGGTGTCTAGTACAATTACTTGAAATTTACTTTTGTGTTTATCATTTACACTATAAATTAATATTTAGTCATTTTTTACAATGTACTAGTTTGCCTTTATATTTTCTGGAAACAGCTCTACTTGAAGGTTTAATTTCTTTGACATGTATTTAAAGCAGCAAATTTTAAGTGAAATTTAGGAATTGGTCTTTGAGTATGTTCTTGTAATGAGGTGACTTATTTTCTGTTTTATTCTCTTCTTGGAGATTGCTTTTTGATAGATTCTGATGTGGATGGACTTACAGACATCACAGTTAGTTCTGTCCATACCAGTGACCTTTCATCTTTTGAAGAAGACACTGAGGAAGAAGTGGTAATGTCTGATAGCATGGAAGAAGGAGAGATTACATCAGATGGTAAAGCATTTTACTTATTAAAGTTTCTGGGAAGCTTCTATCCAGAACTTTTTGCATATTCTGATGGCTTAGTCCTGGGAAATAATGTGGTGTTGTGGCAATGGTGTGGGATTTTGTTGTTGGAAGATTTGTTTCTTAGTTCCAGCTTTTAATGTTGACTGTCTGAGCAAGCTTGGTAAGGTTACCAGCCCTAAGTAAGCCTTGGTTCTCCTTTTCTGAACTCCATCCCTTAGGTCTGTCTTTAGATTCAAATGAGATAATGCCACAGTCTGGCTGGGCACAAAATCATGAGCCACTCACAGCTTTGTAGATTCAAACAGCAATTCTTTATTCCCGATCTCACACCGGACCTCTACAAACACGTTCTGGGGAAATCCACGTTCTCTGCCCAAATTCACACCTCCACTGGGCTTCTGTCTCCCACAAATACTGTCTGAATCCCGTGAGAACTCAAGAGGAACTTAGGCAGCAGGATACGCCCTATTCCCAGCAGGAATAACCTTCCTAAACCGGGAACGCCCTAAACCCAGATTGTCCTAAACCGGGAACGCCCTAAACCCGGATCCGCCCTGGTCCTAGAGCAAGGTCACCTTACATGCAATGTCACTGCAAAATGTCCTATTTCCACGAGTCCTTCCACTAAGCAACATGGGGTACGCTGGCAAGGAAATTGTCATACCTACTTGACTAATGGCTCCCAGCAAGATAATGTATATAAAGATGCTTTTTGTATATGTGTGTGTGATGTTTAGGGAAGCACATTCTACAAGACCATCCTTCTTTCTGGTACTAATTGCAAATTCAGGGGTCCCCAAGACTGTCCTTAGATTCAGTAATTCACTACCAGGTCTTATAGAACTCACTAAAAAGTGGTATACTCATAGTTACCAGTTACCACAACTAAGAGACACAGATTAAAATCAGCCAAGGGAGTAGGTACACAGGGCAGAGTCTAGAAAAATTCTAAACAGGAAGCTTCTGGGTGCCCTCTCCTCTGGAGTTCTGAACAGCCTTACTTTCTTGACATCTATGTCTGATAATACACACAGAGTACAGTCAACCAGAGAAGTTCATCACAGTCTTGGTTTCCAAAGTTCTTAATGGAACTCTAGTATATAGTCATAGTTGACTGCCTATGAAGCTGATCTTAGACTCTGACCTCTCTTGTCCAAGATAAAACTCCATAACCCAAAGTTCTACCCTCAACCACATCCTAGACTATTTGGTTTGACTCACATGCAATGCAAACAAAAACCTTCCAGTCAATCACAACATTCCCAAGACTTAGAAATACTTCCCAGAAACCAAGGCCAAACTTCTCTGAGTGAGGCTGAATTCCTTATTATATGATTTGTTTTCCAGTGAACCCTTCCTAAGTACTTAGTATATTCCAAGGACTGCATTACTTCTATGTAATAACTCCTAGAGTCCTTGCCACAACCCTGAAAAGTATGTATAGGAGAGGAAGCAAAGTCACTGGGAGAGTGTGTCTTGTCAAGAGTCACATGGCTAGTGAGCATCAATGCAGATTTCAAACCTGAAACTGCTTCTAACCAGTACCTTGTTCTGTTCTTCACCCCATGATTAAAGTCTGTCTTCTGACGTTGTTTTAAAAAATCAAAAATACTGAAGTAAATCTGCCATTCCCTATAGATAGCATCTGGTAAATTTGTTGCTGACTTTGGATAGGATACCTATGGAGATAATCAGGAGAACAAAGTAGAACCTTCTAACCATACAGATATTTTTCTCAGTCTTTCCCATTATTTATTTATGTCTTTGTATCTAAAAAAAAAAAAAAAAAAGTGTTCCTAGTTGTCATGCTTGTGTTCATGAGACCAGTTCTATAGTGCCCATTCTGAAAGAATGCCACACTCTCTGTGAACACTCCACTTACTCTACCCTAACTAAGATTCTAATACAGAAAGATTTTATATGTCTAAAAGGTAAGAAGATGGCTGTTTTGGCTAAGAGGTGAGAAGTAAAAACTTTGTTTATCTTTCCTTCTTGCCAAATGGAAGCAAATCACCTGCTTAGTGTAGATGGAGTAGTGTATACTTGGTGTATGAACCATTATTTATTCTTGCCTCTTCTTGAAATCTAAAGTGGTCATTAAATTTTTTTTAATTCACATTTTTTATTGGTACATTTTAATTGTACATAATGATGGTATTTGTTATTTCATATTTACGCATGTTCAAGTTTTCTTTTAAAATACAGCTTCAAGTGACTTTGTTCAACTTAACTGTGGTAAGCATTCATATCAAATTCACTGACAAATAAGAATTAACCATTTGTCAAAAAAACATTGTTTTAAAAACTTGGGAAAAGGATGAAGCATTAGGCTAAGATGACTCCAGTGCCTCAGGTTTCTGGGTTCTTGCAGGAGCAAAACAATGTAAATCGTAAAATGAAACTTAAACTTAACCCATCAGAAACCACCAACTTACCTCTACCAGGGACTGCCATCTGACCATACCAAGTAAGGCAAAGGGCATCACCAATCCCTGTAAGTAATTTGCTTCTGTATTCAATCTATAAAAGCCTTCTTAAGCTTAAAGTGAAGTTCTCTGAACCTCTTCTGGTTCTGAGTTTGCCAGATTCAGGAAATTTCTTTGCCAAAATAGAATGAAGAGCTGGAGGTGTGGCTCCATGGTAGAGTACTTGTCTAGTGGGCATGAGGCCCTTGATCCCATCCCCACAACAGAAAAAAACAAAAAACTCTGTTAAATTTAATCTGTCTGAAGTTTTTCTTTTAACAACATAAGCAAATGTAATGATTAATTTTTCTTTTCCTTTCTTTATTGGTGAGAATATGATTGTTACAAAATTAGATGAATAATAATAACTTGTAAAATTTTCAATTTCTGAATTTTCACAACCAGATACACTTGAACTATATTGATACTGCTTTTACTGCTTGTACAAATTGATTTTCTTACTAATTCATAGACACATTCTTTTTCTGTTGACTTTCTTCCAGATGAAGAGAAGAACAAACAGAACAAAACAAAAACTCAAACTAGTGATTCTAATGAAGGAAAACCAAAAAGTGTACGGCATGCTTATGTTCACAAACCATACCTTTACTCAAAGTACTATAGTGATTCTGATGATGAGCTTACTGTAGAACAACGCCGACAGTCTATTGTAAGTCCAGGTTGGTTTGTTAGTGTTTTAGCTTGCTGCTTCAGGTTGACAAACTTGAATAGTCTGTGTGCACAGTACTGATGCACATCTAGAGCAGAGACATCTGACTCTGCCTTTAACCAGGTGGCATAGACGTATACATATGACAGAGGTGTTTGTGCCATTGTTGTTAATAGAAGTGAACACTGGTAACACTCTAAATGTTTCATAGTGTAGAATGTGGATCAATATGGATAAAGTCATAGAAAAATATGATATGCAGCTGTTACCATAATACTAAGAGAAAAATGTAGTCAACATATTTCCTGGATTTGAAAATGCTTTCAAATATGAGCTGTGCTACTGAGTTAACAAAAGCTTTTTAAAGAAAATTCTTGTCTCATTGTATGTGTGCTTCAGGTTAAGTTGGCTTAGAGTGTGAGAAACATTAAAATATGAAAAGTTAGTACACTAAAGTGTTACTAATGGATAGCCTTCCTTCCAGGTTTGTCTCTTTTTTTTTTTTTCAGAGGGGCAGTGGGTGGCATGTGGGTGCCAGGGATTGAACCTAGGAGCACTCAACCACTGAACCACATCCCCAGCCCTGTTTTGTATCTTATTTAGAGACATGGTCTCATTGAGTTGCTTAGTGCCTCACTTTTGCTGAGGCTGACTTTGAACTCGTGATCCTCCTGCCTCATTCTCCTGCCTTACCCCTGGGATTTCAAGCTGCAACCAGCTAGGCTTGTCTCATAAAGGTTACATGGTCAGGAGTTGTCCCTGCTTAGGACTTTTGGTGCTTTGCTTTGAACTCTGGTCAGAAAGGCATGGTGAGAGTAATGTGATTATGAATTGTTCATTTAAAATATGAAAGAAGAAGGCTGGGAATATAGCTCAGTTTGGTAGAGTGCTTGCCTTGCATGCACAAGGCCATGGGTTCAATCCCAAGCACCACAAAAAAAATATGAAAGAAAAAAGTTTCAAATCCAAAGCCTGTGTCCCAAGGGTGTAACCATCAGGTCACCTCTGTTTAGAACCAACCCATTAACTCAGCATTCCAACTTTTTCCTACCTATATTTACTTGAAAATTATTGATATTTTCATTGCTATCTTTTTAATTAAAACTGCCAGGTAAAACTAAACAATCTTAATTACACTTTTCCCATTTTGTAAAGGAGTGGCATCCTAAGAGTAAAGGAAAACCTTTACATCTATCTCTTCTGATAACTTCCAAATTGAAACATACACATACATACATATGTGCACATACACACTCACAAATGTGTGCATGTATATTATCTGTATGCATACATATATACTGTATATATGTGTGTGTATAATATATAATATATATGTGTTTAGTACATATGTGTTTTTCCAAAGCCCATTAAACTGTAAGAAATCTGAGGGCAAACTAAGACTTTTTCCTATTTATTTCAAAGTAATTTTTGCTTTTGCCTGATAATCTGTCAGGGTATTTTGTGGTTTTAGGCTAAAGAAAAAGAAGAGAGACTTTTAAGAAGGCAGATTAATAGAGAGAAACTTGAAGAAAAGCGAAAACAGAAAGCAGAAAAGACAAAGTCTTCCAAAGCCAAAAGTCAAGGTATAGTAGATGTTACTTTTTTTATTTTAAGCTTTCTTATGTACTCTCTTATTTTCTAATTGCGCAATTAATTGTGACATAATAATGTAAAATATATTCTCAAGTGTGGAAGATTTCCTTCCTTTTTAATATGATGTGTTTAATTATTTTTCTTTTATTGTATTTTATAAGTAAATTAAACATTCCATAGGATACCAGTGGTTGCCCTCCATGTGTTAGCAATTTATTTTCTAGTAATGGTAGATTGAATTATCACTGGAAAATGGGTTATTGACACATAAGTAATCAAGTCTTTCTGCAGATAATAATGCGGTTAACCTATTCTCTATGTTAACTTTTTTTTTTTTTTCTTTTTCTTGGTGCTGTGATTAAACCCACCTTGTAAATGATGAGCACATGTTCTACCAATGAGCTATACCCACAGCTCCTTAAGTTAATGTTTATCTGGAATGTTGATTAAAACAAAATTGAATTCTGTTATGTTATTTCAGCACCATTTAAGAATATTAAAGTCATGTTACATTTTTGGAGTAATTATAAACCTTAATGAAATAGAAATATAACACTGTTTATAAAATTCTTTTCTGAAATGTTTTATTGATTGCTTCTTCCCTAGGGAAAAGTCCTGTGGACTTAGAAGAATCATCAGCAAAGAGTTTGGAACCAAAAGCCCCCAGAATTAAAGAAGTCCTTAAAGAACGGAAAGTTTTAGAGAAAAAAGTAGCCTTAAGCAAAAAAAGAAGAAAGGATTCAAGGTACATATTTTTTCTGGCTATGTTTCATTCAAACACTTGCTTGGCATACTTTTAGAAGAGAGACATTGAAAATGTAGTAAAGAGTTGTGCCCTGAAAGTGTATGTCACTGCATGTTTTGAAGTACCTTAAAGGTTCATTTTTGTCTTCAGGGGTGATTCTTGTGTTAAGATCTATAATATTTCACAGTAATGAATCTTTTGTATATGTGTGTGTGACGCTGGGAATTGATCTCAAGGCCTCATGCATGCTAGGCGAATACTCTCCCACTGACATAAATCTCCAGCCCTTAGAGTAATGTATCTCAATCTTAAGTACTTTTACTCTAATCTCATAGAAGCTTTAAAGCTTCTCTCAAAAATAGTGTACATATGTAAACATACTGTTATCCCTGGAGTTTGAGAGAGTTTATGGACACCATGACTATACTCTATAAGTATCCATGTTCTGGGCATTTGGTAGCCACTTACTTACAATAATTGCACTCATTCAGTTCTTTTTACCATTGTCCTTGCTTCTCCCCCTAACCCAGACCCTGAACCAGATTCTTTTTTTAGTTTTTATTTTTACTTTTTTGGGAGGTGGTGCTAGGGATCAAACTCAAGGCCTCATGCTTGTTAGATAAGTGCTCTACTACTAAGCTACATCTCAAGCTCTTTTTTTTTTTTTTTTATTTTGAGTCAGGGTCTTGCTGAGTTATCCAGGCTGGCCTCAAACTTTAGTTCTCCTGCCTTAGCTTCCCAAGTAGCTAAGATTATAGGCGGCACCGCTCTGCCCAGCTATTTCTTTTCTAATACTGCATTATAATTCTATAAGAATGAGAAAGCCAGAAAAACTTCTGAGAGTAGCCATAAGGACATGTGAGCCCTGGGCTACAATTCTTTGCTCTATCAAGTCAGAATTATGTAACTTAATAATGGACTTGGAGCTAACTGAATCAATAATTTGTGAAACTCGTGAGTCAGCTGTCAGATTTATTACTATATCTCATTCTACTCATCTGAATGAAAAAGAATGCTTTGTTGACTCAAAAGTTGGTAAGACTTCCGAAATGTAAATGTGGCCTGTACATTATTTCTCTTTATGCAACAAATCAGGAATTTTTGTTTTAGCTGTACTTTTCTTTAGCACCAAGAGTAATTTTATATCACATTTCAGATTGTGTTCTCTGTTGACTAAGAATAGGATTTAAATTGAAGTACAGCAAGTCCCATTTCTAGATCAAGTGTTTATAGTAAAGGAAAGCTTTTTTTCTTACCTTCCTGAGAAATTTTACCTTAGATTCAAAGTTAATGTTTGACTTTTCTTCCCCCTTAGGAATGTTGAAGAGAATTCCAAAAAGAAACAGCAGTTTGAAGAAGATTCCAAAGAAACCCTCAAAACAAATGAGGTGTGTCTTTATAAAACCCCATTTCAAGTGCTCTTTTGTTAGATGTAGATTATTTAGTCTTTTGTAGTAAATATTTGACTGTGATTTGATATTTTCCATGTTAAATTTAAAAATCCCTCACATTAAGCAGTCTTGAATCCTCATTCTATATTATGGCCTGAATTCTTCATTTTGGTGAGTTGATTTATATGAACTTATATCTAAGTAATAGCTATTCCTCTTCCTTCCCCTCACTGTTTCTTATATTGGCAATAACAAAATTGCCAGTAATAATAATGAGAAAGAATAAAGAGGGAAGATAACTAAAAGATAAAATAACAATCCATTTTACTCTTTCATTCCTTGATCACATGTGCACATAATATTTTAGGGTAGAAGTAATCTGTTTTTCACATTTTAGTCATTTGATGTTACCTTGCAAACTTTGTAATTATTTAAGATTGCATTGTGGTATAATAAATGGATCCATCATAATTTATTTAAGCATTTTTTATATTTGAGCACTTAGGTTGTATCTGAGATTTGATCATTTTAAGTAGTAAAATTATATTTAATGAATACATTTCTTCCCCATTTTGGATTATTTTCTCAGGACAAACTTTGGCTTTCGTTGATCTTCTTTACTCAGCCATTTTTACAGTTCTTTAGTTGAAACATCTTAACATTTCCGGGGGAGAAAACTAATAATTCAGTAATTATTTGTTCATAGACAATAAGTATTTTATATTTCTTTATCTAGAAATTAGAGGCATGTATAGAAGTACATCCTGACATTTTACTGGCATATCTTTAAGTGTTTATTTTATGTAATTTTGGGGGGGATTATAAAATTTCATTGACATTGTTTAAAGTTATTTATTGTACAATCAGATAGATAACAGACTCCTGTTCTTAGGGTCTTCCTATGTCTTTGTCCATGAATTAGTTAAAGTACATAAACCTTTATGTTGAAACATGCAGAGTTGTCGTATTAAACTGACCCAGAGACACAAATGACTTTCTGAAGACAGGGCTTTGGCCCCATTATTTGAACAAAAATAATTATAGCTGGTATTAAGCAGATCTTTATTGAAGTGGGTTTGGTCAACATCTACTGATTAATATTAATAATTTACTCAGTGCCAAGACATGGAGTAGGGAGGAAGGTTTAGATGTTATTATCTTTTAGTATCTGCCCCTAAATACATAAACATAACATATGTTTGGTATTATTGCTATGAGTTAGTGTGTATATATGAAACTTCATAAGTAGAATATTTTACAAATAATCTAAATTGAAGGGCTTTTCTCTAAATGATTTGGTTTTCTAAATATAAGAAACCTTTATTTCAGTGTAAAAGTGTTTAAAATATTTTCATCAGCATGCATTATATTTTTAGACTGAAAAGAAAATTGGAATATCATTTATTCAGTTCACATTTATTAATGACTACTGAGCATTAGCGAGTTCTAACAATTTAGAGTTGAAGAAGGCCTCCTAAGTGCATTGACAAATTTCAGGAGAAGTAACTAGTCTTTGCAAATCTGCCTACAGTACAGTAGAGAAGAGCAAGACTCAGCAAAACCAACTAAACTCGCTGCTAGCACAAGTACTCATTGCCTCAGTGTAAAGTTATTGAGTCATGCTGAGCTTAAGCTTCCTGATGCGTAAACGAGATTAATAGTACCTACCACAGGCTGTTTCAAGGATTAAATGAGGTATCACATATGTGCCAGCACTCAACATATTAATATAGTGTGCTCAAATATTAAATTTGAGTCTAAAGATTGGTTGTGGTACTTTTCACATTTTAACCTTTATTTCCTACAGCACTGTGAAAAGGAAAAGGCATCTTCTTCAAAGGAGCCGAAGCATGCTTATGCAAAAAGTGAACCAAGTAAACCTGCCCGAAGACTTTCAGAGTCTTTGCATTCAGCTGATGAAAACAAGAATGAATCTAAAATTGAAAGAGAACATAAAAGACGGACATCTACCCCTGTGGTAATGGAAGGAGCACCAGAAGAAACTGACACAAGAGATGGAAAAAGACAAGTAGAACGCTCAGAAATTGCCATGGAAGAATCCCAGAAACAGAAGAGCACACTTAAAAATGAAAAGCATTTGAAGAAAGATGATTCTGAAACACCACATTTGAAAAGCCTTCCTAAGAAAGACATGAAATCCTCTAAGGAGAAGCCAGAAAAAGAGAAAACTCTATCAGAAGAGAAGTCATCTACAAAACATAAATATAAAGGTGACAGTATGCATAAAACAAGTGATGAGACTGAACTTCACTCTTCTGAGAAAAGTTTAAAAGTAGAGGAAAATACTCAAAAGCAAAGTCAACAAATAAAACTTTCTTCAGATGACAAAGCTGAACGAAAAAGTAAACATAGAAATGAAAGGAAATTATCAGTTTTGGGCAAAGATGGAAAGCCAGTTTCTGAATATATTATAAAAACAGATGAAAATGTACGGAAAGACAACAACAAAAAAGAGAGACACTTGTCCACTGAGAAAACTAAGGCAGAACACAAGTCAAGAAGATCTAGTGATTCTAAAATTCAGAAAGATTCTCTAGGTTCCAAGCAACATGGAATCACTTTACAGCGAAGAAGTGAAAGTTATTCAGAAGATAAGTGTGATACAGACACGACTAATTTAGATAGCAGTATAAAACCAGAAGAGGTGGTTCACAAGGAGAGGCGAAGAACAAAGAATTTGTTGGAAGAGAAACTTGTGTTGAAGTCTAAATCAAAAGGTCAGGGCAAACAATTAAAAATTGCTGAAACAGAATTACAAGAAAACATCACAAAACAGATGATGACTCCAAAACCAGATAAGGAGAAGAACACAGAAGAAAATGACTCCGAAAAACAGCGCAAGTCTAAAGTTGAAGAAAAACCTGTAGAAGAAACTGGTGTTGAACCTGTATCAGAGAGTGCTGCTGCTTCAGCACATAGTTCACAAAGAGACCCTAGTCACCGAGCTAAGCTACCATTAGCAAAAGAGAAGCCTAAGGGGGAGAGGGACACAAGCTCCTCCAGACTTGACAGGAAGCTATCAGATGGGCACAAAAGCAAAAGCTTAAAGCATGGCAGCAAAGACATGAAAAAAAGAGAAGAAAATAAATCAGATGACAAGGATGGTAAAGAAGTTGACAGTAATCATGAAAAGGCCAGAGGAAATGGTTCAGTCCTGGAAAAGAAATTGAGTAGAAGGTTGTATGAAAATCGAAGAGGAAGCTTATCACAAGAAATGACTAAAGGAGAAGAAAAATTAGCAGCAAACACACTGGGCACTCCTAGTAGTTCCTCCCTTCAGAGACCAAAAAAATGTGGTGACACCACATCAATCCCTGAGCAAGAGCCAATGGAAATCGATTCTGAGGCAGTTGTTGAAAATGTATCAGAAGTGTCTAAAACCCAGGACAGCAGCAATAGTAGTTCCCAACAAGACATTGACTCTGAAAATGGTACAAAACAAAAATCAACTACCACGGTTCTAAAGGATGAGTTAAGAACTTCCATAGTAGATTCAAAGCCAGCACTTACAGCCTGCAAATCAGGGCGTGGAACAGGAGTTACTAGCAATTCTGAAAAGCATGCTGACCATAAAAGCACATTGACTAAGAAAATGCATATTCAAAGTGCTATATCCAAACTGAATCCTGGGGAGAAAGAGCTTACTCGAGGAACTCACGAAGTGAATGTGGACTCCAAAACAAGTCAGAAAATGTTCCCTAGTGTTCCATCAGAAAATGAGAGGCCACAAAAGAATTTGAAAGGCACAGCCAGACCCACCGAAGAATGTGTTGCTCAAGGAGATGCTGTTTTTGAACATTCCACAGATTTGGACTCCTCATTATCTTCAAGTTCAATGACTGTCAAGCCTCAAAAAGAATCTCTTGTTTCAGCTGTAATTCCTGTAGTTGACAGAGCAGGTTTAGAAGGTAGCATAGCCAGCACTTCCCTTGTAGATCGCTCTGATATCCCTAACCAAAGTTTGACTATTAGAAAATCAGAAGCCCCCAGGACAGGTGATAGCAAAGAAGGTGGTAAAAGTTCCACTGTAGATACACCAGCAAAAGCAAATGTGGCCAGCAAAAGACACATTCCAGAAGGTTACCAGGCCACTTTGTTAGGCAGCAAACAAGGAAAGGTGAACACATCTCTTTCTAGCAAGTCATCAGACATGATTGTGGAAACTGAGAATCTCAGAAAAGAAAGTGGATTGATACACACAACCAAGCAAGAAAGTGATTTAAGTACACAGCCCAGTTTAAAGCAGGCAGACAAAACTACAGTAGAAAATGGCAAGAAGGATCGCATTGCTGTCAGTCTTGTGGCAGACATGAGTATAGGAAAAGATGCTAAAACTGTGGAACTTAAGCATAATAGAGTCCCAGATAAAATTAAAACTCTTCCAGTTGATGTTGAAAGGAGTGAAATCAGTGAGGTAGACACCAGTGCTGGGGGCAATGCTGCATCATCTGTTTTACAGCAGAGAAATGGAAAACCTGAGAGTGTGGCAGCTAGGACTAGAGGAGCAGAAAGGGCTTCGGTTGCCACTAGTACTGAGGAGAAGGACAAAGGCTTTACCTTAAATCCAGTAAAGGCTGGAGATGCCACCACCACTTCTTCAGAAACAGGAGAATGTGGGATGGCTTTTCCCTGCACCAGCATTGAGGCAGATGAAGGTTTCATAGTAGATGCCGGCCCCAGAAACAATCCACTCCTGGGCCAAGTAGAAGCCAGCGAATGTACAGTTTTTGCTGCAGCTGAAGAGGGTGGGGGTGTTGTCACAGAAGGATTTGCGGCAAGTGAAACTTTTCTCACAAGTACTAAGGAAGGAGAAAGTGGAGAGTGTTCTGTGGCTGAATCAGAAGACAGGGCAGCAGGTCCTGTGGCTGCTCATACAGTTCAAAGCGAAGCCAGCATGAACAGTGTTGTCACAGAGGAAAAAGATGATGCCGTAACCAGCGCAGGTTCCGAAGAAAAATGTGACGGTTCCTCAAGTAGAGACCCTGAAATAGTTGAAGGAACTGGTACATTTATTAGTGAAATTGAAAGTGATGGAGCAGTTACAAGTGCCGGAACAGAAATAAGAATGGGATCTGTGAGCAGTGAAGAAATTGATGGGTCCCAGGGAAATAGGACAAGAATGGGTCCCAAGAAAGAAACAGAGGGCACCGTGACTTGTACAGGAGCAGAAGGCAGAAGTGATAACTTTTCTATCTGCTCAGTAACTGAGGCAGGGCCCCAGGAGGAGCGCATGGTTACAGGGGCAGATGTGGTCCTAGTAGATAATGACACACCCCCGGGAACAAGTGCCAACCAAGAAGGAGATGGTTCTGTGAATGATGGTGCTGAAGGTGAGAGTGCAGTTACCAGCACTGGCATAACTGAAGAAGATGGAGAAGGGCCAGCAAGCTGCACGGGCTCAGAAGACAGCAGTGAAGGCTGTGCTATAAGTTCTGAAACAGAAGAAAATGGAGAGGGTGCAATGGATAGCACAGTAGCTAAAGAAGTCACTAATGTACCATTAGTTGCTACTGGTCCCTGTGATGATGAAGGCATTGTGACCAGCACAGGCGCAAAAGAGGAGGATGATGAGGGGGAAGGCATTGTGACGAGTACCGGAAGAGGAAATGAAATAGGACATGCTTCAACTTGCACGGGAATAGGAGAAGAAAGTGAAGGGGTCTTGATTTGTGAAAGTGCAGAAGGGGACAGTCAGATTGGTCCTACGGTAGAGCATGTGGACGCTGAGGCTGGGGCAGGCATCATGAATGCAAATGAAAGTAACATTGATAGCATGAGTGGTGCTGAAAAGGAAATCAAAGACACAGAGATCTGCTCCAGTGCTAAAGGGATTGTAGAAAGCAGTGTGACCAGTGCAGTTGCTGGAAAGGGTCAAGTGGTGCCAGTTCCAGAAGGTTGTGAGGATCCCATGACTAGTGCAACTTCTGATCAAAGTGATAGTCAACTCACCCGGAAAGAAAAGGTTGAAGATATCAGTATTTCCACTGGCCTTGTGGGAGGCAGTCGTGATATTCTTATATCTGGGGTAGTCCCAGAATGTGAAGTTGAGCATACATCACCAAGTGAAAAAGAAGATGAGGGCATCATCACCTCTGTAGAAAATGAAGAATGTAATGGCCTCATGGCTACTACAGCTGGTGACCATATTTCCAACCAAGGTAGTTTAGCTGGGGGTAAAAGTCCAGGCAAAGGCTTGATGATTTCCCCCAGTACAACAAATGATTATACCCCTCAAGTGAGCACAATTGTAGACATGGGAGAAGGGCATTCAAGTGCCCTGAAAACTGAGGAAAATTTGGAAGGCACCAGAGTAAACTTGGAAGAATTTGAGGCCCCCATGCCCAGTGCAGTTTCTGGTGATGAGAGCCAACTCACAACTAGGAATTGTGAAGAGAAAGATGAGTGTGCCATGATTTCTACAAGTATAAGGGAAGAGTTTGAAATGCCTATTTCTAGTGCAACAACCATCAAATGTGCAGAAAGTCAGCAGCCAGTTGCAGTAGTTGAAGAGGGAGCTAAACGTCCAGTGTTGGTAAGCACTGAGGACTTTGAGTTTCCTATGCCCAGTGCTCCCACGGAAGTTGAATGTCCTTTTGCCTCAACCAGCAAGGAAGACAAAGATGAATGTGCTCTCATTTCCACCAGCATAGCAGAAGAATGTGAGGCCTCTATTTCTGGTGTAAGTGAAAATGCACCATCTGTTACAGATGGGAGTGCTATTATCTCAACAAGCTCTGTGGAAGACTGTGAAGGCCCAGTGTCGAGTGCCATCCCTCAGGAGAAAGTCCGCCCCTTGATCACACCAGTGGAAGAGTCAAGTGACACTGCCATGATTTCCACAAGCACTTCTGAAGGGTGGGAGGCAGTCATGATTGGTGCTGTCCCCCCAGATGAAGACCAGGCCACCATTGCAAGAGTGGAAGACTCAGGTGATGCTGCCGTCATCTCCACCAGCACAGCCGAGTGTGTGCTGATGGTCACCAGCCTAGACAGACCCAAGGAGTGTCAGCTGGCTGCAAGCAAACCAGAAGGTAATGATGACCTGCCAGCTACAAAGGTAAGCAGGGGTGAGATCCCCATGCCAAGCCTCATTGCTGAGAATAACTGTCAATGTCCTGGGCCATTCACAGGAGGCAAAGAAGCTGGCCCGCTATTGGCGGTGAGCACCCAGGAAGGGCACAATGGGCTGTCAGTCTGTGAGCCTGCCAAGGAGCAAGACCAGCCAAAGGCTGTGGCTACAGAAGAGGAAGACAGACTTGACAAGGACTGTCCTGTTCAGGGCTCATTTTCAGCAAGAGGAAAAAATGAGAGTACTTTGCACCTCATAAATGTAGAAGAGAAGAAGATATTGAGCAGCTCCATTCAGAGAGAAGACAGAAGCCCAGAGACAGAGACAGTGGGAGGCAGTAGCACTGCCAGCTGTTCTCCAGCAGAAAGGGGTGTAGAGAAAAGCGCCAGTTCCTCCATCCATTCAAGAGGACCACAGCAGATGGCTGGAGACATCTCTGTCAGTATTTGCTCTTTGTCAGCAGTAAATACTGGTGCTAAAAAAGCTGATGACATGCTACCTGTCAAAGACACTGCCCCAGAGTATTCTTCTAATCCTCCCAACCAACAGGAGAGGAAGGACAACTTGAAAACTACCACCACTAAATGTATTACTGACCTAGGGTCAAAAATTGCTTCCTCCCACTCAGTGAACCTTCCAGCTGCCTGGCACGTAGCTCAGTCATCAGCTCCAACATGTGAGAAGGACTTGACCACAAAGAGTGATCGTAGCAGCAAGCGAGCTGTGGAATCTTCTGCTGAGAAAACAGTACGTGGTAATGGCACACGGAGGTCATTGCAAGGGGAAGGAAACTTCGAGGACACTGTTTCTGTTGAACCCAATGTGTGTGACATAGGTGAGAATCTGTTTGTAATTTCGTATTTTAGCATTTTACAAAGATGGTTATATAACAGTTCACTTAAATCAGTTTTCCAAAAGATAGTTTTGGTTCCATTCCAAAAGAAGGATAATTCAATATATTTTTCCCTCATGTGAGAATGTTGCTAAATAATTCTCAGACCTGAAGGTTGAGCTTCTCTAAAAATATACTCAGGTTTAAAAGTTTAAGACCATAGACCCACACCTCATGTTATCAGGAGAGAAGAGGCAGGAGGCTGAAGTATAGGAAATCAGTTAACTGTGTTCTTTGCGTGATGACTCTTGCAAGTTGCTAATCCTCCATATCCAGATTTCTTTTTTGTTGTCGTTTTTACTTGGCAATATTGGGGATTGAACTCATTCATGCTAGTAAAGTGTTCTGCCACTGAGCAATACACCCTCAGCTCCCTATCTTCAGGTTTCTTGTCAATCAAAATGAAGAATGCCTTACCAGATCCCTCTGAGGTCCATATGTTTTTACCACCCCCATTTTACAAATGAAGAAATATGGTCAGAGATTTAAATAATTTGTTTGGCACTTGGGGGTCCCTTAGGAAAAAAAAATATGTGAACTTTTGAGCCTTTCTGTTGTGTAAAATGGAAATAGAAATAGTTATAATCTATAACAGTAATTATAGGTTTTGTAGTATGATTCAGTTATTGTCTACTCCTAATTAAGGGAGCACTTGTTTTTGGAAAGCCCGGGAATGGAACCCCAGGCCTTGCATATACCAGACAAGCACTCTTCCACCCAGCCCCTGTTATTTTTTAACTGAGTTTGCTTTTCAAGTTTGTTTAGAATATGTTTGAAAGAGAAAGGAAACATGTTCCCTCCTGTCAGAGAGGAAATGATGGTCTTATAGAAATAGTTGATAACTTTCAGAGGTAATTTCTATGACATTCATCATACTATCCAGTTTCAGATACTTTATACAAAATACTACTTTCTAGGTTCTGGACGTGCAAAGATAAATAGAGAATCTGGGAAGACAGCTACAAATTCAGCCATATATCATTACCAAGTTGGCAGTGACACTGAGGTGACAAGTACATAGAATACGGTGAAGTACTGAGAACTCAAAGAAAGCACATGGGCTAGACTTGAAGGCTCAGGGCATACTGACTTCTTTTCCACTCAGGCTGTATAAATTGTAGCATCCTAGACTTTTAAACTGGAACCAACCTTAGCTATCATCTAATGTAACCTCAGGAAACTGAGACCAGTAGGTTTAGTCCTATTCATTATAAGGACTCAGACAGGTGATATTAAGGGCTGAAATAAGTAACTTTAAAATTTTTCATTGAATTTAGCTTGGAGAAAATTGAATACTCTGGAAGTTTTTGACTCAGTCACTGCTAGTCTGTTGTTCTGTCCTCCCCTCCCCCCACCCCCAAAGAGAAAAAGTAGAAGCACTTTTAGCAAGAAAAAGTCTGCAAACTCTTGGAGAAAAGGTTTCTCTGGCAGTTTATGTGTGAGGCCGGAGAAGGAAACTGAAGAAACCACAGGCACAGAAGGACAGGGACAGAAAAGAAAGAGGCAAGACCCAGAGTCAAATTGAGTTTCCACCTGAGAAATTTTTCCTTGTTTTTTTGTCTGCCTTGCAGGATTTTTTTTTAATGTTTTTATTAGTGCATTATATTTATATATGATAGTGGGGTTCATTTGGACTTAATCATACATGCATGGAATGAAATTTACTTCATTCATTAGCACTTCCTCTTTCTGTCCCTCTCTCCGCTCTTCTCGTTCCTCTAGTCCGCTGGTCTTTGTTTTTTGTTTTTTAATTGGTGCTTTATAGATAAACTATAAAAGTGGAATTTACTGCAATATATTCATATATGGACATATCAAAATTTAGTAAGTTTTATTTCACAGTTTCTCCCTTTTACCATCCTGTCTCTGTCTCCCCCTTAATCCCCTCAGTTTTTTAACTTTACCATCAGTTTTGCTGTGTCAGCATGATACAAGTAAAGTGAATCTATTCATAAATCCTACCTTCTTTGTTGAGAAGTTTATAACATGTGTGTGTCTGTGTGTGTGTAGAACAAACAATAAAGATGACTGCATAAAAGTACTGGGAAAAGAGATGTCTCCACAAATAATATTTTTCATTTTTTCTGAGCAGCCATCTTACCATACAAGCAGGAAAGCTTTACTACCTCAAAATGAGTAAATGACCCTGCCTTTCATCCAGATCCTTTTCATTCAACATATTCTTTTCTGTTGCTTTGTACTTACTATAAAATAAACCAGCAAAGGAAGGTCTGCCAGACAACATTGTTGTTTGTTTTTTATTTAGAATGTATTTTGCAATCAAATTCTTAAATTATTTTAATGGTTTGGATTTCATTAGATAATGAAGAGTCTCCACCAAAAGTTTTGGGAGGATCAGAACTGGCAACCAACTTGAAAACTGAGGTATGGCTGATAATTTGATTATTGAGCTGTTAGTGGTTATGTGCCATTTTGTCATATATTCATCCATGTGTGTGTATACATGTGTATATATACACATACATATCAAATATATACATACCTAAGCAGCATATTGCTCCTATTCTTCCTGTATTTCTGACACTGAGTACCATTATTGCCATATCCTATGGGGAAGGATGGCTAAGAATCTCAATAAATATTACCATCATTAAGTCCATTTTCTCAAGCTTGAAACCCAGGAAGGAGTCAGTTTCAGTTTCTCTCTGTCGACCACGTTTACTCCATTGCCAATTCTTATAAGTTCCATTTCCAAATAGAACATGAACCATCTATTTTTATTTCTATAGCTATTGCCTTCATCTGAGCCACTGCCTCAGTAGCCACTCATTATGCTTCTACTCTAGCCCCTCCTCCAGTCTGTAATTCATGCAGACCCAAATTTAAAACTTAAAGAGTTAGCTACTGGGATTTGAACCCAGGGTGCTCTACAACTGAGCTACACCCTAGCCCTTTTTATTTTTTATTTTGAGACAAGGTCTCCCACGTTGCCAGGGCTAGTCTCAACCTTGAGATCTTCCTGCCTCAGCCTCCTGAGTAGCTGGGATTAAAGGTGTACATTACTATTTCCTGCAGTGTGGGTTGTCTTAACAAATTAGTCGGGTGCCGTGGCACATGCCTATAATCTCAGCGGTTTGGGAGGCTGAGACAGGTGGATTGCAAGTTCAAAACCAGCCTCAGCAAAAGCAAAGTACTAAGCAACTCAGTGAGACCCTGCCCCTAAATATAAAATACAGAATAGGGCTGGGGATGTGGCTCAGTGGTTGAATGCCTCTGAGTTCAATCCCTGGTACCAAAAAAAAAAAAGAAAAGAAAAAACAAAAAATTAAATCCTATCATTACTCTGCTTAAAATTCCAGTGGCTTCACATCACACTTAGAACAAAATCTTTTTTCTTTTTTTCCCTAATTGTGGCCTGGATACCTTATACAATTTAGTCTCCATGCCCCATTCCAGTCTGATTCTGTGGCACCCTCCAACTCTGTATGACAAGATAGCAGTGAATGTAGGGGTTACCAGGGCAGAGGGAGCATAACCTACCCAAAAGAAACAGTGGGCCAGAGACAGAAGGGCTTACAAGAGGACATTTGAGTGGGAACTCTGAGAGTATAATAGATGCTCACCATAAGAGAAAGCAAAGGAAGAGCCTTCCAGGCAAAGGGAGTTTATGTTCTAGATTCAGAGGGGGGGCCTGTGGCCTCCCAGGCTCTCAGTGACTTGGGGTGAGCTGTGGAGAGGTATAAACCTGATCAGGAAGGCTGGGTGTTGTGCTAAGTTGGAGTTTTACTTTTAAAGCAGTAGGAAAACCATCGATGGGTGAAAAATGAGATTAGATTGATTTTTCTTTCTTGCTTTGTTTGTAAAGGCTGATATATTCATTTTTCAGTTTTATATGAACTTGAAAGTGGGTTTTTATATTGTTTGAAGATTCTGGGGTTTTGTTTGTTTTTGTTTTTGTTTTTTATCTAATTCACTTGAGGCAAGTTTTACCTCCTTGTTGTAAAAAACCTCAGTTAACTTATTTTTATGGTGCTTTGGATTTTTTAGACATTTGTGCCTTCAGGGAAAAAGAAACATCAGGACATTCTGGCACCACCAGGAACTGTGTGTGGGGGTAAGCTCCTTTTAGCAGTTGTTCATATTGACTTTTCCTTACATATGTTTTTACTTTCATTGCATCTTAAAATCAATAGCTGATCCATAGTAAAACTCTGACAGGCTATGTGAATTTGCTTATCATTTTTTAAAACAGTCTAGAGGGAGTCTTTACTCCCCTACCCGCTTCTTCGGTACTGGGACTTGAACCAGTGGTGCTTTACCACTAAGGCACATCCCTAACCCTTTTTATTTTTCATTTTGAGATAGGATCTTGCTAAGCTGCCAAAGCTGGCTTTAAACTTGGTGATTCTACTTCCTCTGCCTCCTGAGTACCTGGTTGTATAGGCATGTGCCATCACACCGGGTCTTACTGTTTCACTTTTAATATATGCTTTTGTTTTTTTTTAGATATCAATCAATTTTATTTAAAGTAATTGCTTATATCTGATGTCTCCAAATAATGATGACATCAGGCAGTCCTGGAAGACCACATGAAGACTTGTTATATCATTCATGCTGAAGATGTCTAATCCAAAATTTGGACAGACACATTAGTTAAAATGTATATGGGTGTTTCATAGTTCAGATAATTAACATCTCTTATTAATCATCGAGAAGATAACATTTTTGAATTCTGAAATCCATTGTTCCCACAGTTATATTTCTGACTGCTTTTCTGTGTTTAGTTACAATTCAATAAGAGATGTATTTACGTAAAAGGAAGTTGTTTAAAAGAAAAATGTGTGTTCTGTCATTGTTGAGTAGAAACAGCAGACCTTATACTTTGAATCTCCAAATATAAACAGACCATTGCCATTTGAAGGGATAGGATCTAACTTGTCATTTGATGCCATTATTTTTAAATGAACCAGTGTTATTCTGCAGCTTAACAGTTGCATTAAGTCTCCACCTTTTTCCTAAGTTTCAGATCACCAAGATAGTTAAATCACTGTAGTGACTTAAAGGACCATTGCCATCATTACAAAAAGGCAGACAACATTAATTTCCATTGTTTTTCTAGTACTAGAAAATAATTTGTCAAAGTTTTATAATTCATGAAGGCCACTCTACGATCTTAATTACCCCGAAAATCTTTAAATTTGTTTCTCTGTAATTCAGAAACTATTTTTCTTATGTCTCATTTTTGTTTTTGAACAGCTGAACTACCGAAGGAGCCTACATTGATGAATGAATCCCTAAATGTAAGTAACTAATGGTTTTGATTTTGATGGTGGTAGTTATTCCATTTTGTTTGAGAGTGAGGAACAGATACCAAGTGGAGGGGTTGTCTGTGCATTTTTTGAGGACTTAGGAGGCCATTTGGTAACATGCTTACCACTAAAGTTCAACCTACTGCCAGCTGCTTTTTACTTTCTTTTCCCTGTTCACCTATAACCACCGATAAAGAAATCTGAACTTACTGGTTTTTAAAATTATAGTGGAATGAAAATTGTATCGCGATGTCTTAATTCATCCTGGTGCTATAGACAAACAGTTTTTAGTTTGAGAATTAAAGTTCACTTTATGATTTTAGAAAGCTTGTCTGAAGGTACTAAACCATAATTGCCATACATTCATATTTTTTCCCAGATGTGGCTCATAATCCCCTTTCATTCTTAAAAGAGTGTTATTTGTTGTTTTCATTTTTTGCCCTAACATATTTATAGAAAACCTTATTATCATTCCAGAGGTGAGCATTTTCTAAAACACTAGTAAATTGTTGATAGCCACCTTCTTCCCAAGGCTCTTAGAGGAGCTGGGAGAGCTTTAGTTACCGTCAGTCCTCATAGGATCATAACGTGTTCCTGTTCTATGACTGAACATTCAGACGCAGTGTGCTGGAAAGAAAAGGAAGGGCAGACAGAAAAGCCCCACTAGCACACTTCAGGTTTGCCCTCCAAAAGTTACAGAGATTCTAAATGAGACTGAAACCCACAGAACTCGCCAGTGTGTGCTCCCTCCTGTGTCGTCCATTCCCCATGACTTAGCAACCATCCTGTCCCCAGGTGAGCAAAACTTCTACACAGGCACAAAGTTCTGTAGCTACAACTTGGAATATCGTAGGATATTTTGAGACCTTCCTCTCAGTTTAAAATAAATAAAGTGGTATTGGCATGATTTACCTAGACAAATAATTATGACAAAATCCTTCAGAATTTTTAAATAAAGAAAAAAAGAATACCTTGAGAGTTCTTTGGAAGAGAAGGGAATTCAGAAAATGTTTTATTTTTTACTCTTTTGCCAAAGCCATTTTAAGGACAGAAGAATAAACACTGAGAGATGAGAGCTTTTAAACTGAAACAGTTTAGGAATAAATTAAAAAGAACATATACTCCAGTTCCTTTTGTTGTTTGCACAAACAGCCAGATTATTTAAATATCCCCCACACCCACCTTTTTTTTTTCTTGTTTTTAAACTTTTACTGAGACTATCCATAAGTAACCATTTATATTGTATATTTAGGTTGAAAATTCAGGATCAAGAGCAAATGAAGAAGTTCAGAATGAATCCTACATAAAATCAGGTGAGTTCATGAATTTCACAGTTGTCATCCCAACCCCTCCCTTACCCCGAGTACTAAGGATTGAACCCACTGAGCTACATATCCGGCCCTCCTTTTTTGGGGCGGTGGGGCGGGGACAGGGTCTTGTTGAATTGCTCACACTGACCTCAAACTTAAAATCCTCCTGCCTCTGCCTCCTGTAGTTGTGATTATAGACATATGCCATTATATCCAGCTTATCGTAGTCATTTTCAAATTAATTATATTTACCAGTTTTTGAGAGCCTTCTATGTGACAGGCTCTGTAATAGTTACTTCACTAATTTTCTCACTGAAATTTATAATCATTTGAAGTGAATGTTAAGCATTGCATATATCATTGAGTAAACTAAGGCTTGTTGACTTGTTCAAAGCCACACAGCTTAGAAGTGTGGTATCTTGCCTTAAGTAGCTACTTGAATTTTGCCAGTAATCTCACAATGGACTCAAGGTACAAAATCCATAGTCCCCTCTGGTTGTACCATAGAAATCTAGAAGTTTTGTCCTATATACTCAACAGAACATTTGTTAACTTCTAACAGGTAGTCTCAAATGTAGTAGCCGATCAAGGACATCACATTTATGTGGATCTTCTCCCAGAGGTCTCATTACAGACAATGTGTAGAGGCCCCAACTCCAGAGAGATCATTTTCTTCTCAACCACAAGATAGGATTTTATTGGTTCTCTGAGAATGGGGAACAAGGAAGGGTCTGTTCATCATACACAAATTTTATAGCATATCATTTAAAACAAAAATAATGCAGTGATAGTTATAAGCACCTGTATGTCCAGAGCCTAGTTTAATCAATGTTAACATGTAGCATATTTGATTTCCACATCTCTTAAAAATGTTACAAATGTAGTAAAATCCCCTTACCACCCCTTCCCAGTTACAGTGTCTTTCCCTGTTATCGCACTCTAACAGGAAGCACTATTTGCATTTAAAGAATTTCTAGTTTCATAAATAATATGCAGCATATGTTGCCTTGTTTAATTGAATGGTAACATATTATATAAACCATCTCCATGTTATTTACTCACTTGGCAATATGTTCTGAGATTTTTTTCCTATTTACTTATGTAACACTAGTTATTTAAATTGCTAGTTACTATTCCATTGTGGGCAGCATATGCCGTTGTTATTTATTGCTTCTTTTGCTGGTAGACATTTAGGTTCTCCATTATTTTTCTAAATACAGAGAGTGCTGCTTTGCTTACTGTTGGGCTTGATCCTCAGAATATACGCAGTGCACCTCTGTCTCTAGCATGGTACTATTCTCTTACAGGCAGCTCTCTAGTGTACTGAGTATGCTAAATTGTGTCCAGGTTGTGTACTGATATTACGCTGCTGCAACACAAACTGAAAGGAAAAGGCCTTGACATTGACTATGTTAAAATTCAGTGTTGTTACCCTGGACATGTTACTTCCCTCCTTGAGCCCAGTTTACTGATGTCTAACAATGGCAGAAACTGGAACTTACCTGACAGCATCAAAAATTATATGTGAACTATAGCAGTGCTACATAACATTACTGTTACTCTGTAAAATTTCCAAGTCAGTTTTTTCCCCACCCCATCCCCCACATATACCCCTAAAATAAGTATTAGAATGAAAAATATGTAAGTATTTAACATATTTTCTTCATTGTTGTATTTATCACTCAGGGATATCCAGTGGCGGGAAAGATAACACAGAAGCAAACTCTAAAGAGGTATGTTTTCATAATAAAGCATCTCGTGTTTTAAATGTAATATTTTCATCTGTACACAAAAGTGTTAGAAAGGTTTTAATTATTTATAATATTAAATGGATGTAATACAGGTTCTGCATATCACTTGTATCTGTGTGCTGTTAAAATATTTAGGTAATTTCACAGGTCTCAGGATTATTTGGACACATCCATGTTATATGGTCAAAATCTGTCTTCATATGCTGTCTTTCATCAACCACAAGAAGCCCATTTTTAATGGGCCCTGTCAATTAAATTATGATATGCCATTGATGTAAGAGATAGCTTATCTTCAGAAATGATAAAATAAGAAAATTTTAAAAATTTATTTTAGAATTGTTGAAATGTAATATGTTACCACAGCCATATTTGAATGTTCTATATGGATTTACATTCAAAACCAGAAAGACTGAAGATTAGAAAATTAGTGTAATTCAAGTCTAGATGCCAAAAATGCTATTTGAGGTTCTTTTCTTAAAATTAATATAGAAATTTATTCCAAAGGAATAAGTTTATTCCATGTCAGTTGATTTGGTCAAGATGCTATTGCCTTTAATATAATCATTCTTAATTCCAGGTCGAAGAGGAAGAAAGGCATATTCCTAAAAGAAAAAGAAAGAAGCATTATGCTTCCTCAGAAGATGAACTGGGTATTTAGAATATATATACATATATATATTATAGACATCTTTTAAAAAATCACATTATTTGGCAGTCAAAAGAGTAAGCCAATAACAGAATCCTTGAGGGTATCAACTATTTAGTTCACAACTCTGGAGGCTAGTGGTGTCTTTACACTGCCAGGATCTCTACAGGCTGGTGAAGCACTTTAGCTCCTCTGCTTCAAACTGTTGATTTTTTCATGTCCATAACAGTGCCATCAGCTGGAACTTCCTGCAGTGATGGAAATGTTCCATGCTTACTTTGTTAGTACAGGAGCTACTAGTCACATGTAGCTGTTCAGCACATCATTGTGATTAGTGTGAATAAAAGAATGAATTTTTGATTTTAAATTTTAGTAGCTACATGTGACTAACTTTATTGGCCAGTATAGGGACCTTTCTACTCAAATACCTGCCACAAAGTAGAAATTCAATAAATACTTATTCAGTGACTATAAGAAAAAATGATAATTAAGTGCTTTTTTAGCTATTTTATAGTGATTTATTCAGTTCATATTATATTCAGGTACTATCATGTACATTTCCCATTTTTCATAGTATTTCAGTGAGTTAGGTATTATTGCCGTTTAATAAAGAAGAAATTAAGGTTCTGAGAATCTAACTTTACTTCTACCAACCAAATCCAATTCCAGAGCCCAACCACTAAGCTGTGCCTCTTAGGTGGTAACTCATCCAGGAAATTAAAGTTAAGGTATCTCTGGGAACTGTGTGTGCACTTAACCCTCTCCATAGAACTGCTGCTTTGTTGATACCTTGTGAGCATTTAGGAATTTTTTATGTTATGCTTTATTTATTTATTTATTTATTTATTTATTTTACTTTGCCAGGGCCAAAGGCCAATGCTTGATGCTGAAATCACATGACATTGTAAATACATTCAGAATAATTTTTTACTTCATTGTGTCCCAAGCCTAAAAAAGAACTTTTGAACTGTCTTAAAATAGAACTGTGCATGTCATTTTTCATTTAGCTTTTATTCCTTTGTGATTCTGTCTAAACTGATTTACAGATGATAATTCAGATGTCCTGGATTCCAGAATAGAAACAGCACAGAGACAGTGCTCTGGAGCGGAACCACAAGACACAAAGGTATTTTTTCTACATATTAATTTTAAGTTAGGGATAGCCTAATTACATCACTGTGAATACTTATGGTAGTATTGTTTCATTCTTGAATCCCTTTTACTTTATGTATACCTAACAATAATCCCCCACAAAAAAAGAGCAGATGTTATACTTTATAATTCTTAAATTGCAAGATTATGTTAATGTCACAGTTCAGAATAATGGTTGTTTGGGGTTTTGCTCAGTAATATTATTGATTTCTTAAGGCTTCCAGGTGCTTTCATTGCAGATGTACCAAAATACTGAAATACAGTGATGTGTGTATTACTTTAAATGTTAATATTATACCTTCCCTTTTGCTTGCCTCCTGCCCCTAAAATACAGGGATTTCCCCAAGGTCAGCTTCCTTACCACCTTTTCCTAGGGTCCTGTTTTTCTCTTATGACTCAAGAGAAGTTCACAAACTTTTATTTCTGCTTCTGCCCATATTTCCCCTCTTCCTGCTAGACACAATATCTTTATTTAGGGTATTTTTCCATTTCTGAGACTTGTTACTCTGAAACTTTATATTGTGTATTCAGACTAGCTCCATCTCCTCCTCTCTTTCTCTATTTTCTTCCACCTTGTTACAAAAGTATTTAAGTCAGATCATTATTAAATACTTCCCAACTAAAAAAGGAAAATGGCCTATTCTCATAAATCCTGGTGAATTATAGTCGAAGGAATAAACAACTTTTAATCCATTCCTTACTGCCCTTTCCAGAAGAGGAATTGTGAGATAATACTTCTAAATTTGAAGAGATGCAGATTGAAAGGGTATCTCTTTATTTTTCCTTCAGTTTCACGTATGTTTTTTAATTTTAAATTTAAGCAAAATAAGTCAGCTTGTCTCATCAAAAATTGTGTACACAGATAATATTTTCAGTATTAGAATGTTTCTTACATGGAAAGCTGTCTGTAATAACATTTATTTCATATCACATTTAGTGTTAATAGTAATTTTTATATACTAGGTTGGGAGTGATTTTATCATTCCTGTTATAGCTTTCCACATAATCAGAATGTATCTCTTTATAAAAGGAATAACATCATTACTCTAAAATGTGTATGCCAAGACTAAAAGAAGACTGAAATTGAATATGTGAAAAAAATGTAGGCATTGGAGAAGTCATAATAGGGAATAAAAGTGAGTTGTTTGCATGTCCTCAGGATCTGATTAAGTCCTAAGGGGCCAGAGGTTGGGTCTTAAAAGGACCACCTCAAGGACTGAAATGCAGTTCATTCAATGGTTTGAAAATTTCTGGGCAGAACTTCTTCAACCCAGGACATAAAAATACTGTAGGTGTTCTTGCTACACTGAAAGCAGGAATCCCCCAAATTCCTGCTTGCTCCAACCCCCAACATACAAACTCACTTTTTTTTTTTTTTCTTGGTGCTGGGGATTGAACCAGGGCTTTGTGCATGTGAGGCAAGCACTCTACCAACTGATCTATATCCCCAGCCCACAAACTCACTCTTCCCCATCCCTGCTCTCTTGCTTAAAGAAATTCTAGACTGAAAATCATAATGTGCCTTAGTCAGTGTTTATAAGATCAGAGAAAATAATTTGCTGTCTGTAATAGCATTTATTTCATATCACATTTAGTGTAAATAGTAAAGTTCTGGCTTTCCCTAGGGACTGATATTCCATTCTCTAAACCATATCATTCCAAGGATGGTGTAGAATGAACCATTGAGGTGTATGATAAAATGGTAGAACCACTATTTATATCAGCCTTTTATTCAAAAACAAACAAATCTCTAATAATATTTATTGTACAGATTGGACCTGATGTCCTCACTTGCAGCAACATTATCTCTGATATCATGTCAGTCATGCACCATAATTGCATGTCTTGGTCCTGGCGATGTAGTACTTTCAAGGTACCATAAGGAAAGTGGGAGCTCCATAATACAGAGGACTTGAAAATAATTTCTTCAGTTCTTTATTCACTTTCAACATTTTATGATTGGATAGTTTACAGATGCTCAGTTGAAGGAATTTGCAGAATCTGTTAAATTAGTTTTAATTGAGGGACTGAGGTTGTGTCTCAGTGGTAGAGTGCTCACCTAGCATGCATGCAGCACTTGGTTCGATCCTCAGCGCCACATTAAAAAAAAAGATATTGTGTCCACCTTAAAAAAAATTAGTTTTAATTGAACTGACCATTCCAAAATAGACACAGAATGAAGATTTCTGCAAGACAAACCATAAGACAAAAATAACATTTATAACACAGGTACAAATACATAAGAGAAATGGCTGAACTGACACTTAGTGTTACTAGGAAGTAACAGAAACTCTTTGTCATCGTCAATGCTAGGTACAAAGAACCAGCATGAAATAGGCAAAAAAAATTCAAATGTTTAAGGAAAAGTGTGTGAAATGTGGATGTTAAATGGATGTATTTGCTTTCATATTTATACCCCTTCAAATGCTGGCTAAATCAAAACCCAGTGACATTGAAAATCTCTGAAGGGAAGTGTCAGGTGAGGGCATTTCTTTGTAGACCCTTTGGTATTTTTAATCAGGAGAACCTCTTCAAAAATAAGTAATATTAAAAGTAATTGAGGGCCAGGGGCGAACCTCAAGGGTAGAGTCTTTGCCTGGTATGTGTGAGGCCCTGAGTTTGAGTCCCAAAAGTAAATAATAATAATAATAATAAATAGAAATGAAGATTTATAATTCTTTGTAAGGACTGTTAAATAAAATTAAGGCTTTAGTTTTTAAATTTATCCTGATCTCATCCTATTTTATATAGTTTTGTTTGCATACTATATTTGTTTTATTTGAATGAAACACTTTGGTATTTCATGCTCAAAACCTTTTGTGGTTAAGGGTATATCACTGTTCTATGTTAGCACCTTGAAATACTCAGAAATCCCTTTGGCACCTTACAATTTGTCCCTTCCCCACAATCCTTTCCTCCACCACTTCACAAAGAAAAAAAGCTGTTGCCAATTTCTATGTGTTCTTTCTTTGTAGTTTCTCTCAAAGGAAAGAGAACAGCATTTTCCATTCTGCAGGGGAAAAGAAATACAACCTTGCTATTTTATGGTTGAGCCTGATCTCATGCTTTTCTGCCTTCAGAATCTATTTCTTTTTTTAAAATCTCACTAGCATCAATAATAGTTGCTTTTTAAAAGCCATTTTCCAACTAATTGTCCTAAAAAACATCAAGGAAATTGTTTTTGAAATAGAAAGGAAAACTTTGGAGAGGATGAGTGGAAGCAGAGTTGTTTGAAGATGAATCCTCTTGTTTAACTTCTCTATAGGAAGAAAACTCTGGAGACTTGGAGGAATTATCCAGAACAAGTTTCAAGACAAACAGCAGTGCGTCAAGGGCCGTAGAAGAAAAAGGTGAGTTATAACATATACTGGGATAAATTGAGAGATTAAAACTTCAAAGCAACCGGCATCTTCTCACTGAGCTTTGCCCCTCAAAAATGTCTATTTTGCTCATTTGCTTTCTCTGTGTAATACCGTACCTCATGCTTAAGGTTAATAAGGTTGGGAATTATTTTTTTTAAATTGATCCTGCTCTACCCAAAGTGTAATGCTTTGCTCTTAACCAAACTCAGGCTTATTGATTTTGATAGTGGAAGCATGTAAATGACGTGTGTGCGCGCGTGCAGCCACGACAGTGCAGGTCCCCTGGATGAGTACCCCTGTGGGCATTGGTAAAGGCTGACTCTTGTACTGAGCCCTGCCTTTTCTGCAGATGAACTTAGCAGCAGTGAGGCTACTAGTGAAAAGACAGAGCAGAATGAAGATGATAGCATCAAATCACAGGAGGTGAGAAATGCTTTTCATGTTTATTTGCTCAGAATTGTTTAAGTACTAAAACCAGATTGAATGTGCAGAATAGTGTTACCAAGGGTTTTTCCTAAGTATTTTTGAAAGAGCTTTACTTTCTTAGTGCAGTGAGACACCATTACATAGCATGCATTTTATCAGTGTCATTATGATTAATTTTGTTCATCTTTGTTTCATCAGAACATTTTTGTAAGACCTACTTTTGTCATGGTCACATAGGGTCAGTCCAGCACTACAACAGTGGCAATGAAAAGTTTCTGGCCCTGAAGCTTAACACTGCCAGGCCAGGTACCAGGACAGGGCAGCAGCAGGAGGTTTCCAAATCCATGGAATCCAGCCAGGCAGAAATGGGAACAGCATCAGGGTGGGCCAAGGGGGACCCAGTTTTATGAAGCAATGTCCTGGGAGGATACAGGAGCAGACAGACCACATCAGCCCTATCTTCTATATAGGCCCATCAGGTTTCAGGGAGCCCATGAGACAGAACTCCTTAAGCCCAGGACACAGTCTGTACACTAGCCAGGTCTAGATAACCATTGCTGACTTTGCTCGTTTTTAATAGTTCCTTTTGTTTTTTCATACTTTCATATAAGAAATTCAGTGGACCCCTTTCTTTTTTATATGAAATAAAATTTGTTCACAAGTAACTTGAACTAAACCGCAATTCAAATGGGATTTATATAGCTTTTACAAAAGTAAGAGGTGATACCAGCACTTATCTCCATTACCTCATCCTCTCAACATCCTCACCTCTCTCTGGATCCCAAGGCAGTTATCAGAATCCGGTGAGGGAACTACAATGAGAGAAATAAACACTACACCCAACACATCTCTTTCACATCACAAAGTTGAAATTTAAACACTCTTAGGAGGGAACTCTAAGTCTCAGGTTGAGAAAACAAACTGTATAATAGAGGATAAAATTGTTCTTTTGTTGCTGTTTTGTTTTGTTTTGTTTTTTTAATTCTCCCTTAGGAAGATCAGCCGATAATTATTAAAAGGAAAAGAGGAAGACCTCGTAAATACCCTGTAGAAACAGCATTAAAAACGAGTAGGTATTTGGAGTGTTTTAAGTTCATACACGGGTGAATTCTTAAACACATCTGTTAAATGGATATTTTTGGTTTTTGTTTTGTTTTCTTTAGAAGACGACTCCAAAACAGATACTGGCATTGCCACTGTAAGTACCTATAAAACATAAAAACAAACTTTTCAAGGCTCTTGGCCTTGAAAGGGCACACTTCAATATCTAGTATTTTGAACTACTTTTTTTTTTTTTTTTTTTTTTAAGTATTTGAAAAGCTTTAAAAGATTTTCTTAAACATGGGCAACCATTTAAATGTTTTGGCTAGTAGCAGAATCATATAAATGGGGTTTTATTAGCTGTTCTTTGGTTTCATTCCTTCCTCCCTAAAGAGTTTGGTCATGTGAAAATTATATATTGGAACTTAGCTTCTTATGGTTACCCTTAGCTAAAATATAGAAATTTGCTGTTTTATGATTTTGAGATGGTAACTTTTTATGAAGATCTCTGACATGTCTTGCCATCTTACTGCTTTCTGTGGAATTATTTTTATACTAAAATGTATACTGGTTCCAGTGCAGAAGAATTCTCAGCAATAGTTTATCTTTTTGAATTTTTTTTTTTATCTTTGACCCTAAAGTGTATGCACACTGAAATCATGGTGTCAAGATCTCACTGTATGCAATTCAGTGACAGCACTATTAGGAGGATAGACACATGGCCACTGACCTAACATGAACACTTGGAATGCCCAGCTCAGCTTTACCACTCATCATACCAGACCTATGATTCACACCAGTCAGGGGACCCTCTGGAAATGCAGTTCCTTGGCTGTAAAGTGATGCAATGATACCTGCAATACTTCTCATAGAATTATAATAAAATGAAAAGAAACCAGAGAACCAATGTGAATGTATTTACCAACATGGAAAATGAATTGCTGACTCTAGGAAATATTAACCACAGTGGCCACTGTGGTTGCATGCAGTACCCATTCTTCAGCTTGCAGCAGGGTGACTGGGGAAGGGACTGGTTGCCAAGACTGTGTTCGGAAGCATGGGCATCTAGCTGCAGAAAATGGGTCCCAAACATTCTATCTGTGTAATAAGTAGAAAGTTTAAATCTTCTTTCCATTATAGATTGCCTTTCTATATGATAAACTCCTGGTTTCGGTTTTTTCTTCGTTTAAACTTAGGTAGAACAATCTCCACCTAGCAGCAAACTGAAAGTGATACAAACAGGTATGTACCTGGAGCACCTAGCTCTGTGTATGCTGCAAGGAATTGGTATGCTTTCAGTTCTTTCACAGAAAATTTTTTTTAAACTCTTTTTTTTATAATTTTTTTTTATTTTATTTATTTATTTATTTATTTATTTTTACGTGTAGATGGACACAACACAATGTCTTTATTTTTATGTAGTCCTGAGAATCGAACCTGGGTCCCGCCCATGCTAGGAGAGCACTCTACCACTGAGCCACAATTCCAGCCCCTCTTTCACAGAAAGTTTCAAACTGATTTCCTAAGTAAATGTTTTTCCCTTGGTGAGCAGGAAGGCTGGCTTCTGGAAAAGGCTTTAGACTTTAATTCTGTTCATCAGTAAAATGAGTGGGCTGCTTAGTAAAAATAATTGTTTGTATAGCATGAGAGAATATACTTATGGTCTATTTCTTTGATCTGAGTCTTTCTGTGTTAAGAACCCTGGAGGGCCATCCTAGAGGAAGGTAAAGGCAATTGAAGGCAAAACACTGGAGGCACTGCATCCACAGGAAGAGCCTGTACTGAAGGATCCCACCAGATGTGTTGGATTTGTATAGGGAAGAAATAGATGAGCTGCCTGGGATTGGGCAGTTACCAGAAAGGCACACATTCAGCTCAAGAGCCTGCTGATCTCAGAGGAATCATAATTTTGAAGCAGCCTGTTCAATTTCCAGAGCCCAGGACACAAGAGATAAAATGTTAGAAATATTTTTGCCCTCATTCCAAGAAGAAAAAATGTTCCAAAATCTTGACAATCTTTAGCTCCACATGGTAGAATGAGGAAAACATTCCTTACTGTTTAGCCTGCTGCATACATTTTCCAGATTCTTTAAAATGAGTATACATTAATTTCATGGTTTAAAATTTTGTATTTTTATGCAAGAAGAACACTGGTGGACTCTAAAGCATTGACATAAGCAAAAAGGATGAGAGGGACAGCTATTTTATATCAGCTAATTTAGGAACGTATGTATTCTGATCAGCAAGATAAAGCAAAGTATAATACCTGTATAAAATGTTTTTCCACATTCAACTATGTGTGAGTTTGTGTTATACTTCAATTTTTCTTGTCTCTTGGTAAGTTAAGGTTCATTTCTTCCTCCTGTATGCTTGGCAAGCATAATAGCACTGACCTGCATCCCCAGCTCTTTTTATTTCAAGACATGGTCTCATTAAATTTCCTATACTGGCCTCAAACTTGTGATCCTCCTGCCTAAACCTCCTAAGTATCTGGAATAACAAGCATGTATCACCACACCCAGCTATGCTTGGTTTTTAACCAGTTTTAATTTATAATTAATATATTAAATCCATACAAAAAATCTTCATAACTTGAATGTTCTTTAAAGACCAACTTAAGCTTTGTGAGGTTGTTATTTGACAGTAGTTTTCTGAATCTGGGTAGTGATGACCAAATTAAAACAGACTTCTTTGTTGGCCTTGTTATCAGATTAACTTTTCCTCTTCTTTGTAATATAATATATTGAACTTGCAGAGAAAGGCAATTAATACAGTCTTCATAATTACTAAGTACCTTTGAGTTTTTGTCATCTAAAAACATGCCTTATTTGTAGCTTCAAAGCATGTACATGAGCTAAATCTTCATTTTTCTTACCAAAGTACATTCTCAGAAAATCATAACATTTACCAAAAACAAATGCATCATGAATAGGCATACACAACCTTACAAAAAGGCTTGTAATGCATAACTTTTTTAATTGCTGTTAACATCCTTAATCAGAAATCTGAAATGCTCCAAAATTCGAAAATTTTCAAGTGCTGGCATGACATTATAAGTGGATAATTCTACACCTAATTTCATGTGACAGGTCACAGTCAAAACACAGGTGCACTAAAAATGATGCATAAAATTACCTTTAGAAGAAAGGAGAAAGCGCGTGAAAACTTACCTTAAAGAAATATCAGTAAAACTGCCAGCTAGCTTCTTATATACACCTGATGTTATCACTTTTAAAAACCCACACACAAGCATAGTTGTCTCTATCAATATGGCCTTCACAAATAAAATTGTCTTCCCCAGTTATAATAAATAATATTTTGAGAAATTTGTGCATTAAGATGGCATTTCTTTTAGGAATTCATCCTCAAATTGCAATGCTTCTTTTTGTCCTCTGTTGTCATTTTTATATTATGTTATTTGAAGAAACATGAAATTCTATACTTTTTGGATATATGTATGTATAAGGTATATTTGAAATATAAATGAATTTCATGTTTAGACTTGGGTCCTATCCCCAAGATATCTCATTATGTATGAAATCTGAAAACACTTCTAATTCCAAGCATTTCAGATAAGGAATGCCTATCCTGTATGTGATCCTGGATTGCATGCATTTCCTGGTGTGTCTTAGAGGTTCCCTACACACCTTTTTTTCCTGCCTTTCTGGGTTCAGAGCATATGAGTTTACTGTAAGGAACCATAAAGATAGTCTAACCCAACTCCAATCTTACATATGAAAACATTGAGGCTCATAAATTGTAAATAATTGGCTTCGGTCACAACTTATAGGTTGCAAATCTGAAATGAAAACTTTGCTTTCCTAACTTACATTCTGACATGCTTTCTGCTAGGTGTTCTGATGCTTTATCTAACTGGTATAAAATAATGATAAATTGTATAACAGTGCATTAAATAGCATTGGTGCATTAACAGATAATAACTAGACTATTAAAATTAATTTTTAGTAATAAAATACTAATGCAAAGATTTTCCTTTTTTTAAAGATGAATCCAATAAAGAAACAGCTAACCTACAAGAAAGAGGTATAAGCAATGTAAGTGTTAGTTTTCTTATCAAGATGCATCCTTTAGGAAAAATCTTACTAAATGATCAGTTGACCATCCTTTCAACTTTAATTTTATTACTCCTAGGACGATGGTGATGAGAAAACTGTAGCAAGTGCACGTCGGAGAGGAAGGAAGCCCAAGCGTTCGCTCACGCTGTCAGATGATGCTGGTATGTCTCTAATTATACTTCAGAATCACCTTTTTTTAAGAGTTTTTCCTTGAACAAGGAAAATCCAGTGGGGTACAGCTTGTATTAATATTGTGTAAATATGTGTGAAATGGCTCTGATCCCATGTCAGAAATGGTACATCCCAGATGCTTTTCTCAGAATATGTGATTTTTTCATGAATGTTGGCTGTGAGCTGCATAAGTAAACTATCCCAAATGTGTTTGAGATTAAGTTAAACAGTTGTGAATTGCAAGTGCTAAGACTAAAAGGAAGTGGAAAACCACTTCTTTTGCCTCCAAGTCCCCAATATCCTAACTTCTATACTCCATGACTCTCCTTTGGAAGTGTCTTTGGGAATTGTACAATCCAGGTGTTATCCTTCTCTCTGAACAGAATTCTCAGAACCAGAAAGAAAACGCCAGAAATCAGTTTCTGAAGCAACTGAGGACAAAAAAGATCAGGAGTCTGATGAGGAAGAGGAAGAAGAGGAAGAGGATGAGCCCCCTGGAGCCACCACAAGATCTACCACAAGATCAGAGGCTCAGAGGTGATGGGGGCAGCTAAGAGCTGCCAGGCACTTTCACCAGCTTCTCCACCCAGAAAGAGTTCTTAGTTTTCTTTCATTTTATCTTCAGCAGAGGGCACATGATCTCACCCTTCTCTTATTCTGCACCTTCTTGAAGAACCCATTTTCTTTTTTTCTTGGTCCTGGGGATTAAACCCAGAGTGCTTCCCTGCTGAGCTATATCCCTAGCCCTTTATTTATATATATTTATTTATTTGTTTGTTTTTTCTAGAGGCTGGGGATATAGTCAATGGTAATGCCTCTCTTGAGTTCAATCCCCAGTACCCCTCACCAAAAGTAATTCTTTAAAACTCATACTTAACTTATATAATCTGGATAAACCACCTGGATAATCACTGTTCTTCCCAATGTACTTAAGGAACTTGTAGTTTATAAATGGATTCTTTTCTCTTTGGCTTAGATTACCTGGCTTTAGTTGATTGGTTCCAAGGCTATGGCGTCGTCTTCATAATTTTAGATTATCAGGTGGGATGGGCTCTCAATGGTGCTCGAGTCCTAGGCCTTCAGTGGCTGAACCACTGTTTGAGCAGTTCTCTGCTCTTGGTCTTCCTTTTCTTGCACATACTTTAGGCAGGGGAAGTCACTTCCTTCTTAGCATTCTCTTCCTTGTGTTCAGTAGAAGCTGGTATTCTGGTAGCTTCTACTGTTCTAGTTCTTTGGGGGCCTTGTAGTATTTTCTCTTAAGTATTTAAGGGCAACTTCCAGGTCTTCTTATTTTAAACCTCCTTATCCCTGTTTTCTCCTTTCTACTTGTAGTCTATTTAAAGCAAATGTCCTACACCAAGTGGGTCTAGTGAATTCAGAAGAGGATTGTCCCATCTTGTGAATTCTGTTTTTCAGTATGCATACGAAGTACTTGCCTCAGACTGAACCATACCCCCCTAAACAAGTTCTTTTTCTTAGAGCTTTTATTGGTAATTTATCTTCCATTATCTGATTTCTTTCTTATGCTGTTGACTTTTGGAGACCTGAACACTTAGCCCTCTCAATTGTGCTTTCATTAATCTAGGCCCATTATTCTACTCCAGTGAGCTGTTTTGGTATCTCTATTTTATCAACCAATATATTTTCTATTTTTCACAGATTCATCTTAAAATAAGTCATGACAAAATATCATGCACAGTAAAAGCCAGGATAGAGCCATGCAAGTAGTGTTGGTCCTGGGTGACATCAAGGTCTACTTAATAGCGATGGTCAGGAAAGCCAACAGTTTTTCTGCTTTTGATCCCCATTTTGCCTCCCCACTCTCCTGTGCACAAAGAGCCTCATCCTTTCTAGATAGTCCCAAGGATGGGAGTATTCAGTGCTGCCAGTGTTTCTATAATCTGTTTCAGAAAGCATCATAGAGAGCCATCTACACGAGCAACCTCCAAACTTGGCAGCCCAGAAACAGTTTCTCCTAGAAATCACCAAAAATTAGCAAAAGAGAAGTTATCTACCAGCAAAATAGTGACCCTCCCCCATTAGGAAGGTGATTCCCTGCTTACGCTTCAAGTCATGTTTAAGCCCTGAGACTATTTTTGGTAGAGTAATGCTTTGTTCCAAATTTTTGTCTCTCCAAATAACTGTCTTTGGGGATCCTTGGTTTCAAAGAAGACTAAGAACGGCTACAGAAGGTGTCTTCAGTGGGTTTGCCACCAGGCCACGCTACACAGGCTCATCCTTTACACTTGTAAGCCTTGTTGTGGATTCCCGTCTACCATCACCAAAGGCAAGGCGTGTTTTCTCCAAGTGGCCCCAGGTCTAGTGCTTGGTTAAATCCGCACTGTGTGGTGGAGCATCATACATCTTGCTTAGCTAGAGCCTTGCAGAGGTTAAGAGGTGACAAAGCATCTACTTTCAGACACAGCCACCTGCCAGCTGCACCTTCCACTGCAGCCTGGTTGATCTCCCAGCTTCACAGGTTGTGCCAAGTCCTATCTCTTTGCCCTAGCTTGTGCCTTGGCAGGTTTGTCCCCACTGCTGATAAGGTAGGTCCCCCTAGTAAGCAGGTTCTTCCCCTTCTTCAAGTCCCTCTTCTGCAGAGTGCCCTCCGCACATGCTTCAGCCTGTTCTCTTCTCTCCTTCCTATTGTACTTTCAGTCAGTACTGGGCAGTTGCTGACATGGCATTGTTTTCCCCCTCGGGGCTATTTCTTCCTTGAGATCTTATTTTGTGTGCTCTATAGCATTTAAGAACAAAAGATTGTTCAAATGTATTGCTATATTTTGATATCTCTTGCCACAATTTGATATTCATAGAATACTTGCATACATGTTTATGCTCTTATCCCTGTGTCTTACAAAGGAAAGCAGATTTTCTCATTATCTCCTGGAAGATCTGGGTGCATACTTCTTGAAATTGAATTTGTAGAGGAATCACCTGGTGAAAATACAGATTGCAATTCTCTAGGTCTTGGGTAGGCTAAGATTATCTGACTAACAGTTTCCCAGGTAACCAGTGCCACTGGTCACAGACCACACTCTCCATTGGAAAGAAAGGGTGTGGGTGACCTACTGAACTCCCACAGAAGGAAGATGCAGTCTGACTCACAGCTCTTCTCTGATCACATGTGATCATTGTCTTTCCTGGACACAATTTGAAGTAGTTATTAGCAAACACTGCTTCTTATTCTCTATGCATGGGTAGGAAACATGCCAGAACCATATTGTCTGAGACAATATTAAAATTTATAAGCAACTGTTTTTTATGCCAGTAAAGTTCCAGTTCTCCCTATTCTGCAGTTTTGGCTTTCCTAGTCTTTTCATTCATTGGCAGAAATGTGTTGCTTATTCCTTGTGTGGAGCATTGTACTAAGCATTGGAGTTAGAAAAATTAATAAATCTTAACATCCAACCTGGGTAAACATCTAATCTATTGGGAAAGATATAAAAAAAAGCATTCAAAGTCTTACATATAACTTTATTTTATTTATTTGCTTCTTAAGTGGTGCTGAGGATCGAACCCAGTGCCTCATTCATGCTAGGCAAGTGCTCTACCACTGAGCTATAGCCCCAGCCCCTTGAATGCTTTTTTGACAACAACCCACAGTAAAATATATTTTGCAGTATATCTGGTGCTAACATTCCTGCTGTAGAAGCTGAGGCAAGTTTGCATGAGTAAAACTAAATAGATTTAATATCAGTGGTATTTTCTAATATGTTCTACTAATGTGCTGCTTTACAATACTGACTGTAACGTGAAATTTTAATAAACACCACAGATAAATTATAATGGCAAATGCTCTATGAAGATAGAAAGTACCGTGGGGTTTCTTAGGAAGGCACAGCTTGTTCTGTGATACAGAAGGCTTCCCAGAGGAGTGGCTTTTGAACTGGACCTTAGCCAAGGAATTTGATCAGATGGGAGGTAGAAGGTGATTAAAAAAAAAAAAAATCATGTCAAAGCATGAAGATATAAATAAAACATTTGTTAATAATAGAGGGCTGATTATAAAAGATTTTGTGTACTGTACTCTGGTTAACTTTTCCCGAAAATTCAGAGAGCCAACAAGGATTTTATACATCTAAGGACAATAACATGATTAATTGGAGTCCTAACAGTTCTGATGGCAGACTAGAGGACATGCTGTGAGTGTCAGCATGTTCTTCCAATCATCCTGCTCTTCCTTTGCCAGCTGTTTCTGTAATGCTGTACTGTGAAACATGGTTTTGCACTAGGATAGACCCTGGGTTACAGTCCTGCTCTTGGTAGTTGTTTCACTTTGGGACAGGGTATGTATTGGTAGGAGTAGCAGTTGACTTCTTTGTTTCAGAGCTAGAAGTGAGGCCCAAAGAAGGAAGCCAGCCTGCCCAGGTCAGCACCTAGGGGTGGTAGAGCAGAAACCAGAGGCTTCCACACTCCTCTAGTACTCTGGGTTAATGTGTCCCGTTATCTCAAGCTCTTTTTCTTATATAAACTCCACTGGGCTTTTCTCGGCAGTCCAGTTAAAAACCCTTTTTTGAAGGTCTCCCAAATTATTTGAAGTAGCGCTTTTAACTCACTGTTGCCTTGACTTTTATTTAATGCAGATCAAAGACACAGCTCTCCCCTTCTACTAAGCGCAAGAGAGAAGTCAGTCCTCCTGGGGCCCGGACAAGAGGCCAGCAAAGAGTAGAAGAAGCTCCTGTGAAAAAGGCGAAGCGGTAACCTGACCCTCCCTGGTGGCTTGAGGAGCATAGTGGAGAGGCGATGATCATCCTCGTGGGCCGTAGGCTTTTTTTCCCCCAACCAAGAAAAGGATATGCATGTGCTGTAAGTTCCTAGGTGCAAGCTTTTTCTTGTTATGTTTTAAACAGCTTTATAAACTATTGTTCATAGAAGATATTATGTACATTTATTTCAGATAAAGGAAAGTAAGTTTACTTTGTATCTGAACTCAAAACAAAGGAGTTGTATATTTTAACATTCAAAATTGGGATTTCCCAATGTGACACATCACTAATGCAAACCCTTCCAGCCATCAGACACCAGGCTGCCTACTGGTGATCTGTGTATAGTATATGAACATGTAAAAATAGGTTGTATTTTACTCTATGTATGATGCTAATCAATGAACACTTTATTTATTTTACAGAGAAAACTTATCCGTGAACTTTACTATATCTGTTTATTTTATTTTATTATTTTTTTTTAATAAAAAAAGGGTTTTAAATGCTATGCAGTCATTAGTAGAAAATTTTTAGGACTCTGCCTGCCCTGTGACTGTGTGAACCTGACCTGGCAGGAAACACAGGCGCTCGCATGTAGCCAAGTAAAGTAGCTGAGCTGAAGAAGGGTCTCCACTGCTTTTCTTTTCACAGTCGTGACTGTTTTTAAGAACCTAACTCATTTTTAGATTATATTTGCATCCGTGACTTTACCACCAGCCCCGCTGACGCTGGAGAACCTGGGTCAGGTGAAGTGACATGCCCCCCCAACCCCTGCAGTGGGGTCCTCTGGGTGTCCATTCCACTCTCCCGCTGCTCAAAGCTTCTACCAATATTCTTTCCCTATCTTTTTCAGTGAAGAGAAATGCGTTGAATGTTAGATCACTCCTGTCTATTCAGCTTCAGGATTTTATGTTTTATATACAATTATTTCAGGATAGAAACTGGTTTTATTGCCAGATTCTTTTTTAAACATGTTTTAACTCCCATATGAACAAACTGTCCAATTTAAGTTTTTCATAAACTTTTCTTAAGGTCAAATTTGTCTCTTGCAATGATGTGATGAGTTGCCAAATAATTGAGATTATTTTAAAATGTTTTGTTCATATTCTTATTTTATAATTAAAATTTACATTCAGTATGTGTGGATTTTTCTTATTTTTTGTTTTGTTTTTTGGCTTAATGTAAGGTGGATATTTCTGTCATTTTACATGGTTTCTTACTGAGATTTTATATATAAATTATAAAATGTTTCCCTAAAACTTGAGTGGTAAGAATTTTTCTTCTTGTGTCTGAATTTTTTTTCTTGTGCAAACCATTTCTTCTCTACAAGTAATTGGAATTTTCATATTCAAAGATGAGTCAGTAATGGCCGATAGAATTGAATTTTAGACCTAGAAGGAATCTTCAGACCAGAAACATGAGAGTTTCTCATTTTTATTTATATGGGAGAATTTTAACCAAATCTCAAAAATCTCGTGAATTGTCTTAAAGTCAGCCAAGGTTAGAAGTCTGCCTAGGTTCCAAGGCTCTCAGTCCTGTACAGTCTTTGCACTGCTTACTTTTAGATTGCTTAGTAGAAGTGCAGACCTGAAAATATATTCTCAGTATGAAACTGTCCTCAGTTTAGAGATCCTGTTGTGGGGCATGACCTTGTTGGGACTCAGTAGTTGGTTTTTGAGGAAAGGCTGCCTCATAATTAAATCAAAACTAAATAGAACTGCATGAAGAATTTCCAAGTGGGGAAGTCAGCTAGACCACTCAGCTTCCAGTGGTTCTGAACCTGAGTAGAGAGCAGGTCCCTCCCATAGGGTCCTTGGGAATGTGTGGGGGCAATTCTTGGTTGATATGATGATTTGATACTGCTAGCATTTAGAAAAAAAACAGGTCAGGGGGCTGGGGATGTGGCTCAAGTGGTAGCGCGCTCGCCTGGCATGCGTGCGGCCCGGGTTCGATTCTCAGCACCACGTACAAACAAAGATGTTGTGTCCGCCGATAACTAAAAAATAAATATTAAAAAGTTCTCTCTTTCTTTCTCTCTCTCTCTCACTCTCTCTTTAAAAAAAAAAAAAAAAACAGGTCAGGAATGTGAAACCTCCTACAGTTCATGGGACAAACCTAGGGTTCCCCCACTAACCCCACTAAGAAACACCTCTCCACATTTGTCATTTTCCTGACATCACCACTGCCACTGCCTCAGTACTTCTCAATGGGCACACTGGACCCTAGCCATCTGCTTTCCTCATCACAGAGCTGAGACAAAGCTGCCACAATCCTGTGAGACATACTGAAGGTAGAAGACCATCCCACAACCCAGGGCAAGGTGGCTAATTCCTCTTCACTTGGTAATCGACACAATCATCCTCCCATTCCCAGAGAAAGACCACTTCCTCAGGTTTATACCACTGGAGTTAAATTCTAGAACCTACTAAGGCTCACTACATCCACCCCAATTCAGAATGACCAGCAGGTAACAATCCCCTTCTCCACCAGGTCTCACAGTGAGCTGATGGCAAAGCTGAGCCTGAGCTGTTTCTTGTCTCTAGCGCAGCCCAGAGGGTTTGTCCGCTACCCCTGGGAGAGAAGCATTGATCCTTCTACCTCCCCAGCATGCTCACTGACCTAGGGCCATGGTCAGGTAGGTGCTTGCCCCCAGCACCTCTCCAACTTGTAAAACCTAACTGATGGGAGATAAGGGGAGATGATTCTAACAGGAAGAAATGCTGAAGGAGTTTACTTTCTTTTTTTTTTTTTATTTTTTATAATTATTCCTCCTAAGTTCAAGAATACCTTACATTTTTCTAAAATTACCACTGCATCTTCGTGTAACTAAATCAAGAACAAGATTTTTTCATATTTCAATGACAGGAACACTTTTTATCAGGAATAAAATAGAAAATAGCTTTAGAGCCACAGTTTTTTCACTGAAAGTGCTGTCCTATAAAGATGCATATTTATTGAGCCCTGTGCCCAACACTAGGAATAAATATGAACCCAAGTGTCAAGGGATGACAGCCACAGAAGTAAAGAACTGGGCAGCAGAGATTCAAGTCTGGTCACAGAAAATGGCAAGGGAGAGAAAATCACCTTTTGAGAGAAGTTAGGACACAGGATTAACTCCTGGCAGACAAGATGGGTGGGGGATATTTGTTTTATAGGTATAGAGTTTCAAACAAGGTTGGAACTTGGAGAAGAGAGCATCATGGAAGCTGAAGAGCAGGATAGACTGAAGACCATGAGTGCCATGTTTACCACCAAGTCACACCAAGTCAATAACTAGGTAGCAAACCCCTCCCAAGAGATGTACTTTCACACTCAAAACTTGTGTACATTGACTCATTAAAAAATCATGGGGCCTGAGGATATAGCTCAGTTGGTAGAGTGCTTGCCTCATGTGCATAAGGCGGTGGGTTCCATCCTCAGCATCACACACACACACACCAAAAAAAAAAAATCAGGTTGGGGCCATAGCTCAGTGACAGAGCGCTTGCCTAGCATGTGTGAGGCACTGGATTCTGTCCTCAGCACCATGTAAAAGATATAAACAAATAAAGCCATTCTGTCCATTTATAACTACAAAAAAGGAAAGAAAGAAAGAAAGAAATCATGGGAAGAAATGAGGAGAAGGTAGACCAGTAGAAGACCAGGAATTGGGGAGGGTTGGGGTGGATACGGCCAGGTATCTGTGCTTTTGAGTGTGCAGTAATTTTGTTTTGGTGCCAAACTACAATGGACTTTGTTGCTGTTTTTGCTAGGGATTGGCCCAGGGGTGCTTTACCATGAAGCTTTATCCTCGCCCTTTTCATTAATTATTTTGAATTTTGAGACAGGGTTTTGCTAAATTGCTGAGGCTGGCCTCGGACTTGCAATCTTCCTTTTTCAGCCGCCCAAGTTGCAGGGATTACAGGCGGGGACCACCATGCCTAGCATCATCCCAGTACACTCTTTTAACTGGTTTTTTAAATCAAATTATGTAGAACTCATGATGCCTTTTAAATTGACATCAGTATGAATAATTTTGAACAAGTTCATACATCATGGCAAACGTGGTGAACCACATGGTTCACCATGTGGTGACTGCCACCTACTCCACAGCAATTCTAAGACACCTTTGAATACGTGACAGTTATTCTAGAGTTGTGTCTCTGAATTAATATAATATGTAGATAGATTTCTTTTACAATAGGGGATTTAACATATCTACCCTTTTGTATTGTTTTTTTAAAATACTGTATAATTTTATGAAATATCCAAAAGATAAATATTACACATTGTTAGAAATCCAACTTACTAAAAAGAAAAAAGAAATCCCACTTACTACCCTTCAGCTTAAGACAGAACATACCAATACCATGAAACTTCTGACACGCCCATTCCCATCCGGGCATTTGACTCATCTTCCCCACAATGCCACCATCATTCTAAATACAGGGGTTTTTTTTTATTGGCATTTGTCAGTTTACTACATATGTATACATCTCCAAACATGAAGTTTTGCATTGTGCTTTATATAGTCAGTTTATACAAATTATTTAATATTTGCTTTTTTCTTCTATATTATATTTTGAAATTAATCTGTTAATTATATGTAGCTCCAGATAGGTTATTTTTACTGCCACATAGTATTCCACATACCCACCTTATAGACTGAGCCATTCACCTGTGGCTGGGTCATTGCCTTGCTCTCAGGTTAACAATTTTATGAACATTTCTGTGAAATTTCTGTAAGGCAGAGCTTTCAAAACTTACTCAAATCATGGTTCACATACAATGTGAGACATGAAAAGGCGCACTAAGGACAAGGCACACTAAAGACACAATAGCAGGACAAGGTTGGCTGCTGCTTGAGGAAATCCCCTGTTCCCCAGAGGATCTGGCCATCTAGCCACTTTATTCCCTGCCCCCAGGGAAAAAATGATATAATTTAGAGAGGCATAATTGATAAATAAAAAATTATATGTATTTGAGGTGTATGATGTGATGATAATACATAAGTAAACATTGCAAAATGTCCCAAACCAAGCTAATTAACACATCTATCACCTCATGGAGTTACCATTTTGTGCCTGTGTGGTGGAAACAGCTAACATCTACACTCAGCTAATATATGTGTACAGATTACAATAATATTAACTGTAGTCACCATGTGAACAGTAGATCTCCAGGACTCATTCATCCTACAACTGGAAATTCATACCCTTGGACAGTCATCTCCCCACGCCTTCACCCTCAAGCCACTGGTGATCCCCATTGTACTGTCCACTTCTGGGCACCTACCTACAAGTGAGACCATAAACGATTGGTCTGTATGTGTCAGAGTTATTTCACTTAGCATAAAGCCCACCCATGTTGTCACAGATGTCATTCTCCTTATGGTTGAATAATATTCCATTGTGCATGCACACCATATTTGCATTATCTAATCATTTTTCCCATGCAAGGACATCTTGATAGATCCCCTATGGTGGCTATTGTGAGCAGTGCTACTAGACAAACAAGAGTGTCTCCTTAATACAATTTCATTTCCTTTCAACATATACCCAACAGTGAGATTGCTGGATCATATGGCAGTTCTATTTTTGGAAGTTTTTTGAAGAATCTCCTGCTGTTTTCCACAGTGCCACACTGATTTATATTTCCACCAACAGTGTATAAAACCTCCCCCTTCTCTGCATACTTGCCAGCTTCTATTATTTTTTTCTCTTTGATAATCACCATTCTAACCAGAGTGAGAGGATATTTTATTATGGTTTTGATTTGTATTTTCATGATATTGAGCAGTTTTGTCATGTACTTTTGTATGTCTCCCCCTTCCCTGCCCCAGTACTGCAGATTGAACCCAGGGCCTCACTAGGAAGGGCTCTACCACATCTCCAGCCCTTGTATGTACTCTTTCGAGAAGTGTTGATTCACATCATTTGCCTGCTTTGTTGTTTACCCCTGAACTACATTCCCCAGCCCCCCGAACTTTATACTTGTTAATTGAAAACTCAACCAGAGATTCTCCAAACAATAATAGTATTTCAGAAAAGCATTGCAATGGGCAGAGCAGAGCAGAGCACTTCATTGGAATGTGTGTGCCATGGGGAACTCTGTGTACTCAAGGAGGGTGAGCAAGGGGAAAGTTCTAAAGGCAAAAGTGAGGAAGATTACTTCAAAATTTTGAAAATAATCCTTGGCCACAATTCAAGGGTGGTATCAATGCAAGGTCAGACAGACAGTTGCTGGGCAAATGTGCTAGTACAAGAGCTTTATGCATAAGGTTGCAGTGGCCTCTGTGCAAACCTGTAGTCCAGCAGAGTCTTTTGGGATAGTTACTAACAGGCAATCACCATATCAGCCTTTCTTCAAAATCTTCTGACTTTATTTACCTTTTGTTATTGTTAGGGTTAACACAAGTGAGGCCATTTTGATTCTGAGAAGTTTTCCATTTCTCTCACATAGAAATATGCAAAATAAATGCATTTGGTACTTCTAAGTTGCCACTCACTGGAGGCAAGGAATTTGGTGATCTACACCCTATCCTTTAGATTATTTGTGGGAGATTGAGGAATGTGACATCGCTGGTTGGTTGCTCCCAGTGACAGCACTGGCAAAGTGAGGAAGGAAATAGACAAGCCCAGAGCTATGGTTGTACAAATCACCTCAGCGTTCCTGAGCCTGCCTTGAGGCAGAATCTTCTCTCCAGTAGCCACAGAGCTAACACTGCTGAAAATTACACCCAAGCCCTCTCATGTGGCTGAATTACATACAACCAAAGTGGAACTCAGGCTCACAGAGGATCTTCTGTTAAAGCAAAGCCCTGGGTTGGGAAAGAATGGGATCCTGCAAGCGAGGATGGGAAGACCCTGATGAGGCCATAGGCATGGAGCTTCTAAATTCTGATGAGTCTTGCTTGTTAGAAGTCACCTCTTCACTCCCATACTGACTGCCAGAGGCTGCTCACCTGTAGTAGTGGTGGCTTTTCCACCTGTCTGAGGGGATTAATTCTACGTTGCTTGAGACCATGGTAATGCCCACCCCCCAGCCAATTGCCAGACATGGCAATGTTGATTCTCCTCAGGACCCACCCAACACCCTTCTTCGCTTCCAAACTTATAACTAGATTTGAGTCCTGGCAGACCTACAATGTGTAGAAATGGGTATTAATGGTGTGGGATTATGGTGGTGGGAGGAACATAAAGTGGTATCAGGCCAAATTTATCAGTACTGGCTCACCACTGGAGCAAAGATTCCATATTTCATGTTACAGCTTGGGAAGTAAGGAAGCACACCAACAGTTTGGTTTGATTTTTGAATCACGGATCAAAAGATGACCAGCATGACCAAGTTGGAGGTGTGCTATTTGGGTGATTGATCCAGACTACCAAGGGGAAGTTGGGCTGCTTCTCCACAGTGGACGTGAGGAAGAGTAGGTCTGGAATACAGGAGATCTCTTAGGGCATGGCCAGTATTACCATGTCCTGTAGTCAGGGTCCATTGCTCCTAGAAGAACATGAAGGGCTACAGAAATGAGGACTACGTCGTCTGAGTATTTTCTTCCTAGTTTGTTAAGAATTCATTTGTGTCGGTATATTATACATCTATTAAGCAAATATCTTTGTTTCCATTCCTCTCCTGGTACTTTTACATGTAACATAAGATTTTTTGGCTTCATATCAGTATTTCAGTTTTATTAATTTGACATCACAGTATTTAAGTGATGACATCAGAAGAGCTGAGCGAACATCACCTCAGGGCTGCACCTCCTCTTCTTGGGGAGGGATTAGAGCACTTGGCTATGTCATGTTAGGTGAGACTGAGGCCACTGTCGTCTTCATCTGTACATCAACTCTGGGTTAAGGAGATGCACGTGGGTGCCAAGTTGAGGACAGCTGGACCCATAGTGGTTGATGAGGTGCAACGGAAGCCAGAATTAGATAGGCGGTCAACATAAATAGGGAAGTCTAGTCAGGTCAGATCAAGGAGGCTAGTTTTTGAGTTGAGTCCAGGAAGTTGGAGACTGTCCCCTGAGGGTTTGAAATGTTAATCCCTTCCTCCACCCTTATCAAGAACCTGCCCCTACTCCAACCTGTTGCTAAGGTAACCTGTCCCAGGTTGTTGATTGACGTGTCCTGGGCTGCTCCATCCTGCCTCTCCCCTTCAGCCCACCTGTTTCTCTCCTTTTGGCCACCCCAGTAAGCATTCCTGGGCCTAGTCACGTATGCAGGAAGGAGACAAATAAAGGGAAGAGGCAGGAGAGCAAAGGAAGCCTAAGACCTATAAAAAGGCAGAACACTCGCACTTCTTGGGATACCAGGATACCAACTATGGTCCTGGAAGGATGGCCCTAGGCTTTAGCCTAATTTTAAAACTCATCTTAAGATAAACCTGCAGGCTCACCAGGCAAGCCACAGAGCCCTGCAATACGTCAATCAGGCATAGCCTGATAAAAGTCAGTCACTTTCCACAACCCTGACAAGAGCCAGAAGGGTATCAGGGTGGAGACTACCAGACCATATATCCTCTCTAAGATGTAAAATGTCACTGAGAAGCTGGGTAACAGCTGATAGGGACCCAAAGGGCAAGGAGAAGCTCCCAAAATTTAGTATAAATAATGGAACAAATGACAGACACTCAGCCAGCCGACACTGATGCCCTCACGCTGAGAGCCTGATGAGGACCAGGACTGACATCCCAACTCTTCTCATCATCTGCCTGATCCTCTGCATCACCCTCACCACTCTCAAACTTTACAGCAGCCTCTTGACTGTGGTGAGAACAGCAGTGTCTCCTTATGACCACCTCCTCAACTAGCCATCAACTCACTCCAGAAGAAGCCTCCGGCCATTGCTGACCTGATGGCTGTGGTCTGAGTGAGTGTGCATCTGCTGGACTTGAGACCTGAGACTTAAGACTTTAAATCTAGCAATTAAGCTTAGCATGCAGAGGGAATGTCTGCAATACGTCTGTCATGATTAAGTATGTTTGCAGTGCTTAGTATTACTGTGTCCTGTGGTCAAGGTTCATGGCTCCTAGGGCCCTAACTTAGGATCATTTGCTTTGAATTGATGTTTATTGCAATGTCCAGCATTAAGGATTGTCATTCCTTGATTATGAACCTATAGAGAGGATTTGTATTGAGTGATTTGAGTGAATAAAACATTGAAAAGGACAAAAGCATGTGGTCATTTTTCATCTCTCCCCTTGACTGCAGACATCATATTTTGCCCATCTCAACAGGCCCCCTTTTCCCTCCCAGGAGAAGTATATGTTTCCCCTTTTTAAATAATCCCTGCTTTATATGCTTGCTTCGGCGTGCTTCTCTAATACTCAAACTTCAGCATGTGAGGGAGCAGAAATCGTCACGGATAACCAGTGGTACTACAATTTCACTGAATTAAGCAAAACTTTGAAACTTGGCAAAGCATTCTTTTCAGGTATATCTAAGAAGGATTTTGCATGTCAGTCTGAGTGGACTAGGTGGGGAAAATTCACCCTCCATCTGAGCAAGGCACCCTCCAGTTGACTGGGGTGGGGGATAAAAACAGAAAAGGTGGCTATCTCTATTGATTTCCACAAGCTGGGAGGTAATCTCTTGTGCTTGGCTCCCTGGTCTCTGGACTCCAGGACTTGCACCAGGGCCCCCTAGGTTCTCAGGCCTTCCTAGTTCTGAAGCCTTTGGATCTGGACTGAGCCTTGCTACCATCCCTGGGTCCTCAGCCTGCATCACAGGCTGTCAAAGGACTCAGCCTTCAGCACCACATGAGCTAATGCCCTAGTGTAGCAACTCTCATCTCTCTATATACATCCAATTCATTCCGTTTCTCTGGAGAAACCCTTCATAAGGACCCAGAGACCCTGAACTGCCACTGAAAAACAGAATATAGGAAGAAAGATGGACTTGGAAGCAAGAGATAATAGCTTCATAATTGGCATGAGTCACATTCTGACCCCTTACATCCATCTCACCTCCTCTAGATATTTAAACTTCAATAAACAAGAACCACTATGGCTACTGGGTTTCCCTTCATCCCTGATAAGCTCAGCAGTGCTCCTCAGGCTGACCAAACAAGTAGTTAATCTGGCACTTGGGAGTCACCCTGCAAGAGGGCTTTTATAGATTCCTAGTGTGACATACTATCCAAAGTGGAAACTAAGCATAATTTTGCAGATTCTCTAAGGAAATTTTATGTTCTCATTTTCTGTTTCCATTACCTAAAGGATCAGGCTCAGTCAGTTTTTAATGAATGCATTCCCCTGTGACCACCAGCAGAATCCTTTTTTAAAATGGCACCTTTTCTTTTCTTTTTTTTTTTTGAGAATATATATATATATATATATATATTGTGTGTGTTTAACTTGGACTTTTAATCTTGACTTCCTATCATATTACAATAAAATTATTTATAGAACATCTTGATTTGTTCACTATTGCTATTTTATTCTTTTGGTTTGGTTTTGTTTTAATTAGTTACACATGACAGTACAGTGATCTTAATATATCATACATTTGAATCAGATGAGGTCTAATTTCTCATTTTTCTGAGTGTACAGGTTACAAAATCACATTGGTCATACAGTCACATATATACACACAGCAATAATAATGTCTATTTTATTCTGCTGTCCTTCTATCCCCCCTTCCCCTCCCCTCCCCTCCCAACACTTCTCTCTACCCAATCTAATGTGACACACTTCTTTTTTTTTCCCCTCACATCCTCACACATGTATTCTGGATAACAATGAGAGTCTCCTTCCATATTCCGTGCAATTCCCCTTCTCCCTCCCTTTCCCTCCCATCTCTCTTCCCTATTTAGTGGTAATCTTCTTCTCATGCTCTTTCTCCCTACCCCATTTTGAGTCACCTCCCTTATATCAGAGAAGACATTCGCCCTTTGTTTTTTAGGGATTGGCTAACTTAGCATAATCTGCTCTAATGCCATCCCATTTCCCTGCAAATGCCATGATCTTGTTATAACATGGCACCTTTTCAAAACAAGTTTACCATCAACAGATAGAGCTATTTTTGTTTGTGGAAACCAATTTGTTGATCTTCCAAAAGTCTTGCTCTAAATAGTCAAACTGAAACTTCTTTCAACCAAAAACCTCAAACATTGTTAATTTCACAAAACTCTTGTCATATGGGGTCCTCTGACCCTTCAAAAAAATTTTTCCCAGTAAACACTGTAAGAGTTTAAAAGGATGTAATTGATCACTTTAGATTCTTAAAATTAAAAAGTACATCTATCCTTTCAGCAAAAGCCATGCCTGGATACATTTGCCTCCCTTCACTCTGGGCCCCTGCTTCCTTCTGACCTGAACATGGGTTTATTCTAGAGATGACCTGAAGAAAAGGTGCCTCTGCTTGTCTTTTTAATGCTTCACTAACAACCCACTTGGAATTTACAGGAAACACATGTCCCCATCCCTAGTTCACCTGCGTTTGTGCAGGGATCCCTCTGAAGCCTCCTCAAACTACTTCCTTTGACAGTTCCCAGGACGGCGCGTCCCATCTGCTCTTCTGACATTCCATTAAGCCGACTCGCTACCACAATATCCTGTTTTCCCCTTCCTGTTTCTAGCCACACTTATTCAGACAGAATGACAGCATTTGCTGTAATTCCTTGACATAAATCTCTCCAGAGAGCTTTCTCCCCTACCTTAAGCCCCTTTCACTGGAACCACAGCCCTCCGGCCCTTTCCCTTTCAGAACCCAGTCCAAAATATCCCATAATGGAAACAAACATCTCCAAGTTAGGTCTCAGAAGATGATTTAACACCAACATAAGAAACTAAAATATGTTATTTGTGCTAAAAGGCTAAGGGAACCACTATGCAACTTGGAGTGATGGTGAGCCAGCACACGTCCTACGGAGCAGGCTGTTGGAGCACTCATCCTAGGGAGCAGCCATGTTCTGAGTGACCAAGAACAAATTATTAGGCTTCGCTGTCTCCGTTTCCTCATCTAGAAAGAGAAATTCTGATACCTGCCCTGCTCATCTCACAGGGTTGTGTTCAGTGAATACTTTCTACAAGTCTACCATGTTCCAGGACCATTCCACGCACTAGGGGCACTACAGTGAGTCATTTAAAACACTGAGTTTATGAGATTCATCCATATGGCTGCTGGATATATATATATTATATATATATGGTAATGACTATGAACATTCCGGTATACCTCTTGGTGGACTTATTTGCCTTTCTTTGGGGTCTATTCCCTTTCAGTCTTCTTGATTAAACTAGAAAGAAAGTCCTAGGTTGGCATTAGCATGCTGTAACCTCTCTTTTGGCCTTTGTCAATGTGTCCTCACAACAGAGAGCCAAACTCATCCTGCCGCATCTAACTAGAGTTCCTAAACATGGCTCTGTCTGCAAAATACATAGGAAAGATTATAGATGGCAAAAGGTTACTAATGCTCCACTTATTTATATATTTATAGACATGTTTATATTGCCTACATATAGTTTATAAGTTTTTTCACAGTTTTAAAACTTGAGTCATACCAATGTGGTAGCTCACACTTGTGATCTCAGCCACTCAGGGCAGGGCAGGGCAGGGTTGAAGGTGGAAGATGGCAAATTCAAGGCCAGTCTCAGCAATTCAGCCAGACCCTGCCTCAAAATTTTAAAGTAAAAAGCACTTGGGATATAGCTCATTGATAAAGTGCCCCTGGATTTGATCCTCTGTACCATTAAAAAAAAAATAAGTCATTTAAATAAAGGTATTAAACACATCGTGATGATACGTGGATACATACAGGAGGCAAAAATGTAGAAAATTGGTGTGCAAAGACTGCAATTTAGGGCATGTTACTCTATAAAACCTCCACTTGTGAATTAAGCATCTTTTTTGTCATAGTATGGTGGCCGGCAACTTGCCTCCACTGGTCGACTTTCTGAAAGGCAAGATGCCCAGGTTGGGCACAACGCAGCTCACTCGACAGCTCTGGGTGTGCTCAAGGAAGGGTTACAGTAAGGAAGGGTCAGGGAGTCTCTGAAGGACCCCGAGCTAAGCAAATTCATGAGATCAGCCTGAGGTAGAGGACAGAGCCTTTTTACAATGTCACCCCTTACAGCACTGTACATCCTGCCACATGCTCCTGTCCAAGTTCTTTGCCAGACCATGAGAGTCAGAGATTCCCACATGAGAAACAAGATGGACAGCTCGTGGGTCGCACAAGCAGGAGCCCAGGTTGTAAAATGAGCACATGAGCACCAGAGAATCGCCTGGCCGGGGTAGGAGTCAGGAGGCAAGAGAGGAGCACCTTCAGGAATCAGCTCCTCTGCTCACTTTGTCAACCATTGTCCTCAGTGTCACCGATGTCCCGAGCATCTCCGAACACCTTCCTTCCAACTCCTCTCCCTGGTGTTCATGCGCCAGCGAGTTTTGTTGCTTTTATTTGGTTGGTTCTTTTGTTGCTATCTTTGTTGGTTTTTGTACTCTTCCAGGACTTCTAATCTCTTGGACCTCCTTCTTCTCAATCCCTCTCCTCATTTATTTTTGCTCAAATTTCTCCTCATTATATTTTGCTCAAATCCACCTCGGATCCCAAGGACCCATGACAATAAACCCTCCGCCCTGTCCAACAGCTTTAAATCCCTACTGGTCTGATTCTGTTAAGGCCCAGCAGTGCCTCAACCTTGCAAAACTCACCCGTCACCACAGGGGTGGAGGGATCCTTACTGGAGAAAAGCACACACCTGTGCTATCTGCTCACGCTTTTGATTCATGGATGTGAAGCTTGAATGCACCCTGAATAGTGTTCAGCTATGCTACCGTGCTTCCCCAATCTCTTCCTTTCCCAATGTATAAAAGAACATTTTGTACTATGGCTCAGCTGACCTCATATTCCTTGAGATAATTGGAAAGAGAATTTAATGTGCCTAAAGCCCTTGGTCAGCACTCAGTAAATGCCAGCCAGCCCTATTATTACCACACTCTCTGTCACCTCGATTACCAGTTGGTAGGCCCTGGACTGGCTCCCCAGGCTAGAGGCCAAACCTCTCACACCACTGCAGTTTCCTCCTCGGTCCTGCATCTTCAACTGGCTCTCTGCTGGGTGCTTACAAGAGGATATGCACTTACCCTACTGTCTTCTACCTAAAAATGAATCTTTGGATGTAGGATCCCCTCCATCTTCTGCCTCATTGCTCTGCTTCCTCCACATCAAACTTCTTTACAGAGTGACCCATATCCATCAGCTCCACCTCCTCCTCCTGACATGTGCTCCATTTCCGTCACCCTGCAAAAAGATCCTGTAACGTGACCGATGACATCCATGTTGCTAAATGCAAGGGCCATACCTCTGTCTCCTATTGTGAAACTGCAGCACACTTTACAGTTCACCACTTCCTTATGTGTGACATTTTTTTCTCCTGGTCTCAAGTGCCAACTTCTCCTGGTTTTTCCTACTGAACTGGGGACTCCTCCAGCTCTGGCGACTCTCCCTCAGTGATTGGGTCTGCAGATGTTGAGGGGCCCAGGTGGCTGCAGCTGGAGTTCTCTAGGATCAGCCCAGTCTCTCCTACAGGACCATCCAGGTCTGCCTTTCAGCTGATAGCTCCCAAATTTCTGTCCCTGGCTTGACATCTTGAAATGCCATCTTCAGGGGCTGTTCCATGGCAAAAAGTTGGTAGGGGCAACCAAAGGAGAACCAGAGAGACCAACCAGAAGCTTGTGCAAGAATCTGAGCCTGGGTCAGGTAGTTCTCCTGGAGAGGCAGGCGACCCACAGATCTGGTATCTGTCAGTCTTCTTAATTTTAAAAAAATTATAGTAGAATATACACAACAAAATTTACTATTTAAGTCATTTTAAAATACTCAGTTTAGGGCATTAAGATCCTACACAGGGTTGTGACATCCTCACCACCATCCATCCCCAGAATGTTTTCACCTCATGAAACTGACAATCTGTTAAAACAGTAAATCTCACTTCTATGCCCCCACCCTCCATTCCACTTCCTCTGAATTGGCCTGCTCCATGTAACAGCCAATGTCTTCTTTTTCAAAATGTAAGACAGATTCAGTTACCTCTGCTTAAAATCTTCCTATGGCTTCCCATCATATCTACAGTGAAGTTCACACTCCCCACGTGGCTTACAGAACCCTGCTTGGTCTGGTGGCTCTGAGACCCCAGCACTCTGCACTCTGCCTGTCTTCCGCTGTGCTCTGGCCACAGGAGCATGCTGTTGGGTCCGTGAGCACACTAGGATAGTGCCTTCACCAGTTAGGGCTGCTCTCACAAGGATCTCACATACGGGGGAGCTTACATGGCAGACATTTATTTCTCACAGCTCTGAAGGCTGGGAAATTCAAGATCAACATGCCAACAGATCCAGTGTTTGGGGACAGATGCCTTCTTATATCTTCATATGGCAAAAAGAGACAAAGACTCACCGAAAGAGGAAACAAACTCTCTGCTGTCTCTATTCACAGGGGCACTAATCCCATTCTGAGGGGTCCATCTTTATGACTGAATTACCTTCCAAAGACCCCACATCCTGACAGCATCAATTGTGGGGTACAGTTTCAACATATGAACTGGGTGATGCAAAAATTCAGACCATCACAGATTTGTTTTAGTCAGCTTTTTCGCTGCTGTAACTAAAAGACCCAACCAGCACAATTGTAAAGGAGGAAAAGTTTAAGGGCTCACAGTTTCAGAGGTCTTAATCCAAAGAAGGCCAGCTCCATTCCTCCAGGATCCCAGGTGAGGCAGAAAGAACATCAAGGAGAAAGAACGTGGAGGGAAGCAGCTCATATGGTGATCAGAAAGCAAAGAGACTCTCCAGATACAAAATATATACCCCATAGCCAAGCCCCCAATGAACCACTTCCTCTAGCCACACCCCACCTACCCCCAGTTGCCACTAATTAATCCCATCAGGGATTAGTTCACTGATTAGGTTAAGGCTAGCACCCAATCATTTCTCCTCCAACTTCTTGCATTGTCTCACATGTGAGCTTTGGGGGGACACCACATCTAAACCACAATAAGATTGTTCCCACCTGAATATTCTCTGTGTTAGTTTCCCCTCTCTCTGAAAAATCACTTCCTCAGTCTTGTCAAGGTATCTATTTCTGCTTTGAATCTGACTACATACAAAGTATTTACTGTCTCTATCACATCACTGTTTTAATTTTTCCATAGCACTTCTCACCACTTGAAGTATTCTCCATTGTGTTAAGCACACTTGTTTGTTGATGGCATCCCCCCGCCCCCACCCCCACTAACTGTCCGAGGTAGGGTTTTCCAAGGCCTTGAACCTAAACACACGGCACAGTGCCTGAGAGTAGGCACGAGCTGAGAGACTTGCCAAGAGACCCTGGTATAACACAGGGAGGCCCCAGGATAATTTCTGAGAGACAGAAACCCAATGAATCGTCTCAAACTCAGCACAACCAGCAGTACGAAACACCTTTCTCTGTATTGTTTCAAACCTGCTCCCCTTCGGAGTTCCCTCTCCCTGGCCCAAATAGCACTTTCCTCTACCCACCCTCTGATGACAACCCAAATGAGAAATAATACCCTGCGGAGAAGATGGGCTTTGTAGAGCCTGAACATTCCTCCATTTAGAGCTAATAACTCATTAGTATTGCGAATAAATTAGTCTGAAAAAAAAAATCCCTATGGCGCCAATAAAACCCGAAGCTGCAGGTGCCCTAAATCATCACCCAGGGAGAGTGGTATGAACACCCACAGCTGTGCAGGCCTGCGAGATTCGCACAGATGAATCCAAGATGGGTTAGAAAGGAGGCCAGAGGTCTCTAGGTTCGCCCCACTGCAACACCCCCCGGGGCTGGAACTGATTCCTACCCAAGAGCACCCTGCCCCCAATCGCTTCCCCCTACCCTTGAATGAGCTCAGTCTTAAGTGTAATTCTGTGTCTGGGAGAGTTTTCAAAATCGAACATCTCTGCTATTAGATAACCGACCACGTAAGGCTGTGGAAACATAAAACTGGGAGCAAAAATATTCTGTTCTGGGGAACCAACCTCTTCTTTTTGTCTCCTCTACTTAGGTTCGGTACTTCTCTATACCGGTCCACTATGCATCCCGAAGGAGTTTCCACTAGGTGGCGCCCGTTCTCCACGTACCAGGAGGGTTCCCGAGCCGGTGTTTTAATTTTAGTACCCATAGAGCTGATCTCCCACCCTGGCTTTCTACAAGCAAGAAACCTAAGCTCCGAAGGGAAAGTGTCTTCCTGAGGTCGCTTCCCTACATCTCGGACTCACACACTTAATCTGATCTCTGAACCCAATGAGCTTCCATCACTTGGCTGCCTCCCTCTACGCATGGTTTTGTTTATTGACTAAAATAAAATGGTGTGTTTCTCCTTAAAGAGAAATTTAGGTTCCGATCCACCGGCCTTAGAGTGCTTTTTTTTCAAATACGTAGAATAGAAAAAAAAATGGTTAATTTGCCTGCTTAGTTTTTTCCTTTGACTTCCTTAAATGCAAATAAAGTTCTTTCTCTGATGAATGAGTAATTAGAAACTGATAATAATGATGATGGAAAACGTTGAATGAGAATACACCTGGAAGTTAATGAGAAAAACCGGTTAGAGAGGGAAATTCGACTCGATTTGACATTAGATGAGGCTAGATTTGAATTCTGATTCCGCCATCTACTCATACAGTTCCCAAGTCTGTAAAATGAGAATAATGTTTCCTACTCATTGCATCCCGAGGGTGGTTAGTGTCACGAAGTAACAGAATAGCCTTCGGCTTCTAGCGCATTGTCGACGAGCAGTATCTGTTTACCTTGGCCGGTCAAAAACTGTGGCCGGTCAGAGTAAAGCTTCTCCCTACAGACTCACTAATACACCTGGTCTATGTACCCGGAAAACCCAGCCATAGGCTGATAATTTTAGGAACGCAGGAGCCAGTGTCTGCTGGCGGGAAAGCAGCGTGCGGCTTGACGCCTGAGTTGCTCCGGCTGATTGGAGAGCCTTCGGGATGGCGAAACAGTCCGGGCAGGACCTCTGCCTAGATCGAGTTCTGGCAAGCCTACAGCCAGCCCCCCGCCACTCCCCCTAATTGGAGCAGCTCTGCAGCGGCCAGGGCACCACATCCAAACCCTCGTTTTAAAGGCGTGAAAACTAAGGAAGACAAGTGACATCAGTCAAGGTCGCCGACACTGAGTGGTGAGACCTGCAAGGCCTGCAGAACCGGGTAGCTCCCGGTGCGCGCCCTGCGGACGCTCGTGGCCGAGAAGTTGGTCTCCATTCTCAGGCGAAGCGGCCAGGGAGGATGCAGGTGGCGGACAGAAAGAACGCTTCGCACGGTGACCCAGAAGGAAAATGCCCAGCGGACTTAGGCTCCTGGGAGCGCGAAGGCGTGCGCAGCAGCTTGAGCGCGCGCCGGAGGCCGGGTTTCCCAGCTCGGCGGCCCCAACCTCTTTCCCATCCTGATCCCACTCTCTGACCGCTGCAGGCGGAAGCGTCACCGCCCAGCGGCGCTCGAGGCCTGGGCCATCTCCAGGATCCGGGGGCGCAGCATGTAGGAGGCGCGCAGAAACCGAACTGCAGAGGGGGAACCCGAGGAGGGCAAAAGAGGAGGAAGAACTGGAAGGAGAGGAGGCCGCCGGAGGAGGAAGCAAAGGGTGGCGAAGGAGAAGACTAGGGAAGAGCCGGGCCAGGGGCGAGAAGGGGGCGCGGCCCGGGAGGAAGGCGCGGGCGCCGAGCGAGCTGGACGCCCCCTGTAAGCCTCGCCGACCGCCCAGCCCGGCTCCCCAGCTCCGCCGACTCCTGGCCATCGCAGGCCGCAGCGCGGCGCTAACAAAACGGCAGGCAACACCGCCGTCTGCGGGTACCCGGAGCTTAGAGCTGCTCCTGGAGGAAGTCACCTTCCTTGGGCTCGGAGCGGGATTCCCGGCGCAATAGCTCTTATGCTCGGCGGTGCCCAGCATCCACGGCCCTAAAAAGCGCGCTGACTTCCTGAGCTCCAGTCGCATACCTCGCCCTCGGCCTCGACTCTGTGACTCCGTAGATACACCCCAGGGTATCTCTTTGCATTCGACTACCTCCACTCTTGGTCCCCAAAAGCCTTTCATTTCCACCTAACCCCCATTTAGGAGCAGCTTCTGGTTGTAGGTCCAGATCTGAGTATTTATTCCCGGCCAAACACCCACCTCCCTGGCCTGCCTGCAATCACTCGCCAAAGGTCGACTCACCGCCGCAGTTGCCCTGGATGATACCGGCAGCCTCCGTCGCGGCGGCTGAGACGAGGAATGCAGGCACTTTCTTCTACTCCCGGCACACAAAATGCCCCTACAACTCAAGATCACGGATCGCATCTTTCATGCTTTGAAAACCTCTTCCCAAATCTGCGGCAACCGAGATTGGATAGATTTTTTTTTAAAGATTTTTTGGGGGGTCAACTAAATAGTAGTTCTTATTTTCCAGTAAGTATATAGCTCTCAATTTTATTCTAGTAGACGTACATTCACCCTCCAAACATCTCGGCCCGCCTGTATGTCCGAAACACATTCTACTCCTTGTCCAACCAAGACCTAAGCCCACAAACTCACAACGCCATGGGGTACAAAGTCTACACCTGCCCGTCTCCTACCGTCTGGGAACCTACGTCAACCTCGTCCTCAGTCTGCTCCGAAAGTACTTTATGTCCTCCCTATACCCCTGACTAGAGTGGGCAGTAGGGGTGGCAATTTTTAAAAAAAAAAAATAGGGGGAGTTTGTAGGGAGAGAAAGGCCACTTTCTTTAGAAACATTGCAAGCAATATGTTATGTTCTCTCCCTGAGGTGAAGAGTGTCCCTGGCTTTTATGCAAATTCCTGACATCAAATTTAAAGACCTTTCCTTCAAAACTGACATAATTGTAAAAAGTTATAAATGGCAATGATCTCTTCAAATGGGAATTTTTTTCCAAGGTACATGACAGATTCTGAACAAAGAAAAAAAAATCATGTGCATAAAATGCTGAAGTCCAGATAATGTGAAACCTCATTCTGGGTCTGAAAACTATGCCTTGTACATGTATCTCTTCCTGCAAAACAGAACAAGACAATTAAAAAAATAAACAGGAATTTATTTTTATTTTAATGGCATTAAAACATAAATCCCAGCAAATCATTAAATGACAGTTATTTAAATGTATTTAACGGTTCAAGTTTGTGTATTTGATGTTCTTAAACCTCTGGTATAATTTGTAGAAGACAGTAAAATGTTTCTTGAACAAGTTTTTATTTAAGAATAAAAACAACATGTTTTAATATATCCACAATATTTGTGTTTCTTACTTGGCTTCTTCTACTCCAAAAACAATGTGTTTCTTATTTTTTAAACAGCATTAAATTTTGTCACTTCTGGATCATTACTATGGTAATTCCCAGATATTCCTTCAAACAAACACTTATCTGTTTCTATTAAATTCACAAGTAACAAAATATTTAAATAACGAATTGGAAGGTTTTCTTCTCTTCCTGGTGTAAAACTTAAGCTCCAATTAAATTCAGTGTTCACTGCCCAGAGAAGTGACTGGACAATTCCAGAAACTCTCCCAAAGATGCCTTCCAATTTCCCGCCTGACTTTAGCTCTAACTATACGATTTAAAAAATCAATTCCTCCATAGAAG